>NC_048264.2:13744000-14372000 GCF_005286985.2 Setaria viridis
GGGAACCACGGAGGGCATGGAAGTATCCGTGGCAATGGCAGGTCAGGGATGTTGAACCCGGCCGGTTGCAGAACTTCTCCATGGGGCGACGGAGCGGCAGCTGCGGCGGCCTTGGCTGATCCTTCGACTCCGGTCGCCGCGGATGGACGGAGGCTGGGCACGGCCACGGCGAAGGCGACGAGCAAGGAGATCAGGATGCGCCTGTCGTCGGATGATGCCATCGATCACAGAGAGCTGAGGGATGCTCTCGTGAATGGAGGCTCTCTTTCGACTGTTTGGCTAATGCCCTAGAGAATGGGTGCGGTGTGAAAAGAACCAACGTGGAAGGTGATGATCGATTTATAGGAACGGAAGTGTTGAGATAGAAAAGAATCTAAACGCAGCAAACGTCGTACAATCTTCTGCGGATACCTAACCCTAACGTCGTACAATCTGTAGCAAAGAGCAGAAATGATCTTGTAGATCCTCTCGGTTGTAATCCTAACTAGCTAATTCTGTTGATGGTGTAGATTGTAGCAAAGAGCAGAAGAAAAGTAAGATCGATGGGAATGCATAACGGGTTTCGATATACATGGGAATGTCATTCAACAGATTAATCTCAAGGATGTCTATTCGGTCGTTCTTAAGATATAGTTTGAGGACAAAGCTAGAATGTTTTTTTAAGGACCGAGCGATCAAATGGGGTGAATGGAAGCCTTTAAAAAATTCTCTGCGAGAACAAGATATATACCCCGAATACAACCCAACCTGCATCTCTTCTAATCACTAAGATCTCAATCAGTGATGTGTTAACTCTAAGAATGATTAGGAAAACTCAAAGCAACGCGGAAATCAAAGAGCTGCTCACTGATTACCGGCTAAAACAAGAGCTCTAGTTAACCAACTAGAAAAATAAATAGAGCAAAACTAGCTGCACAAGCTGCTATAGAACCATTGCTACTCCCATAGATAAGCATGTACTACTATAAAAGCAAATGATCAGAGTACGTGCGCTATTACAAATAGGGACTTTCCTATTATCCGTCTAGTTCTTTTCCTTATTTGGTCAGTTATGTTGTCCTGCACGTAGCTTCCATACTGAGTTTTAGAAAAGAAGTCTCATGAGTTGTCCTTCCTCGTGCATCATCTATGATATTTGTGAAGCGGTTTCTCTATTTTCCGTACCAAACATGTTGGCACCACAAAAGCTCGTGAAGTTTTAAAGTATAAATAAAATAATACATAAACCAAGACTTCTGTGGTGGCTCTTTCATGCTTCCGATCCCCTTGCACAAACACAAAGTGAAAATTTTTCATGCTGATTCTGAGCACTCTGCAATATTTCTGGTATTAAAGCATTTATCTGCAGCTAAGTTAGTACCGGTTGGTAACAGTTAGTACCCTTTAGTACCGACTTGGCGGTACTAGTTGCGAAACCGGTGTAATCGGTATCTGCAGAAGGTATTTTGGTGAAGTTGATAAAGAGGTTGGTGAAAGCTGAAGAGGATGCAAGTATCTGGCAAGAAGAATGGGGAAATGCTACGAGGGAGCTCAATGAAACTGCTAGTGAACTGAAGAAGATGATGCGATACCATGGGGAGACCACCTTGCAGCTGCTGAATATGAAGTTGAAAGCTAAAAGATCATATGCAAGGATGTGGGAGCAAAAATTGGGAGAGACACGATGGGCAGACGATACAGAGGCGGATCTTAAGGAAGGTCACCTTGGAGATGATTGGTTCGTGGATCTTAAGGAAGGTCACCTTGGAGATGATTGGGACGAACCAGAAAGGTGAAAACGATGCAAGGATGTTGTAGGAAGAATGCACAAAGGTCAACATAGAGTTTAAAGAGACTGCCGATGAGTTATAGAGGACGAAGCTATACCTAGAGCAGGCCACCAATGTGGTGATGAAGGTCAAGCAATCGTTGTAGGAGACCAAGAATGTGGGAGCAAAAATTGTTAGCGCTCGTTATTGCCACACTTTTAGTGCTATTTAAGTGGTGTATTAATTCTTATACTAACCTACTACTTGACATATGAAATTACCCCATATTGGAATATGTCTCGTGTTTTGGATCATATTGCAAAATGACAAGAAATAGGGGCTAAACGAGATGATTTCCACAAGACCTACTTAGAAGCACAAGCCCAACAAATATCCACGTGCAATGAATCTTGGGCTAAGGAAACTTAAGCATGAAGAAATTGGAGTTTTGAAAAGTTATCCACAAGATCAATTCAACTCAAGGGATATTCGCACGGCTCAGGACAACATGAATTTTCGGTGCAGATTTGGAAATGTAAATGACATCTAATGAAGAAAAGTTGACTACAAAGTTGTAGCCATCGTCGAGTGTTTCGATTTGGACATATGGAAAGCATAATTTGGATTCCGAAGCCCCCAAAATGCATGCAGCATAGAGAAGTTCAAAATCAGACTTCTTGCTACTTATTACGAGGATCTTAACTTTGTTTTCAAGGCAACTGAATACAAAGTTGTAGGACCTTTCTTATTTGAAGTTTGGATTTGGGAAATATGACATCTGGAAGGAAGGGCTGTGAAAAAGAAAAGTCTGACGAATTAGATTCCATGGAAATCAAGTTCTGCTAAATCCTAAGCAAAGGGCTCATGCTAAGGAAAGTTGAGCACACCCCAAGGATCCTCAAGGGTATAAATAAGATGCCCTAGGCATCCTCAAAGCATAATTCATTCATCAGAAGTCAACAAAATAGAGGGACACACACTATAGGAGCTGAGGGCCGCTACAAGTCCTCAAGATTTCCTAGGAGATTGCTTAGGCTAGACCCTAGCCACCATGATCGTCCTTGTGTGGTGAAGCCTTGGTGGAGTTTCAGAGCCAAACCTTGAATTCATCAATGCATGTGTACATTCGATGATGATATCAATATGTTCTTGTCTCTACTTTGATCTACTATAATTCTTGCTTATTCATATGCGTAGCAACTAGATGCCTTTAGTAGGAATAGATGTAATCATGGTGATTAGTCTATGTCTTGCTGATAGATCATAGTAGTGTTCAGGAAGTCACTGTTTTGACTCTTGTGTGGTGATGACATGCGAGAAGGAAAAGGTCGAAAGATTGTGTAATGGATGACTCTTTATCAAGGTACAAGATGGGTTGGTAATCGCTTTAGCTAGAGCTGCTACTAGAAGACGCTAGGCTCATGCTACCTTTGATCACGTTACCTCGTGTCATGAAATTGTGATCTATTCCTAATATTCATCTCATACTTGTGTTTACCCTCATATGTGTTAGAGTATATTTGGTAGTACGTCTCATAGACTGTCATATGTATCGGGGAGCTTTGCCCCCCCCCCAGCCTTGTACTCTATATATTTTCCATAGCTTTTTTGACAAGTCTCAGCAATTCCATAAATCTCTCTCTTCATTTGATAATATTTCAAATATAATATTTTGCAAGGATTGTTTTTACCTAACAAGATCCACATAAGCTGATGGGAACTAGGGTGCTTGATTTTCCGTCAGGTAAGGATAACTCTCGATTTGGTGGAGTAGCAATACACTCGATCTGGCTTCTGATCAGCAAGATCCGAACCCCACAATCAAAGTACCATTTCTCCTCTAGCTATCAACCGTGCACAACACGGTTGACCTCGCCATGAAAGCTATCTCCTGCAAGCGAATTAAGGACACAAGCAAGAGCAAGGAAGAATGTAACTCAATTGCAGAAAATCTTGGATTAAGCACACGAAGTTGGGGTCTCACAAACCGATGAATGGCGACTGTCAATGACAGATTGAATCTAAGAAAAATCCAAACCCTAACTTTGGTGACTCTACTGAATGTAATGTGTCTAGGGACTAGCAACATCCCTGGATGCGCCCCTAATGGGCTCCAATACGATACACGGCCCGAAAGAAGGTGGCGCAACACCCTGACAGATTTTGAACGTCCGCTTGTTTTGACGATTTCTGTTGACTCAGATGGGATTTTTACGTGGGATTGGGTCCACTTGATGGGAAAGCGTTGGGATCAGAATCAAATCTTCGAAACCAACAGGAAAACAAGCTAGCCCGACATGGCGCCGTTGTTGTCTTCATCCTACGAGAAGACCAAGGAGGCCATGGTGGCTGCGACATCCGTGGTGGCATCCATGATGCTGGTGCGGAGGCTCACCAACGACTTGCTCACCCATGAGGCACGCAACCTGCTCTCCTCCTGCCTCGCCGGCCTACGCTCGCACCTGATGTGGCACTACGTACACCAACCGCGTCTTCTCCGCCATCAAGACCTACCTCGCCACACGCTTGGACACCATCGAGCAGAACGACGGGTGGTACACCATCGAGCAGAATGACGGCTGGTACACCAACCGCGTCTTCTCTGCCGTCAAGACCTACCTCGCACTACGGGAAATAGCAAATTTGCCGAGTGCCATAGGCACTCGATGAAGACCCAAAAACACTCGGCAAAGAGTTTGCCGAGTGTAACACTCAGCATATGGCACACGGCAAATTTTGTGTCGGCAAATAGATGTTTGCCGAGTGTCAAAACTCGTGCACTCGGCAAACATTTTGCCGACGGCCAAAAACACACTCGGTGAAAAAACACACTCGGCGACAACGACGGTGACGGCGTCCAGGCTAACGGCGAGTTTGCCGAGTGCCAGACGGCAGACACTCGGCAAACACCTGGACCTTTGCCGAGTGTCGGCCTTGAGGCACACGGCAAAGTCGAGGCTGTTTGCCGAGTGTTGGTGCCTTGGCACTCGACAAATACGTAGATCTTTGCCGAGTGTCATGGTCGTGGGACTCGGCAAATACATAGATCTTTGCCGAGTGTTAGCCCAAACACTCGGCACACAAGCAACAGGAGGTGGTGCAATTGCCCATTTTGCCGAGTGTTAAAGCCAAAACACTCGGCACTCGGCAAAGTGGACAGTACCCCCTTTTTTACCCGTTTTGTCACGTATAACGGACCCCTCTGAATTCACAATACACATCATCACAGGCATTTGTAATAAACAATCACAGGCATAATTCACAACCACCATTACAAGCATTATTCATAAACATCACAGGCATAATCCAACATAAGCATGAAACAATCCATAAATCTAGTTCCGTGGGGGCCGGGGCGCTGCCGGTGGGGCGGGCGGAGCGCGCCGGCGGCCGGGGGTCGGGGAATGGCGACCAGGGGTGGCGCGGGGGCTGGCCCGGCTGAAGGGGGGCGGCTGGGGGCGGCGCAGGGGCCGGCGCGGGGGTCGGCCGGGGGTGGCGCGGGGGCTGGGCACGTGGGCGGCACGGGGCCGGTGGCCGGGCGACGTGAGTCCGGCGGGCGGCGTGGGTTCGGCGGGCGGCGCGTGTGGGTGTGGGTGTGTGCGTGTGCGTGAGTTAGGGTAGGGGTGGGCCGGATTAATTTCCAGGCTTTGCCGAGTGCTAGATCGCGGGCACTCGGCAAAGGCCTTTTTTATTTTTTTTCGGATTTTCCAGGCTTTGCTGAGTGCTAGATCGCGAGCACTCGGCAAAGGCCTTTTTTATTTTTTTTCGGATTTTCGAACGGTACCATCACTGGGAAGTGGACCCGTGGAAATGTTTGCCGAGTGTCCTAGGTTTGATGCGACACTCGGCAAAGTACGCTTATATTTCATGTTCAAACCACTGTTTTAGTAATTTAAAGTCTGTAAACTTTGCAAAAATCTAGTCAAATTCACTAAACAATGCGTATTTCATTTTTTTACTAATAGTATTCCATTATTTCATGGATTTATAGCTTATATTGAGTTTGTATCTATTAAATTTATATAATTGCAATTAATAAATAAAAATTATCAAAAGGATCCGAAAAATTCCAAAAATTTGACATGAACCAATCTATGTTGTCTATGGCCTATAAGAAAAATTTGAACTCAATGACAAATTCAAGTATCGATTCGACTCAAAATCTTACCGGATCGTTCCAACTTCTACGAATCCTCTCCGGAGATGCTTCGATTTCTAAGAATCATATGTCAAAATTTGTGCGAAACCTTCTCAATTTTTTACCATAGCCTCCACATATGAAATCATAGCATCTTGGCAAATATTGTGATTTTCAAACTTTGTTTGTATTTTTAAGAATTAATAAATCATTCGGCCACACGTTCATAATCGTATTTTCTTAACAAAATGTTCGAAAGTTCTTTTCATTTCCTGGATGAGACCTCAATTCGGACTCATTAACATGAATACGATTTTTCCACTCATATTATTCCATTAATCCAATCACTTGCAGTTCAAATTTGACTTAAATCAACAAATTACTCTAAATGAAATTAATTCATTAAATATACTAAACAGGTCAATAAATAGTCCACCTTCTAACATGCAGTGCCAAATGTCATACATGGGGAGTACAAAAAGTTTGGAGGGTGGAGGAGGGAAAAATTGTTTTGGTTTTGCCGAGTGTCGCAAAAAACACTCGACAAACCTTCATGTTTTGCCGAGTGTCGCAAAAAACACTCGGCAAACCTTCATGTTTTGCCGAGTGTCCCATAAAGCACTCGACAAATATTTAGTATTTTTCGTGTGTCCCATTAAACACTCGGTAAATCTTCATCTTTGCCGAGTGTCGCCAGCGGACACTCGGCAAACAACTAACGTCCGGCACACCCCTTAACGGACGCCGCACGTGCCGGTCACGTGGTTAAGGGTTGCCGAGTGTCTGTTGGTTGCCGAGTGTCTGTTGTTTGCCGAGTGTCGGGTGCGAGTTTGCCGAGTGTTTTTTGTTTGACACTCGGCAAATAGGATTTTCGCCAAGTGTATAATGTTTGCCGAGTGTTTTCACGGAGACACTCGGCAAACACCGCCTTTGCCGAGTGCCCGAGAGAATGCACTCGGCAACTTTACTGTTTCCCGTAGTGTCGCCACGCGCTTGGACACCACCAGCGTGCAGTGCGTCCGCCTTAGCGGTGGAGTGGACGTTGACTTCAATGACGACAAGCTCCTCCTCGGCATGGAGGAGGGCGAGGATCTGGTGGAGGTGTTCCAAGGGGCGGAGTTCACATGGTGCCTCTACTCCCACGAAGTTCCCGCCAGCGACAGCGACACCACCAAGCACATCGTCGTCGGCTGCGTTCGCAAGCTCTACTTTGAGCTCAGCTTCCACAAGAAGCACAAGGAGAAGGCGCTCAAACTTACGTCCCCTACATCATTGCCACCGCAAAGGCCATAAGAGATCAGGAGAGACCTCTCACCATATGGATGAACGACGGCTCCGAGTGGTCTCCCATGGACCTCTACCACCCTTCCACGTTCGGCACGCTCGCCATGGACCATGCGCTCAAGCAGTCGGTCATGGATGACCTCGACAAGTTCATCAAGAGGAAGGATTACTACAAAAAGATCGGCAAGGCATGGAAGAGGGGCTACCTGCTCTATGGTCCACCCGGGACCGGCAAGTCCAGCCTGATCGCCGCCATGGCCAACCACCTTAGGTTTGACATATATGATCTTGAGCTCACTGGGGTCGAGAACAACTCACAGCTCAAGAAGATTCTTATTGAGATGTCCAACCGATCCATCCTCATCATTGAGGACATTGACTGTACGATCGAACTCAAAAAAAAGGAAGGAATCAGGCAACAAGAAAACTCGCAAGTCCTCCAATTCTAAGAAAGGAGACAAGGTAACATTGTCCGGCCTTCTCAATTTTGTGGATGGACTATGGTCCTCGGGTGGGGAGGAGAGGATCATCGTCTTCACAATCAACCACAAAGAGTGTCTCGACCCGGCGCTTCTGTGGCCTGGCAGGATGGACATGCACATCCACATGGGCTACTGCACCAGAGAGGCTTTCAGGATTCCTGTCAACAACTATCACTCCATTGACGACCATGTCACGTATCCGGAGATCGACGAGCTGATGGCGGAAGTGCCAGTGACACCTGCACAGGTCGCCGAGACCTTGATGAGGAGCGAAGACCCAGATATCGCACTCCGTGATTTTATTTAGCTTCTAAAGTCAAAGAGGGATGGAAATAACCAGGGTGGAGGAGGAGGATGCCAGTGAGGATCAGAGTAGTGATGACGATGATGATGATGATGAGGAAGAGGCTGATGATTATGATTAGTAGATTTAAAAATACTTTTAAATATCTGATGCTGTCCATGTAAATTGCCATGATATAATAGTATCAAAGATTCTTGAACTGGGAAGCTGAAAAAGTCAAGCGTCCAACGATAGTCTGACTCTGACCCTTCGAATACAAGAAATTCTGAATTTTTAGGATAATCTTTCATGCTTTTATGAAGTTATTGATTGGCCAATTACTGGCCATACCGGTGCCTGATTAGCTAGAGATTGAAAACTTTAAAAATGTTATATTTATGGGCAAAATTATTCAAACACCAAAACTCCTTGCATTGTGGACGGAGAGACTTGTAGCTATCGTGGCAGCTTCTTTCGTCGTGAATTGGCATTACGATCGATGCACAAAAAAAACTAAGAGCATAAACGTTAGGTTTTACTTCACTGCCTCAATGATATACAAAAATAAATAAACTTGAAGTATCAGTGTTCCTGTATTTTAGTCTGCTGACACAATACAAATGTTTAAAAGTTCAGTTGAGCATATTATCAGCTAGATGCACATTAAAAAGTAACTTTAGTCTGCTGAAAATGATGGAACTTTCAATCGAGGTTTAAATGTTCAAAAGTTCAAATGATCGAACTTCGAGGTTCACCTAAAAGCCCAAGCCCAAAGGAATCGAGCCCAACAAATATCCATATTCAATGAATCTTGAGCTAAAGAGACTTAGGCCCTGTTTGGCACGGCTCCACTCCTAAACTCCAGCAACTCCATCAAAAAATTCAGCCAAACACCCCAACTCCAAAACTCCATGGAGTTGCCAACTCCATGGAGCTGTAGTGCAAATGGAGGTGGAGTTTTGGAGCACTTCTTTTGCTGCTCCAGAAACCTCTCTTTTGAACCTCCTCGTGGAGTTGGTGGATAATTACCCACCAATGCCACTGGTTATGAAAAAAAAATGTTTCGTTCTATTCTATTGTTCCCCATCGTCAAGGCGAGTCGCCCGCCCAGCGCTCGTCGCCGTCGCCGCCCAGCGCCGCGCCCATCGCCGCCCATCGCCGCCCGCCGCCCGTCGGCCGTCGCCACCCCGTGTCGCGCCCGTTGCCGCCCGCCGCCCGCCGCCCATCGCCGCCCGCCGCCCGCGTCGCCCGTCGCCGCCCACCCCGCCGCCCGCTGCCCAGCCCCGCTGCCCGTCTCGCCGCCCGCCGCCTGTCCCGCCGCTCGCCGCTCAGCCCGCCGCCCACCCTGCCGCCCGTTGGCATATTGAAAGTGGAAGATTTTGACAGACCATGGGAAACATTTGCAAAAGTCTTTTCAGTTTCACTCCTCCTGACCATGTTCATCCATTCATTTACAACATATGTTGGGATATTGAAAGGGGATGGATGGATGTAAAATACACACAACCCGTTGGCATATTGAAAGGGGAAGAAGAAGATGGGATAGAGAGGATGACAAGTGGGGTCTTAATTGGGGGGCAACAATGGCAATCCACACTGAAATCGATCTTTTTTGGAGCTGAGAGCACCCATCTAGCCAAACATCCCATTTTAGTTCTGGAGTTTTGGAGCGGAGCTGGCTCCATGTGGAGTTCTGGAGTGGAGCAGCTCCACCCAGAGTTGGAGCCATGCCAAACAGGGTCTTAAGCATGAACAAATTGGAGTTTTGGAAAGTTATCCACGACATCAATTCAACTCAAGGGATATTCGCGCGGCTCATGACAGCATGAACTTTCGGTGTAGATTTGGAATCTAAATGACATCAAATGAAGAAAAGTTGACTCCCAAAATTGTAATAATCGTGAGGGCTTCGATTTGGACATATGGAAAGCATAATTTGGATCCAAAGCTAGGAGATATTGCCCCCAAAATGCATGCTGCGTAGAGAAGCCCAAAATTAGACAAATTATCTTGCTACGCTATTCTGGGATCTTAACTTCATTTTCAAGGCAACTCATGAATACAAAAGTTGTAGATCTTTTTGTTCTACACAATTTTGGCACCAGAGTTGCCTTATTTGGAGTTCAGATGTAGGAGATATGACACCTGGAAAGAAGTTCTCAAAGCATAATCCATTCATCATAAGTCGACAAAACAGGGGGACACACACCATAGGGAGATGACAGGTGCTGCAAGTCCTCAAGGTTGTCTACGAGGTAGCTTAGGCTAGACCCTAGCCTCCATGGTCCCTACGCGGCGAAGTCATGTTGGAGTTCTAGAGCCAAGCCTCGAATTCATCAGGAGATATGTATATTCGGTGGTGATATCAATATGTTCTTGTCTCTACTTTGATCTACTATGATTCATGCTTATTCATATGTGTGTAGCTGCCATGTGCATTTAGTAGGAATAGATGTAATCATAGTGACTAGTCTACGTCATGTGGATAGATTATAGTAGTGTGTAGAAAGTCGGTGTGATTACTCTTGCATGGTGATAGCATGTACGAGGGAAAAGGCCGAAAGATTGTATAATGGATGACTCTTTATCAAGGTACAAGATGGGTTGGTAACCGTGTTGGTTGGAGGTGCAACTAGAAGACGTTAGGCTCATGCTACCTTTGTTCGTGTTACCTCGTGTCGGTGTCATGGGAATGTGATCTGTTCATAATATTCATATCATACTTGGTTTACTCTCATTGCAATCTATGCTTCATGATAAAACTAGTCTGTTACGTTAGATAGAAAACCCTGATCAGTTCGCTGTCGAGCCATGGATTGATAAATCAATGAAATACTCTAGGGGAAAAGCTGCAACTATTCACAAACTGACACGCTAACTGCCACCAACAAACGTGATGCTAGGGCAGGGGCCGCGGTCACGTGGGGAGGAAAGGGAGCGTGGTGGCAGGCGCTCGGCATGGCGTGGAGGTGCAGGAGACGTGGGCGGATGGTAGTGGCGAGAAGGCTCGTACATCAGAGCAGGCACGAGGGGGAGGAAGAAGATAAGAAGTGTAGAAAAAAAGAAAAAAAAATTAGAGGTGCTGACTGGTTGGCCTCGTCATCGGAGGTTGCTAACGGTACGAACCTAGTATCCATCTTACATCTCTCCACCCTTCTAACCAAACAAAAAACTATGTTCAACTCAACCCTCTTATCCAAACACAAGATGAGTCCAACCTAACTAAAAAAGTTGGATGTTGGATGGAGCCACCCAACCCACTTAATCCTAAACCAAACGCTTAGTGATTAACTGATTATTGGCCTTAAAGGACAGCTCCACTTAAAGAAATCATATCAATATATATCTTGTGTAATTGGAACAAATTTTAGTCAAATTCAAAAAAATCTCTGAATTTTCATCATACGTCATCAAAAATGGAATTTACGGGCCACGTTATTTCGGTTTATTTGTATTATGTGACCTTAGTATCCACAAACAACGTGCTTGACCTGATTGAGAGTTAACAATCATAGACTCGATCGCTGAAAGATTGGCATTACACAAGTTGGCTGAAAAAAGGCAAGTGGTTGGAGACGGTGAGATTGTTGAGGATTTACAGAATACAGGACACTACTAAAAAAGTGCTCGTATTTGATGGATTAATTACTTTACACGGTTCTTTTTTTTTGGCACTGTGATAAGCTATGCGAGATAATTTATTTGCTAGGGTTCTTTTTCGAGATTCGTATCTTATTTTGTGGCGTAGAAAAGGACCATAGGGCATTTAAATCGTATCTTAATTGAACGGCCAATGCATTTGCCAATTCAACGTGTGGTTTGAAATTTCGCGTACCGCATAGTATATTGCAATCAGAACACAGAAACAAAAAATGTTATAGTACTAGTGTAGTCGGATAAAAACAAACATCAGTAAAAGCAGCTGAAAATGTCTGCATATTTGCCATCTCTGATTGAATAGAGCAAATGACTGCTCCTATGACACAGGGCACGTATAATTCTTATAAAACCTATATCCAACTAACTTCCTTGACAAGAGCGAGGTTGCAGCTAATCCCTAACCTAACACACTACTAATAATACTACGTTGATGACGACGACCATGAATCTGCAACCCAAACCCATAGCTCTTATTAATCTTGACGAACGAAAGAATTGACCAACCTCTTGGCAGGTAACTTATGGCGCTCAAGCTGCAAAAAATACCCAAAGGAAACACGGATGTTGTACACACACATAAATTCACTGGCTCAGAAACTGGTAAATGAAAAGTAATTAAAAGCACACACACCCTTTGTTCCCTGGCGCCGCGGTGGTGGAGGACTCGGAGCGTCCATCGGTGGCACTCTATCACCTCCTGTTTAACGCAATGATCGGTATCATCAAGTATTAAATCTTGTTACAAGCATATTAGGGCTTCCGTGTCATTATATTTGAACAAAAACTTATGATAGCTTACCTTCTTCGCAGATGTCAGAACCTGTGTCCGGTGATATATTGTAACCACACTCTTTCAGGAAGTTGAGGGCGCGCGTGTCGTTCACCGGCGCCGGCAAGAGCTCGTCGGCGTCGCCGTTCACTACGTGGCAGAGGCAGAGCTAGCGGGGTTGAATCCCGGAAGAACGGAGGGATGGCGTTGCCGCACTTCTTGCTCGGAGGCGACAGTACGCTGCTGCCGTTAGTGAGGAAACCGCCGCATGCCGGCACGAGCTTCGCCAGCGATGATCGGCACTCGGTGACCGCGGTGGCGGCGGCGTTACGTTGTAGCAGGGAATCAGTGGGATTTTTATGGGGAAATCAGGAGGGCAAGGTAGTATTCGTGGCAGAGGCAGGTCAGGGAGATGATGATATGCCCTATGATTTCATCGATCAAGCCCATTGAGTGCAGAGTTTCGCCGCTGGCCGATGGCGCCGGAGCCGCGGTGGCGTCCTTTGCTGCTCCTCCGTCTCGTGCCGCCGCAGATGGAGGCAGGCTTGGAGCGAGGACGGCGAAGGCGACGAGCATGATCAGCATGCACTTGCTAGATAGCGCCATTGGTCTCTAGAGGATCAATTTATAGGAAGGGTTCTCGGTATTGAGATCGGAACGATGTCATGCGTTAGGATATCCATAATTTTTTTAAACGAAAGGGTATCCCTGATTCCATCAGCAGTTTGTAGTGTTTGTTAATTAGCTACGGTCTCTGTGCGTGCAAAATCCTGAACAACGTGGAAAATGTGGATCTTGTAGATATAGCTAACTAAAATAGAAAAAGAAGATCCGAATCAACAACATGGAATTATGGTAAAATTTTCTCAATGCACATGTGGAGTTTTAAGTTAAAATTTTAGGATATGAGAGTAGACATAATAAACCATGTTAGAAAAATTAATCATGTATTTTTATCATTATTTTGACAGGGTATGATATTTAATAATAAATTAGTTATTGGGATACAAAATTATACAAAAAGTAATTATGAAAAATTCATAATATGTTTTTTGATATACATTGTGGTGTTCTTTACCACCCTGAAAAATTTTAAATTAAAATTCAACTTGTGCATGGAGGAAAAAAGAAAAATTCTGTTAAGGGAAAAATTGAACTTAATAACATAGTTTAGGAGTATATTGAACAGAAGAATACATTAAGGGTTTATCCATACTTTTGCTACACTTGAGGGTAGTAGTTTGGACTTTTTCTAGAAGGAAAAACATCCCATCCAACCAGCCACAACGACACCACCTACTGCTATGATGGTATAATTTTGTAACAAAATATGCACGCTTTCGTTTACAGGGGTTTGAACCTAAGGCTTTGCGCGTACCCTCCTCCCCACCACACCACACGGCCATTCTCCTGTACTAACTCGAAAAAGATTTTAAGGAGCAGGTGATGCCATATCCGCACCTAAAAATTATTTTTTGGAGCGGGTGACGCCATCACCGCTCCTACAATTATGTATCTAATTTTCTTATTTTAAAATATAAAAATATATCTATATATACTTATAGAAGATATATTTCACGTATCTCAAGTATTTTTTTAAATATTCAAATTATCACAATCCTAATACATAGGAGCAGCTTGCGCACGCGACAGGGCGTTGCTAGGGGGTGAGGATGTGGTGGGATCTTCGGCTGGCACAGAGCATCTCGGTAGGCCGACGAGCGGTAGCGGCGTGCAGCCGGCTAGGCGTGCAAGCCGTTAGGTGGGTACGGCAGCATGGGCGTGCAGCGGTGGCTGGTAGCCGAGCGTCCGACCATGCTTGCTCGCCGGCGTCAAATTTTTTTCTATTTTTCTTTTTTTTTTGCATTTTTTATTTTCTAATCAACTTTCCGGGCTTGTAATCACCTGTCCAATCTGAAAAGGGTATTTTGCACGTGCAGGTGACGCCATACCCTCTAGAAACTGATATGTAGTAGTAGGTGAGGCCATGACCCACCTCTGGAAACGGGCAGATCTCATGTTTGATATGGTGATGGTGTTCTCCAGAATGATGATGAGGATCAGCTCAGCTATCACATCACCTCTGTAGGCAAAAATCACACATGCTTTTCGAAAAAAAGACACACCTACTTGAATTTTTTTTCATTTTTTTATTTGACCCAAAATAGCTCAACTACCGCCGCGCCCAGTAGTATCAGGTCATGGAAACCTTGTTTAACAACCTAGTATGCCCTCTTGATCTCCAGCCCGAGTGGTATAGTACTCCCTCCGTCCCAAATTACTATCTGTTTTAACTTTTCTAGATTCATAGCTTTTGTGATGCATGTAGATATATACTATGTGTAGATACATAGTAAAATTCATGTACCTAGAAATGTATCTAGAAAAATCAAAACAAATAGTAATTTAGAACAGAGGGAGTAGACTACGGGGCATCAGGCCAACAAATGCTCGCAGTTTCCCTCTTGGCTCCCATCTTCCTCGTTGTTCCCATGCGTCAGTCGTTGAACCCCCGCCCGACGAATCGATCTTCCCCACCGCGCGCAAAAACTTTTCCCCACTTCATCATTAGTATCTGCAAAGATCGATCAGTTTCTACTTTTTGTTAGGGTTGCACCCATCATAGCTAACAAATGCAACAACCACGCTGGTGGAATGTGCGATATCCTAACCGCATGCCATCATCCTGATCTCAACACCAGCCCATTCCTTCCTATAAATTGGTGCTCCTCTTCCCGCAGGGTTCATCCCACACACCCAGCCAACCAAAGCCTCTCCTTCTCTGCGCATCCATCCAAAGAGCTAAGCTATGGCGTCATCCAACAAGCACACTCTGATCGCTTTGCTCGTCGTCTTCGCCGTGGTCGCGCCCAGCCTGCCTCCATCTGCGGCAGCCCGAGACGGAGGAGCAGCCAAGGCCGCCGCGGCTCCGGCGCCGTCGGCCAGCGGCAAAGCTGTGCACCCCATGGATTTGTTCGATGATTTGATCCATGATTTGATCCATTTTGATCTGCCTCTGCCGCAGATACTCCCTTGCCCTCCCGTGTTCCCAAAGATCCCGTTCATACCCTGCTACAACTACACTCCGCCGCCGCCGGTGATGGAGTGCCGGCCGTCGCTGGCCAAGTACATGCCCCCGTGCTCCGGCTTCCTCACCGACGCCGGCGTGCCGTTCGACCGTTCCTCGACCAATTGCTGCGGCGTCATCCAGCACTTCTTCGACGACAGGAGCACATCGCCGTCCTGCCTCTGCCACGTCTTGAACGGCGACGCCGATGGGATCCTGCACGCGCCGGTGAACCACACGCGCGCGCTCTCCCTCCTGCACGTGTGTGGTTACGCGATGACACCGGAACTCTTTCCCAAGTTCTGCGACTATAGTGAGTCACAAGTTTTTCTTTTATTTTGTCTCGTGATTATCGACGCCATAACATGCTTGTACAACAGGACTAAATACTTGATGATCATTGCGTTATGTAAACAGGTGACGTGCCGCCGATGGACGCTGCGAGTCCTCCACCACCGCTGCGCCAGGGGACAAAGGGTGCGTGTGCTTTAATTACTTTTTAGTTACCAGTTTCTGATCGATCGAGCCAGTGAATTTTTGTGTTTATGTAACATACGTGTTTTCTTTGGATGTTCTTGGCAGTTTGATCGCCGTAAGTTCCAGCCAAGAGGTTGATCGATTTGTTTCATTCGTCAAGGTTAATAAGAGCCATGGATTGCAGATTCGTGATCGTCGTCATCATCCTAGTATTACTAGTGTGTTAGGGTTTTAGGGATTATTAGTTACTACCTCTTGCCAAGGAAGTTATTAGATCTAGATTTTATAAGAATTATATGTGCCCTCCGTCATAGGAGCAGCCGTTTGCTCTATTAAATCTAAGATGGCAAATATGGGAACATTTTCAGCTGCTTGGAATGATTTTGTTTTTTTATCCAACATGAATAGTGCTACTACTACTATAGTAGGAGTTTCCGTGATCCGATTGCTATATATGCAGTACGTGAACGCTCAAATCCACACGCACGCAAATTAAATAAGATTTCGAAGGTATGCCAGACAAACAAGTTCTGAATCCTGTAGTACCGAAAAAACGACTTCAAATTAGTATACCATCACATAATAACAAAACAACAACCTTGTTGTTTACGTAGACAAACTTCCACCTATGGCGGCGGCCCATATCCTCACGGCAGGAGCAACAGAAATTCAGTTAGAACAAAATCATACTTGGGAATGTTTAAGATTAAACTTTGCAATCCTAGCTGGAGGTTGATGTCTTGATGATAATGTACACCGTGCCATCAATCTGTTAGTTTATGATTCAAAAAATCCATTCAATTTACATCTGTTTCTTGTTGTGCCAGTCATATACTCCGTGAGATGACGAACTCCTAGCTAGATATGCTTTTCATGCCAAAACACCGGAGGTTTTATATATTTTCAGAAATCCAGCTTTCAAGGATAATAAACCTGACCATGGAAATATTATCTACTACTAGTTTAGGAAACACTTTTATTAAGATTATATTACCTCGGCCATTTCTCCAGAATAAAAGCGTTACGTAACATACTTACTATCTTATTTCGAACTCGAAAGGCCAGAAGATAAACTTACTAGTTGAGTTGTTCGTAGATTGACCCTATTCTCAACTTACTTCACTCCCTAAATAAGGAAGCTAGGAGGTTCCTTGACATATATACTACTAATATACCGAAGAGTCGTTGCTAGTTAATCATGGCCATCCTGCTGCAAAACACAATCAGATGTGCGTATTTGGTCAGAACGTAACTGATAGATCATATCATACGATTCCAACTTGCTAGAAGAAATTAATTAAAAAGGCAACTGAAAAGAAAAAAAACACATACCCGACGGCGATGGCGCTGGCGGCTGGCAACGGCAATGGCGTCGACGGCGGAGGACTCGGAAGGTCTATCGGCGGCACATCGTCCACTGCTAGTTGTTCCAATACTCGAATCAACATTCGGTACAGGTTCATTTCAATACATACTTGTAATATACATGTATATATATAAGTATATATATAACTTTTCAGTTATCTATACACTAAGCATGAGGCCGCAGCAGCTAGGACTCTAGGAGCAGCTTAGCTGACTTACTCATGTTGCATGCCGCGGCAAGTATCTCGACGGGCACGTCGTGGCCGCACACCGAGAAGAGCTCCACCATGCGCATGTGGATCATCGGCGCCGGCAGGAGCCGGCCGACGTCGCCGTTCACGACGTGGCACAGGCAGGTGACCGTGTCGTAGGTGAACATGGAGTTGAAGCCGTCGCAGCAGGTGGGCTCCGGCGCGTACACGCTGGAGTTGGTGATGAAGCCCGAACATGGCATCATCCGCATCAGCCACGGCCGGCACTCCCTCGGCTGCGGCGGCAGCGGCGGGATGCCGCCACCGTCGGGAGACGACGGCGCTGCAGCTTCAGTGGCGCTTGACGCGGTGGCCCTGGCGAGAGCTCCTTCGACGACTCTGATCGCCGAAGATGGCTGGAGGACCACGGCAAAGGCGACGAGCAGCAAGGCGATCAGCGTGCAGTTGTTGGATGGCGCCATCGATGGACGTGGATCGATAGCAGCCCTGTTGCATTCGTATGAAACTATGGCAAAGTAGGCTATCACCAATTTATAGGATGGCCCGTGTTAATAAGCACATAAAGAGCTCAAACGCAGACATGTCTTACGATTATTTCATGATAATTTAGCCAGGACACGTGCTTGGTTGTTAATGTTTCTTCGTTTGATAAAGAGCGTGCCTAGCTAACAACTCCACTGTTACCCAACTTACTATGGTGGGTCACAATCTTTTGATGAGACACAGGCCATCAGCTATTCATTTGCTTCAAGTCTTCAATGGCAGGCAAAATTCTGGGAATCTAGATGGCTACATGGTGGGCTACCCAATAGATCCCTCCAACGTCCATCCAGTCAATAAAAAACCAAGATGTTTTATACAGCAATACTAATTAACTTGCTTTCTATCAGAGAACCTGTGCCAAATTACCAGGATGGGAATTGGATTCCACGGTTGAATAGCGCCAGAAATCCCAACCGCCACATTTTGAGAAAATCAACAGTATTGTTGCCTCCAAGACAAGGGTAATGCAATCGGATACACAGTACCAAAGGCATCTAATGTTCCTAAAAAAACATATGCAATGACTATATCAGTGTCATTGCTGATTTTTTGAGAAAGTAATTGTTGGTGATCTTAAAACCTTATTCCAACTGCCACATTTTGTTAAACAAAAGGATTAAATCCATATTCTATGCATTTTTTTAATTTATCTACACTATAAAGAACGAAAACAATTGAAAATCTTTCTCACCCAGATTAGCCCACCGTACCCCTCACATCGGACCACTTGACAGTTTTTAGGGAAAGAGGATAAGATGCAGACCTATGAAAATTGATAGAAAGAAAGTGTTTCTACCAAAACTTACACTGGTAGAGAAACGAGTAGTAGTCCCAGTTAGGAAACTTCACAAATCTCGGTTTTCCCAACTGGAACCAATCATTCGGGACTAAAGGTCCTGACCTTCTTTAGTCTTGGTTGGTAATACTAACCGGGACTAATGGATTTTGCGCTAAAAAAATTAGAAATTTCTGGGAGGCTCCCACACACGCGCACCTCGCAAGTCACAAGTCGCACGAAATATACGCGATGTGTAATTGAAAATCTTTCTCACCCAGATTGGCCCACCGTACCCCTCACATCGGACCACTTGACAGTTTTTAGGGAAAGAGGATAAGATGCGGACCTATGAAAGTTGATAGAAAGAAAATGTTTCTGCCAAAACTTACACTAGTAGAGAAACAAACAGTAGTCCCGGTTGGGAAACCTCACAGATCTCAGTTTTCCCAACTGGGACCAATCATTCGGGACTAAAAGTTCCCGACGTTCTTTAGTCCTAGTTGGTAATACTAACCGGGACTAATGAATTTTGCACTAAAAAAATTAGAAATTTCTGGGAGGCTCCCACACACGCGCACCTCGCAAGTCACAAGTCAAGTCTCGCGTGTAGCTTCCTTACCATCTCACCTACACAGCACATCTGACCGAGTGGGGGATGCAATCATTTTGTAGTAACTCATGGAGGACCCTTTAGTCCCAGTTGTGTTACCAACCGGGACTAAAGGATCACCATTAGTACCAACCGGGACTAAAGGATCACCATTAGTCCCGGTTGGTATTACCAACTGGCACTAAAGGTGCCTCCACGGACTATAAAATTTAGATCCGGGACTAAAGCCTCTTTAGTCCTGGGTCCAAAACAACCGAGATTTTTGTTGAGGATGGAAGGTCATTTTTCCACCAGTGTTAAATGTTTTGCACCAAGCGTAATCATATCCGCCCACCATACCTGCGGGACCCACGCGACGTTCCCGGGTTGGACTTCTTTGTGCAAGCGCACACTCGAGTATGGAGAGTTGGGAGGAAACCCAGCATGGCCTGCCAGCCAAGGCCGATCGGGGTGGGAGGGAGTGGGATAAAGAAAAAGTGGAAGGGGGACAACAGATCCCTTGTGACCATGTTGTGCCGCCTCAGCTCACAACGCTGCCAGCGCCTATGCAACTCCGTTCCACGCGGACCATGCCGCGACTCCACTCCGCCCCGACCGACTTTTAACCATATTTATCTTAAATAATGACATGAATTTAATACCTAAACTATTGATCACACCTAATAAACCGATCATTTTCGCATGAGCGACATATTTTGGAGGATATTTCTATTTTTGTAGGGAATTGGACCTAAAAGTATATTTTTGGATAAAGCACTGAACGAGCAATGAACCAGTAGAAGATGAAGGCCAATGGGGCTCAGGAAGGGCCTAGGCTAATTGGCCCAAAGGAGCCCAGGCCGATCAATCTAGGGCCCTCTAGCGCCCCCTGACGCCCATAAGGCAAGCAATCCTCCGAGATGACTTATGGGCTAAGTTGTGAAGATATGGCAAGGACCACTTGGGGATCAAAGAGGAATAAAAAAAGATCAAGCGAAGATTTGGAAAGCTATTGAAGATCAATCTCATCCCGAAGCTACCGACGTGCTAGGCCCACATGCAAGTGAAAATAAGACTCCTAAGCATTTAAGAAGACTTGGGGATGTAGCAAGACATGAGAGGGCAAAAGGAAGGCCCAGGACAATCGGCCTAAACCCTCCCAAGCCGATCGGCTTGGGGGTTTCCTTCACCCCCTTGCCTTCCAATTTTTGCCATGCACTCTCTGGACTATAAATACCCTAAAAATCCACCGAGCCCGATATCCAAGATAACGTACTCGACGTGAAGCAGCAGAGAAGCAAAAGGAGCTTGAGGGACACCTCTCCGTAGAGCCGAGGGCCATGCAATGGTTTGGGGTTGGCGTAGCTGAACCTCTATCGGTGTGATCACCCTGCGAGGAAGATCACGCTGGAGTTCTGGAGCTAGGAGTCATCAAGATCAAGGTAGGATCTCAATGGCGATCTTGTGATGTACAATCATTCATGGTGAAGTAATAGATGTGTTCATGTTCTTAGCGATCTAAGTATCTCCTTCGATGGTTTTTTGCTTTATCAGGTTTGCATGCTTTTCAATCGATGAACTGATGATAGATTGCCTAGGATGTTCATGTGGTCGTGGTGATTAGATTTGCATGCCTAATCTATCGATGAGTATAAAATGTTCTTTTGATCATGCCCTTAACCTGCTTGCACTGATAGAGGTGATCGTGACACGATCTTTCTTGTGTAAGGTGGGGGGTTTCGAGATCCGCACCGAAGGTGTAGATTTAAATGTGCTTTTTACTAGGATCATGTATGTGTTGCTTTTGTATCCATGCTTTGAATTACAACATATACATAGTCTAGGTTTCTCTAGATTGGTTACCTCTGCTCTATCTGTTATCTATCTATATATGCTTAGTAGATTGGATCTGAATCTCTCATAAACACCAAGTTAATGCTACCAATGCTAGTTGAAATAGATCTTGTGCTATAAGTTCCACGGATTTATAAACCTTGGGGGAATACTCTGAGGGAAAATCTACACCGATCCGCGTCCTTGCGGTTCACAACTTGGCATGCTAACAGCCATCAACATGCTTATCTAGTGTCGTTGCCGGGGAACTAATAGTCAAGTTCTAGTTTAACTATGCATCTGTAGATATAACTTTTTGTTCATTATTTTTTCAGTCTTTTCTTTTTAATCTTTTTGTTTTTGTGCAATCTCAATAAAAATTTCAGATCTAGGCTTGTATATATGTGTTTGCTTTCACTAACACTAAGAGGAGATGGACCACTACCTCTCCCAAAAACTGAAAAATTTTGTGGATGATCCAGAAAAACTGTACAGACTAGGGAGATGTTTAGCACAAGCAAGAAAGCTAGAGATTGAAGCCTCAGCTGTTAAAGAAGAATTGGAAGTGTCGGAAACATCATCATCTTCTTCAAAGGCGACACGAACAGCAAGTCCAAGAGGGGTGCCAGTTGCGCAAGTTGTGCCAGTTGTACCGGAAGCACCTGTAATGGGAGATTGACCTGAAGAAGAGTGTACTGTCGGGGTGTTGTGCATCCCGAACATCAATGATTTACCTATCCACGAGTTGGATGGCATCAGACAACCGTTCACCATCGATACTTCAAGACTCAGGATGGTGCAAAGTTCACCTTTCACTAGCAAGGAGGACGATAATCTTCATCTACAAGCATTTACGCAGCTATGCAACACCTTCGATATGGATGGAGTTAACAAGGATCAACTAAGAGCAAGGTTGTTTCCCTACTTTCTACTTGAGATAGCACTTCAATGGTTTTATTCTCTACCACTAGAAACAATTTAGAATTGGGATGAGTTGATGAAGGCCTTCATAGCAGAACATTATTCGCCAGCCAAGACTCAGAATCTGAAGTAATATTGTGCATCGTTCTTTGGTTTCTTTGATCAGAAGTTTCATATTGCGGGGCGTTAGCTGATAACTCGTCCTCTGAGACGTTGTCGAGTTGTGCTATCCATCGAGGGGTTCTCTGTTGGCTAGTACCCGCGTTGTTATTTTGAGTAATGACAAAGACTTCTCTATCTAGGTAGTAGCTTCCAGAACTTGATGTTGCAATTTCTGTGGAACTTTCCTCATGGCTTGAAGTGAGTGGGACACCTTCCTGGTACGGGAGGTTGTCTATATGAGCGACAAGGCGTGACTCGTAGTCGCGGGCGAGAGGGGATGGTCTCATTCCTGGCCAGTGAACAAATTTTCCTTGCGGTGTTGAAGTTATTACCAGTCCTTGGGCTGGTCTTCATAGAGGGATCTCTGGGACATAGTCCAAGTCGAAGTCGTCATCCTTGTCCTCCCTATATTCGAGTCGAGTTCGAGTAAGGAGACCTTTGTAGACCTCAGCTGTATTGCGGAGTCTGTATGGGAACCGTTTTGGAGTCGAAGTTGATTTGTAAAGTGACTGGGAGCGATTAGTCCGAACTGGGGTCGAGTCTGTAGCGTAGTCGAACTTGGTGTTGTTGATTTTGAAATTTTGGTTTTTCCTGACCGAATCCTCTGTTTTCGGCTAAGAAAGGCTTTTGTCAAGAGATTTCTTCTCCTGGATGTTGATGATTTGGCACTGAAACGATCCAGCGTCGCCGGCGATACAGAGCCAAGATCCGAAAATGAAAGTTGCACCTGCCTCGAAGGTGAAAACAGGCTTGATAACGACAGGTGCCATCAAGCTCGCGCAGAGAAACTCAACGACTTCCCATACCTGGCGTGCCACCTATCGGTGTTTTAGATCGGCAACCCGCCTACGGGGTACCCTAGGTGGTCTTTTGTGTGGTAAGGGCCGTCGAGAATCAAGGAGTCAATGGTGACGCAAGGAACACAATTTAGACAAGTTCGGGCTGCTAGATCGCGTAATACCTTATGTCCTGTGAGTTGGTTGTATTGAACTTGGATGAGTTGAAGAAGTTGTCTTTGAGAGGGTCCCTACCCGCCCTTATATACTCGGGAGGGCAGGGTTACAAGTTTGAATCCTAGTCGGGTACGATTACAGAGTTCTACTCGGTGTAGACCGAGTAGTTTCTATATGCACACCTAACTAGTCTGAGTGGGATACGCTTCTTGCCGCGTAGCCCCCTATTCTTGATTGTGTCCAATATGTCCCTTAGTGGGCTGCACAGGACCTACTCGTGGGCCTGGGATGCATGCCTGACAGCAGGATAGCTACCTTTGCTCAATATTCTTCTGAGAACATTGCTGAAGCCTATGAGCATTTCAATGACTACGTCCGTGCAATTCCAAATCATAGGTTCCCAAGGGAGGATCTAGTCAAGAAATTCTATATATGAAGGGCTAACGCTAGCATCAAGGGTAATCATCGATGCATGGGCTGGAGGATCAATTATTGGCCTCACCCTAACTCAAGCTTTCAAGTTATTCAACAAGGTTGCAGACAACAATGCATGGGCATCATCTAGGTGCCTGTTCCCAGTTCAACCAGCTGGAAATTCTCAACGTGTGTTGCAAGTGGGGAATAATAAATTACTCAAAGGAAATATCGACTCGCTGATGAGGAGACTAGAGAAGATGGAGATAAAAGAAGCTCATGCTATAGACTTGAAGGCAGCAGGAGCAAGGTTAACATGTGAAGAGTGTGGTGACTACGGCCATGTTAGGAAAAACTGTTCAGAGGAAGAAAAGTTTCTAGACTACATGAAGAAGGGAGAATGGTTTCCACCATCTAACTTTCAGTATAGATAGAATAGACCTCAATTCAATGCAAGCTCATCCATCCAGAACACAGTGCCTTTATGTATTCAGCTGAAGGAGTTCATGGAGGAGCAATGCATGATTAAAAAAAAGACACTGTCACTAAGTTCAAGGCTATGGACAAGGTTTTAGAAAATATTGATAGCAAGGTGATAGAAGTCGGAAGTTCGAACCACCAAGTAATGAACATGATGAAGATGCTGGAGACTCAAGTGACACAGTTAGCTGGGCATTTTACAAGCAATGAAGGAAAATTGCTGGGACTACCAAGGAATCCAAAGTCAGCAAAAGCTATTCAAACTCGCTTAGGCAAGGAAACAGAAGATCCAGAATGTCCGGCGAGAGCTAGAAAGTCTAAACCAGCTGCTGAAGTAGAGATGACTTCAAAGGAGAAGACACCTACCCCTGCTCTGGAAATTGAGATAGAAGAGCCAGAGTTTGAGATGGTTGATCAAGATGACACCAAGATTTTTTCAGGAAAGCCACACCATTGTCTAGGTGAAACTGACGAACAATTTGAAAAATTTGTTGAAGTTGTGCACAGGTTGAACATCAATATGCCACTGCTGGACGCTCTACAAGTTCCAACCTACGCTTGCTACTTCAAGGATATACTTATGGACAAGCGAGAGATCCTGTAGTTCACTATATACCATATAAAAAAATGACAAAAGAGTGCAGCTTTGCGATCGCTAATCAAGCTCCCAAGAAGAAAAGAGACCAAGGATGTCCAACCATCTCGTGTTCAATTGGAGTGCTGATGTTCGAAAGAGCATTATGTGATCTTGGCATGAGTGTGAGTGTGATGCCGAAAGCTATGTTCAAGAAGCTATGCTGTTGACGGTTGTTAAGTTCCAAATCTAGACCGTCACCTCTTGCATAAACACATAAAAGATGAGTATCAACAGCAGTGGTAGGGTTAATTACTAACCATTTCCATAAGTGTTGGTGAATATTTTTATGCAGGTGACTTATACTTAGAAAGGAGGAGGAAACACACCCAAGAAGCAAAGAAACACAACTCCAGCCAATAAGGAAAGAGCACACGGATCCATGAGCCCACATCAGGGGGTAAACCGCCTTATTTTGGTGTGGGCACCCTAGACCGACTTGAGGGCCCACCAGGCATCATCCCCAATGAAGGGTGGTGGGAGAAGCAGTCTGGCCCCCTCAAGCTTAGCTTCCATGTGTCGACTCCTAGTGGCTTCCTAAAGGCAGTTATGACCGTTTCACTGGGAGTTACCGCCTTGAAGCCTCGGATCCTGCTAGGTGGCACAAGGAGAAGAATTGGAGGAGAATATTGCCTTAAGATTCCCTTGAGATGCTTGGACGAACTCCACTCTCCCAAGGCACCTCCCCTCTATAAGTAGAAGGACACACCAACCAAGAGAGAATTAGAGCTCCATTGCAAAGGTGAAGCGTTGCCTAGCTAGTGCTTAGAGTAGGGAGAAAGTGAGGGGTAGTTCGGGGAAGGGTCGGGTCCGTCAACGCTCTTCCCTAAGCTTGTACCTCTTCCTGAGCTCAAGTAAAGTAAGTTCTTATTCATGATTTGTTTGTTTTAGTAGTGATTATATTTGAGTGAGATCAGTTCTCTTCCTTGCGGGTTCTTTGCTCTGTATTTATACAGAGTGCCATAGTTTGCTACGGGATATCAGATATAGTTAGACTACGGTCAGCCTAACGGTTATCCTTTGTTTGCCTTATATCCCACGGGTCTCTAGAGGTAGGCCGTAGGTGGTGATAGCCTTATTGGTCCTTTGTAATCCTCCATGTTCGGATATAGCATAGAGCTGGGTTCGTAGAACTGCTGGCCAGAGTCTCCTGATAGATTAGGGGTAAGCCAGTGCCTGAAGCAAGTTCTATCTGAGAGATCGACCTCTAACTCACCTATAGGGCTATCTTTAGGAATGCTCTCTACCCTCGCCACCTACCTTGATGTGTCCTTGGACCGACTAGTATAGAGTTAGTGCACACATGTTCCCATGGATTCGATACCCTTGGAATATTCTGAGGTGAGAGCTACAATGGTATCTGTGTGCTTACGGATTTATTCGCTATCGCTAAAATACCCAACAAGCTTTCTGGCTCCGTTGCTGAGGAACGGTTGTTGTATCTATCTTCGTGACTAGTCATCCTTGTATCTTTTTAGTTTTCTTTCCTTCTACCTTTACCCCCACTACCCATGGAGAAGCCATCCTTTCAAAGCCTGTCTACCCCAAAGGGTGAGTTCTTAGAGCCACCACCATCTTCACAACCAATCCTTACATCTGGCTGTGAACTCTGCCCTGACAGAATCGCTAAGGTTCGGAACCTTTCCTTCTCTAGGTTGGATAGTGAGACCCATACCACCATCTACATGAGTTCGAGCACCTATGTTCAAGTTTCACCATGGCAAGCATGGCACAAGATATCCTCAAGTGGAAGTTGTTCCCCTGCTCTCTTTTCGGGAAGGCTGAGCAATGGTAGACGTATACCGTAGGCAACGTGAACGGCAGCTGGGATGAGCTTAGAGGCAAGTTTTGTCTTGAGTTCTTCCCCCTATCCTGTTTCGTCACTCTACGAAGGGATATCCACTGTTTTCAGCAGAGAGAGAAGGAATCCATAGGTGTAGCTTGGTTTAGATTTTTTGCTTTCAGAGACATCCTATCAATGCCCAAATCCTTGCTACTATGCAACTTTTATGAGGGCCTTGATAAGGATTCCGCCTATGATCTCGATGTCATCGCTGGAGGGTCGTTTCTCCATAAGACTTCGGCTGAAGGTAGGAAAATCCTAAATTGTATCAATGAGGGCACCTCCTTCATAGTCGAGCCTGAACCCCTCCGAGAAGGGCGTAAGTCAAGCCATGAGGATCTTCCAGCGGCCGAATCCGATCC
Source organism: Setaria viridis (assembly GCF_005286985.2). Lineage (NCBI taxonomy): Eukaryota > Viridiplantae > Streptophyta > Magnoliopsida > Poales > Poaceae > Setaria > Setaria viridis. The sequence continues at coordinate 13,770,998 of NC_048264.2, forward strand.
TTCACCTTCCACATCCTCAGATTCAACCATAGAACCGTCACCCGAACCAGGAACATCAGAGGGAGAAGAAATTCAACCTCCGAAGTTCCCTTTCCAATTCGAGGATGATCCATCTAGGAACCATAGAAACACCTCGAATTTCTTCGATGCCGAATCAGGGGAGGAACCTTCTTCTGTCCACACTGATCAATCTAGAAATCCCTTGATAGAACCTTCACTCAGGCTTACGGAACCTCCTTCACCTCCCGATCCTCCTAACAAAGCATTTCTTGAGGAGGCCATGAAGGAGAAATGGTCGAATGGAGTGGAATGCTTTTCCAAAGCAATTTTGATTAGTTCACCCTCTACAATCATTCCTTGTTCTATAAGGGGAATTACCATAGAAGCCCATCTTAACCCCATCATGGAGGTTAATGTTATGCCATGGCACTTAGCGCACACTCTTTTGGGCAATGTTCCACTAAGACCATCCAAGAAGCTCCTCAAAAGTTGTCCCTTTGGACACATCCTTGAATGTCGGGGGGTCGCAAGAGCCGTGCCGCTCACAATAGACAAAATCAAGGTCAACCTAGACTTCCACATCTTTGATATCCTCGATTTCGATGTTCTCATTAGCTGCCCATTAGAAAAACTCCACCTAGATAGTGCATCTCTAGGGAGCCTAGATGAAAAGCTTAGGGAAGCCGCTCCCGCCACCGCTACCTCTTGTTTAGAAAATCCTATGGCGAAGCCTCTTCCCAAGAAAAACCCACTCGAGAAGGTGATGCATGCATCTCCGTTCGTATCATCCAAGCCCGTGCTCTTTGAGGTCGTCGAACCTTCTGCCCCCAAAGGGTACTACTCGGAAGAAATCCTTCACCTTTGTGAAGATGAACGATCACCATCACCCTCCATCAAGTTTGGCCTCTTCCTGCTAGCCTAGATTATGTTGTTCTCGATCATGATCGAGATCCAACCATTATCTTCCACGATGAATCTTTTGAGGTGGAGAACCCATAGGCCGTGGAATTTTGTGAGGCACTAACTCTGGAGTCTGAAGGAAAGGATTCCATAGACAAGCGTGGGAGCTTCATTCTTGAAATAGCACAAGAGCCATGCTCGTTCAATGCCTCCCCAGAGTCAGCCATGTTTTCCACCAAAAATGATGTTGACCGTCTTAGAGGTAGTCTGGAACTCGCCTTCACCTTTGTCATCTTTATTGACCTTGCCTTTACCCTTGTCCTTGTTCTAACCAATGTCTTCGGGAGGTGGTGGTGCGGGTAATTCTTGCATTACTCAGTGCATGCTGTAGCAATCGATCACCGAGTGTTTGCTGTTTGGATGCCATGGGCATTGTTTCTTGAGTAACTCGGTGAAGGAGGGCCCGTTATTGCATTTGTGTGACCCTTTCTTGCCTGAGTTGGCAATAGTTGTGATAGTGTTGTCGGGTTTGGGCTTGCAGTTCTGATTACCTGAGTAGTTGTTTCGAGTATCATTGTTGCGGTTTCTGTCTTGTTCATGATTGTTGTTATTGTTGTCGTGACCGTGGTTGCGATGAGAGCCGAATCTCTCACACTCTTTGTCTTCTTCATCTGCCCATTGTTGCACCATGATTTTGAGATCTTTAATGGTGGCTGGATGACGTCTGCCAAAGTCTTGGTATGTTCGATGATCATAGAGGCCATTTTGAAAGCACTCAATGACGTTTGCTTCTAAAATGTCGACTATTGTAGCCTTCTTTTCAAAGAAATGGCGTAGGTAGTCATGAAGTGTCTCGCTTTCTTTCTGTTTGACTTGGTTTAGATCAATTTTGTTGCCTCAGCAAGACATGAAGCCCGCGTAATTATTGGTGAAAGCCTTTGTCAAGTCTTCCCAGGAGTCGATTGACTTGGGCTTGAGTGACTCGAGCCATGTTAACAACGCGGGTTCCATGCATATGGGAAAGTGAATGACCTTTGTATCATCCTTTCCCCCAGCTGCTTGAACTTCTAGTGAGTACCATCATAGCCATTGGACTGGATCTTGCTTGCCATCGTACTTGGTGATCCCCGTTGGCTTGAACTTCTTGGGTAGTTTAGTCTTCATTACCTGTGTAGTGAAAGCAGGGAAGTGATCATAGTCATTGGCTTCGTGTTCATGTTCGCGGCGACGGTTGTTATTGATTACCTCTCTTAGGTCACTGAAGATTGAGGCTTCGCGATCAGCTTTGCGATGGTGAGGGCTCTTTTGCAGAATTGGTGCAGCTAGCCTCTCATGCATCCTTGTTTCAGCTTGGGGCCTCACGTTCATCTCTATTTTGCCTTTTTCTATGTTGCCTTAGCTGGTTGACTACTTCATTACTATTTCTTGGAGCGTCGCGATTGCCTTCGTAGACTGCAATGTCTCTGCTGCCAACCTGGTGGGCTGAGTTGCGAGGGATAGATGGGATTGGCGATTCCTTATCGAGTAATTTGTAGGCTTGTTCTGCAAGTTGTGCTGTTAACTCGTTATCTCTATTGTGAGGTATGAGAGTTGATATGAGATTGATTGAGGCAATTGCTGCGAGTGGAGTGTTGTGCTCTCAAGCTTGCACTGCGTCGAATGCTCTTTCGAGGTTCACGATAGGAATGTTCATGGCTAGTAGTCGGCGATGGTATGCTCAGGCAGCATTGCGTACCGTTCTTTGATTTCTCTATTCAGAGGTTTCATTTTGCGGGGCGTCGGCTGATGATTCATTTTGTGAAACATCGTTGAGTTGTGTAGCCCGTCGAGGAGTTTTTTGATGGCTGGCACCTGCATCGTTGTTTGGTGATGTGATGACAAAGATTTCTCTATCTAGGTAGTAGCTTCTAGAGCTTGATGTTGCAATCTCTATAGTGCTTCCTTCTTGATACGAGAGGTTGTCTATGTGAGCGACTAGGCGTGACTCGTAATCTTGGGCCAGGAAAGATGGCTTCATCCCAGGCCAATAAATGAATCTTCCTTGTAGAGTCAAAGTAATTACCAAACCTTGAGCTGGGCTTGATAAAGGGATCTCTTGGATGGAGTCTGAATCGTAGTCGCGGTCCTCGACTAACTCAAGTTCGGATTGGGCTCGAGTGAGGAGTTCTTCGTGGACCACGGCTGCGTTGCGGAGTCTGAGCGAGAATCGACTTCAAGTTGAAGTTGACCTACGAGATGACTTGGATGTCAGCCTGTGTGGGCTAGCCCGAGTCAGAGTTGAGTTCGAGCCGTAGTCGAGCTTGATGTCATTGACGTTGAAATTTTGGATTTTCTCGATGAAATCCTCAGCTTCTTGATGAAAAAAGTTTTCGTCGAGGCGCTTCTTTCCCTGGTTGCTGATGATGCAGCATTGAAAAGATCCAGTAGCGTCAGCGATGCAAAGCTAGGAACTGAAGATGAAGGTTGCGCCTGCCTCAAAGGCGAAAGCAGGCTTGATGATGACTGGTGCCATCGATCTCACGTGGAGAAACTCGACGACTTCCTCTACCTAGCGTGCCAACTGTCGGTGTTTTAGACCAGCAACCCGCCTAGAGAGTACCCAAGGCGGTCTTTTGTGCGGTGATTGTCCTCGAGAATTAAGGAGTCGATGGTGATGCAAGGTACATGATTTAGATAGGTTTGGGCCGCTAGATCACATAATACCCTACGTCCTGTGTGTTGATTGCACTGAACTTGTGTCGAGTTATTCTTTGTTGTCTAGAGAGGGTCCCTGCCCGCCCTTATACAGTCGGGGGAGCAGGGTTACAGGGCGGATTGTGTATGAGTCCTAGTCGAGTTCGTTACAGAGTCCTACTCTAACTCGATAGAGTAGTTTCCTTTTGACCCGACTAGTCTTCGTGGAGTTCATGAAGCCTACACGCCCTGCAGAGTAGTCTTCATGTCCGAGTAGGTTTCAGGTGCGTTCCCTTGAGTGGGTCCATACAAGTCTTTTGGTGGGCCCGGGGGTGCCTAGCCAACAAACGGTGCAACCAAAATTAATACAGTCGGCAATCTTTTTGACTTACAAATATTTTTGATGCTTCAAAACTCCTCTAAAATACATTTTAACTCATTGCTAGCTCTGACTTAATTTTTTAATTTTTGAAATTAGAGGAGGATTAAGCATCTAAATATGATTTGGAGGATTTATGAGCTTCATTAACACTAATGGCTTGATTTGAGAGTATGGGAATCATCAAGAGGCACTCCCACCTACCACATGCATAAAGAAACAAGGTGTGGCCTACCATGCTTATTTGCTGCAGATCAAAGGACAAGGCATTGAATGTAATTGAGAAAACAACAAGCCTATGACATGTAGGTGCATGATTTTGAGCAAACTGACAACACAAAGGAGAGGTGGAGGTTGTTTTGGTGGTGTCCTTCAGGTGAAGACCTGAATTTTTGCGTACAATAATGAGCAAATGGCCATATGAAGGAAGATGGGAGCCAGAGGAGGCAAAAACACGCCAGGCCGATTGGCCTGGTGTGCTTCAGGCCGATCGGCCTGGGGTCTTTTGAAACCCCCTCGTGGTGCCCTTTGCTAGGTAAGTCATTCAGCTCCTTGTTCATCATATTTTCAACCAAGAACACCTCTGGTTAGCCTATGAAAATTTCAAAACTCCTTTTAAGGGATATGGGCACCTCTTGCTAGTTCTTGCCCTTGTGCTAGTTCTTCAAGCTCCTCAAAAAGGATGACATCTCTTGCTAGTTGCCCTTGTGCAAATTCTTGTCAGCAAGAAACCCCGGCGAGGAGTTTTTCTTGAAGTGTGCTGAGATGAAGAGCATTGGAAGGCTTTTCGGGAAGTCAAATAAGTCACAATGATTAGCCAAAGCTTCGTCTACATCGAGCACTTCACGGCGGTACTCAGTCTCCGAGTCGCCGAGAGGTGGTGACGTCGACATGGAGGCACCACGCAGCAACCGCATGCTCCTCGGTGGGATGAACACTAGAAGCTCTTCCATGTGGTTTGGTGAACCACATGGAATTCCCAAAGATGTGCCGCAACCTTCAAGGAGAGCAACTTGCTCTCAGAGTAGCTACGCCGAAAAGAAGTCTATATATGACTTCACAATAAAGAGCAAGGATGAGGAAAAGAGGCTCAAGAATATTGAAGGAAGGCTTGTTGCGGACCATGATTTCGATAACGACTTTCTTCAGAATATTGTGTTCCATAATGACATCTACAAGCTTCTGAGCAATATTGGTTGGATGCAATTTTCTCTCAATGTTCCAGTTAGTGTGCAAAAGGATGTGGCCATCGAGATGTTCATGACTATGAAGCAAGTCATGAGGTGGAACGAGGAAGGGACTGAGCAAGTTCCATGCTTATCCTTCAGAATAAGAGATGAAGAAAAGATTATCACATATGGTGGCATCACAAGTGTTCTGGGTTTCAATCCACAGCCCCAGAACTTGGAGAAGTAGAAGAAGAATTGAAGGAATTTTGGAAGAAAATTTCCAAGGAGGATAATTGACAAAGGAAAAATATTTGCAATCCCATCCTAAAAATATTTAATTTTTGGATGTGCCATCGTGTCTCTGGAAAGATGGAGACAAAAATTACTAACCCCGTGATGAACTGGCTTTATTGTGCAGTTGTGAAGAAGCAAGTCATTGACCCCTCCTATATGATTATCAAAAGATGGCTTGCTAAAGCTATATCTAGAACTGGAGTTGTTGGGTCAGGTTGCTATCTCACTGTGATAGAAGCATATTTGAAGCCAGATATTGAATGGCTCCCTAGTTGTTTCATAAAAGCTGGAAGGATCGATACCAAGACCATGAAGAATCCACATTTAATTGGCGGTGACGGAGAGAATGGTATACAGTTGGGGTCACCAATTTTAAACGACCCGATAGAAGACTTGAAATTTATCATGTGGGCAAAACCTACTGGCTAGAAGAGGGAGTATTATTCCCAGCAAAGAAAGGAAAAAGAGGGCAAAGAATTGAAGAAGGCTCATCCTCGCAAGTAGCTTCATAAGTACCACCGCTAAGCTCAAGCTATTGGTAGAGTGAGTTCCAAAATGCACCAACTTACGAGGGAGTTTCTGAAGGATGGCAGCAGGAGCAATGGTTGGAGGCGCCGACAGACGCATGGGCGCAAGGCCCATTTGCACCACACTTTTAGCAGCCGGTGTATCAACCACGACCGGAATTCAGCAACCGGCGCATCCACCATTGCCACCACCGTATGCTTTTCATGGTTACATACCACCTCCTTTTAAAGGACGCCCACCATATGCCCCATTGTTTGCTCAGTTCAGCCACCTACCACAGCCACAGAGAAGTATGAGCATCATAGACACATATGCGCAAAGAAATTTACAAGATGCAAATGCTGTGAGGCAAGCTGCCCATAGGATTGAGGATGGAAACATAAGCATCGTCTGTTAGTTCGGCATGATGGGAATTGTGCCTCCAGATTAGTATCAAGTGGAGCACAGGAGCACTACGAGCAAGGATATCATGAGTACCAGCAGTAGGGAGAGCCACATTATGAGCCGCCACAAGATGACCTAGATTGAAGACCGAAGGATCGAATAAATACGCGCATGTGTGTTGGGTGTGCGTAGTGTTTTCTATTTTATTTTCTTTTTATTTTTAGTTTGTGTGTTTATTTCACCATGTCATGCTTAAATAAAATATGCATCACCTGAACCTAATGATATGTGATTAATTGTGATGGTTTAAGTTCTTGTCATTTTGAAAGATGATGATCGTTGCTGCTTTGTTTAATTTTTGGACTTGGTTATTGCACCATTGAACTAATGCTCTCTCTAACACCCGCTTATCTTTTTGTGGATGTTATGATATTTTGGACCCATATATTTGTTTATTGCTCTCTCTTTTAAATGGATCAAAGGATCTTTTATTTTGGTCCCAAATCATGCCGACCTTGTCAATATTACTTCTTGCAATTGCTCTACCCATCCAAAGCCAAATATTTATATCATGATGAACCATAGATTACAGGATTTATTTTTGGGTGAATTGATTAAGGATCTACTTCTGCGGTATGACACTTAGAAGCTAGTCATTCCTTTTGTGTAACCTTTTATTGGTAGCCTTTCTATCCATGCATTGTGAATTTCTACACTGCAAATCTTGCAAACCTCGCTGGGCATCCAAACCTAAATCCAAATATATCATTTTTGTACCTACGTCCTTGACCACAACCCATTTTGAGTATGGAAAATATTTCAACAAAGATCCGGAAGATTAGTAAGTGCCTTTTCACGAAAAGCAAGACCAGGAGGCATCCACCAGTGTGTGGAATAAAAAGTGAAGGAAATGGAGGCCGGAAGGGACCAGGCCGATCGGCCTGGACAATCTCAAGCCAATCGGCTTGGGGTGGTCCCCCCCTCTGTTGCTCTTGAATTTTGGCATGGAAGAACCTCCTGAGGAATAAAATAATTTATTCCAGAAGATCGAAGATTTTTGGTACTTACATCAGCAGTTTATCTTTCTTTCATGCTCAAGGACAAGCATTATCTAAGCATGGGGGAACGAGTCATTGCATTATCTCTGACTACTGCTGAGTAAGTATTATGTTGCAAAGAGTTTTGAGGAGCAAGAAAAAAATATGGAGAAAAGGAATGAAAGAAAAAGGAAAAAGAAAAAAAGAGAAAAAAAGAAAAAAGTACTCCCCAGTTCTTTGAGCTTCATAAAACTTTCTAGTGCTATCAAGATTATGGATTATTCCATACTCATTTTCAAACCAGGTGCAATCCGATTATGAGAACTTCATTTATATCTCGTGGTCATCCTTTGCCCTTGCACATTTCCACCATCTAAATGTGTGTGTTCGTTCTCTCCCTCTCCATAAACAATTACTTTCCATGACCTTTTTGACAAGTCTCAGTAAGATCCATCAGAAGTCTTTTTTGTTTTGACAATATCCTGATTATAATATTTTGCTAGGATTAACCTTCCCAAAGATCAAGATAAAGCCTTACAGATATTTTATGAGTGATGACAGGTTGGAGAAGTTCTAGCATAGGATTGAGAGACTTGATGAGCTGAGAGAACATGAGCAAATGCAATGAAGTTTAAATTGTTGATCTCGGTTTAGTTTCTTTTTGAAAAAGTTTATCTTCTAAGGTTTGTTTAAAATTGAGAGCAAAAGAATTAATTTATTGTGGGATGTGCTTAAATGATATCTACCCTCCAAATTAGAGAAGGCTGGTTGCAACTTGAATATTAATTGAAAAATCCTATGAGAGCATTATGTTTTCTTGTGTGTGATCAAGTGCAGGATTGAACACTGAAAGGCAACGCTGATTTCTATTGAAGAATTACTTGAGGATGAGCAAGGTTTAAGCATGTGGGGATTGTTGATGCTCATTATTGACACACTTTTACCCCTGTTTATCTTCAATAATGACATGAATTTAATACCTAAACTATTGATTGCACCTAATAAATCGGTCATTTTCGCATGTGCAACATATTTTAGAGGATATCTGTTTTTGCAAGGAATTGGACCTAAAAGTATATTTTTGAATAAAGCACTGAAGGAACAATGAACCAGTCGAAGACGAAGGCCAACGGGCTAAGGAAGGACCTAGGCCGATCGACCCAGTGGAGCCCAGCCGATTGGCCTAGGGCCCTCTGGCACCCTCTAACAGCCATCTTTGGCAAGAAATCCTCCAAGATGACTTAAGACCTAAGTTTGTGAAGATACGGCAAGGATCACTTTGGGATCAAAGAGGAATCAAAGAAGATCCAACAGAGATTTGAAAAGTTATTGGAGATCAATCTCATCCCGAAGCTACCGACGTGTCAGGCCCACATTCAAGTGAAAATAATACTCCTGAGCATCCGATCTTTGTAGCCAGCAAGAAGCAAGACCTGGAGATCAATGTGTCCACATGCATGTATGTGAATCAAGAAACAAACCATGTACGTGCACATGCATCTACAAGCAAAAGCTAGCATATGGGATATTTCCTACTGCCAATCTACATGGTGAAAACTCTGTATGCATCGGCCCTCTCCCTACGATCGAGTGTCATCCAGCATAATGCATCGTCATGCATGGCCCCGTGGAGCCACGACAATGGCAGTCATCGCCAACACATTTGTGAAAGGATCATGTGATACCTAGAGGGGGGTGATTAGGCTCAATCTTTAAAACCTTAAAATTCTTTGTAGTGGAGTTAAATGGGTTGGAACTTTTGACATTGTGCTGGAACTTCCGACGGGGTCAGAACTTCCTATACAGGGGTGGAACTTCCGACAGAGATAAAATTACTCTACAAAATTCAAAATAAAATAAGTTTCAGTAGAATCTATTTAATTCAAAAGTTCAAAAATGATGTATAGAGACTACTGTAGGTGATCTTTATGAGAGAAACTTCACAAGAAAATAGATCAGCACAAATCAAGCTGTAGGTCAACAAGAACTTGAAGAACACAATAAGCACAAGAGACAAAGGATTTGCTTACCGAAGTTCACTCCCACAAAGGAAGCTACATCTCCGTTGCGGAGCTCACAAAGAGCCAGGTCCTCACTAACCATTACCTCTCTCAATCAACCACAAAGGAGGATTGAGTCATTTACTATGAATCCTCCAAGGGCAATACAAACTTCCCGGGCACACCACGACAAGAGGGTCCTCAAACGGGCAACGCTGAACCGTTTAGAAGCAAGCTTCAGAGTAATAAATGTGAATCAAAGATCGAAGATGCTTCAAGTGCTTTTTAGATGAACTTGGTTGACCTCACACTCAAAGCTAGAGTCACACACCTCAAATTCTTCTCTCACCCAAGCCCTAGCTCAAAACTCTCAAAGATTTATCTCAACGAGGGAGTGGGGTGGAGTATTGAATGCTCTAGGAGGTGTTTCTCTAGGGTTAGGTCAGCAAAAAATGAAGGGGAGGCTGAGGGGGTATATATACCCAAGCCCTAAAAACTAGTCGTTGATGTTCTGTTAAGTTATTATCAGAACTTCCGACACTGTTCAAATAAAACAGCTGAGCACCCCCAATCGGAAGTTACTGGGAATTTTTGGCACTAATCATCGGAACTTCCAACACTGGGTCAGAACTTTCGACACTATTCAATTAAATCTACTCAGAACCCCTTGTCGGATGTTTTTGAAAACTTCCAGCTGGTGTCGGAACTTCCGACACTCACAGAAACTATGAGAAACTAAATGTGCAAGTGTGTGAGTGGGGTCTCTCATAGGTGGTTAGCATCTAAAATAAGCATTTTGACATCTTCAAGCTATCCATCTGCTGTAACGGCCTCGGATAAAAATCCGTCGCGTCAATCTTAATCCAAGTCCCTTATCACCTGTCTCAGTTTTCCAAGCCTAAGTGTTCGACCTCCGGATCTCCCGACCCCTTCGATCCGACCCCTCGCCATGTTTTCCCCCAGTTCCGACCCCGCCGACCCCCAACCCACTGTCGGATCTTTCTAAGCCATCCCACAACGTCGCCCTTCAATTCGAGCCGTCGACCACCGAGACTGACCGGTGGGCCCACGAGATCTTTCCCCCAGATCTCCCGCGATAGACGCACTTGAGTTGCATGCCCGCTTCAGAGTTCCCCTGCCGCGTGGCTCGACTCCTCCGACGCCCGCCGCTCCGCCTCGTCGCCGGCCACGACCGGATGGATTCTCGCACCCCCTTCCCCAATCGCGGCGGAAGCTCCTCTACTACCCTTTCTGCAGCACCTCGCCGCCCGCGCCCATCATCATATCGCCAGATCCCGGCTGCAGAGCCCGATGCCGCCCGTCTTTTCTGTCACCTCTCCACAGTCGCGCCACCCCGGTCCTCTCTACACGACGATTCCTCCTCCGCCAACCCAGACCGTGGCAGCGACAGCTCCCTTTCCGCCTTGTCAGAAGCCACCCCGACAATCTGTTGCTCCGCGCTCGCCCGTGCGACCGCAGCCGCCTGTCTTCTCACCTGTGCGCCCTCGTTTCTAGCGCCGTTTTCCCGGTCACTTCCATCAGATCCACCGCACGGCGACGCCCACCTCCGCCAAATCTCAACCACCGGCAAACCCGCGCCTGCGCCGCCCTGACGTCAGTGCCCAATGACCGCCGGTGTCATCCCCGAAGTCCTACTCCACCGCCCTCGTCGCTCAATTGCCGCCCCGGCAGAGCACTCCATCGCTTCGTCCCCAGCCTTCGCGTCGCTCCCCCCCTTCTCACTTCCGCGCAGCCATAAAATGGAATGCCGGAGCCCCGCCGGAGTTCCCCTTACCATCGCTGCCCTCTCGCTTGCTCCCTGTTCGTGCTCACAGTGCCACCACCTAAGTCTGAGGAATTCTCCCCTCCGCGCAAACACCACCTCCCCCGATCCACTAGCCCCTACTTTCAGTGCTGCTCAAGAGCTTGCTTGTGATCCACAAGAAGCACCGCCGCCGCCGGAATACCACCGGACATCCTCGCCGCTGTCCCAAGCCCCTTAGTCCTTCCGCCCAAGCCTCCTCTGTAAGACGAAGGTAAGCTGCCGACCCTTGTTCGCCTCGTCCGACCCCTCCTATCCGCCCGACCCCGGTTCCGTCTCGCCCGACCCTGCCTGTTCCGCCGACCCTTCTCCGCCTCGCCCGAGGGCTCGGCTGTATCTTTTTCCTTGAACCGAGGGTATATGTGTAAAACTTGGGGACTTTTCAGCATTAAGTCTGAGGACCCCTAGCACATCTATTCCTCTAGATTAAGGGTCTGATCATAAGTTCCTCCCCATCCGACCCTTGTACCTTGATCTCCATCGACCCCATTGAACCTCCCCACCCTCCTGTAACTTGCCGCAAGTTTCTGGGCTCAAACTTGCAAGTGTTGCTGTTGAAATAACCGTCTAAATGCTAACCAATGCATTGCATTCGTGTAGAGCTGCGTCTCGCCGACGGCTACTACGAGCTGCACCCGGCGCCAGAAGACGAAGGTGTAGCTGAGCTCCTGCCTCCAGAAGCCGAAGCTGCCCGAACAGACGAGCAGTTTCCCTCCTCCTTGCTCGAAGGCAAGCCCCGGATGCATGAATCCCCCTATGTTTTACCAGACTTGCACATGCCTTCTTTAACATGCTTGTGCATTTACATATAGGAGTTGTTTGGAACCATAGATGCATAACTTAGTTCCCTTGATCTGAACACTAGCTGTTGGATCGGGTAGATGCTTTGCTTAAATAGGAAATGGTAAAAGCCGAGTGATTTCCTAGCACTCGCGAGTTGTAGGAGTTGGTTGTTTTCCCCTTCTGTTACAACTATAAGGACGATGGACGGGGCAGGGTGTTGGGTAACTCTTTGGTGGTCGGTTGATCGCCCCGTCTGTCTATGAAACTTGCTAAGGCCCGACAGTGGTGGTGTTCGTGATCAAATGTTTGAAAGTACAAATCTCATACCTAGTATGGGATGGGGAAGCCTAGTACCTGATTGAACTAGGGCGTGGCTTATACCGCTGCTGTCCCTGGAACGAGGTTCCCATGGTGCATCATGTGGGTGCAAGTGCGGTAGAGGCCGGGACTGTGGAGCATTGCATGCCAAGGGAAGTTTGGACCTGACACGCGCCTGGGAATTGATGGGGACGGCCGACACAGGAAGCGACCCTTGTGGTGCGTGGATGTCGTGAGATTAGGTTCACCATGCATGGTTAAGAAACTCGAATCGATTTGTCTGCCTCTCACAGTTTGAGATTGCTTGATCGCTATGTCACCCTGAGTAAATAAGGAATTTGATGATGACATGGTTTTGTTGATGATGTATATACGTTTGGTTGGTTCTATGTTTGTTTAGAATAGATTGCAAACCTAGACCGGATAATGAACTTAGAACCGGAGCTAAAACTTGAAAGTAGGGGTACGCCTAGCGCTTTTGGCAAACAAACCCCTTAGCCAAAAAGCCTTGCATGTCTAGAAGAGTTGAGTAGCGTACTCCCTGTCGGTTAAGTCTTGTTGAGCTTAGTAGCTCAGCCTTGATGTGGCTCTTCTTTTTCAGGTGAAGTTGCTGCCTCTGAGCCTCCCTCTGTTGGCACTTGGCCGCCCCAACTCCCTCCGGGTTGGACGGTTGAGTGGGATCCCTCCTCGGACGGCGAGGAGCGGGATCACTGATGTCCCGGTTGGCCTCACCAAGGATGTTCGACCCCGACGAGTTAGCTTCCGCTAGTTGTTTTATCTTTTGTTGTTTTCTTTCTGAACTTGTAAACTCTGATGTTGTTTTATGGCCAAACTAAATGGTTAATTTGATAACTCGATGGACTTGTTGTATTCTCTGGAACCGCTCACCTTCGTGTGGGTTTGCTATTCGGTCCTGTTCAAGTGGTTAAATCGGATGAAATCCGACGGCACTTCGTGTTTACTCAGTTTAGGCGTGAGCATCGCGTATCATGCGGCTTAATCATGTTTAACCAAGTAAATCCGAAGTGGATCTGCCACAGCTGCGTCCCCCTATATAGTTTGGTGTTCCTATACTCAAATTCAAAAATAGAAAGTATAAAAGATCTTCATTTGTGCTTCAACACCGTCCTTCAAACAAATTGGGGTCCTTTTCTACACTTTTTCATTTCTTAATATTCAAACTTGTTAATTTCTTGATAAATTCATTAATTCCTTAATTATGCATGTCATCAACACAAAAACCCACTGTTGGGATACGAGGTAGGCTACACTAGCGCAAATCAAAATTTCTACCGCGTAAAACTAGGAAGAACTGCCGTATAAGGATCACGGGATTACCACTCGACACACCACTGGTGTGGAAGATGTAGATTTGCGTCGATGCAGCGAAGACGATCAACGTAGTCGTACGTAGTCGATCAATGTAGTCGTACGTAGTCAATCACGTCAATGTCCAGCAGCTCCTCAGCAGCTCGTCCACATGCAGCAAGATCGCCTTCGTGCCGCGGCTCGTCGTCGGCTCGTTGTGGCTCATCGGCGGCTCGTCATGGCTCATCGGCGGCTTGTCCAAGTGCTGCAGGCGCAACACCTCCAAGGTATCCACACGTGCAGGGAGGAAGCGTCGCAAGCCGGACTGCTAGATCCGCGAGTTGCAACAGGCGAGGGCGTGGGAGGCGCGGCAGATGTGTTTCGCCAAAAGGTGTAAACCCTAGGGCGCCCCCACCCCTCTATTTATAGAGGTTCCTGACGGGCCTCTGGGTCCGAGGCCCATTAGTACTTCTAAACCTAATCCAACTCGGATCAGATCCGAATTGGGCTTCCAGCCCCTTAAGTGTGTGACCCTATGGGTTCGGATACGTATAGACATGGCCCGAGTACTCCTACTCGGCCCCATAGTCGGTAGCGGCCTCTAGCAAGACGTGCCAACTCCTATACGCACACGAAGATCATATCAGACGAACCATCACAACATAATATACATGCTATTCCCTTTGCCTCACGATATGTGGTCTAGCTTCAAGCCGACCGCTCTTTCTCGATCCTGTGATTCGGAATTCCTTTGTAGGTTAACTCTTAACCGTACGTAGCATGGCCATGCATTTTCGGATCCGATCACTCGAGGGGCCCAGAGATATCACTCTCAATCAGAGAGGGGCAAATCCCATCTTGATTGACCATGTCTCATAGCATGCTTCTTGACAAACCCGAAAGCTACCTTTATAACTACCCTGTTACGGCGTAGCGTTTGATAGCCCCTAAGTAGGTCGATCCACATCTTGAATACACGCGACAATCTCAGGTCTAAGGACAAAGCGTATATGTTGTTTAAAGAGAGAACTACTTCTCGTGTTGGGTCAGTCCTAGCACATGTCTCCACATGTGTCCACATTATTAGTTCAACATCTCCATGTCCATGACTTGTGAAACATAGTCATCAACTAATACATGTGCTAGTCTAATATTCATGTGTGTCCTCACATGAACTCCAACTAGGGACAACTTTAGAATAACCATACAAGTAAAGAGTTTCACATACAATTCACATAATTGCAAATCAATTCAAGTAGCCTTTAATGGATATTCAATGAACACAATATACAAATCATGGATACAAATGGAATATCATCATCTCTATGATTGCCTCTAGGGCATACCTCCAACACCTACTTAGGGGGCTAAATGCACTTTCAATCTCCCTCTTTTTGGTGATTGATGACAACACAATTAAGGCTCAAAAGTATATAATCATTTTGAATCCAATCATATAGGTAAGCTCCCACTTAATATGTGCATCTTTCAAGATAAAATGAAAATGGCCTCAAATGCCATTTGCACATTTTAAGAGAGCTCCCCCTATATCCTTGCATTCGTGGGCTGCAAAGTGTGGCATGAATATCATCGTGATGCATATGATAAGATATAGCACATCAATAGGAAGGAAATAAATAAACATCAAACCATGATCATCACACAAGCATTGAGTTCAAGATCCACATGAACATAGCAAAGCATGAATAAGTCTTACAAATTTTAAAAAATCTCACTTGGCACACCACACATCACAACACATCAATGTCTTACATGTCCACAAGCCAACAAACTAAAGTTCATAGATCAAAGATAAAGGATAGATAGATATAGCAGCTGCAACTCCAAGCACCATAGTCTATGGTGAGCTCACTCCCCCTTTGGCATCAAGCGCCAAAAAGGAGAGGTCCTTCCATAGATATCACTCACCATCCTCATCATCATTGTCATCATCATCTTCATCCTCACCTTCATTAATTGGTAGGAGTGTTAGCTTCTGGGACATCTTCTTCTTCTATTGACTCCTCTCGCCCACCCAAGTCTTCATCATCTCCATCATCCTCTTCTTGTGGAGCCCCAAAAACCATGGAGGGTTGTCCTATTTCCTCCCAAGGATTATAGAAAACCAGTGGAGAAGGAAAATCCATAGGAGCACGAACGGGAGAATGTGGTATATCATTTTTAGCCATAAGCTCCTTTTGCCTTTTCTCAATCTTCAACAGCTGCTCATCCACATGCTTCTTGTGGGCATACATCTCTTCAGCATTATGGTGGCCCACATTGAAAAATGCAAATAGACCTTGAGATAAGAAATTGAAGATTCCTTTCTTCTTAGGAGCACGGGAGGGTGGAGGACCTCTACAGCTAGATGGTCTATGAGAGGATGATGGCCCTTGAGACGGTGAATCTCCATGAGATGGTCCTTGAGAAGATGAAGCCGCATGAGAAGGTCCTTGTGGAGGTGGAGGATGAATAGCATGAGAACCCATCTTGCATAGTCGCTCAATGTGACCTTTCTTGGGCTTGTATACCGGATGGCCCTTGTCCATCGAGATCTCCAATTGTGTCACTTCCTTGATCATAGCAAAGATATAAGGAGCATAGTGACAACTCTTCTTGGGTGAGTAAGCATGAATGATAATTTCTTCCCAAATGAAGTCAAAGACACTAAAATCACCCCTGCCAGGGGCCATTCTTGCAAGCAAATTCTTTGACATGTTGGAAATATTATCCGCATCACCACCTTTAGGACAAAGAGTATACCAGAAGAGTTGATTGAGCAACTTGTAGTAAGGAATCATTCCCTTGGTAGTACCATGCTCAATTGGCACATAAGCACTATCATACATGAAGGACATCTCACCATCTTCAATGACATTCTCCATCTCATGAATCTTGTATCTATTGAGATAATCTTCATCATAACCAATTATGCTCCCAAATTCTGCATATGTCATGGAGAGGGGCTTCCCTTGAAGAGTCTAATGCATTTTCTTATTGACACAATCAATATAGAGATTTGCATAGAATTGAGCAATAACCTCTTCATTCCAATCACAATTGAGTTTCATGAGAGGGGCAAGATTCTTATCCCTACATGCTTCCTAAACTTGCTCAATGACTGGTAGCTCAATAGCATTGAAGTACAACCAATGAATAGATTTCATCTCAGTGGTAGGATGACTCTTGCAAAAGATCACTAACTCATACCAATCGGCGTGAAAGCGTAGCCAAAACCGAACATCCCCAAAGAACTCCTTTTGATATTGAGAGGGCCTATGATACTGTAGAGCTCCTATGTCATGCTTGCCCTTTTGATAATCAACCATCCAAACTCCATTATATCCCTCCCTCTCTTGTCGAATGGGTTTGGACATGCGAAGAATGATTTGTTCAAGAAAATCCAATGTGATCCTCTCATTGTCATCCATATGAGCATCCGGAGTGGAGGCATTCTTCATGCGAGGTCTACCACCTTGACTAAGACCTCCAGCTGGAATAGGCCTCCCCCTGCCTTGAGCACGCATGGGAACCTTGGACACTACCTTCCTCTTCCCCTTGCGTTGGGCAATAGGCATTTGATCTTCGGATTCGGTAGATGAATTTGATTCAATCTCTGGTGTCTCCTCACATTGTTTTCCTCTCTTGTCACAACCCATCTAACATGGTTTAATAAAGGATTAGGATGGAGTCAAGAGATGATACACATGAACCAAAATAGAAACACCAGGCACTTGCTGGAGCTTCCGACACCGGTCAAAACTTCCGACCCGGGGTCGGAACATCCCACAGAGCCTGAGTCCGCCCAAAGATTCATGGAACTAGAGATTTTGCCCACCAATTTTGACAAGATCATAGGTATGAGTTCTAAGGCATATCTAGAGTCTATTCCCCAAAGGAAGTTGCTTAACTCCAACTACATTGAGAGATTGGGTGATGGGATTTTTGAATGAGTTACGTCAAAGATTTCCTGCGCGAATCGAAGAACTTCCAATGGGGATTGGAACCTTCGAGGAGTGGGCAATTCAAAGATACCACTAGCAAAGATTTCCCATAGCTAGAACTCGAGATCTCCTCACGGGATTGAGAGAAGAGAGACCCGTATTGGTGTTTGAAGAGAGAGAGAGGGTATAGGGTTCTAAGGGGTATCTAACAGTGAGGGATATGAGTACCCCATGGGTCCCCACCGACCAGGATACTGGCTGGTCCTAACAACTGGCCCCGCCCGACCAGAATGTGCGGGCCAAGGATGTGAAGATACTTGGAGCACAAGTCAAGGAGGCCGGGCGATTCAAATCAGCCCAGATATTGCGGGATACTTGTTGTAATCCAACTTAGATTTATTTCCATGTAACAACCGAGTAGATTAGATTCAAACCGACTTGTAACCCTAGGTCATCAGCCTATATAAGGTGGCCAAGTGGGCCTCCCTAGGACACATCAACTCTCCGCGAACAATACCAACAATACAATCCACCAAAATACAAGACGTAGGGTATTACTCTTTGGAGGCTCGAACCTATCTAAACCTTCATGTTCTCATGATCACATTCGAATTCTTGGTCTCACAATCCCCTCTGCCTACAAATCAACCACTCGAGTAACCCCCTGGTGGACTGCCGGGCTACTAAATCCGATAGTTGGCGTGCCAGGTAGGGGTGATTGTGAGATCCTCTCCAGTGAGCTCAATGGCATCTTGTCCTGGTGTCATCTTCCCTAAGAGCATGAAGGACTTCCTCACCAATCCGATCCAGCTCCGCTTCGGGAGCATGCCGGTGGACTCTGACTCCACCGCCTTCTCCGTTGGCTCGGCGTCCGCCGCCAGCTTAGCATCCGTCGGATCTACTTCGACAGAACAAGACCTCCACCCGAGGATCATCACACAGCTTGCCCAGGAAGTTGGCGATCTCTCTCTCTCTCAGAGAGGATCCCACACCTCCTCGCAGCAACCCGCCTACCCACTCCCTCCAACCTGATTGCAGGTTAGGTCGCATCAGCAACACAATTGCTGAGTGCATCGATCTCTTTGAGGCGGTGCTGCAATCAATAAGGTCGGCGTAGGGCCCTTCCCGCGTTCCCTTTGGCCTGAGGAACTCGGCTGCCACGTTTTCCACGAAACTCGCGTAGTCCCTTCAGATCCAATCTGAAGACCCACCTGTACCCACCCAATTTCTGGACTACAATGAGTTTCAGATCCCCTGCATCATCTTGACTCTAAACCCTTACAAAAACAATGTTAACTCTACTACGCCAGATCGCGAAGCCTTCGTGGTCTCCGCCAACGATCCACCTAGTGATGACGAAACCTCTTCTTAGAAAGAAGGTCACAACGCCAAGAACAGGAATCGTGCAGTATGGCGCCAATAGGAGCAAGCTGGTGCCCAGCAGTGCCAACAACCTGCTGCTAACATGGGAGCCGAGGCAGCAGGCGACCCGCGCTGACCTCCACCCTTTGCCAACGCTGACCCACTGCGCGCCAACAATGGCGACAACATCGACCAGGATGATGCCCGAGGGCAAACGTAGGCGCTGTCCACGCACTCGCAATCTACTAGCCAACCTCGAGGAGGCCAGCCACTATGTTTCCATGACACCCAGGCTAATCTAGGGACTACCTTCACTGACCTAGAAAACCTTCTAGATTTGGAGCCATTCCGGCGGATCCGGGCACGTATCTGCATCACCAACACCCAGATCAAAGAGTGGGCCCGGAGCTGGTCAACACACTCCTGTTCCACATCTACCCAGCACTCTCGAAGCCGATCCGCTAATAGTAGAACTGATCACCACCGGGATGACCACAGCAACCGCATGGGAGCTCGGCTGGAGCCTATCCACGAAGAGGAGGAAGAGTCCTCCCGACTTCAAAAAAAAGGGCCCACGAGGTCCTCACTGTTGAAGCCGATCCAGTTAGATCAACCACCTTCCACTAGGAAGAGTTTGATGACACCATGAATGCTTTATGCCCCTTCCATAAGGACGCACATCACAATCTCCAAGACTGCATAGTCGTCAAGAAAGAGCTCGGCGCCCTGGTGAAGTACAAGCGACCTCGCCGCAACAACTACCACAGGGATCACAAACATCGCGACAACCTGTGACATTCCTAGAATTCAAAAGGGCAAAATAAGAATTCCAAAGGGTAAAGCAAGAGAAATTAAGAATAAAATTTTGGATGAATCAAAGTTGCAAAATGCCAAACCCAAAAACCCTTCAAATTTCCGAAGTGTTGAAAAACACCATAAAAAGCTCTTATTTGGGGTACGAGTTAAAAACAGAAATTCATATGTAAAATCAACTTTTGGCCAATATAAAAGTTGTAGAAATTTTCAAACTAAACAACTTTTGTTATTTGCACTTTCTCTGATTTGGAGTGGAAAGCATTCAAAAATTGGATCAAAGTTGGTCAAATTTGGGGCAAATTCAAATTTCAGCCTAGCCGGCGTTCCACCAAAGTTTCCACGAGTTTAACTCCAAATCCAGCCAAAATTTTAACAGGTAGCCTTTGTAAAAGTTGTAGCCTGTAGTTCCAACTCAAACTTTTGTATTTGAACTTTTCAAAGTTTAGTTTCAAAATATGGAGCAAATTTGCGCCAAAGCTGCTGCCCTCACACGCCACCCGCGACACCCACGGTGCACCGGACCGGGGTGATCGCGCATAGCCAACCCTCGCTGGTGACAAGACAAGTCACTCCTGGGGCTTGCCCAACCCCCATGCGTGCTTATCCTCCCTTGGCGCGGCATATCCTAGCTGGCCAACCCACAGCCGCGCACGCCAGCGCACCACACCCCGCCCCAGCCACTCCCCGCACGCCGCCTGGCTGACCTCCGCCGCTCGAACAACCGCTGCCAACGACGGGACGGAACAAGCTGGCCTTTGCCCAATCTTTGGCCGTGCTATCTTCTCCTCCCCACACCACAATATCCTCTGGCCAACCACGGCACGCGGCCCACGCGTGTGAACGCCGCATGCCACTACTAGCCTCTCTTGGCGTGCCTCTGCCTGCCACCTCTGTCTGGCCACCGCCCTCTCGCCCAATCGCGCGCTAAGTGCATGCTGCATGTCGCCAGCTCACTCACGCTCTTCTGCCGCTATAAAAGGGCAATGCCCAGCTCGCCGGTGCCACCTTTCACCGCCCCCACACCGAAACTCTGTCGCCTCCCGTAGCGCCGCCCGTGGAGCCCTTCCCTCCAAGCACCCTCGTCGCCACCTAAGCACCCCACAGCCACCTTCGACCACCACTCTACCTTCCCGACTGCACTCCTGGCCATCTCCGCCACCGCCATCATCAGAGAAGATGCGCCCGATGCTCCTCCGCCGAGCCACCTCGCCATACCTCCTCTACCCTCAAACCCTACAATGGAAACCTCTCTAGTGAGCCCCTCGCTACATTCCTGCCCCTAGCCGTGCCCTCAAGGCGACCCCTCGCCGGATTCCACTGCCCTCGCCACTGGCGAAACCTAGGACCACATTGCAAAACCAAATATCATTCCAGGGTCCTTAGCGCAAAAGTGTAGGGGCATCGTTGTAGAGTTTCAAAAGATACAAGGGCTTATTCGCGAAACGTTTATAACCTTTTCTGTTTTAAATGGAATAAATCGGCTGAAACTTTGAAAACAATTAGAAAAATGTAGAAAAATAAAAAAAATGAAACTAATTTTGGAACCATACTAATGATGAAAATCTAGTTAAAAATCATTCTTGGTGTTCTACAATTTAATACTGTTTAGTTTTTAGTAAATTATGTAGAAGTCAAATGCATCTCAAATTTTTATAGTAGATCACTTGTGCAGAGGGGAAGCTTCTGTTAGCATTTCATGATCATATCTTAACAGATGCTTCCAAAAACATTTATTCATGTTTAAGAGCTAGTTTAATTTTTAATAAAAATTGCTACTAGAAATGGTAGACTAGCATAATGATTAATTATGTTTTTATTTAGAAATAGGATAACTTTTGAAATGATTGCTAAACAACACCAACATGAGACCACCTTTCTTGTATGAATTCTAAGTTGTTAAAATCTTATATGTGTACACAATCACCATCAGAGTCGAATCCAAGTTTTAATCACAACACACCTTTTTTCATGAAGAAAAGATTTGTTAAAATCTTGTCTAGGCGAATGTGGCCAAAAAGAAAGAAAGGGTTAAAATCTTTTCTACGTGAATATGGTCAAAATGCACCCTAAGATTTTACAATGTTAACAAAATGCAACCTTGAAAACTTGTCATTGAAATCTTATGCAAATGCCCCTCGTGTAGAAGCTAATATTGCTGACGGTACGTACGAGTTGGTTCCGGAAGCTAAAGAGGAACACTCGGCCGCTACGGTGAACTTGATCGAGGTCACACAGGACCCGAGCCATGCTTCGGAAGAGCCACAAGCTAGCGTAGTACAAGAAGGCAAGCCCCAGAGCATAACCTTGGTTTCTAAAATTATGCAATACTTTTGTTACTTATGTTTGTGCATTAAGTTCATAGGAGTTGCTTGAAACCTTAGTTGCATGCTCCTAGTAACCATGTGTTGAATACTAACATGATAAGTTGAGTAGTTGCTATGCTAAATAGGGACATAGTAAAAGTCGAGCAATTTCCAGTCACTCGCAAGCTATAGGAGTTGCTTGTTTACTTATGTTGGAATCATAAGGTTGACGGGCGGGGCTTGGTAATATGTTTTGGAATTGGTGGATGTCCCGTCTGTTTAGAGGAAAACTACTAAGGTCAAAATATGTTAGAGTTGTGGTCAAGTATTTGAAAGTACTAAACACATACCGAGTATGGGATCGGGAAGCCTAGTACCTGATTGAACCGGCGTGGACCTTTTCCCTGCTCTCTCTGGAACTGGGTTCCCCTAATGCATCATGTGGGTACAAGTGCAGCCTCGGTACGGCATCGTCCTGGACCGGTGGGGCCTTGTATCCAAGGGAACTGGACTCCGGACAAGCACCGCGAATTGATGGGAACCGCTAATATATATGCACCCATCATGGTACGCATATGTCATGTGTTTAGGTCCATGTTGCAAGGTTAAGAAACTTGATTCGAATCATCGGCTTCTCATAGTTTTGGACTGCTTGATCTCCTTTCTGCACTGAGTAAGAAAAGAAACAAAGGTTGATGATTAATATGGATGATTGATTAATTTGCTTGTTTCACCATGCTTGCTTAGAATAGGTGCTTACCTAGAATGGTTAATCAACTACAACTTGATGCTAAAACCTAAAAGTAAGGATCCACTTTAGAAGCTTTTGGCGAAAACAAACCCCTCAGCCAAGAAGCCTTGTATGTCTAGGAGTTGGTGGATTAGATGCCACCTGACAGGTAAGTCTTGCGGAGTATTAGCATACTCAGCCTTGCTTGTGGCTATGTTTTTAGGTAATGTTGATTTTGAGGATATGATTGCCAATGTGACTTGGCCATCCTAGCTACCTCTGGGTTGGACGGTTGAGTGGGACCCATCCTCGGTCGGCGAGGATCATGGTGAGTGATACCATGGCAGGCTTCACCATGGTATTATGTATCATCATTAGAACCATCATTTTCTTTTTTCGCTGCTATGAACTTGGAACTACTCTTTTATGCATTTGAACATCCAGCCTATAATAACTTAATTTGGGACCTCGTGGGCTTTGAACATCTGGCCTGCTATGAATATGTTATCTGGATTGTTGTAATCTGTGGGCTCGACTTCATGTGAGCTTTGTATGCTTGTTTCGATTGGAAACACGTGGTTGTATCGGGTGAAACCTGACAGAGTACCATTTTAATTCGATTAAAGTTTTTATTTGCATTTGAGGTGATGTTGGGAACACTTTAGCCGGGTTAAATTGGGTGGTTCTACCACACAAACCACCACCACGATGACCATGAAACCCCTTCATCATCCGAGGGGTCACCTAGCCAGGCACCTATTGACTCCAACGGATGGACAACTCAGGCATCCCCAATCCATGGAACATCGAGCACCTGCGGCGCTTCTACCCTTAAGGCATAAAAGCTACGTATTCTACTTTTCCCTTTTTACTGAATGAATAAAACCTCCAAGGTTCTTTGCATACCTACCACCTTCCTATCCCTTTGCCCGAGTTGTTCCTGACACTCGGGGGTTGTATGACCTGTTTGACAAACCACGCGCTCTCAAGCTTGGGGGTTCCCCCATGCGCTGACCACTAGGTCTCGCATCCTACTCCTACCCTCTCAAGGCAATACAACTAACTCATGTGGTCAGCATCCTAACCCACAGGACCTAGACAACCTTGCGTTCACCCCAACTACAAGCTCTAAGCGGGATGCTAGTCAGGCAAGGTGCTTAGCGGCTACAGGGCTCGGCTACACGTTGTCCTGTCGTATACACCGAGGGAGGGATGGAGCCCCTTTCCTTCCACATACTATTAAGTTAATTACATCACATGTCCTATCATATAGTTTAATACACTACAGATTTTCATTTTATAGGTCCAAGTCATTAACAATGTTTTCCGCTACATCATGATACTGGTTGGCTACTTTTGGAAGTGCATCCGAATCGAAGTCAGTCGTGACCCCTCCTCTAGCACGCTCCAAGGGGATCCATGGGAAGTGTGTTGCCAACACCGCCAAGATGTTCTTGATGCACTCCACCGCAGTTTCCTTCAACAGCTCCTTCAGCCGACCAGGGGCAACCTTGAGGCGATCGAGCAGCACCGTTGGCATGGTCGGGTCGGTCTCTGGCTGGACCATGTCCATCACATAGTCGGCCGCCTTACGAAGATCTTCCAGCTCCACCTCCAACCTTGCAATCACCGATTGGTCACACTAAAGACTTTGTAGTGCAGCTTCTAAATAGCTCTCAGTATCTTTGCGTGCGTTGGCTTCATAAATCAGCTTCCGCGACACGGCATACTCACAATGAACTGCCACATCATGTTCTTGCTGAAGGCGTGCATTCAAATCCTCGCACTCTTTGAGGTGCAGCTTCAGCCTTTGCTCCCTGACCTCGGCATTTGCTCATTCAAAACAAGCATTCATCAGCACCGAGATTACAAGGACAAAACTGAGTAAACAGGTCGGCACAACATACCTCTCAAGTGCAAAGTAAGAACCTCTTCCTTCAGGGCATGATCCAGATCTTTCCGCACAGCATCCTCTCTAGCCTTCTTGAGGTCGGCCTCAAGTCACTCGGCTTTCAGGCTATAATGCTCAGCCTGCTGGATCGCGTCTGCCCTCTTATGCGCATGCTTGGCTAGATTCTCCTTACATTCCAATAGTTAGAGCTCTGCAAAGCAACTGCATTTCAGATATCAGTTCTTTAGGTTGGTCAGCACACTTACAAATAGCAGCTTGGAGATTTTGGACGATGACTGCAGCAGCTTGGCAAGATCCTTCTTGTCCTGTGTCATGTCCCTAGCAACGTCAGATCCGAAGAGGTTCACGGTATTAGTATCTTCTTTACCTTGCATGCCATGTTAGCATCCCCGATGGACCTCTCTGGCAGCGGATCATCCTTGGGCAACTCCTCCAGGTGAGGCTTGGCTCTAGCTCCCTCACCCGATACCTGCTCGACCCTAGGGTCGACCACATCAGTGTCTGCAGCCCTGGAGCCGGCCGCCCTTTGTTACGGCATCGGTCTGGCACAGCTTCCCTTGCGCGATCATCTTCATCCGTCCCAACCTCCGGAGGTAGCAGCTCTTCAATGGTGCGGCCGCTGACCCCTGCAGCTTGGGTAGAGCAACCAATCAGTTGCGCACTAGATTCGTCATCCAGCACGGCACTCCTGCATTGTTGATGCACGCAGTAATTTCAGCAAAATAGGCGGCAACAATAACAACGAGACAGATAGTATAACTTGATTGCACTTACATGGCGCTCCTCTTTTTCACTCAGAACTTGGGGCACAATGGCGGCGGTGGCACCAACGCATCACTGCTGGACCCCCCGCAGATCTTTTCCTTCAATGCCTCCTTGACACGCTCCGTGTCGGCTGTGGTCATCTTAAGGAGCTCAGACTTTTTCTTCTTGGTGATCGGGCTTGGCGTGTTGGGCTCCTCGTTCGTTTCACTAGCTGACTTGGCCACAGAGGCTGTGCTTGGGGCAGCCTTCTCTTTCTCCTTCCCCTTCTTGCTAGCCATCTTCATCCTCTTATCGCTTGGCTTCTGCGACTTGGAGGTGGAAAGTTTATGCACGGCCTACCATGTTCGACATCCCACTAGCTCGGAGCCCTCGGCCTAGCCTACCTCTTTCGACATGCTCTCGTCCGACCCGATCGAGGAGTCTAACTCCCAATCAAGGGCTACAGGCAGCTGGTCGGGCTCGTCAGTTGGGTGGATCATGGGCCACTGCTGCTCGGCCCCTCCAGGAAGCAGTGCTGGGCAAAAGAATTCAAATTTGTCACTCTAATTAGACAACAAGATTAGTCAAAGACAACACAACAGCAGAATGAAAACAATAAATCACCACAGTTAAGGTCATATCGGGTTGACCGACCTCTTCAGGGAATAAGCTTTGGGGCAGATCTTGTTCTTGATAAGGCCCCCAAAAAACTCAGACACCCGGTTGATGATTTCTTCATTGCGCACCTTTCGCTGGACCTCCCGGGTCAGGACTTGCGGCTCCGTGTATTCATACGCCGGATAAACTCGGTTCTTGATCGACTGCGTCAGTCTCCGAAAGAAATTGATGCTGACCGCTCCAGCTGTTAGACCACGCACCTTCAAATCAACAATCTTCTCCAGCAACTGCTTCACTTGAACCTGCTCCTCCGAGGTCAGCTGGTTCGACCACTTGGGTATGGTGACCGGCCTGTATCCAGTATACGGCGGGAGCTCGGGCTGCTAATTGGCTACTGTGAACCACTCCTTGTGCCAGCCCTTGTTGGATTCCTTCAACTAGAGGTCAAAGTATTCCTGGACTTTCTTTAGCTGCAGAAAAAAAACCACAACCCCTAATCACTCGTGGCTGCTTCCCCTTGGTTGACACAATTTTCAACTTATACAAATACTTCCAGAGATCAAAATGCGGGAGGATGCCCAAATATGCCTCATAGAGATGGATGAACATTGCAATATCTAAAATTGACTTGGGATTCAGGTGTACCAGCTCAATCTTCTAGTAATGCAGAAGACCTCAGAAGAAGTCCCCGCATGGGATCCCGAATCCATGCTCGAAGAATGATGCAAAGACCACCATCTCCATCTTGTCCTTAGTGGGGAAATCCTGCCCGACGGTAGGCTTCTAGTCGAGCAGCACCTTGGGCTCGAGGAAGCCTTGGTCGAAGAGCGCCTAGATGCACTCCTCAACCTTCACAGACTTCATCTAGACTAAGAATGGATCTGGAATCTATGCTTGCACCATTTCTTCGGTTTCTATGCCTTGTGATTTGGATATAATGACTGCAAGGGTGTTGAGGCGCATACAGCGTGCAGCGGCTTGGGTGGTGGTGGTGGGGCGGCTTGGGTGGCGGCAGCAAAGTGCACGTGAATAGATTGAGAATCGTGGCAGCGTGGCCTAGGGTTTGCGGGAGTGGCGGCGGTGTGCTCTGTGGATTGTGGCGGCAGTGACGCGAGTGTAATGGATCAAAATGAAAATGCATCTATGCTCCTTGGGCTTTTGAAGAGCCTGATGGCGTAAACCTAGCGACTGAATCTGTGGGGTTTCCGTTACTGCGGTGCACACATCGGACGAAGTCCATGGGTTTTCCGTTACGCTTTCAACAGTATGCATCCGTGACTCAGCCAGTCCTCGTCCTTGGGGGCTGGGCACCTATTTCTTGTTGGTGAGCCTCCGCATCTGCCAGTCCTCGTCCTTGGGGGCTGGGTGACAATTTCAAGTTGGCGTGCCTCCATGGCTCTGCCAGTCCTTGTCCTTGGGGGCTAGGCGCCTATATCAGGTCGGCGTGCCTCCGCGGCTCTGCCAGTCCTCGTCCTCGAGGACTGGGCGCCTATTTCTGGTCGTCTTGCCTCCACGGCTCTCCCAGTCCTCATCCTCGGGGGCTAGGCGCCTTTTGGTCGACGATCTTCTCTAGCAGCTGCTTCACCTACACCATATCCTCCGAGGTCAGCTGGTTTGACCACTCGGGCATAGTCACTAGCGTGTATCCGGTATGTAACGGGAGCTCAGGCTTCTGATTGGCGACCGTAAACCATTCTTTATGCCAACCCTTATTGGATTCTTTCAATTGGAGGTCGAAGTACTCATGCACTCTCTTCGGCCACAATGAAAATCCACATCCCCCAATCACTTGTTGTTTTCCCCTGGTCGACACAGATTTTAACTGATACAGATACTTCCACAGATTGATCCTACTAAATTCCTCACAAAACTTTTGATTAGTAGAACCAAATATGATGCCATCAACATATATTTGGCAAACAAAGATATCCTTATCAACTTTATGAGTAAAAAGAGTAGAATCGGCATTGCCCATTACAAAGTCGTTATTGAGAAGAAAATCCTTAAGGCATTTATACCATGTTCTAGGAGCTTGCTTGAGCCCATAGAGCATCTTATGGAGCTTGTACACATAGTTGGGAAATTTGGGATCTTCAAAACCCGGTGGTTGTTTCACATACACCAACTCGGATAGGGAGTTTGTGGCGGATCCACTTTGGATTAGCTTGATTAAACATGGTTAAGTCGCCTAACACGCGACACTCATGCCTTAGTCAAGTTAACACGAAGTGTCGTCGGATTTCATCTGATTTAACCACTTGAACAGGACCGAGTTAGCAAACTCACACGAAGGTGAGCGGTTCCATAGAATACAACAAATCCACTGAGTTGAACAAATTTGGCCATTTAGCTCAACAACCAAACGAAATCAAAGTTTTACAGGTTCAAAAGGAAACAATAGGAGGTAAAACAGCGGAAGCTAAACGCAGGGGTCGGACGTCCTTGGTGAGGCTAGCCAAGACGTCGGTGGATCCCACTCGACCGTCCAACCCAGAGGGAGTTGGGGCGGCCAAGTGCCAACAGAAGAAGACTCGGGAGCAGCGGCTTCACCTGAAAAGAAAAGCCACAACAAGGCTGAGCTACTAAGCTCAACAAGACTTAACCGACTGGGAGTAACCACTCCACCACTTCTAAACATGCAAGGCTCTTTGGCTAAGGGGTTTGTTTGCCAAAAGCACTATGTAGATCCCTATTTTCAAGTTTTAGCTCAGGTTCTAAGTTCATTATCCGGTCTAAGTTAGCAACTTACTCTAAGCAAACATAGAACCAACCAAAAGGTATATATAAATCATCATCAAGACCATATCATCATCAGATTCCTTTATTACTCAGGGTAGCATAGCGATCAAGTAGTCTCAAACTGTTAGAGGCAGACGAATCGATTCGAGTTCTTTAACCATGCATGGTGAACCTAACCTCACAACATCCACGCACCACCGAGGGTCGCTTCCTGTGTCGGCCTTCCCCATCAATTCCCTAACCCGTGTCGGGCCCATTTCCTTTGGTGCAATGTTCCACAGACCCGGCCTCTGCTATTCTGTGACCACACTTGCCACCACGTGCGGCCACAGGGGAAACTCCGTTCCAAGGACAATGGGGCGACCGCTCACGTCTAGGTTTAATCCGGTACTCGGCTTCCTCATCCCATAATAAGTATGAGGTTAGTACTTTCAAACACTTGATCACGAACACCACCACTATCGGGCCTTAACCAGTTCCATAGACAGACGGGGCGACCAGCCAACCACCAAAGAGTTAACCAAAACCCTGCCCTGTCCATCGTCCTTATAGTTGTAACAGAAGGAGAACCACCCAACTCCTACAACTCGCGAGTGACAGGAAATCACTCGGCTTTTACCGCTCCTTATTAAGCATAGCAACTACTCGGACCCAACAGACTAGTGTTCAGATCAAGGGATCTAAGTCATGCATCTATGGTTGCAAACAACTCCTATACGTAAATGCACAAACAAGATGCAGAAGGCATGCACAAGTTTGGGAAACTGGGGTTCATGCTCCGGGGCTTGCCTTCAAACAAGGAGGAGGGAAGCTGCTCTTCTGCTTGGGCGGCTTCAGCTTCTGCAAGCGGGAGCTCGGTTGCAGCTTCGTCTTCTAGCGCCGGGTGCAGCTCGTAGAAGTCGTCGGCGAGATGCAACTCTACACGAAATGCAATGCATGGGGTTAGCATTTAGATGATTATTTCAAAAGCAACACTTGCAAGTTCTAGCTCAGAACTTTGTAGCAAGGCTACGGGAAAAGTGAGGAAGTTCACTTGAGTTGGAGAAGAACAAGGTAAAAGGGTCGGATGGGAAGAAGCTTATGATCTGACCCTTAGACTAGAGGAATAGATGTGCTAGGGGTCCTCAGACTTAACGCAGAGAAGTCCCCGATTGTTACACATATACCCTCAGGTCAAGGAAAAAAGATACAGCGGAGCCCTCGGGCGAGGCGGAGAAGGGTCGGCAAAACAAGTAGGGTCGGGCGAGACGGAGAAAGGGGTCGGCAGACAGACAAGGTCGGACGAGGCGGACAAGGGGTCTGCAGCTTACCTTCGTCTTATAGGTGAAGCTTGGGGTCGGGAAAGAGCAGACTTGGGCGGAGGAACTGGAGCACTAAGATTTGCAGCGGCGATGTCCGGCTGTGCTCCGGCGGCGGCGGTGCTTCTTGTGGACCACAAGCAAGTTCTTGCACAGTGCGGAGGAGCAAGCGGCTGGGTGGATTGGAAAGGGCGGATGTGAAGCGGAGAGGAGAGTTCCTCCGGGACTTAGGCTGTAGCGCTCGAGCACGAAATAGAGAGCAAGGCGGAAGGGCAGCGATGGCGAAGGGGATTCCGGCGAGGCTCTGGTATTCCCTTATATAGCTGCGCGGAGGAAAGAGGGTTAGAGCGGCACGAAGACCGGGAAGAAGAAAAGAGTGCGCTGCCGGGGTGGCGATTGAGCAGCGGGGCGGCGGAGCAGGACTTCGGGGATGACGCCGGCGGTCATTGGGCACCGAAGACAAGGCGGCGCAGGCGCGGTTTTGCCGGTGGTTGAGATTTGGCGGAGGCGGGCGTCGTCGTGCGGTGGATCTGATGGAAGTGACCGGGGGAACAACACTAGAAGCGAGGGCGCACAGGTGAGAAGACAGGCGGGCTGCGGTCGCGCGGGCGAGCGCGAAGCAACAGATTGTCGGGGGCGCAGCTCTGACAGGGTGGAAAAGGAGCTGTCGCGGCCGGGGTCGGGGTTGGCGGAGGAGGAATCGTCGTGTAGCGCATCTGGGGCGGCGTGACGGTGGAGAGGCGGCTGAAAAGACAGGAGGCATCAGGCTCTGCAGCCGGGGTCCGGCGGGGTGATGATGGGCGCGAGCCGCAAGGTACTGCAGAAAGGGTAGCAGAGGAGCTTCCGCTGCGATTGGGGAAGGGGGCGCGAGAATCCATCTGGTCGTGGCCAGCGACGAGGCGGAGCGGCGGGTGTCGGAGAAGTTGAGCCACGCTGCGGCGAAGCTCTGAGGCGGGCATGCTACTCGAGTGCATCTGTCTCGGAAGATCTGGGGAAAATATTTTGTGGACCCACCGGTTAGTCTCGGTTGGTCCACTGCTCAGATTGAAAAGAGATACTGTGGGAAGACTTAGAAGGATCCAGCGGTATGGGTTTGGGGTCGGCAGGGTCGGCACGGGGAACCAACGGAGAGGGGTCGGATCTCTGGGGTCGGGATCAGAACTGAGGGTGAGCACTCAACTCGGGGTAACTGAGAGGGAGATTAGGGACTCGGAGTTGATTAACTTGAAAGATTTGGGGTCGGTCGTCACAGAGCCATTCAAGAATGCACTTTTCACATCCATTTGACAAAGCTTGAAATCATTGTGAGTAGCATAGGCTAATAAAATACGAATTGACTCAAGCCTATAGGTGCATAGGTCTCACCGAAATCCAAACCTTCAATTTGAGTGAAACCTTGTGCAACTATCCTTGTCTTGTTTCTTGTGACTACACCATGTTCATCTTGTTTGTTCCGGAAAACCCACTTTGTACCAATCACATTTTGTTTGGGTCTTTCAGCCAACTCCCATACCTCATTTCTTGTGAAGTTGTTTAATTTTATTGCATGGCAATCACCCAATCTGGATCATCAAGTGCTTCATCTACCTTATGAGGTTCCAAAGAGGAAACAAATGAGTAACACCCACAAAAGGTTGCAAAAAGTGAATGAGTAGTTACCCCTCTTTGGATACTTCCAATGATGTTGTTAACGGGATGATCCCGTTGAATGTTTTGATGAACTCTTGGATGAGGCACTTCTGATTGACATTGAATTGGTCCATCATCATCATCTTCAACCCTTGGAGCATCTTCTTGAGCTTCACCAATTTGTTCTCCCCCTTGATCAATGCCATGAGCTTGGTCATCACCATGAACTTGACTTTGATTTTGGCTTTGTTAAGAACTTGGTGGTTCAACTCTTGTTGATGATGATGGATCATTGTTGTCCTTTTCAACCGGTGTTTCAGCCTCAACTTCACGTAGTCTCACTTCACCCAAGCCCATTCTCATGATTGATTGACTTGGTGGCTCCTCATCATCTATAAGATTTTTATCAACTTGCTCTACTTGAGAGCCATTGGATTCATCAAAAGTCACATCTACCGTGATCACAACACAACTGGTGGTTTTGTTGAAAACACGATAAGCATGTTTGTTAGTACCATAACCAAATAGAAAGCTTTCATCAACCTTTGGTACAAACTTGGAGCTTTTTGGTTTCTTGTTTAGGATAAAACATTTACTTCCAAAAACTCTAAAGTAGTGCACCTTGGGTTTGTTACCGATGATGATCCCATAAGATGTCTTGTCCAAATATTTGTGGAGGTAGAGACAGTTGATGGCATAGCAAGCCATGTTAATTGTTTCCGCCCAAAAACTATCCGGGGTCTTGTACTCATCAAGCATGGTTCTTGCGGCTTCAATCAAGATTCGGTTCTTTCTCTCCATAATGCTATTTTATTGAGAAGCGTATGGAGCGGAGAACTGATGCTTGATCCCTTCTTCATCAAGAAATTCTTCAACATTGGTGTTTCGAAACTCCGAGCCATTGTCACTCCTAATCCTCTTGATCTTCAACTCATATTCATTTTGAGTTCTTCTAATGAATTTCTTGACTATCCCTTGATCTTCACTTTTATCATGAAAAAGAATACCCAAGTGAAGTGGGAAAAATCATCAACAATAACAAGACCATGTTTGTTACCACCAATGCTAACGTAAGCAATGGGTCCAAATAAATCCATGTGTAGAAGCTTCAATGATCTTGAAGTAGTCATGATGTTCTTGGCGGGGGTGTGGACCACCAACTTGCTTCTCAGCTTGGCATGCGCTACATAACCTATCTTTCTCAAAGACAACATTTATTAGTCCTAAGATGTGATCGTCCTTTTGAAGTTTGGCCACGTTTCTCATCCCAAGATGGGCTAGTCGGTGATGCCAAAGCCAACCGAAGTTAGTTTTTGCCACTAAACAAGTCTCGGGCTCAAATTCATCCATTGTGAAATCAACTAGATAGAGCTTGCCCTTCAAGTGACCAGTAAAAGTAATAGAGGAATCCTCCCTTTTAAAAACGATCACATCCTCATTAGTGAAGAGACAATTATAGCCCTTCTCACAAAGTTGTGAGACAGATAACAAATTGTATCCTAAAGATTAAACCAAATAAACATTAGAGAAAGAATTGTCATTTGAGATAGCAATGTTACCCATTCAAATTACATCCCCTTTGCTATTGTCTCCATAGACAATACTTTCTTTAGGTGTGTCATAATGCTATAGGGATGACAACATATCCTTCTCCCCGGTCATATGATTTGAGCATCCACTGTCAAGCAACCATGCGGTGCCACCGGAGGAGTAGACCTACAAAACAAGTTAAACTCGAAATTTAGGTACCCAAAAAGATTTGGGTCCTTGTTGGTTAGAGGGATACATCTTTGGAACCCACACACTTCTAAAGATAGCCTTCTTCGTCTAGGCACTAACATACT
This sequence comes from Setaria viridis, assembly GCF_005286985.2. Classification (NCBI taxonomy): domain Eukaryota; kingdom Viridiplantae; phylum Streptophyta; class Magnoliopsida; order Poales; family Poaceae; genus Setaria; species Setaria viridis. The sequence continues at coordinate 13,804,532 of NC_048264.2, forward strand.
TGACCACTATTTTACCATTGTGGTCCATTGTATCCATGTAGTTGGTGGTATAGTTTGGTGAGGGCTCATGTGCAACCACCTTGTCATTTGACATTGTCATGAATTTTTCCACAACGTTTACCTTTGTAGTTGTTTTGACTATTGACTTGACTTGAGTTGGATTGGTCTTTGTCACACCATGTACCATGTCAATCAAGTTACCAAGGTTTGCACCTTTGTTGAACATGAGAACCTTCTTACCATTTATCATCTTCCATCTTTTGATCATTTACTTTGCTTTCCTTGTAGTGTCCAAACCCATCCATATAGCTAGGATGCCTCCCAACCTTGTACATGATCTTGGGTTCGGGCTTGACACTACCTTCATAACCTTGTGTCACTAGCATATTCAATCTTTTGATTTGAACATTCCTTGCTTGAATTGATTCTTCTAGCTTAGCAATGTTAGCAACACAAGCATTTACATCAATTTTATAACATCTTGAGCAACCTTCACTTATGAAGACATTGAAGTCAAGAGTTGCCTTGGAATTGGTTTTGGTGCTTTCCCAAAGAGCACTATAATTAACTTCAAGGTCCTTGTATTTAACCGTTAAGCATGAGAAGCTTTCTTGAAGTTCACTATGAGTGGCTTTTAAAGAAGCTAGAGATTCATTTGCTAAAATGTGCTCCTTTGACATCCTTTCATTTGAATCATTAGCTAGAGACAAGTCAATAGCTAATTTTTCAACCTTCACCTTTTCTTCGGCAACGGCCTTCTGTAAAGCAAGGATTCTGTCCTTTTCAAGGATGAGAAAATCTTGTTGCTTATCGAGAGACTCTTTCTTTTTCTCTAATTTCTCCATAAACTTTTTAATCCATTTGTAATATTTCTTTCCAAATTCTTTTATCATATTAGATTTATATTTTTCTTCTTCATCTTCCAAATCATTTTGCATATTACTTAGATACGGAGGAAGAGAGAGAAGAGGAGGTGGTTGTTTCTTCTACCTTGGTTCCTCTTGCCATGAGACAAAAAGAGTGTCGTCATCATTGTCAGAAGTGTTGTTGAAGAATGAGACTTGAGTATGGCTAGAATTGCCGTGCATTTCTTGTTAGAGCTTTCATCACTTGAATTCCATTCTTGATCAACATGAGCTTGACCCATAATATTTCTTCTTGTAGTTCTTACTCTTCTCCTTGTACCTCTTCTCTTTCTTGTCCTTATTTTTTTGGATGGACAATCGGCAAGATAATGACCCATAATCCTAGTGACGCATTGAAATAAGGAACATCACTTGTCGCAGTTTATGACGCTCGATTAATGACGAAGAATTTTTATCACTCGACGTCATAAATCACGATTTATAATGAAAATATAGGTTCATGATACTCTTCTATTCGTTATAGATCGGAAGATTTCTTGTAGTGAGGAAATGATTCGGTGAAGCTGTGAAGGGGAGGTGTGTCTTGTGTGCCTGTGCGCGAGCGAGTTGTGTGTGTGACATTCTGACTGCGCTCGTGATGTTACCTGGCTTGCTTTGTCAGCCAATGGGCGTGCTTGGATTGTAGGGGCGCGGATCAGTGATGCGGCAGTATCGATGGAGCTTGTGTTTCTTTTTGAAAGGACAGAGGCGCAAAACGGTGGGTCAGGAAGCAAGGCGGAGACGCGCGGTGAGCACCGAGCAGGCCTACTGCCTCCGGCTCTTTTTTTATTTTTTTTACTGTTATATGTATGATTTTTCCTTTTTTATATTTTTTTACTGTTATATGATTTTTCGAGGATAATATGATCCTGCTTTCTAGGGCCTCTAAGCCACTCCGACTGATTTGTTAGGCTCGTTCATTCAAAAAAAGATTTGTTAGGCTCATTCATTGTTGATTTGGTGATAGTATAATATTTTTTTTATCTTATTGTGAATTGAAATCTACTCCCTCCGTTCAAATGGTTGGTTATTCCTACTTTTTTGAAGGTCAAATCATTTTATATTTGATCAAAATTATAGAGAGAATTTTTATGGTATCGAATAGATTCATTATGAAAATATATTTAATGAAGAATCTAATAGTACTTGGTATCATAAATGTTATTGTATAAATTTAGTTAAACTGAAATATTTAACTTTCCAAAAAAAATTAGAATAACAATGGACGGTGTAATTAGTTTTTTCAAATCACGTGCCTCATGCGCGTATATACCATAAATGGTGCATTAGCAAAGCACATCCCACGATGGTCCCTCGTAAAGGAGTGCCGGAGGTGCAAAAACAAAGGCGCCATCGGACATTCCAAGGCAATTCAAAGAGAGAGAAAAAAAGGCACATGAACGAGTGTCAAGATAGTTTAATTAATACATTTGAGCTCATCATGTCAAAGCTCTTGTCGAAATGATCGAAAAGGATATATATATATAGTTTGCCCAATTTGAAGTCCGAATGAAAAGGTTATAATATCTTAAAAAATTATCCAGGTATTCTAACAAGACTATTTTCAGACGAACATTTCAAATATCCATCTGAAATGACTTGGTCCATGTGACTACTGATTATTTTAAAAAAGCTATCTCAGACTTGATAAATTTCTGACGTGTTTTTTTTTACCTCATTTTCTCTTCTTAGGCCCACAAACCAAACCCTAGTCGCATAAAAAATGTGCTCTCCTCACCACCCTCTTATCTCTAACAAATTAACCTTAGATGCTCTTCTCTTCCGGAGTTAGAAATCGGAGGTGTCATGCCGCTCTATAGGAATGGACCTATAGCCGCTCTATTCGATGAATAAGGCTTTTTGTCATTTATAAACTCAAGAAATTAGCTCATACATGTGTCTTAATATGCATAAAACATATCGGGGTTTGGATACTCATTGCCAAGTAAAGGTAGTAAGCGTACTTCCCCAATCATGAAATATAAGAGCATCCTAAAGATTGTAGAACATATTAACTGTTGGGGGAAAATATTAACAACCTCCTTATACTCTTTAAACAACAGTCATAAGGGTCCGGGCCCGCCTGCGGCGACAGTGACCTCCGCCAACTTGGCACGACAGGAAATATACCACCTCGCCTCGCCCGACCCATGGTCCTAGGGTCGGACGCGCCTGACCCCTCGCCGCAAGGCTCCGCCTCGCCCGACCCCGGGCGCAAGGGGTCGGACGCGCCCGACCCCTCGCCGCGAGGCTCAGCCTCGCCCGACCCCAGACGCTAGGGGTTGGACGCATCCAGGCCCACAAGACAGGGCTTCGCCTCGCCCGAGGGCGGGCGCGGACCAGCGGACGAGGGTGCGGATCTCGTGGGTCCCCACCAATCTTGCCATAAATGCGACCTATGGGGCGCCTCTCCGGAATGCGGCTCTGACGCGCAGAAAGGCGCCCGCGCTCCTCGACGTGACCCGCCATAGTTTTCGGGCGGTACACTGTAGCCACGACCGCACAGGACTACAGCTGCACCATCCTGCCTCCCCTGTGACATTCGTCATAGGGCACTCATCACCCACGCCGCCCAACAAAAGAGGGAGCGCCGCCCGGTTTCGCGCTCGGCCTGGCGGCAGGGACGTGTTGGTCGCGCCTCCTGGTCAGCACGCGAGGCTACAGAGGTCGGACACCATCCACGATGTGCACAACTGCAGCGGCCAGACATCATCATCATCACGCATGGCTACAACGGTCGGTCGCCACGCATATCCCGCATGCTCGGCTACAACGGCCGACCGGAGGGTCAGCAATGGGGACCAACGACAACCATCCCCCTCCGGTGGGCATGCTGATAGGAGATAGAGACCGGGTGGGAAGGCGGCAACTCCGGGGGCCCGGTCCTTCTCCCTGTGGTGCCCGGAAGGGAAGGCGGTGACTCCGAGGGCGTGGTCCTTCTCCTTGCATTGTTACTTCCCTGTTTACTTTCTCCACTCCCCTTCGGCCCCTGCCTCAATTGTAACTCCCGTGTCCTCCTTACGCTATAAACGGAGGACCAGGGGGGCTAAGACAGAGGGAGCTCTCAAGCCAACCAAACACCCCCCAACTCACACTCCCTCCTCATGAGCATCAGTGCACACCCACAGAGACTTGGGACCAGCTTCCCTCTCTCGCCTGTTTGTAACTGTTGGCGCTAGAAATCGGTCAACCGAATCCCAGCGTCCGACACACGACCCGGGAGAATCTGCTTAACTCCTGTTCGGGTGATTGCCCTGGTGCGGTTCACGTGGCGTGCCAGCCAATCTGACCTGTTGATTGGCAAGGAATAATATGTGTTAGATCCAGAAATCACGATCGGCTAAATTTCCGATCTCGAGAGAGCTTATCAGCGAATCGGCCGATTTGCCGTAATAAAGAAATCGGCTATAAGGCAGCCGATCACTGTAGCCTTGTAGACAGAAAACCACTAGAGTAATCGACACAAAGCTACGGTAACAACACTAGGAATAGATCTAATCGGCAATATAAAAGTAGATGAGTTTAATAGCAGAACATGAAGGAAGCCGAAACTACTGATTCCTAGCTGGATAACTGGTGATAAAACTAGAAAGACAGGTAAAACCTATGATTCTAGCAAATATCAATAACTAGTGAATAAATCTAAACGAAACAACAGTGATACGCCCGAAGTTAAAGCTTAGATATTACTCGATAAGCGGAACTTACAGAATCGGCCGGAGATCAAGCTGATGCAGCCCTGCCAACCCGCACGAACTCGTGAAAAAGAGGAAAGTATTGGCGAAGTCGCCTGCTTGAAAGTAAGTACGAGGAAAAAGTAGTTTGTTGTATTGATTTGTTGATGATTACAGATTTACAAAGGTAGCTATTTATAGCCCCGTACAGGTGACTTCTTAATCGACTAGAATTCTATCCCTAATTCAAACAGAAAACGAATATTTACAAGCACGATTCGTGCTAGGTTGGTTATCATACGCTTCATGGGCTGATCTCCCCCTTATCCTTTTATCTCTTTCCAAGCCCATACAGGCCCAATTAACCCAACCTCCTAATCGGCCGATTCCTTATCGACAAAAGGCAACCGATTGGGACCCCGGCACGTTCGATCCGAAGCGAGACAGAAGTCATCGGCCGATCTCGCACTGTAGCACCATTCGACCGATTCCCAACTGTGCTTCTCCGATTCCCTCTCTTCTTGGCGCCGATTTTACTAGTGACGAAATCTGGCGTCAACACATGCCCCCCAGTTTCGGAGTAAAACATAGTCCTTTACTTCGAAATTCTTTATAACTTCCCCTCCGAAACGGCCGCAATGAAAATATCCTTCCATTTCGCGGTCTTCCAGCTGATGATTGCAATCTTTTGGAAACGGGCGCCCACGACAGCCACTACTCCCGAAAAACTCGAAACGCCGGCGCGGTGAAAATTCCGTTTTTACCCTCCTTCAGGCATCCTTTAAATAGCGTTTCACCCCGCACTTCATCTTCAAGCTCACGTCTCTCTTTCCCAGCGCGCGCGCCCTCTTCTTTCTTCAGCATCTTTCCCTTGCCGCCGAAGCCTTCTAGCGCCATCCTCCTGCTACTTTTTCCCCTTCTCCTCCAATGGCGGCTCCTTCCGGCAGCTCTCCAGCGCGCGATGTTCCGGAAGTAGCACCTCCGGCGGTAGTGGCGACGGCAGTTGCTCCATCAACAGAAGAAGGAGCTTCATCGGAGATCCCAATGGCGATCCCCATCACGGCCTCATCGTCCGCATCTGCACCGGCAACCACGCCGACCACACAGAACTTCATCCTAGAGGTTAATACCGAATCCTTCTTCTATCGGCAATGCATTTACTTTAGATCTGTTTCTTACTTTTTTACACCCCCCTTTCCTTTTTTAGGCAGTTAGGCATCGCATTACCATCCATCTTACGGGAAATCCCGGCCTTGTTTGTCTCGGACCTATGGGGAACCCAGATCCAATAGAGCTTATCAATTTGGAAACCCACAGGATACCCTTCAAACTGTCCGACATGGACTTAGATCAATGGTTGGGTACTTTTAGGTCCTGGCCGAATGAAACCCCAGGTTGGAGGGAGTGGTACCAACGGGTAGCCGCGTCGAAGAGCGTCTCATGGGAGGAGCTCAAAATCGGCCAGTGCATCAACCTATCTTTGTCCCAGATGGAGAAAAATGAGCCGTTGGTAATAGCGGCTTCTTATTTTTGGTCTGATGCACTCAATGCTTTCTTATTTGGGCATGGACCCATGACCCCAACACTGGCCGATGTGGTTCTGCTGATCAGCCTTGATATTTCTTCCCCGGACACGCCCTTCCACCTTCTAGCCGCAACATCACATCGGCTGGACATAAGGGGAATCGGCGGGTTGAAGGGATTCATCAGAAGTAATAAAAGAACCGGGTCCGTTGAGAATAGGGAGCATACGGCCTTCTTGATGATGTGGTTAGAAAAACATTTCTTTTGCGGAAGAGCCGCCGGCCCGTCAACCAATACCCAGGCTTTAGCTGAAGCATTGTCCAGAGGAAACCATGTCCCTCTTGGGAAACATTTGCTAGGGGCGGCGTACCACATGCTCCATCAAATCGGCATCAGACTATCCAAGGGAGAGCTGATCGGAAATCCAGGCGGACCCTGGTGGTTCATCAACTTGTGGCTGAACCTTTACATGAGCGAGATCACTCAGCAGAGGGTGGACCATATGATGTTCCCCAACATCGAATCGGCAGAAGACCCTACCGAACGTCGCCGATGCATGTCCTTTGGTGAAGCGGCATCAGCCTTCCCATGTTGCACGTATTCTGCTACAAAGGTAGCCGAGTACTTTCGATGCTTCTATAACGGCTTTAATGAAGATGCAACCATTTGGTTTCCTTATCGGCGGGATGACCCGGTCTTTGAACTCCCAACCTGCTTTGATTCGACCACTGGCCGTTTTGACGAAGAGCTCAACGAAGAGTTAATCAAGCTAGGAATCTTGCCAGCCAACTTCTTTTCGGGGAAAGATGCCCCCACGTATGAGTTCTACAACCCTTCTGTTGCAGCACGTCAATTCGGCATGGGTCAGCTGCCGATTCAAGTGTATTTTGCTGGCCGAATCAAGTTCAGAGATGAGCTCACATCCGGTCTGGATTACAGTCGGGTACGAGACCGGATTCCGGACTCCAGCACCATTGACCTGAACAACTGGATAGTAGCTCCCTTCGCTGTCCAGCCGTTCAAACTCTGGTGGGCCGATTGGAAGCAATTTCTCTTTTGCAATTCGGCATCGGCATACTGCAACCTCCTGGATCCAGCCAACATCGACCCGAACGCCGAGGTATTTTCCTTAGCCGATTTTTACTCCTCTTAACGTGATTGAATACTAATGGTTTTATTATTTTTTCAGGCCGAGAATCGTACACCTCCAACACACAGCCGGAGTGGTCGGCTAATAGAGGGTCATCATCCATACACCTCCTATCCTCTCATCGGCTATGACGCTCCGTCCGTGGACGTGATTGCTGGCCGATCGAAACAAATTCAGAAGAGGATCACCAAGAAGACCAGTCGCCGAGTCCGAGCCCGTATAGAATCGGCGGATCCTCCTGTGCTTGTATCGGCAGAGACACCAGCCGCACCACCCTCTCAGGCCATTAAAGATGCCGATACTCAAGTCGTAGCACAAGCTGGGGCAGCCGCCGCGTCATTGTTGTTAGAGGCCATTCAGGTAAACCTAAGTTTCATTCCTCCTGATTGTTGTTCTGGTATTAACCCTTCTTAACTTAGACTGCATAGAGCACTCCCATGGACACCCAACAATCGGCAGCAGCTCAATCGGCCATCGACGCGCCCCTGCTTCCATCCATTGAGGTATAGCACTATTTCACCGATTCTCCTTAGTATTTGCATAATGTACTTATTTAATTCTCTGACACAGGTCATCGACACACCAAGCGCTCCTCAACCACCGGTCTTTTCTCAGGGAGCTGGTCCAAGCACCGCGCCGATCGTTGTGGAGTCTTCCTCTTCCGACGAACCCATGGCACAGGCCCCTGAGCAAGGCATGACGGCTTCCCAAATGCAACATGAAGAAATTCGCTTCAAAGTGGTAAGTTACACTCCGGCTTTATTTAGCCGATTTGCTTCTACTTTCAGCCGATTTATTTCTTCCTCTTTATTATCTCCAGGAACAAGACACCCCCGACAACAGCCTCTTCTCTTTCGCGGTTGCCCTCTCCGACGATGAAGAAGTCGCTTCCTGCCAAGTCGCCTTGAGTTCCATCCTTGACGATGTCCGAGCCAAACTTGCTAGTATCTGATCCCTCCTTCAAGGGGACATCGGCCGACTAGTAGAAGATGCTTCACCGATTCGGCAGCTCTTCTGTGACGTCAGCGGACGAGTACCAGAAGAGGCGGAGGAAGCCTTGGCGCCGACGGCATTCATTGAGTCTATGCGGATCCCGGTCTTCAGAGCCCTTCGTCACATGGCCGATCGCGCCAAGCTGGCCAAGACTCGTGAAGAGGAGGACGCGTTCAAGCGTCAAGCTCAAGAGGCGCACCGGCGTATCCATTTTCTGGAGGACTCCCACCCGGGGATCATTGGTGAGATAGACCGCCTCAAACGTCGGAGGGCAGAGCTCGCCAAGGAGATGGAGCAAGTGACCAAGGCAATCAGTGCCGAAGAGAAAAGGCTCCAAGAACTCCCCTCTGTCATTGTCGATCTGAAACGGGAAAGGCAACACTTGGCCCACGAGGCCCTAAAACTCCACCGTAGCGCATCAGAAGTCCCCGGATCGGCGGATGAAGACCAACGGGTCCTGGATTCTGCCGATCAGATCCGGCGTCGAGCGATCGCGGCTATCGATACCCTTCTGGGTAATCTGTAAAATACTGACTGTTTTGTACAAACATTTATTATCTGCTTTGACGTCCTTCGCGACGCCCTTTCTATTTATTACCTTTCTTATTTCCGATGGGACGTATCCTTACCAAATTTCCACACCCCTTCTTCTTATAAGTACCGGCCTAGGCACTTCCTTCCGAGAGTACCAGTTTGGCTTTCAGTTTTATCCCCTTGCTCCTCTCGTCGGCGCATCTTTCTGTCATGTCTTCGTCGGCTTCTTCCTCCTCTGTCAACCAGGTGAAGCCTTAGCTTTGACTCCCCTTTATCTTATTAGATCTTAGGAAGAAGATGCCCCTTCTTATTCCTTCTTTGTTTCAGCCTCAGCGTCTTAGCCCTGAGTTCATACGCGCCACCGAGCTCATACACTCTGAGGACCCATTGTCGTCAGAGGATAAGGAGCTGATCAGGGCTCATCGTGACGAACTCCGAGACCATGTCACCGCGGAGGCTCGTGTGGTCTTGGAGTTTGTGGAGAGTAATGGTAGCCGGCAATCTTCAACCGACAGGAGCCATCCGCTTCCTCCGCGAGTCGTTCTTGAAGACGCGGCGACAGGAACTTCACGCCCGGCCATGGATCGGAGCCATCCTCTCCCTCGTCAAGTTGAAGCGGAGGCTTCAATGAAAGACATAGAAGAAGAATACCTCCGACTCATGAACGAGTTGGATCGGACTGGGAGGGAGCGCAAGAAGAAGAATAATTAGTTATTTGTATTTTTTGTTCTAAGGGCGACTAGTGTTTTGTCGGCCGTGTAACCCATCGCCCGTACCGAATGAATACATCGGCCGATTTGGACGACTATGTGTTTGAACCGTTTTGTATCGGCTGTGTGTGATCGTATTACGGTTAATCCCTTATGCTCCGACCCATATACTGGGGTAGTATCTTTTTAAGTACCTTCCATTCAGAGCTCTAGTAAATTCTTCTCCCTCTATTGTTTCCAAAATGTAAGCATTCCCTGGAGCACATCTGCCGATTTTATACGGCCCTTCCCATGTAGGGGACCATTTTCCGAATTTAGGATCTTTCGACCCAATCGGCAATACTAACTTCCATACTAAGTCCCCAGGGGAGAATTGTTTGACTTTGACCTTCTTATCGTACCACCTGGCTACTTTCTTTTGTTTTCTTCAATGCTTATCAGAGCTCTCAATCGTTGGCCAGCAAAACCATCAAGTTCCCTTTTCATAAGTGACGAGTAGTCATCGGCTGTTAATTGGTCCTGGAGCAAAATACGCCTCGATCCCGCCCTTGATTCCCATGGTAGTACTGCATCGTGACCGTACACCAACTGATAGGGAGATAACTTGGTAGCCCCATGACAAGCCATCCTGTACGCCCATAGGGCCTTAGTCAAACATAGATGCCACTTCTTTGGCTGTTCCTCGATTTTCCTTTTGATCAACTTGATTATCCCTTTGTTGGAGGATTCTGCCTGACCATTGGCTTGGGCGTAATACGGAGAAGAATTTAACAATTTGATTCCCATATCGGTTGTAAATTCCTCAAATTCACCCGATGTGAACATTGTTCCCTGATCGGTTGTTATAGTCTGAGGGATGCCGAATCGGTAGACGATGTGATCCCTTACGAAGTCGGCCATGATAGCCGATGTCACAGCTCTTAACGGAATTGCCTCTACCCATTTGGTAAAGTAATCAGTAGCTACCAGAATAAATTTGTGCCCTTTGCTTGATGGTGGGTAAATTTGGCCGATAAGGTCTATTCCCCATCCCCTGAACAGCCATGGCTTGATAATGGGATTCATAGCCGATGCGGGCGCACGCTGGACATTCCCAAACTTTTGACAATCCTGGCACCCCTTATAATATTTGAAACAATCTTCGAGGATAGTTGGCCAGTAGTACCCATTATTCCTGATCATCCACTTCATCTTATGGGCCGATTGGTGTGCTCCACATACCCTTTCATGGATTTCTCCCATTAGAGTCTTGGCCTCCTCTGTTCCAAGGCATTTGAGTAGAACACCGTCGATCGTTCGGTAGAATAGGTCGTCTTCGAGCAGTACGTATTTAGTAGCATGAAAATGTACTCGTCGTTCCACCTTTTTAGACGGATCTTTCAGGTAGTCGGCAATTTCTTTTCGCCAGTCATCGGCCGCAAGTTCTAGAGCCATAGCGCCTAGAATTGGCCGATATCCAGATGTGTGCTGGGCGAGCTTGTTGGCACCCTCGTTGTGATCCCTTGGGATGTGCTCGATTACTGCCGATCTAAATTCTTTTAAGAGCTGTAAGCAATCTTCGTAATAAATTCTTAATACATCGTCCTTGCATTCGGATCTTCCGGTCAGTTAATCCACAATAAGCATGGAATCCCCGTAGACTTCGACGGACTCGGCCTTAACTTCTCTTAATAGTTGTAGGCCCTTCAATACAGCTCGGTATTCTGCTTGACTGTTAGTAGCGGTAGCTTCTATCGGCAGAGAAAAATCATAGCTTGCCTCCCGAGGCGATATGAGAACGATGCCGATTCCTGATTCGACTCCACATGACGACCCATCAAAATATAAAGTCCAAGGTGCCGGCTCTACGAGGGCAATCTCCGGTCCGCAGTGTTGGGCGACGAAATCGGCCATGACCTGACCCTTGACGGCTTTTGCTGATTCATACCGTAGGTCAAACTCTGACAATGCTAAGATCCATTTGCCGATTCGTCCTTTCAAGATCGGCAGTGATAGCATGTATTTCACCACATCCTCTTTGCATACGACCACGCATTCTGCCGACAATAAATAGTACCTGAGTTTAGTGCATGAGAAGTAAAGACATAGGCACAACCGCTCCACTGGAGGATATCTTGTTTCAGCGTCCAGAAGTCTTCTACTGACATAATAAATTACCCATTCCTTGCCTTCGAACTCCTGGACTAGAGCCGACCCAATAGCTTTTTCGTCGGCTGATAAGTATAGCTTGAACGGCTTACCAGTCTGAGGAGGAACCAATACTGGTGGCGAGACCAAGTATTGCTTGATATCTTCCAGTGCTTTGCGCTGCTCCTCCCCCCATATAAATTCCTGGTCATGCTTTAACTTCAACAGTGGCGTGAACGCCTGAATCCGCCCAGACAGATTAGATATGAATCTTCTGATGAAATTCACTTTGCCGATTAAACACTGCAATTCGGTTTTGTTCTGCGGGGCCATGACTTTGTTGATGGCCGCTATGGTCTTTCGATTGATTTCAATCCCTCGTTCGTGCACCATGAATCCTAAGAACTATCCGGCGGATACGCCGAAAGCACATTTATTGGGGTTCATCTTAAGCCCGTGTTTCTTGGTGCACTCTAGCACTTTTTGCAAATCGGCCAGATGCTCTTCATGTCCTTTGGACTTGACTACGACGTCATCGATGTAGATCTCCACCAGAATGCCAATGAATTTGTGAAATATGTAATTCATGGCTCTCTAATACGTAGCGACAGCGTTCTTCAAGCCAAAAGTCATCACCACCCACTCGAACAAACCAAGGTGGCCTGGACATCTGAAGGCCGTTTTGGGTATGTCCTCTTCGGCCATAAGTATTTGATTGTACCCAGCGTTTCCGTCCATGAAGCTAATAATCTTGTGCCCCGCGGCAGCGTCGATCAGTACATCGGCCGTCGGCATGGGGTAACCATCCATCGGTGTGGCTTGATTAAGATTCCTGAAATCAATGCAAACGCGTAGCTTTCCATTCTTCTTGTACACTGGTACAATGTTGGAGATCCACTCGGCATAACGGCATTGCCGAATAAATTTTGCTTCGATTAGCCGAGTTATTTCAGCTTTTATGTCTGGTAGAATCTTGGGATTGCAGCGCCGTGCGGGCTGTTGGTACGGCCGATACCCTAGTTTTATGGGTAGCCGATGTTCAACAATAGATCAGTCTAAACCGGGCATCTCATGATACTCCCAAGCAAAACAATCCTTAAATTCCTTTAACAAATTTGTCAATTTACACTTGTATTCTGGGTCTAAATTTGCGCTAATATAAGTCGGCCTAGGTTTGGTACCATCGCCTAAGTCTATCATCTCTAATGAATCGGCCGACGTGAACCCGTGCCCTAGCTTCCCATCTTCTCGGGCGAACTGATCCATCTATTCTGAGTCTTCGGAGCCGACTGCTCGGATCGGCTGTAGGCCAAAATTGGTGACCTTCAGGAAATCGGTCTCCCATACTCTGCCGGATATGCACCTGACAGTTTCGCAGCTCCACTGCTGCGTGTCGGCTGCCGCGATGCTGTATGCGGAATCGGCGTTGACTACCTCGATGTTGTCGCCGACCCATTGTACGAGACATTGATGCATTGTTGACGGGATACAGCAATTTGCGTGTATCCAGTCCCGACCAAGTAGCATGTTGTAGGATCCCTTGCCATTAATAATAAAAAAGGTGGTAGGAAGGGTCTTACTGCCAATGGTGAGGTCGACGCAGAGAGCGCCGCGAGCGTTTGACACGTTGCCCTCGAAGTCCTTGAGCATCATGTCCGTCTTGGTCAAGTCGTCATCGCTTTTTCCAAGCTTCCGGAGCACGGCGTATGGCATGATGTTGACTGCAGCTCCTCCGTCTACCATCAGTCTAGTGAGGGGGCGGCCGTCAACATGCCCTTTAAGGAACAGTGCCTTCATGTGTTGTCGTTCGTCATCTTCGGGCTTCTCGAACGTGGCCATCATTGGCTCCAAAGCCAATTGTGCCGTCTAGTCTTCTATCGCCGATATATCCTGTTGATCGGCGGGAGTCATGAATTCCATCGGCAGTATGAAAACCATGCCGATCTCGGCTGCCGATTCGTCACCCGCCGATTCGTCGTCTCCTTTATCGTTTCTTTTGGGGCGCCACACCCGAGGCTTTCCTTCCTTCTTGTCCGTCGTGCTCTGTTGTTCCTCTTCTTGCTGTTCCCATTGGCGGAGACGTTGGATTCTTCGTTTTTGAGACTTGGTCAATCCATCGGGACACCACCTGGGGTTTATTGGTCTGCCCCCTGACTTGGCGCGTTCCCACTCCGGTTCGCGTCCTAACGGGTTTTCGTCTGTCACCCGAGCATCGGCCATCTCTTCGAGCCGGCTGTGAACGTTGGCCTTGTTTTCTGACCGGTCATGCCGATCAGTCCTGCCCCCCTACCTGTCACGGCGTCTATCTTCCGACCGATCATATCGGTCACTTCTGCCCCCCAGCCGATCACGCACGGGAGGGCGCTGGTCATCTTGATTGCGCCAATTCCTGCTGATCGGTTCTGGCCTTCCGTCTCTGGAGCGAGACCTGTTGAATGGCCGATTGCCACGATATGGACCGTTGCATTCTAGGAAATTATCGGCCGAAGGTAGCCTGAGGTTGTTTCCCCAACAGTGGATGAAGAAAGGGCACCTCCAGTGATCTTCGTGCCGTCACATTGCTTCTTCCCGGGACCTTGAGCGTTCATGCTGACGTTGATACTTCTGGAGCAGGAACTGGGAAGTAATGCGTGGCTCTTCCGATTCGCCATCGTCATCCTCCATCCACTGCTTCCCCTTGACATCTTCAGGCGTAGCTTGATTTCTGGGGTCGACGGCGCCACTCTTTTTAGCCGATTCGGACGTCAGCACTTTTGTTTGGAGTGAATTTTTTCCCGTATCAACCATGTTGGTAGGGAAGGGGTGCTGGTCGATTTTCATTGGCTTGGCCGATTTCATCAGCACTTCAAATTTAAGTCTGCCCTGTTCGATGGCCGACTGTATCTGCTGCCTGAAGATTTTGCACTCATTAGTATCATGGGATGTGGCATTGTGCCACTTCCAGTATTTCATCTTTTTTAGTTGTTCGGCAGAAGGTATTGTATGGTATGGCGAGAGTTTAATCTGTCCTTCCTGGAGGAGAAGGTCGAATATTTTATCGGCCTTTGTCGTGTCAAAACCGAACACCTCCGGCTCCTTTTTGCCGAATGGGCATGATATCGGCTTCTTTCCCTTGATCCATTCCGCAAGTCCGACTTCAACGTCTTCCTCGTCCTCTAACTCTTCCAGGAACGCCACTTTCTTCTGGAAATTCCTCCGTGGATCGAAGGAACGTACCTCCTGTCCAGACAATCAGTGGACAATCTGACTCAAACTCTCGAACTCCTGTGAGGCGTATTTTTCTTTGATGTGGGGCAGAAGGCCTTGAAAAGCTATATCGGCCAACTGCGCGTCGTTTAGAGCCAGGGAATAGCACTTGTTCCTGATTTCCCGAAACCTCTGTACATACGAGGATATCGGCTCGTCACTTCTTTGCCTGAGGCTGGTCAAATCGGACAGTTTCATCTCATGCACCCCGGCATAGAAGTATTTGTGGAACTGTCTTTCTAAATCGGCCCATGTGATAATCGAGTTTGGCGGCAATGTCGTGAACCATTGAAAGGCCGAACCAGACAAAGATGATGAGAACAACCGTACCCGTAGGGCATCCTGCGTACCTGCCTCCCCGCATTGGATGATGAATCTGTTCACGTGCTCTACGGTCGAAGTGTCATCCATCCCCAAAAACTTAGTGAAGTCAGGAACTTTATACCAATGGGGAAACGGCAATAGGTCATATGTAGACGGGTATGGTGTTCTGTAGGTGTAAGTTTGTACTTTCAGCTTTAAGCTGAATTGTTCTTGCATCACCTCCGCAATACGTGCCGACCAATCTGGCTGTTGCTGGTGAACCGTTGGCTGAGGTATTGGCACGTGTTGGTAAACCGGAGGCGGAATAATCTGAGGCTGAGTGAAAGCAGGTGGCATCTGATTGAAAACCGGTTGCGTATTGAACATCGGCTGTTTGAATGAGCCACTCGTTTCATCATACAGCATGAGCTCTGCTGTCTTGTTGACCTCCGGAGCGACAGGCTGGTATGGCGGTACGGTCGGCCGAGTGGCCGCATGGAAAGATGCCTGGAATGGAGGGCTTCCTTGACTGGCCGATTGATTCTGACCGGCCGAGGCTGATGGTGCCCCCCAAGGCGCTAGGCTAACCGGAGGGAAAGGTGCAGAAGACAGTTGGATGGAATTATACCCCATAGGAGCTGATGATGAGGAAGCACCTGAACCCCCGACAGAAAATTGGATCGGCTGTGAAACCGAATTCGAATAATTCTGGTTTGGTGGAATTGGCTGAAAATATGTCGGTCCCCTGTATCCTTGAGGTATCCCACCAGCGAAGGAGTTGACAACGGCGTTGTGCACCATATTTGAAAGTACCGGGGACTGATCAACGAAGGCATGATAAATGGACTGTTGAATCATATCGGCCATTTTGTCCGAGTCCTCAGAAATCGTGATCTGGCGGGGAGCAGGGAACGGAGTCTTCTTGATGGTCTCCCCGCTTCTGGAGCGACTAAAAGACTGTAGGCAAGCTTTCCGGAACTGTGCCGTATACTTATCCAGTTCTTCCTTCTGGTCGTCCTTTAGATCTGCTTCCGTCACTTCGATGACGTTATCTTCGGAGACATCAGCAGCTTTTGACATGATGGCGGTTGTACTTGTCCCACCGGGCGTGCCAAAAGTGTGTTGGCGCTAGAAATCGGTCAACCGAATCCCAGCGTCCGACACACGACCCGGGAGAATCTGCTTAACTCCTGTTCGGGTGATTGCCCTGGTGCGGTTCACGCGGCGTGCCAGCCAATCTGACCTGTTGATTGGCAAGGAATAATATGTGTCAGATCCAGAAATCACGATCGGCTAAATTTCCGATCTCGAGAGAGCTTATCAGCGAATCGGCCGATTTGCCGTAATAAAGAAATCGGCTATAAGGCAGCCGATCACTGTAGCCTTGTAGACAGAAAACCACTAGAGTAATCGACACAAAGCTACGGTAACAACACTAGGAATAGATCTAATCGGCAATATAAAAGTAGATGAGTTTAATAGCAGAACATGAAGGAAGCCGAAACTACCGATTCCTAGCTGGATAACTGGTGATAAAACTAGAAAGACAGGTAAAACCTATGATTCTAGCAAATATCGATAACTAGTGAATAAATCTAAACGAAACAACAGCGATACGCCCGAAGTTAAAGCTTAGATATTACTCGATAAGCGGAACTTACAGAATCGGCCGGAGATCAAGCTGATGCAGCCCTGCCAACCCACACGAACTCGTGAAAAAGAGGAAAGTATTGGCGAAGTCGCCTGCTTGAAAGTAAGTACGAGGAAAAAGTAGTTTGTTGTATTGATTTGTTGATGATTACAGATTTACAAAGGTAGCTATTTATAGCCCCGTACAGGTGACTTCTTAATCGACTAGAATTCTATCCCTAATTCAAACAGAAAACGAATATTTACAAGCACGATTCGTGCTAGGTTGGTTATTATACGCTTCATGGGCTGATCTCCCCCTTATCCTTTTATCTCTTTCCAAGCCCATACAGGCCCAATTAACCCAACCTCCTAATCGGCCGATTCCTTATCGGCAAAAGGCAACCGATCGGGACCCCGGCACGTTCGATCCGAAGCGAGACAGAAGTCATCGGCCGATCTCGCACTGTAGCACCATTCGACCGATTGCCAACTGTGCTTTCTCCGATTCCCTCTCTTCTTGACGCCGATTTTACTAGTGACGAAATCTGGCGTCAACAGTAACCCATACTACAAACTCTGCGTGAGTAACATGAGCAGCTTCCCACAATGGACGTCGGGCTATTCCTGCCCGAACCAGTATAAACCCCGTGTCCTCTCGCAACCATCCGAGCCCTATGCGCATAGAAAACAAATTCACTTGCCGTAGTCTTGACCCGTGGTTCTGGACAACGACAGTTGGTGCGCCAGGTAGGGGACATTTGTGCGTACGACGATCACCACCGGCTTCGGATGGCCAACCACGACATCAGCTTTGCTCCAGGCTCCCACATCCACTTCGGGAGCTTGGACTTCCTCGCCACGGGAGAGGGAATCGAGCTGATTCCTCTCCTTGTCCTGCTCGCTCACCCCGTCATCTCTGGCTCCGCCGCCGGAATGGTGGTGGGCGGCCGGGCGCGTGCCACGGGGCCTCCTTCAGAGGAGTGTCCCTTCAGCCCGCGCAACGTTGCGGCAACTTACGGTCGTCTCCTGGCATGAACCATGATCGTGCCACCCGCGAACAACGAGTTCATCGGCGTGATGGGGACAGCCTCTGATGCTAGCTCCGACAACGGGAGCCACCACCCCTCGCGTGAGTGCTTCATGGTTGACGTACACTCTGAGGGGACCAACAACAACAGCGCCGAAGGGAGGCAGCGCACTCCCCCACCGTGCGTCGTAGCTACAATCGGGGCCCTCGCCAGGGTCCCAGAGCGGCCACGTCTGCCGGAGGCACACGCGGCGCCCAATTAGGAGGTCGAGCGCCCCCGCAATGAAGGCGGAGCGCGTCAATGGGTGCACGACGTCCAGCGGTGCATCTGCGAGGACGAGGATCGTCCTCAACTCTTCGCATGCGCCAGCCAGAACATCACCGCCGCAGCGGCCCTACTCCCACAACTCCCCGAGCCAGCAACGCCCGAGGAGCGACAGGCCCAAGAGGTGCGCAACTTGCTTGAGTGCGCCACAGTCTAGCAGGTGGAGAGCTCCGCGTCCCGACGATACGGCCACAACGCCAGCAGGGTAGCGCCCACTGCACCTCCCGAAAGGTGTGGGGAGTCTGTCCACCAGCCTCCCCCTAAGGGGAACCGGGCCACGCCCGCTCGACAGACCCCACTGCCTGCAGGTAGTGGGGCACCATCCGTCCACCGGCGCGTTAGTCCTGTCCGCGACGCCCGTGACACCCTGGACGCGCGGAGGCATTCCCGCGTGGACAGGGAGGATGGAGCGGACCGTGGCTACCACGTCCACCGTGGTGGCCACTACGATAGCGAAGAAGACTGGAGCCCGAGCCCCGACCCGGCGTGGCCCAAGGCCTTCTCCGCGCACATTCTAAATGCGTCGTTCCCAACGTGCTTCAGGCAGCCCACCAACGTGGCTAAATACTCTAGGGAGACGAACCCCAGGCTTTGGCTCAGCGACTACCGGCTTGCTTGTCAGGCCGGTGGGGCGGATGACGACCTGTTCATCATTCGCAACCTCCCGCTGTTCTTGGCCGACTCTGCGCGAGCCTGGCTGGAACACATTCCCTCGGGTCGGATCCGTAACTGGAACGACCTGAAGGAAATCTTTGTAGGGAACTTCCAGGGCATGTACATGCACCCCGGAAACTCCTGGGATCTCCGAAGCTACCGTCAGGGGTGAGATGAGTCCCTCCGAGACTACATCTGGCGCTTCTCCAGGAAGCGCACTGAGCTCTCCAACGTCGCCGATACCGACATCATCGGAGCATGGGTCCCGCATATGGATCCAACTCCAATTCTATACATTGCAGCTAATTTAACTGTAGGTCCCATCTAAAAATCGGGGTTGATTCCATACGTTGGAAACGCCCGAGCTAGCAGGCTAGGACTTCGTGGCGGACAGAATGAACATGATAAAGGACACACGATCTGTGTCCATAAAGGATGCCTAAAATGCCGCGCAGTTCGCTATTGTGTTGGAAGTGGGTACAAGCAAGTTGTGAACTTTCTGTCAAACCTATGTTGGAGAACTGATCAGTCTGCTTGCTCGATATTGGACATGTAGTACTTGAAGACAAAATTGCATCAGGCACCGAATATTGAACCTAGCCGTCCAGTACATGCATGCTTGATATTGGTCGGTCGGGCTCAAAAGCTCGTGAAGCTCGTGGGGTTCGCTAGCAATCTCTGCTCGTTTTTTTGGCGGCTTGCTATTTTAACGATCGAGACAAGCACTATCGCAACCAGGATGTTCTTGGGAACCATGAAACAATTTTCTTACACGGCAAGATTAATAAATATTCTAAAATATACATCTCCTACTACCGTACTCTGAGATGACCATGGGTCATCTATATAGTTAGACCTGCATGGATAGGATAACTACCTTCAGATCGAGGTAATAGGTTAATACTTATAGTATTTTTAGTTTTAAAAATAGGATTTACTCCCTCCATCCAAAAAACAAATCATCATGTGATTCGCAATTAGTAAAAAATGACTAACAAATAGAAACAATTAAGATCATTTTACTCCGAGATTTTGACAAATGATTCGTTGCCAAAAAGCTTTGTTTTCCTCTCCGATCTTTTACCGCTTACCGTCGTGTTTTTCAAGCTTCCTTGGAGTCTTTGCTAGCTAGTAATCCGCAGTTGGGGCAACTGGCACGAATCTTTCCAAGTAGAGTCCCGGTCCTTGCAACTGTTATTATTTTTACCGTCAGTAGCAAGCACAGTCTCACGAGGCTATTGTGAGAGGAGATTTTAGCGCCACTTATCACTAGGAATTAGTAATAACTAAATTGAACAAGAACAACTCACGTGTTCATTCAACGCATACAAATGCCTATTCGCTACAATTTTGCGGCTGCAGCTAGACTCTTGTTTGACCGAACCGACGATCCCTGCTCTGGTAGGAACGCAACGCCTCCAGGTACTCGGCCTCCCCGAAGTCAGGCCACATCTTGTCGGTGTAGAAGAACTCCGAGTACGCCGCCTGCCACAGCAGGAAGTTGCTGAGCCGCAGCTCGCCGCTGGTCCTGACGACGAGGTCGGGGCAGGCGAGCTCGCCGGCGGCGCTGGTGGCGAGCCTGCTGGCGAGCACCCGCTCGTCGATGTCGTCCGGGCTGAGCTCGCCCGCCCGTGCCGCCCGGGCGAGCTCCCGGCACGCCTGCACCATGTCCCACCGCCCGCTGTAGCAGATCGCCAGCATCACGTGCAGCCGCGAGTTGTGCCGGGTTGCCTCGTCGGCCTGCGCCGCCGCGCGGCGCAGGGAGCCCGGCATCTTCGAGGCGTCGCCGATGACCTGCAGCCGGATCCCCTGCCTGGATAGCTTGTCGACGTTGTCGCCGATGAGCCACTCGGACAGACCCATCATGTGCTCGACCTCGGCCTGGAAACAATCCAAGAAAGCAAGGATTAGGAACCGTGTCGAAATGATTGAGCAAGTTCTGAAAGGGTCGCCGTGTCGTGCGTGCCTTGGGGCGGTTCAGGTTCTCGTGGGAGCAGACGAAGGCGGTGAGCGCGCGGATGCCCCAGACCCGGGAGAGCGCCACGACCCGCTCCAGGTTGCGGCCGCCGGCCTTGTGGCCGTCCGCGGGCGAGAGCCCCCGCGCGCGCGCCCACCGCGAGTTGCCGTCCATCACCACGGCCACGTGCCGCGGCAGCGACTCCGGGCGCAGCCCGCTCCGGAGGAGCGCCTCGGCGGCGGCCGCGTGGTCAGCGGCGCCCACGCCCGCCGTGTCGGCCGTCCGCAGTCTCCAGCGGCCGGAGCGAGCCGCCGGCGGCGGTGGCGGCGTTGACGACGGACGGATACTGGTGGCAGACGGAGAGTGTGAGAGAGGTATCATCGTCATGGCGGGGCAGGAGAGCTTCGATCTCAGTACGTACTGACTGCAAGCTTGGTGTACGCTCAGTAAGGTGGAACTTATAGACGTTGAGGCCACACCAAACGTTCTCAGCACACAGTATACTGGTGGATCATCATTCAGCGTGACGTGGAGAGATCCAATTTGTTACGCAAACGAATTTGGCACATGTGTTGTTCATCAGAAACTTACTTGTCAGTACATGTGGGAATGCCATCCATGCCCGTGACAAGGACTGTTTGCATCCTGCGGATGCCGAGCAGCAGCTGATGAAGGTGGGGTTTGCAAGGCATCGCCATTCGCCACCCCAGATCGACACGCCAGCAAGTCGCCCCCTTTGGATTCTGATGTGTGGTGGCCAAGTATCGCTGCCGCTGTCAGTCACCAGTTTCTTTTCTTTATTTGGATTGCAAAATGTTGGTCCCAATTCATGCTGTTTGGTGTGGTCTAGTATAGTAAGAAGGTCACCGCAGCTAGTGCTTAGCTTGTACGACTTGAACTGCTATTGCTTCCGATGAGACGAGGGACCGATGACTTCCCTCCTCCACGACAGAACTGAGCATCCAGTGAAAGAAAAAATCCAGCTGAGCACTCTCTCGAGGCCCATGTGATTCATGTTTTGTGTACAGAGTGGGCCGTGTGGGCTGTTGTACCTGCACGTGAAAGATCCTCCAGGCAGGAAGGAAACAACAGAAGGACGTGAAAAGTGAAAGAACAAGAATGCTCACGTTGAGATGTACATAGATGGGCTTTTGTACATCTTGTTTTGCTGACAACGTGTTGACCCAACTTGTTCACTTTAAACAAATCAAACAAGATGAACGAAAACACGTGAAAGAAAAATACATGTTTTGTTGTACGTATAAGCTGCAACAAATTGTCCCAATGTTCGACGTTTGCGCGATGGAATGCGACCAGTTTGTGATCAGACACCTATTAGTTTTCTAATACGACCTCAAGTATTTTATAAAACCGTCATCTTAAAAAGACATTTACCTTCTATATTCCAAACAGTAAGCTGGCAATGGCATGTTAGAACAATTGGATTGCCATCCCAGCTCCAGTCCAGACGAGACAACCCCAAGCACCACAACGACAGATCTGCAGCAGCCCCCCGGGCAGGCTAGCTAGCACCATCGAAAGGGCAGAAAATTCAATATAGTGCACCCACAGCACAATTGCACAAACAAATCATAATCTGGAAGCAAGTGCAATGTCCATACATCCGGAAGCAAGTGCGAGCGTTCATGACACATCAAAAGTCCTGCATGATCCGAGGAGTCCAGCATACAAAGCACAAGCAACAACGAGCGGAAAATAGCTATGACACGACACTCTAGACTTTAGTTGCATGAAGGATATAAGTCTTCACTGCATTTATTTACCCTGGAGAGCGGCCCATAACCAGTTAATTTCTTCACCTTTAGGCGTAGGGCGAGTTTAACTACTTTTGTTGGCCTCATTAGGCTCATCTTGGTCCTTGAAATCATCCTGAGCGAATTCATCTTGACCTTTCCCTTTCATGTCCTCATCTGCTAAGCCAAGATCCTCAGGCTCGCCCTCTCCCTCAGCCTCACCAGCACCATCAACTTTGAGATCACTTAACAAGTCATCCAGTTTGCCAACAGACGCATTGTTGGGGGCATTGTCTGCATAGCTGTTGTTGCCTGCCCCATAGTTCCCGCCTCCATATGCTGGTGTGCCACCCCCTTGATTGAAGCTATCACCACTGTAACTGCCAGGAGTAGCATTATATCCACCAGTGTAACCAGCATCAACACCAAACCCACCTCGCCCACCTTGAGAAACACCATAGCTTCCCCCAGTGTTGTACCTTGGGCCCATATTACCACCATCGTTATAGCCGCCGCCACCACTGGCATAGCCTCCGCTACCACCATATGAACCTCCACCATACCCACCACCTCCGCTATAGCCTCCACCACCACCTCTGCCATATCCTCCACCATATCCACCGTCGCCATAGCCACCTCCACCAAATCCACCACCGCCGTAGCCGCCTCCACCAGCACGGCTACCACGGTCATGAGCATAACTGACCCTCACTATCCGACCCTGCAAATCCTGATGCATCAAAACAATTAAACAAATCAGATTAAGCTCTGAACACAAACCCAACATGACATGATGAAAAATTAGCCTCTACTTGGGAAAAATGGTATTCTGTGCAATATCATAACACGAAAGTTAAGTGAATTAAAGAACACACAGAATAGCAGTTCGTCAATTGCATAATATACTGCCAAAAACATAACTATGGCTCTTTACAAATCACTGCCTCCTCTTAGCCCATCAAAGTTTACGTTCATCCATCCCATCCCCAACACAGCTACCATGCCAATGATGATCCCTGCTCCATACAGAATATTTTTCTAGAAACTTAGAAAAATTATCTACAAACATATGGAATATAATTACATGGATAGGCCCAAGTTGCAATGATTATTGCTATCTATAGTTTCCAAATCCCAACTAATTTGGTGCCACCGACCCTGCATGAATACTGCAGCTATTGCTACAGTGTCATACACTACCTGTGACACTGCCCTGCAGGCACAGCACTGAACATTACCTGCAGTAGCCCCACCATAAGAGATAGTGAAGAAGAGAAAGTTCGGTTGTGGCCAACTCGCATGTTAGTAGCTGAGGATGTCAGGACACTGAGGGCATGGACTCTATTAGGTAGGGCTGTCAACAAGACGAGGTCACAGGTTAGGCTCCAGCTTTATACCACTCAAGCCGAGCTTGAGTGAGCCTAGGATTGCCTTCAAGCATGCAGTCAAACTCAGGCTCAGCTTGGATGAGGCTCGCAAAGGCTCAACCTCAGCTTGACTAAGCTCAGCAGGGGACATCTTGAGGACAAACAAAACACTCAGATGCCATAGAACACAAGAACCAAAGGAAAGGTGATTGGAACCACGGGTAGAGGCAAGGGTAGCGCCACTAGGGTTATGGCCCTAGGCGTCAATCCAGTTTTTCCATTACGTATTGCACTGTAGCATGAAGGAGCCCAGCAAATGCAGTTGCCCCATGGAGTGGCCCTAGGCGTTGGGCAGCTCCGCCCCTGATTGGAACCAAATCAATGCAAAACAAGAATATACAAGGGATTGGAGATTGGAGATGGCACGAGCTCGTTCACCTGCAAAACAAACAAGTACATCTTGAGCTCTTTCACCTGCATTTCTGCACACAAAAGCACAGATGGACTGCTCCTTCCTCTATGTGGACTTGGGAATGGATATTGGTGAAGCTACTTTGTGGCAAGGACAAGAAATGGTCAGGCAGCAGTGGAGGCCCTTCATGGTGATGTCTAAATGCCTTGCATATCGATTATCTAGGCTAGCAGCCTCACCAAGGCAGGGCACAGTTCTACTTGCAGATGTTGTGCAACACAGAAGCTACTTTGTGGCAAAGACAAGAAATGGTCAGGCAGCAGTGGTGGCCCTTCATGGTGATGTCTAAATGCCTTGCATATCTATTATCTAGGCTAGCAGCCTCACCCAGGCAGGGCACAGTTCTACTTGCAGATGTTGTGCAACGAGCCATGGAAAGAGAAGAGATTGGGGAAAGTTGGGCCAGGGGTGCTGTGAGAGCGGCGTGAGTGTGATCACCGTCCACATGTGACGTGACCTCACACTGGGCAGTTTCAAAATTGGGCCACATAAGCACCGAGGCACAACATAATGTGGATTGACAAAATTAACAAGGTTCATTGAATATCTCAAGCTCAGCTGGATAGAGCTCATGAGCTTGACAGCAGGCTCAAGCTCGGCTCGTTTTCAGTCGAGCCAAAGCTTGAATCAAGCCATTAACAAGTTGAGTTCAAGAAGCTCACAAGACTCAAGCTTTTTTAACAGCCTTACTATTAGGCACTGTATTCAAGGAACAAATTGGCACACAAGTGAAAACCACTTGCGACCAAACTTTCAGGCTGGTGTATGGGATATACACTAAATGCAATAGTGCTAGTGCCAGAGTGTATTTATTGTGACTATATGCTTCTTCTAGTTTAAACATAGCAACATGAGTTATGAGTTTCCAATAAGAAGCTCAAAACACCTTTTGCAGATTTAAATGAACCAAAGCATATCCTGCCATGTCTGTCAAACCCATCCGTATTTTCTCATCAAGGAGTGCAGTTCTGTTGAACACATGCTAAAAATGATACATATAGATATTTTTTGTTTCTGTAGCCAGTAACCAGCCATATCACTGTTTAATGGAACATCTGGTCGCTGTCCACAGGAAGAACTTAATCATTTTGCTTTGTTTCTTTGATCAGTGTTTCTCTACTTTCAGGTTTTGTTTATTGGCATGCCTAAATTTTTGGTTTCATCTTGACATACAGCATGGAAACATTTTACTATGGACATCATGACGATGCATGCATATAGGCAATATAGCCTTCCATTCAGTTAGTATACCGCTAAAATAACTGAATCTGCTATTTGTTATGCCAGGCCTAGGACTTGCATACATAGAAGATAACTTTATTTTTTCCTATTTTTAGTGACATAGCTATCCTAGCTCCTCAGCTGTACTGCCGTGTTGTGCCATTACCAATTCCCCTATTGCCATATGTAAGCAGTTCCAATAGAACAAATTGACAGATTTTGCTTGTTTCTCATGTTCAGTAACCATAATGCATCATTGTCATACTCTTACATATAAAACCTTAAAATGCATCACAAATCCATAAACTTGCATGACAATCTCACCCAGGTCCATGATCATTAGGCTCACATATGTTGCACATTTGGCTCTTTCACTAGTATAACTGTGTCAAAGTAGGTCCAGTTCCGGCTTAATTCACAGGTTTTGATATGGCATGTTCACCTTTCTTAGTTAATATTTGAGCAAATAGTTATCTTAAAATTACAAGCATCTATTTTCATCGGTTCATTTGATGATGGTGTATTAAACAACAATTCTGAATAAACCAAGGTTGTTTCCCCTATTTGATTCAAAATTTTGTTGATCCACTTATACAAATTCAACGACATAAATGGCCATTTCTTAAGTTCAGAGACCTAGATGAGAAACTCGCCCAAGCGTAAGGACCTACTATAGAATTTAACTAACCACAAGAGGAATATTAAGGTACCAACCACTCATATACATAAGGTTGATCATATGAAATTATTCTATGTTTCTTGCATCTCATGCAAGTTAACAACTGTAATATCAAGTCTCAGTGGTAAGATGAAATCCGAAAACCAAATGCACCATGTGTAGCATTGGTTGACTATAACATCAAATGGAACTTAACTTCAAGATCACATGTACATATTTGATCCAGCAGCAACAATGCAAACCCATATAATCCATTTGGCATTGAGATACTACCATAATCTATTGGGCAACAGCTTTTAGAAATTTAAATGTTAGGCAGAATACTATATTACTAAAATTGCAAATAAAGATCTTAAAAAATTTCAAATTACAGACAGGTGCAAGAGAATCAAAAGTTGCATAACATCAGCACAGCAATCATAAACTGACCCTTTTTTTTCTCAAACAACCATAAACTGACCCTGAAACATGGAACAAACCAACAATGCAATTTGGTTGAGTATTTGGTTAGCTCTGCCTGAACCAAATGCTATTTTAACACTGCATAGTGGGATATGAACCAGATTGCAGCACATCGTTGCAGATTTAGGTTACCTATGGAATCCATTAAATTAAGGAGCTCAACGATTTATCGATTTGGACTACATTATCTGTCTTACACAAGTCAGCTCATCAATTCGTTATAGCATATGGAAAGCCATGAGTTCATCAGACCATAATTTCAAGATAATACATACTCCCTCCATCCCAAAAAACAAGTCGTTTTAGAATTGCCCTAAGTCAAAAAGTTTGACCAAGATTATAGAAAAAACTAGATATATTTATGGTATGAAATAAGTGCCATTAGATTTATCCTGAGATATATTTTTATAATATACCTATTTGATGCCATAAATATTGATACTTTTCTCTATAAATTCGGTCAAAGTTGAGAAAGTCTGACTTAAGACAAACCTAAAATGACTTGTTTTTGGGACAGAGGGAGTAACATTTTCAGATTCAGAAAAGAGCCGCATGGTTACATTTATAGAGACAAATCATTTCTAGCAAATACACCTTATAGGAATACAGATTGGTACACACAGTCCGATTGTTCAGCATGCACATACTTAACCATGAGTAAAAAATTGAAAGCAAAGCAGACCAACATGTATGAACAACCAGGTGTACGGTCACTTGATTGTTAAATCCAGTCAGATTGGCAAAGTAAGCACAACGCACCTTCCCATCCATGCCAGTAATGGCAGCGGCTGCCTCCTCTGTGGATGTGTATGTCACAAAACCAAACCCCCTCGATCTTCCGGTTTCCCGGTCCATGATTATCCTAGCTGAACAATAACACCACCGCAACAGGAGAAAGTATTCGTAATTGTGTAGTATATCTGAAAGAGAACAAATACAAAAAAAAAAAAGATGCGTGCCTTCAATGACTTCACCATAGTCTGCAAACGCATCCCTCAGGCTGTGCTCATCTGTGCCATACGAGATTCCTGCAAGGATGACAAATCGGTAAGCATGGTACAATAGAATAATGGTTGTGTACAATAAGCCGAATCATTCTGTGGCAATCAAATCCCTAAATGTATCCAACCATTCACGAAAACAAACAAGACAATGAATTAGCAGTGTCGAGCGGAGAACTCAGAACCTCCTATGAAAAGCTTGGAGGAGGACATGCATCGAACCGCCTGGTTGAGCGACGAGCTGGCACCAGTGGATCGCTTGACAAGATTCCCAACCTTCTGCAGGAACGCCATCTCCGAAATTACCCTGCAAATCACACAAATCGGGAGGCGGTAAGAGCAAATGTCACCAGAACCTAGTGAGAAACAGGGGCGGGCCCAGTATAGGACATGGGTCACAACTGCACGTGTAAATCGAAGTTAGTAGGAATAGTACATCGAGCTTAGGGTTTTGGGTGCTCCGTTCCGGACACCAGGGTCGAGGAAGGGAAGAGGAGTGCGCGTACCTGGTGGGTGCTCGTCAACGGCGAACGGTTCGGCGAAGACGGGCGAAGGGCGCCGCTGCTCGCCCACGCCGCCGCAAGGAGAGGAAGGTCACACGGGGAGGAGAGCCGAGAGGGTCAGAATGGCAGAGTGAGGCGAACCGTGAACGGGAGAAAGAAACAGACGCCGCGGCCAGGCCTCCTATAGCGGCGGAGGTGCCGCGAGAGTATGGGCCGAGAAATCATTAAGAAGTTGGCCCACGAGGACATCAAATAAGCCCTTATTTACTTCCCTCCAAACTCCCAACTTTGATACTATGCAAAAAGAAGATTCCCCATCACATCAAACTTGTGGTACATGTATGGAGTACTAAATGTAGACGAAATCAAAAACTAATTGCACAGTTTTGTTGTACTTTGCGAGACGAATCTTTTGAGCCTAATTAGTCAATATTTGGATAATAATTCACAAATACAAACGAAACGCTACTGTATCACATTTATGGCAAAATGCCAATTTGGCACCTCGCAACTTGGGAAGTAAACAAGGGCTAAGAGAGAAACGAATACGCAAATCCTAAAGCGCCATGGGATATTTTGACTGAAAACGATGCAGAAAGACAGGCATTTGTCTCGGACATTTTGAGACTTATTATTATTAAAAACGCATATAGAAACTAAACTATGATTGCATAGAAACTAAAAACCCATATAGAACCATGACTCCGTCGTGTGGCCGATATGTGGAAGGTTGGCACACGCTGGGCTTATTCTTGTGCTGAGTTTGGGCCGGCTTGGATAAAAGTGAGACTTTTGAAAATCTTATCTTTCATGGGATGTTTTCGAACAATATGGTATATAGACCATTCAAACGGATTTTTAAAACACCATATTTGATATTGTACAAATAGTCGACCCTAACCACCATTCCCAATATACTTGTTCAATGACTTGAAATTCATTCATGATATCTCAAAAGATATCGGTTTTTTTAGTGCGACTTAAACGTGGAAAAAGGGTTTCCACTATCCTTTCCGTCACTTTTTTTCCACTTCCTTACCCTTTTTCAATTTCCTGTATTCTATGGAAACCCTTACTAGTGTGGGACTTATCCTTAAATAGTAAGACTTGCAAGCATATGTAGATAAAGCATGATACTACATTTTAAGACGATCAGGAGTTTCAAAGCAGCCTATAGGATCACTAGTGGGCTTACTAGTGCGGGACACCTGATCATTACCATCCCCATTTAGAACAGTTCCAACCCAAAGTTTCTACGAGCAGAGTCTACGGTACCACATCAGCAAGACACTGGTTCAACAGCAAGATATTGGTTCAGGAAACAATCCTTCCAACCCACCATTTCTTCGTGGGACCTGATTAATTTTTTGTTTTGTTTCACCCCCACATTTCTCGTCTTCTTCCTCTCTCTTTCTCCTGCTCTCCTATCCTATCTTGAGTCACCCAACACTGGCCGGCCATGCCTCAGTGGTAGCCACGCGCGGCATTTGCCTTAACGAGAGCCCGGCGGTGACCGGCCCTTCCACGATGGAGGCCATGAGCGGCGTGGCCCGGAGATGGCCCCATAAGTGGCACTGCCACCCGTGGCTCGGCATCAGTAGGCCGTGATTGCAGGGACTTGCTTCAGCGCTTGCAGCGGCGCTTCGTCGGAGCTCGGGGATGGGTGGCGGATTCGCGCATGGGGATTGGCGAAGGCGGTGGGACTCGAGGAGGCCAGGGCCGGTCCTAAGATTAGGGAGGTCCGGGATGAAAGTAAAATTTGAGGTCTTTTAATATAAACATTATACAAATATATATAAAATATTACCAATAAATAATTAAATGTATCTAAAAGCAATATTCATATTAAATTATTTATACATATTACCTTAAAAGTTTCTTCTAACATTCCTCGATGCAAAATCACTTATGATAGAGTTTATGTCAATCTCATCCAACAATTTCTTCTCGATGCATAATGTTGCCAAACCATTTAACCTCTCATGAGTCATTGTTGACCTCAAATAGTTCCTCAATAACTTCAACTTTGAAAAGCTTCTTTCAGCCGATGCGACAGTCACAGGCACAGTAAATAAGAGTCGGTAAGCAATTGAGACATTAGGATAACAATCCACATCTCTGATATGCTCAAAAATCTCCATAGCAGACATTACATCATCTGGCAAAGTGAATTTCATAATCTTCAATTCAGAAAGAAGATCATATACCTCAACATCAGATGAACCATCAAAAGAAAAGGTTTCTGCAAATTTAATGCAACATTCTTCAAGTTCATTATCATTTAATGACTTCAAAGTGCTTGAGCTCATCAAAAATCCAAATATATCTTTAAACACCATGAGTTCTTCAAATCTGTACTTCAAAGAAGCGATTGCCATATCAACCAAAACAAAAAAATATTCAACTTCAAAAGCCTTCTCAACTTCAAGAATTTCTTCTTGGTAATTACTTTCATCAAATTGTTTCTTCCTCGTAGCACGACGTTTTTCAAGAAATGATGCCTCCACACCCATGTCTGTTGCAATACCTTTGGCGATGATCAGACTAGAAGAAAACTCCTCATTTCTGTAATTCTCAAAGTATTGCATTATACCTTGTATTTGCTTCAAAGTAGAGTCAATGCACATGGCTGGTGATTGCAACTTCTTGCTCACTTTATTTACAGCAAATAAAATATCATGCTAGATAACCATACCAAGTAGAAACTCAAAGCTGCCAAGTGCATCAAATAAATTTTTTGCATCACTTCTATCCTTAAGTTCAACGTCAGAATCATGATGTAACTCAGACAAAGCATATCTTAACTCAGTAGCTTGATATCTTATTGCTGTAACACTTTTGATTCGACTCTCCCAACGAGTATTGGATAATGATTTCACAGTTAGACTAGGAACATGTTTAAGCAAAATATTCCATCTTTTCGTAGAATCAGCAAATAACACATATATGCGTTGAACAATTCCAAAAAATGAAACAGCATTCCTACTATATTTTGTCATATCACAAAGAGTAAGATTTAGACTATGGCACGCACATGACATATACAATGCTCTTGATTGATATCAAGTAACTGTGTTTTTACCCCTTTGTATTTTCCTTTCATATTAGAACCATTGTCATATCCTTGACCCCTTATGTCACTAATATTTAGGCCAAATGACTCCATAGATTCAAGCAATACATTAAAAAGCTCCATACCAGATGTGTCATCCACCTTCAAGAACCCCAAAAAGTACTCCTCAATTTTTATCTTGCTATCAGACAAATTAACACATTGAACTAATAAAGTTATTTATTCTTGATGACTGACATCAGGGGTACAATATAGGATAACAGAGAAATACTTGACCTCTTTAACAACTTTTATGATATAACTTGTGATATCAAAAGCCAAAAGAGAGATCAACTCATTCTGAATTTTGTGACTAAGATAATGATAATGAATTTCTTTGTTCTGAATACGTCTAAGGTGGTCTTGCATTACCAAGTTAAATTCTGCAATCATCTCAACACAAGCTAAGAAATTACCATTACTATCATTATAAAGCTGCTCACTGCTTCCTCTGAAAGCCAAATTGTGTTTACCAAGAAATTTCACAATGGCTATTATTCTTAACAAAACTTGCCTCAACCGTTCTTTCTCCTTTGTGATTTGCTGTTGCAATTGTTTGTCAATTGTTTCCTTTTTCCGTAGTCTAGCTCTTAATTCATTCCAACTATTCATGTTACTAATATGCTCAACACTATTTTCATGTTCTTTAAGCTTCTCACTGATATGCTTCCAATTTCTTAACCCATCACCTGCTAAGGAACTAGGACTCTTGCTAGTCCTAGACTTGAAGATTTTACAGCAGAAACAAAAACTTTGTCAACATGCTTTGAATAAACTAACCATTTTCTATCATGTACCTCTCCATTGCTTAATTTTCTAGAATAATGAGCATATGAAAAATGTCTTGAGGCAACATCTAGAGGAAATTTGATATTTTCTTCTCTTATAGGCTCTTTCTTGACTAATATGTCTGTTGCTTTATTATCAAGATTATCCCAATTTCTTGGATCATAAATATCTGAAGTGTAAATTGGTTCCTCACCAACACTAGCAGACTGTGCATGTGCATCTGATGCATTTACTGTGGTCTGAGAGTCACTTACATTGTTATCATCGACGTTGATGTTAACATTTTCTTCTTGATTCCCATTAGTTGGTTCATTCGCAACAACTATTGCCAACTCATCGGGGTTCGTCGAGGCGCCCGTATTACTCTTAGGGTCATGATAACTCTTGCAAAATTTATCCATAGCTCCTCTCTGTGATTCTATCAACTCATCCACACGTCTTTTCCTTTTCCTTTTCTCGCAGCCTGATTCATATTTTCTAGATGACATGATATCCCACAGTGCTAAAATTATTATAAATACACAATAGTTATAAATTGGTTAATATTAAATAACTTGTGATAGTGAATTAATAATTAATGGTATGGAGAATTGGAAAATTGACAATCAAGCAGCCTACCTAGTTGCTGTCGCAGTCGAATAGGAACAACATGATCTCGTTTCTCATCAAGCGAGATTAAACAGAAGTACATAACCGGAACAAAACCCTCACAAGACACAGCTGACAGCTCTGGAGGGGATCACGGCCACGCGTGGGAGTGCGACCGCCGGCGCATGCACGATGCACGGCAGTAGGCGCGCAGCACGCTAGCACGGCAGCAGGTTGCAGTCTTTTGGTGGCAGGCGGCGCTAGGGCCTACGGGGCGACGGGGCGTGTGCGATGGCCGATGGGGCATGTGCGCCTGCCTTTAATAATTAGGCATAATCGGAGTTGTGTCTCGCAGGCCTGGTGTCTCGTTTTGTCTTCCTATTACTCCCTAGGCTTCCGATTGTGAATTTGTGACCTGTCACTTATGCGTGATGCGTCGCTGAATGCCTGGGGGTGGGGCCCCTAGGATTTGGGGGCCCAAGGCAGCCACCCCCTGCCACCCCCCCAAGGCCGGCCCTGCACGAGGCCACCCAAAGGCCCCGGCGGCACCGGTAGGACATGTGGAGCCGGCATTCAAGCTGTGCAAGGCAAGGACGGCAGTGGGGTGCCTGCGGGGCTTCCAGCGTCGAGGCACCCGCAGCTGCAGCAGCACGAGCGCGTCGTGGTGTGTAACATCCGCAAAAATCACCAACTTAAATCACTCGCTAAATATTGTTTTCAAAATCTTACGACTGCTGAGCTCCCAAAAATCTAATCTTCCCGGCAATTTCGCCGTCCCGACACCCAAAGCCGACAGCCATCCTTTTTATCCTCCCCGTAAATTTCACCGCGTGCCGGCCGACAAACCGCCACGCGTGCTTCGACCGTCCTCCTCAATCACCGCTGGCTCTCCCTTTCTTTTTCTCTTTTTTTCTCCTATATCTTTTTCTCTTTTCTTTTTCCTCCTTCTCTTTCTTCCTTTCTTCTTCTTCCTTCTTCCTCCTTCTTCTTTCTTCTTCTTTCAACTTTCTTCCTAGCGCACACCCCCAACGCCACCCTCCTGGCCGGCCCCCCTGGCGCACAACTCCCTGGCCGGCTTCCCCCCTTCCATCGCGTGCGTGGGGCCCACGACCACCCCCCCGTGGCGCACCCGACCCCTGCGCCCGGCCCCCTCCCTGCTGGCCTCAGCATCTGCGCACCACGCCTGTCGGCGACGCCGATGCCCCTGCAGGCCACGCCCCAAGCCCCTTCTCCCCCCCAACCACCGGCACCCCTTCCCTGTACCACGCTGGCCCCTACCGCGCCTCCCGAGCTCGCCGGCCCCCATTGGCGGGAGCTCGTCATTTCCTCCGTTCATCGCCTATAAAAGGGGCCTTGACGCCCGAAGCTCGTTCCCAACTCGCCCTCACCCTCTCCAACACCAGCGTCGCCCCCTTCCCCGTGCACCGCCCTTCCCCCGTGCGTCGCTCGTCTCGCTGGAGACGTCGTCGCCCCTGTCCACACCAGCCCCCTCGCTTCCACTAGTAGAGAACTCGTCTTTAGTCCCGGTTGGTAGGGAGCAAATCTCCCGAAAAACCATCCGGGATAAAATAATCGAGACAAAAGGGGGGTCTTTTGTCCCGGGTCACTCAACCGGGACTAAAGACCCCTTTTATCCTGGTTGGGAATACCAACTAGGATAAAAGAGTTTTCCAAAAAAATAAAAAAAAGCACCAGTGGGTGGTGGCCTGCCTCGGCTCCCACGCCGCCAGCCTCCGTGCGCTGCTGCCAGGCCACCGCATCCCGCCGCTGCCTGCACCCCGCGTCGGCGCGCTGGCTCCAGCCTCGCTCGCCCACGTCGGTGCACCTGCTCCGGCTCCGCCGCCTCCTGCTCCGCCTCGCGCTACCTCCTCCGCCACCGCATCCACCCACCGCTCCTCACCCGCCGTCGCCGCCTGCAAAAACTCACCACAACAACACTGACACTGCACCGAGCTCACTGTCGTCGCCGCCTGCAACAAAAAACTGCATGAACTCACCACCACAACTACACTAACTTGGCCACCGAGCTCACCACCAGCCGGCCACCTCTTACTGCGTTTCCCTGTACCTCGCCCCGCTGCTGCTCCTCAATGGCAGTGAAGGGTGAGCAGAGGGGGAAGGGGAGGGCAGCAGAGGGGGGGTGGCGCCGGCCGGTAGGGAGGGGAGGGGTGGCGGTGGCGCCGGGAGGGAGGAGGAGGGGGCGGCGGTGCTGGTTGGAGGGGAGGGGCGGAGGAGGCATCGGGAGGGAGGGGAGGGGAGGGGGCGGCGGCACCAGTGAGAGAAGAAAGAGAGAAAGGCTAAGAGATAAGGAAGAAGAAAGAGATAAGAAGCTGGGAATATAGGAGGGTAATGCGCCAATGAGAGAAGAAAGATGGGAATTGGAGGGGCGCACGGAAAATGAGGGAGGGACTTTTTATCCCGGTTAGAAACACCAACCGGGACTAAAGGGGCCCCCTTTTATCCCGGTTGGTCTTTCCAACCGGGATCAATGTGTTTCCAACCAGGATTAATCACATTGATCCCGGTTGGAAAGACCAACCGGGATAAAAGGTCCCTCCAGACCACTACTCTTTACAACCGGAATTAAATGGGTTGTTTAGTCCCGGTTGGTGAGCCCCTCACCAGTGGGGGGTGGTTTAGTCCCGGTTGGTGAATCTTTTATCCCGGGCCAACTTTAAATCGGGATAAAATGGGGTGGATGGAAGGTGAGTTCTCTACTAGTGTTCCCGTCGCCGATTCGTCGAGGTGAGGCCTCAAACAGACTCCCCACGGCCTTCTCTACCCTCTCCCGCCATCTCCCCTTGCTGCCGGTGAGCCTAGGCCACCGCCCCTAGGCCGGCCGCCCCTAGGCCGGTCGCCCCTTCCCCTAACTCCCTGTACAGTACAGTACACAGGAAGAAGAAAGACACCCCCTTTTTGATCTAACCCCCACCTTTCCCATATTCACCAACCAGTCCTCCCACCACTCTCAAGAAATTCCCACGGATATGCCCCTCCAACACTAAGAAATCTTCACAAATAGGCCCCTGGTTCTTATGGTTGGGTCCAAAGTCTTGTTTTAACCCCTAAATGCACGGTTATCTCGTCATTTCATGCGCCAAACTTCGGCCAATTAATCCCAAATTCGACCACGTCATCCTCCAATATACTTCCGCTAAGCCATATCTAAATATCATGAAAATACTCATTCCTTCTATTTTCTGTTCGCGTTCTCTGTTCGAAGCCCAACGGGTAAAATCTTATTTTCTTTTATTTATTGTGTGCCCGATTGTGTGTGTCGTAGATCGCAGAGTACCCGAGGAGGAGCACGAGGAGGAGTTTGACTGCGAGCCCGAGCCGGAGGACCAGCACCGCGAGTAAGAACTCCCAGCCAACTACGAGGACGGCAAGTCCATTCTCACCCTTTGATGCATATTTATTCCTAGTTTTTCAAACACAACCTATTGGTCTGTTTTATAAAATTGCATATTGTTTTACTGCTGAAACATGGTTGGATAGCCACCCCTTGATTGTTATGAACCTTCCTTGTTGGTCCTATAATTATCTCTAAATATGATTTGCTCTGTTTGGATGATAATTACCGTTAGAATGTTTAGGACCTCGTTACTCAATTCAATCATGACTTCAATGGTTTATTTAAAGGATAAATGTGTGCGTGTTTTCAAATGAGCAAAATGGGTTTTCGAAAATAAAGAAAGGAAATGCTTAGATGAGATGGATGGGTGTTTCTTGTGTGAAATGCCAATACGTTGGGCTCGTACCTTTGTAGTTGACCAAGGTTGGGAGATATCCATCTTGTCACAGTTAAGGACCGAGTTGATGTGCCATCTTGCCTAACCCACTATCATGCAACCGCTTGATCGTTGTGTGGGCGGCAGCTTAGCATAAATCCCACAAGCTGGTCTGTTAGCCATTAGGAGAACTGGTGAGCAACGGGAGATCATGGAGAAGGACTACAAACTTTGTGAACTTAGATCTCGGTTAAGATCTCGTTGGAAGGTTGTTAACCCCTTGGTTGCTTCCGTGTTGGCTAGTCAGTCTTAGCTAAGGTGGGTAATGGCATTGTTAGGATCTGCACCGACACTAACGTCATCATGCTGCGGTACCCTACTTGTGGCTAAACTGTACAAGCTCTGCAGAGTTAGAACCTATCCGGATAGCCGTGTCCATGGCATTGGACGAGTTACGGCTTGGACACATAACTAGTGTTTGGGTGATGAATGGTTTCCATGGTGTGAGTTGAATTTTGGAAGGTGTCCGGCAGTTGCGCCGTGAGCTACTGTGGGCGGGAAGTCCAGTAGCGTTAAAATTTGGATCCTTTGTGTAGGATCAACCCCCTTTTATTGATTCGGTTACTAAAGAAAATGTTTTGGAAAAATCCTTTCGAAAATGAACCCTGCATGTGTTGAAAAACTTAGCTTTATGGCAAATAAACCTTAACCTTATCCTTGCTATATCCTGTGCATATTCTTGATTGTATCCCCCTCCGTGGATGGGGTTGGACTTGTTGAGTACTTTTGTACTCACCCTTATTTTTGTTGCTACAAAGAAAGACCCGGACTTCATCGTCGAGGATTTTGAGTAGGAGGTCACTTCCGCACCTAACGCTGCCTGTGGTGTTGGCCTTCGCAGAATGCTTATGCTGCTTAGTAGTCTTGAGTGCTGTCTCTTGACAGTAGCTTGACTCGCTGTGGTGATTTATTTGCTTATCATTTCGGCATGGCTTTCGCGCCCACTCCCTCGGGAGTTGTACGGTATTTGAACTATCTATTGAATAAAAGTGTTATCAGCCTCCTGGGAACTGATATTTGTATCACATTTAGTCTCCACTGATGTGGGGACACTTCAGGTGGTATCAGAGCTGTCGTTGGCTGTAGGATGTGACCTTAGGACCGGAAAAGCTATTTTTGACCAAAATAAATGGCTTACAAAATTTCTTCCTATCCCTGCTCTATTGCAAAACTAATTTGCACCCCGATTCTTTTCCAGATGGTCGAAGAAGGATGGGTCAACAACCACTGCTTGGAGGAGCCTGGTTTTCCAGGTTGTTGTTCGCCTGCATGGACCGCCTCGGAATTTATATGCACCCGGAGTACAGCAGCAGGGAGTACAAGGACCTTCGAACCCTTCGGTGTGAGATGATTATCTACACCGGGAGGAGTAGCCGCTACCCCGACATCCAACCATGGAATGTGAGTGTCACCGGCTTTCGACACAAGGAAACTTACCAAGTGGTAGTCCGAAAGGCTCTACGTTTCCTATGCTAGATTTATGAAAAGCACATCGGCCGCACTCCGATGAGGTTTTACCCACTTGTCAAGAAGAACCGCCCGGTCTGGCTGGCCCGAGTGAGGACTTTGGAAGGACATGGACAGCGCGAGGATGATCCCACCGTGCTCCACATGGCTGCTTATCTTCTCACCCTGGATGAGCTCTACAACGAGCAGGCTGTAAAGCTGAAGCAACAAATTCGTAGAGCTGAGGACGCAAAAGTTATGGTGAGGAGGCTTCAAGTGAAGCTTGCAGCCACCGAGGCACGAGCTGCAGCCGCCCAAAGCAATGAGGCTACCGCCATTGAAGCCCTCAAGGAGGCCGAGGATTGGCACTCCAAGGAATTGAAGGATGCCCACCTCACAAATCGAGCCAGAAGGAGGATGGTGGCCCTTGAGGATGAGAAGGCCCCGATCCTTGATGGAATTCCTATCACCCAAGGATCCGGCAAGCGAAAGAGCCCTGATGCCACACCAGCACCACCGCCTTCGGAAAGAGGCTCTGAGGTGGCCGATGGAGAAGCAGTGGAGCCCCCTCCAGCGGATGGGACACTAAAGGATGAGGTGCTTGCCCTCCTCATTCCGCTAGAAGACCACTCCGTCCAGGAAGAAGACTCGCCTCGCGAATAGTATGCCCAACCCAGAGTTGCACGCAAGGGAATGAAGCCGTCACGGTTCGAAGCTTAGAGTTGTGCCCCTCAGTTGTGTTGTTGTAGTCGGTCGTGTAGTGCGTGTTTTGGTCTTACCCCAAAGTGTTGTACCGCTCCCCGTGGAAAAAAAATAAAATCGTTTGTACTTGTTTGTTAGTCTGTCTGCTTGTCGATAGGAGGTGGATTGTGTCTTTTCGAAAAAAATGAATTAATTACCTTAAAGATCACTAAAACCCAAATCCTAGTCTCATAAAATTTCGCTCAATCTGCAGATACCTCCCAAGCGTGCCACCAAGACCTCCCCAAGTCAGGCCCATGCCACCCCAGTGCTGAGAGACAGCCAGAAAGGCAAGAACCACCACCGACAGTGCTTCATGAGGAGCAGGAAGTGAGTCAGCCTGAAGGCAGAGGAGAAAGCCAAGTGGGAGTACAACAACCACCGCCCCGATCGATCATTGATCTGGTGCAAGTGATGAACAACCAGACCCTTCTGTTGGAAGCCTTGGCCAACGCCATCACTCGCCAGAGGCCCCGCGGACAGAGCATGAATGAGAAGTTGACAGATTTCCTCTGGACCAAGGTACCCACTTTTGGTGGGTCTGTCAACCCTTTGGACGCAAATGACTGGCTGCGAGTCATTCAGAGGAAGCTAGAGCCGTTTGGTTGTGAGAGCAGGGATAAAGTTCTCTTGGCTGCCCACCAGCCCACTGGGACTGCGCTAGCTTGTTGGAAGAACTACTGCCACCCAGGATGCCTCCACTATCACTTGGGATGAGTTCGTGATGGAATTCTGCCACTATCACATTCCTGCGGCCACCATGAGGCGCAAGGCGGATGAGTTCCGTGAATTGTGCCAAGGCAACAAGTCTGTGGAGGAGTACACCTATCAGTTCATGGAGCTGGCCCATTACGCTACAGAGGAAGTGGACAAGGATGAGAAGAAGTAGGATATGTTCAAGAAGGGTTTGAATGCAGAACTGAGGATCCTGCTTACTCCTCAGATCTACCCTGACTTCAACACTCTGATGAACATGGCCATCCTGACTGAGAGAGCCAAAGCAGACGAGCGGAGGGACAACAAACGTCGGTTCTTGGAAATCAAGGATCACCAGCAGGACCGATTCCAGAAACCGAGGAGCTTCGGTCACCCATTACCTAGATCTCAAGCACCTATGCAGTACCGGACCCAGTCCCAAGAATCCGGTTCTCATCAACCCACTACCCCATTCAGGAGCCAGAACCCTATCAAGGCCCCATAGAACAGTGCTAGCTAAGTCACCGGCAACAGCAGGGCATGCTTTAACTATCGTGAGCCAGGGCATTTCATCGCCAACTGCCCATATGCCAACAAGCCAGCAGCATCGGACTTCTCCAACTCTATAAATGGACCGAGGGCAGCATTGTCAGGAGCCAACTGTGCCCCAGTCCATAGCAACAACAACAGCCAACAGATGAGGCCGTCCCAGCAGTCATTTGGACAGGCCCGCATGAACCACATTAGCGCGCAAGAGGCTCGGGAAGCTCAGGGCGTGGTACTCGGTGAGTTTCTAGTTAGCTCAGTCTTGGCAACAATACTTTTTGATTCTGGAGCATCACATTCTTTTATATCATCAAGCTTTGTGGACAAGCACAACATACCTACAGTACTACTAAAGTTACCCCTATTAACCCGAACACCTGGGGCTGACATCCAGTGTCGACTAGGTTGTTCCCGGGTAAGGATCAATTTAAGTGGGGTAGAATTGTTAGCAGACTTAGTAGTACTTGAGTCTAAAGGAATAGATGTGACCTTGGAATGGATTGGTTAAGCCTACTTGATGGTCACATAGGGTGTGCAGATAAGATAGTACACCTGGTCAATCAGGATGGTGTGCAAGTAACTTGTCACACTCGGGGAAGTGGACCCGACCTGATGATTTTTAGCATGGAGGCCAAAGCCATAGAAGAAGTCCTGGTAGTAAGTGAATACCCTGATGTCTTTCTTGAGGAGCTACCTGGAACACCCCCGGATAGGGATATAGAGTTCGTAATCGACCTTATTCCTGGAACCTCCCTTATAGCCAAGAGACCCTATAGGATGGCAGCATCTGAGTTGGCAGAACTGAAGAAACAGTTGGGAGAATTACAACAAAGTGGTTTTATCAGACCCAGCTCATCCCCATGGGGAGCCCCGATACTTTTTGTCAGAAGAAAGATGGGAGCATGAGGATGTGCGTGGATTATTGCGCACTGAATGAGGTCACTATCAAGAATAAATATCCTCTCCCCAGAATAGATGATCTGTTTGATGAGCTGAAAGGAGCCAAGTATTTCTCCAAGATAGATCTGAGGTCAGGATACCATCAGCTCAAGATTAAGGAAAGGGACATTCCGAAGACGGCCTTTGTCACCCACTATGGTCAATTTGAGTTCACTGTGATGTCTTTTGGACTGACCAATGCACCTGCTTACTTCATGAATCTCATGAACAAGGTGTTTATGGACGAGTTAGATAAGTTTGTCGTAGTATTTATCAATGACATACTTATTTACTCCAAGAGTGTCCAAGAGCACGAGCAGCATCTACGGTTGGTGTTAGAGAAATTGAGAGCCCACCGACTCTATGCTAAATTTAGCAAGTGTGAATTTTGGCTCAAGAAAGTGGCATTTCTTGGTCATATCCTGACCACGGAAGGAGTAGCAGTTGATCCTGAGAAAGTTGAGGTTGTTTCCAACTGGCAGCAACCCACCAATGTTAGTGAAATCAGAAGCTTTCTTGGTTTAGCTAGGTACTATCGGAGGTTTATTTAAGGATTTTCCAAAATAGCCCGACCCATGACGGAGCTGCTTAGGAAGGATAAGAAATTCATCTAGACATTGTCGTGCGAGAGAAGCTTCCAAGAACTAAAGAAGAGATTGACGACCGCCCCAGTGTTAACCCTGCCGGATATTCAGCGAGACTTCGTCAACTATTGTGATGCATCCCGACAAGGATTAGGATGTGTCCTAATGCAGGATGGGAAAGTAGTGGCATATGCTCCTCGCCAGCTTAAGCCTCATGAGCAGAACTACCCAACCCATGATTTGGAATTTGCAGCCATAGTGCATGCTCTTAAGATTTGGAGGCACTATCTGATTGGGAATAAGTGTGAGATCTATACGGACCACAATAGCCTAAAATATATCTTCACCCAACCAGATTTGAATTTAAGGCAAAGAAGGTGGTTAGAGTTGGTTAAGGATTATAATCTGGAAATCCATTACCACCCCGGCAAAGCTAATGTGGTAGCTGATGCCTTAAGCAGAAAATCCTATGGACAGCCTGGACCTGAGAATGCCCGTTTGCAATAAAAAATGGCACGGTTAAATGTGCACATTGTCCCTCAGAATCCTAGCTGCAAGTTGAGTGTTCAGCCCACTCTGGAGGATAGAATCCGAGAAGCCCAAGGTTCAGATCAAGACTTAGTGAGAATCCGCAAGCAAACCGGAGAGAATAAAGCCCCATATTTCAGAGTGGATGACAAAGGAACCTTGTGGTATAAGGATAGAATTTGTGTACCCAAGGAAGGTGATTTCCAGCAAACCATCATGGATAAATCCCATAACTCGGCGTACTACATCCATCCAGGATCCACCAAAATGTATATGGACTTAAAGCAAAAGTACTGGTGGAATGGGATGAAAGTGGACATAGCTCAATTCGTCGCCCATTGTGATACTTTCCAAAGGGTCAAGGCAGAACATTAGAAGCCAGCAGGTTTACTGCAACCACTACCCATCCCGGTTTGGAAATGGGATGAGATCGGTATGGATTTTGTAGTAGGTTTGCCCAAGACTCAGAAAGGAAATGACTTCATATGGGTAATAGTGGACCGACTCACTAAAGTTGCTCACTACTTACCCGTACGGACCACTTATGGTGGAGAAAGACTAGCTCAGCTCTATGTGGACAACATAGTGAAGCTACATGGTGTGCCTAGCAGAATTATTTCGGATAGAGGAACCCAATTTACCTCTAGGTTCTGGAGAAGTCTGCATAAAGCCATGGGCACCAAGTTGGATTTTAGTTCAGCCTATCACCCACAGACCGATGGCCAAACTGAAAGAGTAAATCAAATTATGGAAGATATGTTGAGAGCTTGTGTCCTTACCTATGGCAAGGATTGGGAACAGAGTTTACCCTATGCAGAGTTCTCGTACAACAACAGCTATCAAGCCAGTTTAGGCATGTCACCATTTGAGGCCCTCTACGGAAAGAAGTGCAGGACCCCTTTGATGTGGTCAGAAGTGGGAGAACGCACGCTAGTGGGACCTGCCTTTATCAAAGAGGTGGAAGACCGAGTGGCCGAAATCCGAGAGAAGCTGAAGGTAGCACAGTCCAGACAGAAGAGCTACTCAGACAAGAGGAGATGGGAATTGAGTTTCAATGAAGGAGATTTTGTCTACCTCAAGGTCTCCCCGATTCGGGGTACTCGAAGGTTTCAAGTACAAGGGAAACTAGCCCCTCGGTATATTGGACCATACCAGGTGCTAAAGAGAGTTGGAGCTGTAGCATACTGTATCCAACTGCCCGAAGGAATGTCGGATATACACCCAGTGTTTCACGTCTCCCAGCTAAGAAAATGCTTGAGAGTACCTGAGGAGCAAGTACCGGTGGATACAATAGACTTGCAAAAGGATCTTCAGTATCAAGAGGTACTTGTCAAGATTATAGACACCGTCACCAGAAGGATAAGGAATTCAATGGTACAGATTTGCAGAGTCCAATGGAGTAGACATGGTGAAGAAGAAGCTACTTGGGAACGTGAGGATGCGTTAAAGAAGGAGTTTCCCCATCTTTTTAGGATTCAGCCGAATCTCGAGGACGAGATTCAATTTAAGTGGGGTAGGTTTGTAACATTTGCAAAAATCACCAACTTAAATCACTCGCTAAAAATTGTTTTCAAAATCTTGCGACTGTTGAGCTCCCGAAAATATAATCTTCCCAGCAATTTCGCCATCCCGGCACCCAAAGCCGACCATCCTTTTTATCCTCCCCGTAAATTTCGCCGCGTGCCGG
The DNA here is from genome assembly GCF_005286985.2 of Setaria viridis. NCBI lineage: Eukaryota > Viridiplantae > Streptophyta > Magnoliopsida > Poales > Poaceae > Setaria > Setaria viridis. Next base: position 13,848,199 of record NC_048264.2, read on the forward strand.
TCGATAAACCGCCGCGCGTGCTCCAACTGTCCTCCCCAATCACCGCCGGCTCTCCCTTTCTTTTTCTCTTTTTCTCCTATTTCTTTTTCTCTTTTCTTTTTCCTCCTTCTCTTTCTTCCTTTCTTCTTCTTCCTTCCTCCTCCTTCTTCTTTCTTCTTCTTTCTCCTTTCTTCCTGGCGCACACCCCCAACGCCACCCTCCTGGTTGGCCCCCCTTGGCGCACAACTCCTTGGCTGGCTTCCCTCCTTCCATCGCCCGCGTGGGGCCTACAACCGCCCCCTCCCTGCAGCGCGCCTGACCCCTGCGCCCGGCCCCCTCCTTGCCGGCCTCGGCATCTGCGCACCACGCCCGTCGGTGACGCCGACACCCCTGCAGGCCACACCTCGGGCCCACTCTTCCCCCTAATCACCGGTGCACCTCCCCTGCCCCCACACCGGCCCCTACCGCGCCGCTCGAGCTCACCGGCCCCCATTGACGGGACCTCGTCAATTCCTTCGTTCATCGCCTATAAAAAGGACCTCGACGCCCGAAGCTCGTCCCCAACTTGCCCTCACCCTCTCCAACACCAGCGCCGCCCCCTCCAACGTGCGCCGCCCTTCCCCCGTGCGCCGTCCGTCTCACCGGAGACGCCATCGCCCCTGCCCACATCGGCCCCCTCGCTTCCTGTCGCCGATTCGCTGAGGTGAGGCCTCAAACGGACTCCCCACGACCTCCTTTACCCTCTCCTGCCGTCTCCCTTCGCCACCGGCGAGCCTAGGCAGCCGCCCCTAGGCCGGCCGCCCCTTCCCCCAACTCCATGTACCGTATGGTACAGTGGAAGAAGAAAGACACCCCCTTTTCGATCTAACCCCCACCTTTCCCATATTCACCAACCAGTCCTCCCACCACTCTCAAGAAAGTCTCACAGATATGCCCCTCCACCACCTAGAAATCTTCACAAATAGGCCCCTGGTTCTTACGGTTGGGTCCAAAGCCTTGTTTTAACCCCTAAATACACGGTTATCTCGTCATTTCATGCGCCAAACTTCCTCCAATTAATCCCAAATTCGACCACGTTATCCTCCAATATACTTCCGCTGAGCCATATCTAAATTTCATGAAAATACTCATTCCCTTTATTTTCCGTTCGCGTTCTCTGTTCGAAGCTCAACGGGTAAAGTCTTATTTTCTTTTATTTATTGTGTGCCCGATTGTGTGTGCCGTGGATCGCGGAGTACCCGAGGAGGAGCACGAGGAGGAGTTTGACTGTGAGCCCGAGCCCGAGGACCAGCACCGCGAGCAAGAACTCCCGGCCAACTATGAGGACGGCAAGTCCAATCTCACCCTTTGATGGATATTTATTCCTAGTTTTTCAAACACAACCTATTGGCCTATTTTATAAAATTGCATGTTATTTACTGCTGAAACACGGTTGGATAGCCACCCCTTGATTGTTATGAACCTTCCTTATTTGTCCTATAATTATCTCTAAATATGATTTGCTCTGTTTGGATGATAATTACTGTTAGAATGCTTAGGACCTTGTTACTCAATTCAATCATGACTTCAATGGTTTATTTAAAGGATAAATGTGTGAGTGTTTTCAAATGAGCAAAATGGGTTTTCAGAAATAAAGAAAAGAAATGCTTAGATGAGATGGATGGGTGTTTCTTGTGTGAAATGCCAATACGTTGGGCTCGTACCTTTGTGGTAGAGAAAGGTTGGGAGATATCCATCTTGTCACAGTTAAGGACCAAGTTGATGTGCCATCTTGCCTAACCCACTATCATGCAACCACTCGACCGTTGTGTGGGCGGCGGCTTAGCATAAATCCCACTAGCTGGTCTGTTAGCCATTAGGAGAGCTGGTGAGCAACGGGAGACCATGGAGAAGGACTACAAACTTTGTGAACTTAGATCTCGGTTAAGATCTCGTTGGAAGGTTGTTAACCCCTTGGTTGCTTCCGTGTTGGCTAGTCAGTCTTAGCTAAGGTGGGTAATGGCATTGTTAGGATCTGCACCAATACTAACGTCATCGTGCTGCGGTACCCTACTTGTGGGTAAAGTGTACAAGCTCTGCAGAGTTAGAACCTATCCGGATAGCCGTGTCCACGGCATTGGACGAGTTACAGCTTGGACACATAACTAGTGTTTGGGTGATGAATGGTTTCCATGGTGTGAGTTGAATTTTGGAAGGTGTCCGGTAGTTGCGCCATGAGCTTCTGTGGGCGGGAAGTCCTGTAGCGTTAAAATTTGGATCCTTTGTGTAGGATCAACCCCCTTTTATTGATTCGGTTAGTAAAGAAAATGTTTTGGAAAAATCCCTTTCAAAAATGAACCTCTGCATGTGTTGAAAAACCTAACTTTATGGCAAATAAACCTTAACCTTATCCTTGCTATATCCTGTGCATATTTTTGATTGTATCCCCCTCTGTGGATGGGGTTGGACTTGTTGAGTACTTTTGTACTCACCCTTGTTTTTTTACTACAAAGGAAAACCCGGACTTCGTCGCCGAGGATTTTGACTAGGAGGTCGCTTCCGCACCCAACGCTGCCTGTGGTGTTGGCCTTTGCAGAATGCTTCCGCTGCCGTGTAGTCCCAAGTGCTGTCTCTTGACAGTAGCTTGTCTTGCTGCGGTGATTTATTTGCATATCATTTCGGCGTGGCTTTCGCGCCCACTCCCTGGGAGTTGTACGGTATTTGAACTATCTATTGAGTAAATGTGTTATCAGCCTCCTGGGACTGATATTTATATCACATTTAGTCTCTGCTGATGCGGGGACGCTTCATGGTGCTCGCCGCTGGCAAACTCCACCATGCGGGCGCTCTGATGCACATGCACACCAAATCCACAACCGTGGTAGCGCATCTGAGCTAAATAACTTCGATTTGCTCAATTCGTGAGTTGAATTGTGATATTAAACTTCAACATTTTTGATCTGTGGTTCTATCTAGTTTCAGTTTTGTCCATGTCGCAACCTCATCTGGGTTATCAAGGATTCGAGGTCGCTCTGAGGGGGAGCATGCGACGAGGGTGGGCCGAGCTAGCACAGATGCCACCGCCGGCGGGGTGCCTCTCCTTTTTCGTTGCTGGCGACTACGACAGCTGCGATGAACTCGCGTGGCGCGACGGCGCCGCTAGCGCGTCGGTGTTGCGCCGGCGAGCGAGCGAATCCCACACGGATGGAAACGATCTACGAGCCCAACGCGAAAATCAAACGTTTCTTTGACCTCGGTGCATGGGTCGATGTCGTTTCCCATTGGAGAAACGGTTTCTCTCTCTTTCCTCAGTAAATTCATCGCCGCATCACCAAATTATTTATATGGCAGCCACTAGGAGGGTTGGGACTGCTCTTAGAAAACACGAGGCAGCTTGAGTGCCTACGGTCCATCCTGAAAATTACTACAACCAAACAGTCCCTTAGGGCAGTCCCACCCCTCCGCTGCCATGTAAGCAAAGTGCTAAAGTGGTAGGCTCATTAACGAGGAGAGTAATCGGGGACCTAGTTTCTCATGCACGACCTGATGTGCAGATAGTGTTGGGAAGGGATTTTTTTATTTTAACTCTTTTAAAATTAAAATTTTAACCTATCTCAAATTAGAATTTCAAAAACTAGCTTTTTGGTCGTGCCAAACCAACCATTTGGCATCACGCCAGAAAAGATGGCGTGAACCGAACATCCACGCTGGCTTGCCACGCTGACATGGCAAAGATTCAGTCACACCAGCGTGAGTCGCACCGCTGCGTTTGGCGTGACCAAGCCTTGCCAGCAGCCGCTGACTGGCTGCACGTAGAGTTGCAGACAAGCAGTAATTGCATCGTCTCACACTCTCACTCTCACTCTCACTCTCACCGCATCCAATCCAAAGCCTCCTGATGCATCTGTCTTCCTTTCTTTGTTTATGATTTCCAGTTTTTCAGTGTGCATCAAGACCAAGTCCAAGCAATGTTGCAAAAAAAAATTTAATTGAGACAAATTATGTACTGTTTACATTAAACAGTTGCCCATTCATAAATTGTCAGGTACAACGCATGTAGCACTTCTTTTCCCTTGATTAAGGGCTTGTTATAGGGCTCATTTGAGATTAAAAATAGAAAAGAAAGATATGGATAGGCTTAGGATGTAATGTAGTATTTTTGGAAATTTTTGGAACAGTGGAAGGGCTTGAAGCGAAAGGTGGTATGCACTTACCGGGTGTACCTAGCAATTTTAGGCCATCTGACGCAGAGGGGTGGGTTGCTAGCGCACTGTTTCGTGCACCAGTTTGGTGAGCGCTATGGATTGGGGTGGCCGTGTGTTCTTGGTGCACCGGGTTCAGGAGCGAGGGGGGTAGAGGTTAACGGAGGTGGGGCGGATGGTGTTGGCCGGCTGGGCCCATGCGTCAGGTTTATGTAGAGAGGGGAGGGTGATGGCGTCCGACGGAGGTAGGATGGCGCGACTGGGGCGTGCTGGGGCAGGGCGGCGCCACCGTGGGTGCCATGTGCGCCGCCGCGAGGCTCGCCGGAGCGCCCCGAAAAAGCATTCTCGGTCGCCGCCGGCCCCGTGGAGGGCACTTGGAGGGAGAGGAGCGCACGGGGAATGCGACTAGGGGGTCGTGTAGAAGAGGGAGAGAGAGAGAGAGAAAGAGGCGCGGTTGTCGGTGTTTTAGACCGGCAACCCGCCTAGGGGGTAACCTAGGTGGTCTTTTGTGCGGTAAGGGCCGTCGAGAATCAAGGAATCAATGGTGACGCAAGGAACACGATTTAGACAGGTTCGAGCCGCTAGATCGTGTAATACCCTATGTCCTGTGTGTTTGTTTCTATTGATCTTAGATGCACTTGGAGTTGTTCTGTTTGAGGGGGGTCCCTGCCCGCCCTTATATACACGGGAGGGCAGGGTTACAAGTTTGAGTCCTAGTCGAGTACGATTACAGAGTTCTACTCGGTATGGCCCGAGTAGTTTTCCATATACATATTCGACTAGTCCGAGTGGGATAAGCTTATCCCCTTGTCCTGATCACATCCGAGTACGTTCCTTAGTGGACCGTCCAAGGTCTACTCGTGGGCCTGGGGTGCATGCCCGACAAGCCCCCGAATACTTTGTAGTCATGCGCTGCAGTCTTGAGTACTGTGGGCATTATCCGAGTAGTTCTTTTGTAGAGGTTGCAGTGTCCAAAGTGCTCAAGTACTGTCGCGTGGCTGGAAGGTACTCTTCTTGCTCCTTTGAGTTGCTTCTGTTCCGAGGATTTTTTATATGGTAGTGCGATGACAATCGCACTCCATATGGAGTAGCCCCCGAGCCTTAGGTTGAGTCGAAGAGTCAGGCTTAGGGTCAATCCTGCTTCTTGGCTGTTTTACTCTTGGTAATCTGAAAAAGAAAATTCTGACCATCGGGTACGGTACCCGCAGCCCCCGAGCACTTAGGCGATTTTTGTCGTTGAAGTGGTCAAGACCCGTTGAAAAGAGTATCCGTTGGGTGTTTAAGGCAATTAATCTATTTAAAACCCGTCCGTTGCGTAACTGACGCTTGGAATCCGGAGGTGGCAGAGATATAATCGGAGTGCCCCATTTTAGTTAGGTTTACGTCCCACTGTAGCAGATCTGTTTCTCTTCTTCCCCCACCTTTCCGTTCCTATTTTCCTCCGCCATGATTGTTTAGTGCCGTCGCCGCCGTTGCTGCTCCTCTGAGAGAGATCTGAGGTTGAGTGCCTTTTGCTGCGGGTGAAGCCGGCGGATGCGCACCAAGAAGATGGGGAAGAAAGCCGAGAAGGTTCAAGGCAAGGCTCCAGCGGCGAGCAAGGTGAAGTCCAAGAAGGGGAAGGAGCTGGTGTTGCCGGCGCCGAAGGTGGGGCTTATGAATCAAACTGCGCCGCCGCCGCCTGGAGTGACGTGGCAGCATTCCGTGATAAGGGAGGAGGTGGTGGTGTTCGTGATCAAGTGTTTGAAAGTACTAGCCTCATACTTAGTATGGGATGAGGAAGCCTAGTACCGGATTGAACCTAGACGTGAGCGGTCGCCCCATTGTTCTTGGAACGGAGTTTCCCCTGCTGGTTGTCGCATGTGGTGGCAAGCGTGGTCGCAGGACGGCAGAGGCCGGGTCTGTGGAACCTTGCACCAAAGGAAATGGGCCCGACACGGGTTAGGGGATTGATGGGGAAGGCCGACACAGGAAGCGACCTCCGGGTGCGCGGATGTCGTGAGGCTAGGTTCACCATGCATGGTTAAAGAACTCGAATCGATTCGTCTGCCTCTCACAGCTTGAGATTGCTTGATCGCTATGTCACCCTGAGTAAATGAGGAATCTGATGATGGCAATGTTGTTGTTATGTCTAAACATCTTGTTTGGCTCTATGATTGTTTAGAATAGGTTGCACAATCTAGACTGGTAAATGAACCTAGAACCAGAGCTAAAACTTGAAATAGGGTTACTTAGTGCTTTTGGCCAACAAACCCCTCAGCCAAGAAGCCTTGCATGTCTAGAAGGAGGAGTAGTCCTTACTCCTATTTCGGTTAAGTCTTGTTGAGCTTAGTAGCTCAGCCTTGTTGTGGCTTCTGTTTTCAAGTGAAGTTGCTGCGTCCGACCCCTCTCTGGTTGGTGCTTGGCCGCCCCAGCTCCCGCCAGGCTGGACGGTCGAGTGGGACCCCTCCTCGGACGGCAAGGAGAGGACTCGGTGATGTTCTGGCTGGCCTCGCCCGGACATCCGACCCCGACGAAGTCTTCCGCTAGTGTTTTCTCTGTTGTTCTTTGAATTTTGTAAAACTCTGATGTTGGATTTTATGGTTGAACTAAAATGGGTAAAACTTGTTTAACTCAGTGGACTTGTTGTATTCTCTATAACCACTCACCTTCGTGTGGGTTTGCTAAACTCGATCCTGTTTAAGTGGTTAAATCAGATGAAATCCGACGGCACATCGTGTTAGCTCGGTTTAGGCAGGAGTGTCGCATGTTAGGCGGCTTAACCCTGCTTAATCAAGCTAATCCGAGGTGGTTCCGCCACACACAGGTAAGGAACAGTTCACTCCATTTTGCCCGACCCAAGGTCCAGGGGTCGGACACGCCCGACCCCTTGCTGACGGAACTCCGCCTCGCCCGACCCTTGGTCCCAGGGTCGGATGCGCCCGACCCCTTGCCGCAAGACTTCGTATCGCCCGACCCCGGGCGTAGGGGGTCAGATTTGTCTGGGCCTCGAAGACAAGGATCCACTACGGGCGTAAACCAAGCTTGGCGGAAGTGATTCTAAGAACTGAGTTTGAGTAGTCGCGATGTAGTCGAGTACCCTACTTTGCTACTCTATGAATAGGTGGTGCACGGGTGTACTGTACTCTTTTGTCCTTTGTGGCATGAATGCTTTCACGTGGGCAGTCAGAGGTCATCCAGACTCATCAATCACAGACGCACAGTAACTCCTGGGTGGTTGGTAGTTGCAGCCCTTGGCTATAAATAGACCGCCCTGGAAGTCATCCCGAATCAAGCTTTTTAGTAGCGATGGATTGCCTTCGGTTGCTGTTGTTTGAGTGTAGAGAGCCTTCAAAGAGTACACTGGTGCTAGAAGATTCCTCGTAGATTGAGGCCACCTTCCCTCCACAGACTCTACCGCTCGTAGGGATAGCCGCGATGCTAGAAGAATCCTCATAGGAGGTTTCATCGTGCGTCTCATCTTGCAGCTCGTGATCTAGCGGAGTACGCGCTGGAACTCGCGGGTGATGGGTGATGAGTGTTGTGGTCTTTATCCCGCTCACTTAGAGGTGTAGGTGTGGCCGTAGAGTGGGTTGGCTCGGCAAGGCTAGCAAAAGAGTAGCCTTGGTTCCCTCTTGGCGTGGCACGCCGGATTCATCGTTGCCGCTGTCAAGGCAGCGGCGGTGCAGGAGTACCTAGCATTGCCTTGGGTAGAGGACCTGGATATGGCTGTGTCTTGCGCAGCTTCCTTGCATGTAGGTCCCACCCGTTGTAGTCGGCAGACCTGAGTGGCCTTGTGATATTGTAAAAGCCTGAGGCTTAAATGCAGCCCGCCAGTAGGCAGTTGCTTGCAGTCCTCTTGTATTGTATTTCGAGTTCATGTACTCGTATGTAATCTTGATGTATCTTCGGTCTTGAGTAAAGAATTACTCTTCCGCTGAGGCTGTGCACCAGAGTTGGAATGCTTGTTGAGTTGGTAGTCTAGAGTCAAGAGTAGTATATCTTGTAGTTGGTAGTCGAGCTGTGGGCTCGAGTAGTTGACGAGTTTTTGCTTCAAGCAATTACTCAAGTTCTTCTATGGGTAGTAGCGACAGAGGTGTTTTTATATTCCAAGAGTTTGGTACTTGTTCTCCTGAGAGCTCTTGTAGTCTATAAGATCCGGGCCCTATAACCTTGGATACAATGTAAGGGCCTTCCCATGGTGAATTGAGTTTATGCAACCCTGACGTGTCTTGGATTTGTTTGAGGACCATGTCGCCTAAGTTGAAAGATCGTTCTTTGACGTTGCGATCGTGGTAACGCCTTAACCTGTCAAGGTATCTGGCAGATTGAAAAAGCGCTGCGCATCTTGCTTCTTCTAAACTGTCTAGATCTGTTCGCCTTGTTTCTTCTGCCATTTCTTCATTGTATTGTTCGACTGAGGGAGATTGCCACATGATGTCTGCGGGTAATATAGCTTCTGAGCCATATAAGAGGAAATAGGGAGAGAGCCCAGTAGTCTTGCATGGTTGGGTTCGTAATCCCCATAGAGCATTGGGTAATTCCTTGAGCCATTTGCCTCCTTTTGTGTTGCCGATGTCATGTAGTCGTTTCTTAAGAGCTTCGAGTATCATGCTATTGGCACGCTCGACTTGTCCATTGGCTCATGGGTGAGCAACCGAGACGTAGCGAATGTCAATTCCGCTGTTCTCGTAGTATTCCCAGAAGTCGTGATTGTTGAAGTTGGACCCCAGGTCTGTGATGATCCTATTTGGAAAGTCGTATCGGTGTACGATTTCATCCAAGAAGTTGAGGACTTGGTCTGCCTTGGGGCAAGTGACTGGTTTGACCTCGATCCACTTGGTGAATTTGTCGGTTGAATCCTCCTGGCGCAGTTGGCAATGGCCCTATCATGTCGAGCCCCCAGCAGGCAAACGGCTATACTGGAGGTATAGTGATAGCTTGTAGGCGGGGACATGTTGCAGTTTAGTGAAGAATTGACAGCCCTTGCATTTCCATACTAACTGTTTAGCGTCAGCCAGAGCCATTTGCCAGTAAAAACCTGCTCTGAAAGCCTTGCCAACTATTGTTCACGAGGATGCATGGTTGCCACAGATCCCCTTGTGAATTTCTTCAAGGATTTCTTGGCCATCTTCACAGATAACACACTTCATGAGTACCCCTGACGATGCACTTCTCCTATAGAGCTTGTCTCCGACTAGAACTGTCGTTATCAAGATTTGCAGATCAAGACTTAGACTAGTAAATTTCTTTTATGCGCGTAAGGCTTCGGATGGTGGCATGGGAGACACGGGGTTAGACTGGTTCGGGCAAAGGAAGCCCTACGTCCAGTATCGAGGCAGCTCGTGTTCCCCACACGGGGTTCTGTAGTAGGGGTTACAGATGGGCGAGAGAGGGAACTGATCCCAGGTCTCTTGTGTGTGCTTGTGCTCTCAGGAAGTACGAGAGTGTGTTGTTGGCTTGAGAAAAAGAAGTCCCCCCCATCTCAGGCCCCCGATGCTCCTTTTATATCGTAAGGAGATCGCCGGGTTACAGGTGAGACCGGGTGTGGAGAACAGTAAAGAGTTAAACACAGCCGGGTAAAAAGTACAACACGAAGGGAGGAACCAAGTTCCCAGGTTCCCGGCGTCCTCGCCGGCCTTCGGCGTGTGCCGACGCGCATGCTGGAGGAGGATGGCGGCGCGCCAACTGTCGTTGCGCCCTGTCGATGGCCTCCTCGGTGAATGTAGCCGCCGGGTCATGATGAGGGCGTTTCGTCGTGACTCTGGTGTCCGTTGGGAGGGACAGTGGATGCCGCCGCCGTGCTGATGGCTCGCGGAGAGCGGACATCACATCCCTGCTGCCGGGCGCGCGGGGCACGAGAACAGGCGAGTCTTCCCTCTGTTCAGGGCGGCGCAGGTCATGAGTGCCTTGCGGCGAATGGAAGAAGGCCGCATGTACTGTAGCTGGTACAGTGCGGCCGTGCATGGGAACTTGCAGCAGGTTGCGTGAGGAGCGCGGTTGTCCTTCTTCCTGACAGTCCTGCGACGCATTTATGGCGAGATCGACAGGAGGACCCACAAGATCTGCGCCCGAGGTGGACTCTTGTCTCGTGGGCCGGGATGAGCCCGACTTCTTACGCCCGGGGTCGGGCGAAGCGGAGCCTTGCGGCGAGGGGTCGGGCGCCCCCGACCCTGGGACCGCGGTCGGGCGAGGCGGAGTTCCGCCATCGAGGGGTCGGGATGAGCCCGACATCCTACGCCCGGGGTCGGGCGAAGTGGAACCTTGCGGCGAGGGGTCGGGCGCTCCCGACCCTGGGACCGCAGTCGGGCGAGGCGGAGTCCCGCCATCGAGGGGTCGGGATTGTCCGACCCCGGGGCCCTGGGTCGGGTGGGATGGAGTGGGATGTTCTCTGCCTCTACCAGGTCAGCGGTAATCGTAATTACCGCAGTTGGGCCAGGGCCTTCGTGACTGCTGTTTTAAGCGGCATTAGGAGGTCGTTAATATTTCCCCCGAATAGTAGCCCCCGAGCCTGTGGTGGAGCAAAGATGCTCTCCTCCAGAGGCTTTTTTCATCGCTCGTCGGGGATCTCTGCTTGCCCTGCAAGCTGCGGTTGATTAGGGAGAGGGAGTGTTGTTGGTCCGGCTTGGCCAGGGAGCCTGCGAATCGCGACCACACGCGTGGTCGTTGGTTGCGATGCTAGCCCCCGAGCCCCCGCGTGTTGCAGGAGACCGGTCGGGAGGCCAGGTCGACTTTTGATCATTGCCCCTCAAGCGTCCGTTCACTAGGACGGAGGGGTTGAGCCGTGCCACGCTATCCTCGTTGGACGAACCATGGTGCTCGTTGAACTGCGAACGGGTAGGTTCGAGTGGAGTCCCGGTCCCCGTTCAGGGGGGTCCGGCTCGGGCCAAGCTGGTGGCGTACTCCAGTTTCCAGCCAGCCAGTTCATATAGTTCTCGGGTCCATTCGGTCGGATCCGGGGGCTCGTTGCCTTTCCTCGTGGAAAAACCATGAACTTTGATGCCGGTCAGGACTCGAACGTGAGGTCAGGACGCCCTTGGCTTTTGCTCGCCTGGGTGTTGGCCGCTAGCGGACCCGTCCCTTCTCACCCCTCGCTCGGGGGATGTCCTGGGGCAGCTGTCGAACCCTCTAGAGGGCCAGCCTTCGAACCCCTGGACCGTAATGGGCCGTAAGAGCGTTTTCAGCTCTGTATCCCTCTTTTTACCTAGAGCGGGTCCTGGTTCATTTGCAGAGGAAGTTGTGCGCATGACCTCCGGGAGTGGAAGCGACAGAAAACGCCGAGCTCATGGAGCAGGAGGCACGGTGGTCTCTGCGGTTAAAAAGAGATCGTGCGTACGGTTTCCGGAGAAAGATGGAGGTGACGGGATGTACCTGACGTCACGATAGATGCGGTCGACTCATACTTCGTTTGCCGCGCACTCCTCATAGAGCGGAAGAGCTTTCTTCATCATCATCTTATCTTCATCATCATCGTCCTCCTCCGTCGTTGTGCTTGAGCCCCTCCGCAGCCTTCGGGGTTCCGCCGCGGCCTTTTTCTCCTTCTGGTGAGTGAAGGCGCCTTCATCGGCATCCTCCTCCCTCTTTGCCTTGCCCTTGGAGCGATCGAATATCGCCCCGACATCCTCTTCGCCCGAGGCAAAGTTGGTGGCGATGTCGAGGAGCTCCTTGGTGGTCTGTGGGCCTATACGCCCCAGCTTGTGGACTAGAGATCTACAGGAGGTCCCTGCCAGGAAGGCGCTGATGACGTCGGCGTCGGCGATGTTGGAGAGCTCGGTGCACATCCTGGAGAAGCGTCGAATGTACCCTCGGAGAGTCTCCCCCGACTCCTGGCGGCAACTCCAGAGGTCGCAGGAGTTCCCGTGGTGCTTGTATGTGCCCTGGAAGTTCCCTACAAAGATCTCTCTCAGGTCATTCCAGTTACGGATCCGACCTGATGGGACGTGTTCTAGCCAGGCTCGCGCCGAGTAGGCCAAGAACAGTGGGAGGTTGTGAATGATGAGCAGGTCGTCATCCGCTCCACCGGCCTGACAGGCAAGCCGATAGTCGCTGAGCCAAGGCCCGAGGTTCGTCTCCCTAGAGTATTTGGCCACATTGGTGGGCTGTCTGAAGCGCGCTGGGAACGGCACATTCAGGATGCGTGCGGAGAAGGCCCTGGGCCCCGCTGGGTTGGGGCTCGGGCTCCGATTTTCTCCACCGTCATGGCGACCACCACGGTGTACGCGGTAGCCGCGGTCGGCTCTATCCTCCCTGTCCACACGGGAGCGCCTCCGCACGTCCACGGCGTCACGGGCATTGCGGATGGGGCCGATGCGGCGGGGGACGGATGAAGCCCCATCGCCCGCGCGTGTTGGAGTCCGTCGAATGGGCGAGGCCCGGTTTCCCTCATGGGAGGAAGGTTGATGGACGGATCCTCCATGCCTCTTGATAGGCGCAGAGGGTGTGACCCTGCTGGTGCCGTGTGTGCGGCGTCGGGACGCGGAGCTTTCTGCCTGCTGGACTGCTGCACACTCGAGCAAGTCGCGTACCTCCTGGCGGACCCGTCGCTCCTCGGGCGTTGCCGGATCGGGGAGTCATCGGAGTAGGGCTGCCGCGGCGGCGACATTTTTTCTGGCGTGTGCGAAGAGTTGGGGATGACCCTCATCCCCGCAGATGCGCCGCTGGACGTCGCGAGCTCGATGACGCGCCTCGCCCTCGTTGCGGTGGTGCTCGTCCTCCTGGTGGGGCACCGGGACCCTGACAAGGGCCTCGGCCGTAGCTGCGGCGCGCGGTGGAGGAGCGTGCTGCTTCCCTTCGGCGCCGTTGTCGTTGGATCCCTCGGAGCGCACGTCGGCCATGGAGCACGAGTGCGAGGGGTGGTGACTCTCATCGTTGGAATCAGCGTCGTGGTTGGCCATCTGAAGCCGGAGACGTACGCGCAAGGGTCCCCTACCTGGCGCGCCAACTGTCATTATCAAGATTTGCAGATCAAGACTTAGACTAGTAAATTTCTTTTATGCGCGTAAGGCTTCGGATGGTGGCATGGGAGACACCAGGTTAGACTGGTTCGGGCAAAGGAAGCCCTACGTCCAGTATCGAGGCAGCTCGGGTTCCCCACGCGGGGTTCTGTAGTAGGTGTTACAGATGGGCGAGAGAGGGAACTGATCCCAGGTCTCTTGTGTGTGCTTGTGCTCTCAGGAAGTACGAGAGTGTGCTGTTGGCTTGAGAAAAAGAAGTCCCCCCCCATCTTAGGCCCCCGATGCTCCTTTTATATCGTAAGGAGATCGCCGGGTTACAGGTGAGACCGGGTGTGGAGAACAGTAAAGAGTTAAACACAGCCGGGTAAAAAGTACAACACGAAGGGAGGAACCAAGTTCCCATGTTCCCGGCGTCCTCACCGGCCTTCGGCGTGTGCCGACGCGCATGCTGGAGGAGGATGGCGGCGCGCCAACTATCGTTGCGCCCTGTCGATGGCCTCCTCGGTGAATGTAGCCGCCGGGTCATGATGAGGGCGTTTCGTCGTGACTGGTGTCCGTTGGGAGGGACGGTGGATGCCGCCGCCCTGCTGATGGCTCGCGGAGAGCGGACGTCACATCCCTGCTGCCGGGCGCGCGGGGCACGAGAACAGGCGAGTCTTCCCTCTGTTCCGGGCGGCGCAGGTCATGAGTGCCTTGCTGCAAATGGAAGCAGACCGCAGGTACTGTAGCTTGTACAGTGCGGCCGTGCATGGGAACTTGCAGCAGGTTGCGTGAGGAGCGCGGTCATCCTTCTTCCTGACAGTCCTGCGACGCATTTATGGTGAGATCGACAGGAGGACCCACGAGATCTGCGCCCGAGGTGGACTCTTGTCTCGTGGGCCGGGATGAGCCCGACTTCTTACGCCCGGGGTCGGGCGAAGCGGAGCCTTGCGGCGAGGGGTCGGGCGCCCCCGACCCTGGGACCGCGGTTGGGCGGGCGGAGTTCCGCCATCGAGGGGTCGGGATGAGCCCGACATCCTACGCCCGGGGTCGGGCGAAGCGGAGCCTTGCGGCGAGGGGTCGGGCGCTCCTGACCTTGGGACCGCGGTCGGGCGAGGCGGAGTCCCGCCATCGAGGGGTCGGGATTGGCCGACCCCGGGGCCCTAGGTCGGGCGGGACGGAGTAGGATGTTCTCTGCCTCTACCGGGTCGGCGGTAATCGTAATTACCGCAGTTGGGCCAGGGCCTTCATGACTGCTGTTTTAAGCGGCATTAGGAGGTCGTTAATATTTCCCCCCAACAAGAACGTAGTTTTTTCCGTGTCGAGAGATCTGTTCAGCTTGATTTTTGTCAGAGGGTAACTTGTGATCCTTGATGTAGTCGATGAAGGGTGTCCTCCAGTCGACTTCTATCATCATGATTTCTCGAGTGACATCAGTAGTCTGGACTACTGGGGGTGTAACTTTCTCAGATATGGACGGCTTGTGCAGTTCGTGTACGAAAATTCCTGCTGGAACCTCTGCACGAGTTGAGCCCATTTTTGATAATACGTCGGCGGCTACGTTGTTGTTGCGGATGATGTGATGGAATTCCAAGCCTGAGAACTTGTTTTCTAGTTTGCGGACTTCTTTGCAGTAAGCATCCATGTTGTCCTTATTTCGATCGCACTCGTCATTGACTTGGTTTATAACGACTAGTGAGTCGTCGTATACCAGAAGTATTTTCAGGCCAAGGGATATTGCAAGACGAAGGTCGTGTAGCAGTGCTTCGTACTCGGCTTCGTTGTTTGATGTTTCCCAGAAGATTTGTAGTACGTACTTGAGTTGGTCTCCTTTTGGGGAGATGAGGAGTACGCCTGCACCGGCCCCTTTAAGTTTGAGGGATCCGTCGAAATACATTACCTAGTGCTCTGGCCTCTCGACTGGTGTTGGCACCTGATTCTCAGTCCATTCAGCCACAAAGTCGACCAAAGCCTAGGACTTGATAGCTGTCCTTGGTTTGAAGTCCAAGGTTAGAGCTCCGAGTTCAACTTCCCATTTGGAGATTCTACCCGTGGCATCTCTATTGTGGAGGATTTCTCCGAGCGGGAAGTCAGAAATGACTGTGATGCTGTGTTCTTGGAAATAATGGCACAGTTTCCGGGAGGTGAGCAGAATTGCATATAGGAGTTTTTGTATCGGTGAGTACCGAGTTTTGGAGTCTGAGAGTACTTCACTGACGAAGTACACAGGTCTTTGGACTTTGTAAACGTGGCCTGGTTCAGACTGCTCAACTACTATCGCCGTGCTAACGACATGAGTAGTAGCTCCTATGTATAGGAGCAAGTCTTCGTTTGGAGAAGGAGCAGTGAGTACATGAGGCTTTAATAGGAAATCTTTGAGTTGCGTTAGTGCCTTGTCTGCCTCTTCTGTCCATTTGAACTTGTCCTGTCGTTTGAGAAGCTTGAAGAAGGGTAGTCCCCGTTCTCCAAGTCTCGAGATGAACCGATTGAGAGCTGCCATGCAACCGGTGAGTTTCTGCACATCCTAGATGCTACCTAGTGTTTGCATGTTTGTGATGGCAGATATTTTTTCCGGGTTGGCCTCAATGCTGCGACGGCTAATGATGAACCCGAGTAACTTGCCAGAAGGTACTCCGAAGACGCATTTAGTAGGATTGAGTTTCCATCGGAAAGCTCGTAGATTGGAGAAAGTTTCCTCCAAATTAGCGATGAGTTCCTCCTGGTTTCTTGTTTTGACGACTACGTTGTCCACATAAGCTTCGACATTGCGGTGAAGTTGCTTTTTGAAGCACATCTGTATAGCTCGTTGATAGGTTGCTCCTGCATTTTTTAGTCCGAAGGACATTGTCTTGTAGCAGAAAGCTCCAAATTGTGTGATGAAAGCTATTTTAGCTTGATCTTCTTCTTTGAGGCATATCTGGTGATAGCCTGAGTAACAGTCAAGAAAACATAGTAAAGCACACCCAGCAGTTGAGTCGACCACTTGGTCGATCCTGGGTAGTCCGAAAGGGTCTTTGGGACAGTGTTTGTTGAGGTCGGTGTAATCAACGCACATTCTCCACTCGTTGTTTTTCTTGCGAACGAGTACGGGATTGGCTAGCCAGTCAGGATGAGAGACTTCTTTGATGAACCCTGCCACAAGTAACTTGGCTAGCTCTTTTTTGATTGCTTGTCATCTGTCTTGAGCGAACCTCCGGAGTCGCTGCCATTTTGGAGTAGCTTTGGGATCAACATTTAGAGAGTGCTCGATCAGCTCCTTGGGCACACCGGGCATGTCAGCTGGTTTCCAAGCGAAGATATAGTGGTTAGCCCGAAGGAAACTGACGAGCGCGGATTCCTATTTAGGATCTAGCCCTGTTCCAATCAGGGCTGTCTTGGAGGAGTCACCCGTCTGGAGATCGACTGGTTTGAAGTCTTGCTCGCTTGCGGGTTTCACCTTTGTAGACCCTGACTTGTTTTCTGGGATCTCGAGTTCGGTTGGATGGAGTTTCTTTGAAGCTGTGAAGACTTGTTGCATGGGGCTAGGTGCTTAAGAAGTCGCGACGATCTCCACGGCTTCAGTGTCACATTCGTATTATCGTCGTAGATCTCCCCATAGTGTTAGTTCTCCCTTGGGCCCTGGCATTTTGAGTACCAAGTAAACGTAATGTGGAATGGCCATGAATTTGGCGAGTGCTGATCTTCCGAGTATGGCATGGTGGGATGTCTTGAAGTCGGCGACTTCGAATCTGATATATTCGGTGTGGTAGTGTTCCTTAGTTCCAAAGGTAATTGGGAGGACGACTTGTCCTAGCGGTATAGTTGCATTTCCTGGTACGATGCCATAGAAGGGTGAATCCGTTGGAGTGAGCATTTCTATGACGTCGAGGCACATCTTCCTCAAAGTCTTGGCGAAAATGATGTTGAGGCCACTTCCACCATCAATGAGTACCTTTGTCAGTTTTGAACCTGCCACAACGGGATCGAGTACTAAGGGGAACCGGCCTGGTTCTGACAACTTGGTCCATTGATCCTTCCTGGTGAAGGTTATGGGCACTTCTGACCATTTTAGCGGTGTTGGATCTGTTGGTTCGATGGCCATGATCTCCCTGAGTACGAGTTTGCTGGCTCGCTTGGATGCGGTGCCAGGAATTCCACCAAAGATGACGTTGACTGTCTTGGAGGTGGTCTGGAAATCGCCTTCTTCTTCTTCGTTGTTGTGGACTTTGTTCTTGCCCTTGTCCTTTTTCTTGTTGTATTCTTCAGGACATGGTGGGGCGGGTAAGTCTTGCATGACTCGACGCATGCTGTAGCAATCTATTGCCGAGTGCTTGCTAGTCGGGTGCCATGGACGCTGCTTTTTGAGTAGCTCGGTGAAGGTTGGCCCTTCTTCATTTTTACGAGATCCTTTTTTTCCCGGAGTTGGTCATGGCAGCAATGGTGTTGTCAGGCTTCCTTTTGCGATTGTGATTACTCAAAAAGTTGTTTCGAGTATCATTGTGTCGAGTTCTATCCTGATCATTGTTGTCGCATCCTCGGTTGCGATGAGAGCTGAACCGTTCTCGATCTTTGTCTTCTTCGTCCGCCCACTATTGCACCATCACTTTGAGGTCTTTGACGTTGGCTGGTCATCACCGACCGAAGTCTTGGTATGTTCGTCGATCGTAGAGTCCGTTCTGGAAACACTCGATGACGTCTGTTTCTGAAATGTCAACTATAGTTGCCTTCTTTTCGAAGAATCGTCGTAAGTAGTCGCGTAAGGTTTCACCTTCTTTCTGCTTTATTTGACTCAAGTCGATCTTGTTGCCTAGTCTAGCCATGGAGCCGGCATAGTTGTTTGTGAAAGCCTTTGTCAAATCTGCCCAAGAGTCAATTGACTTGGGTTTGAGGGACTCGAGCCACATCAGTGGTGCGGGTTTCATGCATATCGGAAAGTGGATAACTTTGGTGTTGTTATTGCCACCGGCCGCTTGGACTGCTAGTGAGTAGCATCGTAGCCATTGAATGGGGTCTTGCTTGCCGTCATACTTGGTGATTCCCGTTGGTTTGAATTTCTCGGGTAGTTTTGTCTTCATTACCCGGTTTGTAAAAGCGGGAAAGTGGTTGTAGTTGTCGACTTCTCGCTCAAGCCGACTATTGATTATCTCTCACAGATCACTGAAATTTGATACTTCGTGGTTTTTCCGAGTAGGGCGAATAATTTTTACGTAGTTAGTGCAGATGACCTCTCCAACGTCCTTGTGGCGTATTGGGGCAATGTGCTTACTCGGACTGTGGCTGTGTTGCCGAGGTTGGTTGACGACTTCGTTGTCGTTTCTTTGAGTGTCGTTGTTGTTGTTGGCTGCAGCACCTCTGCTGCCTTCTTGATGAGCTGTGATGCGAGGAACAGATGGGATTGGTGATTCTTTGTCGAGTAGCTTGTAAGCTTGCTCTACGAGTTATGCAATTAGTCCATTGCCGCACTGCATGAGCTGAGCTGTGGCCTCGTTGTCTTCATCTCGGGGTATGAGCGTTGTTAAAAGATTGATAGAAGCGATTGCTACGAGTGGAGTGGTATGTTCTTGAGCCTGAACTGCGTCGAACAGTCTTTCAAGGTTTGTGATCGGAATATTTGTAGCCATCGTCTGCCGTCGCTCAGCCCGAGTAGCATTGCGCATCCTTCTTTGGTTCCTTTTATCGGAGGTTTCATTTTGTGGGGCGTCAGCTATAGACTCGTCTTCTGAGATGTTGTCGAGTTGTGCTAATCGCCTGGGGGTTCTGTTCTGGCTAGTACCTGGGTTGTTATTTTGAGTAATAACAAAGACTTCCCTGTCTGGGTAGTAGCTTCCGGAGCTTGATGTTGCAATCTCTGTGGAACTTTCCTTGCGGTTGGAAGTGAGTGGGACGCCTTCATGGTACAGGAGGTTGTCTATGTGAGCGACAAGGCGTGACCCGTAGTAGCGGGCAAGGGATGGTTGCATTCCTGGTCAGTGAACGAATCTGTCTTGTGATGTTGTAGATATTACCAGACCCTGGGCTAGTCTTGATAATGGTATCTCTAGGAGATAAACCGAGTCAGAGTCGTCGTCTTCGTCGTTCCCGAGTTCGAGTTGAATTCGAGTGAGGAAACTCTGGTGGGCTTCGGCTGCATTGCAGAGTCCGTTTGGAAACCGTTTTGGAGTGGAAGTCGATTTGAGGAGCGACTGGGACCGACTAGTCTGAACCGAAGTCGAGTCCGACGCGTAGTCGAACTCGAGGTTGTTGACCTTGAAATCTTGGTTTTTTCTGACCAAATCCTCCGATTTCTTCTCCTGGGCGTTGATGATCTGGCACCGGACTGATCCAGCGCTGTCGGCGATGCAGAGTCAGGATCCAAAACGGAAGGTTGCGCCTGCTTCGATAGCGAAGATGGGCTTGATGACGACCGTTGCCATTGAGTTCGCACTAAGAAACTCGATGAGATCCCCTACCTGGTGCGCCAGCTGTCGGTGTTTTAGACCGGCAACCCTCCTAGGGGGTACCCTAGGTGGTCTTTTGTGCGGTAAGGGCCGTCGAGAATCAAGGAATCAATGGTGATGCAAGGAACACGATTTAGACAGGTTCGGGCTGCTAGATCGCGTAATACCCTACGTCTTGTGTGTTTGTTTCTATTGATCTTAGATGCACTTGAAGTTGTTCTGTTTGAGGGGGGTCCCTGCCCACCCTTATATGCACAGGAGGGCAGGGTTACAAGTCCGAGTCCTAGTTGAGTACGATTATAGAGTTCTACTCGGTATGGCCCGAGTAGTTTTCCATATACATATTCGACTAGTCCGAGTGGGATAAGCTTATCCCCTTGTCCTGATCACATCTGAGTATGTTCCTTAGTGGATCGTCCAAGGTCTACTCGTGGGCCTGGGGTGCATGCCCGACAGCGGCCATTGGGGGACAACGGACCTGCCCGCCTCGGAGGTGTGGAGCTCGAGGAAGGGCTGAGACGGCTATTTGTAGCTGAGAGTGGCGCACAGGAGGCGGCCATGTCTTCTGGAGCGGATGAGGGCGGGGGACACGCGGCAGCCGTAGAGGAGGGCATCGGGGTCTCGGGGATAGGGATGGTCGCCGGAGTGGATAGGAATAAGATGGGGAAGGGGGGCCGCATGGCCTTGCTTGGTGTCGAAGGATGGAGGTGGCCCTGTGGGTGGCGTGCTAGAGGCAGTGGCGGCCGGAGTGATTGTGGCAGCAGGCGAGGTGGTTGGGAATAGTGGCCGGGCGGCCAGGAATAGTGGCAGGGATAGGGGAGCAGGGATGTGCCGCGGCGGGTCATGGTCACGTGGATGTGGTGCTGGTACTTGAGACTAAGCAAGCGAGGGGGAAGGTGCACCTGGGCGCAGTAGTTCCGGCGTGCGGTGCTGAGTGGCCAGAGTGGTGCCGTTACGCGGCGGCGCTGGGGGGTCGGGAGCTGGGCGGTGGCAGTGCTGTGGTGTGTGGAGGCAGGCCTCGTGGGCCACTGGCCAAAGCTGGGCTGGAGCGAGCCAGCCGGGCCTAGGCGTGATGTGGGCCACATGTGGGAGGGAGGTGAAGGTGGAGTCGAGCTTTGCCGGAAGGGGCTGCGGGCTAAAATCAAGGTTGCTGCCTGATTAGGAGGTTAAGGGGATTTTCTATTTATTTGATAGAGTTTTAAGTTCAAATTTGATATGAATTTCATATTTGAAGGGAGTTTGGGGTGTAAGCTTGCGCTAGGTTGAAATAATGGAACATTTTGGGAGGGTTTTTGGGGTTTAAAGTGTTTGTATGTGACCAAGATTGAATAATGATCTCCTAATGGTTTTGAATGGAATTAATATTCAAATTATATTTGAGTATTGGGTTTAAGTTTCCTAAGAAAGGAAATATTTGGAAAAGATTGTATGATGAAAGGATAGGATCAAGAGTTTGAATATTATTACATTTGGATAATATTCAAAGGGAGTTGGCATAGGATTCAAATAGGATTATTATTCGAAAAGAACTTAAATATTAATCTAAGGGTTAAAAGGAAGGTTTATTGATTAAGAGAAAAGATTGTCAAGGAATTCCTAAAGCAATCAAGTGCAGCACATATGCTGTCATATTTATGCAAGGTTTGTTTGTGAAGAGAGTTTTGAATGTTTGGTAAAAGAGTGTAGGTTTAATTTAAAGAAAAATTTTAAAATGTCCGTATTTTTAAATGTCCTAAAAAGCAGGATGTTATGATAACCCTTAGCCTAGACACCACGTCTACGCTAGTGATTACTACTACAGTCTAACTACGTCTGTCGACCCATAGCAGACATACATCACTCCATATAAATACGGAGCAATGAACCCGTAAGTAAGAGAACTGATCTCACTTATAAATAAGTACCGAACCAAAAAAGGAATCACGAATACTCACTTACTTAACTAGAAGGAAGCTAGCATCCGTAGAGATACATGGTCGGGGTCTCCTTCGAGCTACTCCCTCTCTCTCTCCCCCTATCCTAAGCACTAGCTTAAGCAAGGGTTCACCATTGAGCTCTTCTCTTGATAGGAGTGGAAGTGGAGTTGGAAGGTGTTAGTGGAGTTGTGTCTTGAAATGAGACCCCTCCCCTCATATTTATAGGCTCTTGGGGTCGGTTCCCGAAGGGAAAATCCGGGAAATCTTCCACAACCACCTTAGGGACACCGTCAACCACCGCCACACGATAGTTGGAGACAACAGGAGGCAAGGGTGGTTCGGCCGAACTAGGGGTTCGGCCAACCCCCTAAAACCACCTTTCGCACCGTCTTTACTCTAGGTCGTTGCCCTGTGGGTCCTCATGTGGGTACAGGGTGCTTGGCGGTGAATGTAGTCGATTTCCTTCCGATCGTGGGCCCATGGATCTGCATGCTTGCTCCTAATTGGTTGCAAGTGTGTTTCTGAAGTGTGTTTTCTTCTTTAATGGACATCCATACAAATATTCACCAACACTTATGGAATTCATTAGTAATAACTCCTCCTACTACTATTGATGCTCATTCTTTATGTGTTTATGCAGGAGTTCACGGTATAGATTTGGTACTTAAGAGCAGTCAACAAGCTTTAAGGCCGTGAGTGGCATTTAGAGATTCCACTTACGGGCTTGTTTGGATGGAAGAAGATTGAAAGGAACCGAAGAGAATTGAGTCCAAAATGAACTAATATCATTTCCAATCCCTCTCATTCCACTTTAATCCACTAGCATCCAAACAAAGCCTACAATTAATAGTGCACGTGTTTCAAGCTTAGCTGCTATTCAGGCACAATTGCAGCTTTTGAAACTTTTTGAAAGTTGCTCCAGGCTTTGTGGTTCTAAAATGACAACAATAACTTAAGATGTGTTTAGTTTTATGGGATCAAAAAGCCACAAAAAGCTCAAAAACTAATCTTTCCAGTTTTTCATATAAACTCAGTTTTTCTGAGCTTTTGACTTTCTGAAAACTGCATGAGAAGTTTGTTGTTTACTTGAGCTTATGACTTTTCACGGTGAAATGTAAGCTCAAACCAATAGTCCGTCCACATGCTCAATCCCTCCTCCCTTATTTCTCGATGTGACGAGAAATGCTACCAGTGTTGTAGATTGATGAAAGCTGTGCTGGGCTTTGGACCAAAATAATACAAGTATCTTGTTTTCACTTCGAAACTAATCGATTCAAGTCGATTCCACTCAATTATAACAGTTCAAAATTGTTGCAAACTCAAGGAGAATGCGTTCCCATCCAAGTGCACGATAACACAAACTGCACGCGCTTATGGACTGATGGGTTCTTTACCCGGCAATTCTGCATCATTTAGGGGGTGTTTGGAAGACAGTGGCTAAACTTTAGCCCTGTCACCTCGGATGTTCGGATGCTAATTAGGATGATTAAATATGAGCTAATTACAAAACTAATAGCATAACCGCTAGGCTAAATCGCGAGACGAATCTCATCCTCATCCGAATTATCCCTTTCCCCTTTGCCGAGTCAGGATTAAGCCTGATTAATCCATTAGCGAACGGTTATTGTAGCACCACATTGTCAAATCATGGACTAATTAGGCTTAATAGATTCGTATCGTGATTTTGCCTAGGAGTTGTGCAATTAATTTTGTAATTAACTAATATTTAATACTTCTAATTAGTGTCAATGACAGGATCTAAATTTTAACCAGTGCAGCAAACACACCCTTACAAGCGTTTGGTCGGCGACAGCATCTCTGCTCGTGAGGGATCTTCCCCGTCATTCGGCAGAGTCCAGTCAAGTCAAGTCAACGGCACGGCGCTCACGCGATGCTTCGTCGCTTCCCTTCCCTTTTCTTCTTCACCACCAGGCAGGCAGCAGACCTCAAGATCCACGCTCCCCCTTCTCTAATCCCTCGTTTTCTCTCCCGCCCCTCAACTGGAACCACTCTGGTGGCCACGGGCACGCGCCATTGCTGAGCTCCGCGAGCAGCCGCAACGACGCATCGCAGGTCGAGGTAGACGAGCACGGGCTCCGTCGCGGCGGGCCGCGGGAGCCCGGCAAGGGCGACGGCCACGCTCTCAGCTGAGGGCAGCTTCAGGCAGGGTAAGAAACTTGCCTGCGCCTACGAATTTTTTCATTTATTTATTTATTTTGGGATTTTATTTTTTTTTGGGGGGGGGGGGGGGGGGGTGGGGTTTGGTAGAAACTTGCCTGCGCTAAATACTTCAGATTGCCATGCTTCGTAAGGCTTCATTCATTATTTATTGTACAAATTGCTAGATTTGGCATGGAGTTGTGTATACTTATCATGTTTCTAATGTGATAACAAAAGACACACTCTCAAAACGGAGGAAAAAAACATAGTTTTACCGGTGAGGTGTTTGGATACGAGGTGTTCAACTTTAGTAGGGTCACATCGGATGTTCGGATGCTAATTAGGAGGACTAAACATGAGCTAATTGCAAAACTAATTGCACAGATGGAGTCTAATTCGCGAGACGAATCTATTAAGGCTAATTAATTCATCATTAACAAATGGTTATGTAGCACCACATTATCAAATCCTAATTAGTATCAAACATAGGTGCTAAAGTTTAACATGGGGTATCCAAACATCCCCGTAGTTTGGTCCGCCTATTCTGAGCTGATTCGATGGTTGGTATTACTGGACTATTACCTAATGAGATGGGAGAATCAAGAATCACCAAGTATATGAGGGAACAAATTATTTCCGCGACGTGGTACTGAAAGTATGGCTGTTAATATTATAGATAATTAGTAAACGAATTTTGCCTTCTATATCCAAACTCTGATGATTGTATTATTTGGATTCATAAATGTAACGGAATACTAAAATTTGGCTCTAAAGTTCATATATTGTATTCGAAATCATAAAATATTTCATTATTAGTTCGCAATGGAGACTGATTGGTCTAGATTAAATCCTAGTTGTTTCATGTAAAAAAATGCTCAGAACTATGCATCTTAGCTTTTTTGCTTCAAGTGCAAATTTCTGTTTATTTATTTATATATATGTTTTCAATTGGATTTTTAAATATGTTCTTTACCTGGCAATTTCTGCAACATTACAAGCGTTTGGCCACTGACTGCCATCTCTGCTCGTGAGCCCAGTCATTACGACGTGATGAGGGGGGTTTTCCCGTCATTCGGCGGAGTCCAGTCAAGTCAAGTCAATGGCACGGCGCTCACCCGGTGCTTCGTCCGTTCTCCGTAGCTTCCCTTCCCCTTCCTTCTTCACCATCAGGCAGGCAGCAGACCAGACCTCAAGATCCACGCTCCCCCTTCTCCAATCCCTCGTTTCCTCTCCCGCCCCTCAACTGGAACCACTCTGGTGGCCGCGGGCACGCGCCAGTGCTGAGCTCCGCGGGCAGCCGCAAGGTCGCATCGCGGTCGTGGTAGACGACCACACAGGCTCCGGAGCGGCGGGCCGCGGGAGTCCGGTAAGCGCGATGACTAAATACTTCAGATTACCATGCTTCGTAAGGTTTCATTCATTATTATACAAATTGCTAGATTTGGCATGGAGTTTCTAATAAGATAACAAAAGACACTCTCAAAAAGGATAAAAAAAACATAATTTTACCAGTGTATGGGTTGCTGCTGGTTAAGGTACTCCAAGGTAGTTTGTCCGTCTGTTCTGATCTGATCTGATCCGATGGTTGGTGTTACTGGACTCTTACCTAATGGGATGGGAAAATCAAGTATCACCAAGTATATGAGGGAACTAATTATTTCTGCGACGTGGTACTGAAAGTGTGGCTGTTAATATGTTAGTTAGTTAGTAAACGAATTTACTTTCTATATCCAAACTCTGATGATTGTATTATTTGGATTCATAAATGTAACAGGATACTAAAATTTGACTCTAAAGTTCGTAATTTGTATGGTTTATTTAGTATTCAGAATCATAAAACTTTTCATTAGTAGTTCACAATGGAGACTGATCGGTCTAGATTAAATCTACTTGTTTCTTTTTTTGAACGGAACGACAAGAGATTTGCTGTAATTCTTTTATTAGAAGAAGGGAACAAAACCACAAAGCTAAAGACAAAAAGAAGAACACCACGACTAGGCCTTTTCCCCACCTAGGACAAAAACTGAGCACCACTAAAGCTGGCACAAAAGCCTAAACTACTAAGACGAAAGGCCAGGGTGAGGCACAAAATCCTAGTTGTTTCATGTAAAAAGATGCTCAGTACTTTGCATCTTAGTTATCATGCTTCAAGTGCATATTTGTGTTTTTGATTTATGTATGAGTTTTAAATTGGATTTTTAAATTTGTAACTTTGTTATCATGCTTCACATTCCCTTGTTTAATTCCTCCTCTTGATTCCTTGTATCCTGATGCATGCTTAAGCTTAGGGTATAGCATCTGCGTTAACATTAACTTTTCAGCTGCTATGTATTAATAAGGAAAAACATAAGTTATACCATAAAAACAGTCATGCGGATATTGTGTTCTTCATTATTATGTGCAGAAGGTTTGAAAAATTAAGTAAAAGATAATGCATAGAGTGATAGTTGTACTATCATGAACTTATCTTAGTGATTATCTACTTGATATTCCATGCAGTTATCTTACGATATGTAACTGCTTTATCTGACAAGCTCCATGTTCTTTCTTTGCAGTACTGAACTAATGGCAGAAGCAGTGCTAAATGCAATCTCAAAGATTGGCACTGTTTTAGGAGATGAAGTTATTAACTTCATCATAGAGGAAGCATCTAAAAAAATAACTAATCTTAGGGAACTGCCAAAAAATATTAAGCATGTTGACAGAGAATTGAGTATGATGAACAATGTAATACAAGATTTGGATACCACGAATCTCAGTAGCAATGTGGTTAAGGGGTGGACTGCAGAGCTACGAAAGCTGGCCTTCCATGTTGAGGATGTAATGGACAAATATGCATATCATGCTTTTCAGGTGCAGGAAGAAGGATCACTGAAGAGATTCTTCAAAGGCGCACATAATGCCAAAGTATTTAGTGAGATTGCTGATGAGGTAGTTTACATAAAGGGTGAGATTGAGCAAGTAAAAAAACTGCAGAAGGACTATTTCCCTGCTGTCCAGGCTGTTCCAGCAGGTCCTGCTGTAATTGTTCGGCGAGGATCTCGAGGCTGCTTGCCAGAGCTTATTCAAGATGATGATCTTGTGGGGATTACATTCAATCAGCAAAAGTTGATTGGATGGATTCACCGTGATGACCCAAACCTCAGACTGATAACAGTG
This sequence comes from Setaria viridis, assembly GCF_005286985.2. Lineage (NCBI taxonomy): Eukaryota > Viridiplantae > Streptophyta > Magnoliopsida > Poales > Poaceae > Setaria > Setaria viridis. The sequence continues at coordinate 13,874,919 of NC_048264.2, forward strand.
TCGGGTATGGGTGGATTGGGGAAAACCACTCTGGTTATGAATGTTTTTGAGCGTGAGAAAACCAAATTCCCTGTTCATGCATGGGTCACGGTGTCACAGACCTACACAATAGATGGCTTGCTGAGAGATCTACTCAGAAAGATCGGGTACAAAGATAGTATGGAAAAAATGGATAACCACGAGTTGAGAGATAAACTGAAAAGTCACCTAGGTACCAGAAAATGTTTGGTTGTGTTGGATGATGTTTGGAATAAGGAAGTGTATCATCAAATGGAAGACACTTTCAATAGTCTCCAAGCAAGCCGTATCATCATCACAACACGGAGATATGATGTTGCATCTCTTGCATCTTCAGAACACCATCTTCAGATACAGCCTTTGGAAAGCTCTGATGCATTCAACCTCTTTTGCAGAAGGGCCTTTAATAACACAGCAGAGCGGAAGTGCCCCCCAGAGCTCGAGGATGTGGCTGCTTCTATAGTAGATAGGTGTAAGGGCCTGCCATTGGCAATTATATCTATGGGCAGCCTCATGTCCTCAAAGAAACCAACAAAGCATGCCTGGAATCAAGTGTACAATCAGTTCCGGAGCGAGCTAGCTAAACCAGACAATGTCCAGGCAATTTTGAAGCTAAGCTACAATGACTTACCAGGGAACCTCAGAAACTGTTTCCTATACTGCAGCCTTTTTCCTGAAGATTACATCATGTCAAGAGAGAGCCTTGTCAGGCAGTGGGTTGCTGAAGGATTTGCTGTGACCAATGAAAACAACACACCGGAGGATGTGGCTGAACTAAATCTTGTGGATCTCATTACAAGGAACATGCTGCAAGTTAAGGATTATGATGAGCTTGGCAGGGTGGACACATGTGTGATGCATGACATTGTGCGTGACCTAGCTCTTTCAATTGCTAAAGACGAGAGGTTTGGCTCTGCAAATGATCAACGTTCAGTGATACAGATGAACCAAGAAGTACGTCGCCTGTCATTGTGTGGATGGAACGACAGTGATGTACGTGCAGTGAGATTCCCGCACCTTCGCACTCTGTTTTCACTTGATGGTGTAACATCCACTCCTCACATGCTGGACTCAGTCTTCTCTAAATCAAGCTACCTTACTGTTCTGGAGTTGCAAGATTCTGAAATAACTGAAGTGCCAGCATCTATAGGGAATCTGTTTAATCTACGTTATGTTGGCTTGCGGCGTACTAAAGTTAAGTCACTCCCAGAATGTATTGAGAAGCTATCCAACCTACAGACACTGGACATCAAGCAAACAAATATAGAGAAGCTACCTCGAGGCATCGTTAAGATGAAGAACCTGAGGCATTTGTTAGCTGACAGAGTTGTAGATGAGAAGCAAAAAGATTTCCAGTACTTTGCTGGGGTACAGGCACCAAAGGATCTCTCTAACTTGGTAGAACTTCAGACTCTCGAGACTCTGGAAGCTACAAATGAATTAGCAGACCAATTGGAAAACCTAAAAAAACTACAGAGCGTGTGGATTGGCAAAGTCAGTGCGATGCATTCTGCAAAGCTTTTCGCTACTCTATCCAAGCTGCCACTTCTTTCCAGCTTGCTACTCAATGCAAGTGATGAGAACCAGACACTTCAATTGGAAGCTCTCAATCCGCAGTCCAAACAGCTCCACAGGTTGATCATCCGAGGCCACTGGGCTGATGGGACACTGCAGTGCCCAATATTTCACGGCCATGGGAAAAATCTCAAGTATCTAGCTCTAAGCTGGTCTGGTCTTCAGGAAGACCCACTCCAATTGCTTGCGCCACACGTCCCAAACCTCACCTATCTGGGGTTAAACAGGGTAAGCAGTGCAGATACCTTGGTAATACCTGAAGGGTGCTTCCCACGACTGAAGACGCTCGTGCTTAAGAACCTTTCCAATGTCAGCCTATTGACTATTGGAAAGGATGCTATAAAAAATATTGAAGGTTTATATGTCGTGGCTCTGCCCAAGCTGGATAAAGTTCCTAAAGACATCGAATCCCTCTGTTCTCTGAAGAAGCTGTGGTTGTTGTATCTTCATAAAGACTTCAAAACTCAGTGGGACAGAGATGAAATGCACCAGAAGATGCCATACGTTTTAGAGCTTCGTATCTAAGAGTAATCATTTGACCTGAAATAATATCCCCGTTTCTTCTCAGAGCAACACCATGGATCGACTTCTTTGTTGATTCTGCAAATAGCTATCTACTTTCCATCATTTTTATCCTTGCTATTCCTTTTTCATATTAGCGATGAGGAAAGTAATTGTTGTTCGTACCTATATGGCATGTTTACTTTGTTTTATTGCAGTTTGATTTTCTGTTCCTGAATCAAGCTCCTATGTAATTGAACGTCATTTGAAATAAGAGTGTAAATATGTTCATCTTGATGCACTAGAATGTAACATGATCCAATTGTATATATATTCATGTACAACTTGTGCTCGAATGCTACATAGCACCATTAGGAGAAGAGAGAAGGTTTACAATTGTTTTATTACAAAACTAGCTTCTGAATCTTGTGAATGCAGAGAGAATGCAGAATAAATTAAATTATTCCTAAACAATATTCCTGCCACAATGGTGCTTGGTGCACCTACACAGAACCGTGCTGCATCCAATCCTGTCCAATAAGTTGTTCATTCTGCCGATAACTTTCTCCAACAAAGTTCTTGCCTTTTTTTTTTCAGTAAGTCCTGAAACATTGGTTTTATTCTAGCCATCAAGGATGTACCACCTAGTTGGCAAGTTGTGTATACGCCATGTTATTGTGCTTTTCTTCATAGCTAAATTGTTATCTTTGAATCTTGTTATTGAACTTCATTTGACAACAACATTATCTCTGCCATAATTTTGACGCAATGTTCAATGGAATCCAGATCCAGCTGCCGCATTTTCCTCCGTTGCATAACCATAGGAATTCTAGAGATCTAATCCTTTGTCTGTTCCATATAAATCAAGAACATTTTGCTAAAAGATTTGAACCCATTGAAAGAGGCCCACCAAGTTCAAACAAATTTGATGTTAGGTGCATTTTTCTATAAACTTTGTCAAAGTTTGACTTAGAGTTAAAACTAAAACCACTAACATTTTGGGATTGATGGAGTAGTAAATTCAAGTACTTTTGCTTACCATTTCAAAGATATAATCAGTACTATGAGTCTAAGACAATACTACAACAATAGCAGTCTAGTTTTTTACAGTAGTTTCAGCATTGGGTGATGAAAATGGTGCTTACCCGAATTTGTTAGTTACAGTTTTATGAACATGGTTGGCCTTCTTTTTTTTTGCTCTTCTGGGGCATAATGTGATTTGTTAGTGCAGGCGTGGTTGGGAAGTTGGAATGTATGGTGGGGGTAATGCTGTTGAATTAAACTGACTGCTTTTTTCATTTTTGATTTATATTCAGATAGGCTAGTACGCTTGTTCTATTTTGTGTTGTAACCAAGCGATAATGTTCAGTTGAAGTCACATGTGTTTCTGCATTTGTTCTTACCAAAATAGTGTATTAAGGATCAGAAGTGGACATGGGTATAGTACTGCATTTATTTTTCGAGAATACGCAGGAGAGCTGCATATCTTTTATATTAAGAAAGAAAGAACGAAAGAACGTTCGTTTACAACGCGGGTTTAACCGGGCACACGCACACGGATAGGATAAAGTTTAAAAGAAATGAACTGCCTTTTTAACACAGACAACAACTCAGAAAGGTAGGATGAAATGGGGTGGGTTCAGGAATATTGCAGGCCTACAGCGGGCCACTGAAGGAGGGCCTAAGTGGTTGGCGCCTGCAGCATACCATAACTGAACCTGCTCAAAAATCTCTGTCAGCAGTTGCCCACGCAACCTTGGCGGCTCCCTGTTGAAAACTCGCGAATTCCGTTCCTTTCGGATGCTCCATGAGACAAGCATGAAAGCCGAGTCGAGTCCTCTCTTCCTCAGGGAATCCAGGTCGTTTCTACAGTCGAACCACCATTCAATTATGCCTAGGTGCAGCGCTGGTGGTTGCCTCTGAATATTAGCGGACATCAAAACTTGCTAAAGCTGTCTGGTGAACTGACAGTGCACAAAGAGGTGGCTTGCCGTTTCAGTGTCCTGCTGGCACAAAGCACAGGTGTCATGATCGTGGATTCCTCACCGGCGCCTCCTCTCTGATGTCCATAAACGATCTTTAACAGCAAGTCACATAAAGAACTTGATCTTAAGGGGGGCCAAGCTTTCCAGATTAGTTTATGAGCTGCAAATCTGATCGCCCCTTGAAAAAAAGCATTGTACGCTGATCGGGCTGTATAATTGCCGGAGGGGTTCCATCTCCAGGACACCTTGTCCTCAGTTCCTGACGCAAGGTGGAGTCCGTCAAGAGCGTGCCAGAGACTGACATATTGCGTGAGCGCTGCTACTGTTGCCGGTCCAGCTATATCAGAGATCCACCGTTTTTCAGATAGCGCCTGGGCGACGGTTCTTGCATTTGTGACTGCTGGCCTGATTAGAGTGCAAAGATCAGGTGCCATTGTGCAAGGGGATGAGTCCCCATACCATTTATCGATCCAGAATAGGGCTAAGTTCCCATCACCCAGTTGGATGTCGATTGATGCTTGAAACATCTGACGAAGTGTAGGGTCCTTTCCGAAATCCAGTTGCATGCACTTCCATGGCCGATCTGCATCGGTTTTTTGCATCCATAACCACCTAAGCCGTAGGGCAGATGAGGCAAGCCTGAGATCAGGGATGCCCAGGCCTCCGAAGATTGTTGGCCTGCAAGCAGTGGTCCAGGCTACAAGGCAGTTACCCCCTTTTGCCTGCATTTTCCCTTCCCATAGAAAACCCTTGTGTCTCTTGTCAATTTCTTTTATAACCCAATCAGGGATCTTCAAAGAAAGAAGGGTATGTGTGCAGATAGAACTTAGAGTCACTTTGACAGTTATCAATCTTCCTGCTCGGTTCATCAAAGGAGCTCTCCAGGTGGGGATTGCAGCACTGACTTTGTCGACTGAAGGTTGAAAGTCTGATTTCTTCAGGTGGCCAACAGAAAGTGGCAGGCCGAAGTTTGTGATAGGGAAGTCAGAGATTGCAGCTGGCAGAATGTGTTGGACCCTCTGCAGTTGATCTTGGGAGCAAGCAATTGGTGCAATTAGACTTTTCTGCAGGTTTGTGTGCAAACCAGTGGCATTGCCGAAGAAATTCAGAACTTCCTTGATAGTCACCATGTCCTGCACATTGGGGGATGCAAACATCACTACATCGTCTGCATACAGAGAACATTGGTGCTGTATTGCTTGATCGGCCGGTGCATTGAGAACTCCTTGTTGGGTTGCCGATTTGAGAAGTCTGTGCAACACCTCCATAATCAGAATGAATAGCATGGGGGAGAGGGGGTCCCCTTGCCTCAATCCCCTAGCATTGTGGATCAACTTTCCAGGCATTCCATTAAGCAGGACTCTTGTCGATGCGGTGGATACTATAACTGATATCCAATTTCGCCACTTTGGGCCAAACCCCATCTCCTGGGGCAGTTGGAGTAGGAATGGCCAAGCTACGGTGTTGAAGGCCTTAAAAATGTCCAACTTGAGCAACAAAGATGATTTCTTCTTTCTATGCAAAGTCTTAGCTGCCTGTTCCACAAATTTAAAATTATCGTGTATAGAGCATTTCTTGATGAATGCGCTCTGGTTAACTGCAATGAGGTGGTCGAGCTGAGGGGCCAGGCGGTTTGCTTGAAGTTTGGCAACCAATTTTGCAAAGCTATGTATTAGGCTGATTGGCCCGTACTCACTTGGCATTGCTGCATCGGGTTTCTTGGGCAATAGAGTAATCAGAGCACCATTCAGGCGATGGAAATGAGCACAGCAGCCCCTGTAAAACGCTCTGAAACCTGCCATGATGTCATTCCTGATCACAGGCCACGCTGCTTTGTAGAATTCCGCCGTGAAACCGTCAGGTCCCGGCGACTTTTCTCCCGGCAAGGACTTGATGGTGCTACATACTTCATCTTCTGAGAACACTGCATCCAGATGTTCCAGGTTGGCGTCGCTGGAAATCCAAGGCCGAGAGATCAATAGCTTCTGTCCGAGCAGAAGGTGTTCCCATGATGTTCTTGAAATAGCTGTATAGCACATGCTCTTTCTCCTGCTGTGTGACAGCTATGCCTCCTTCATACTGTAGCTTGGATATCACCTTCTTCTTCATTCTATGGCTGGCCTGTAAATGGAATAATCTCGTGTTGGCATCTCCATCTTTCAAGAAGATCATGCGCGAGCGAAGTCTGGCCATCGTGCGTTCAAGGGAGGAGAGCCCCAGTAGCTTGCACTTGAGTGTTCTCCGAAGTTCCAATTCTTCCGCCAGTAGCTGCCTCTGCTCTTGCGCCGTGTCTAGCCAGAGCACTATGTTTCTTGCCACCAGTATCTGTTGCTTGATCTGGCCGATGCTGCGCTGGCTCCAACTCTGGAGTGCTCGAGCCGTGCTCTTGAACATGACATCGAGCCGGTTGAAAGGGTCGGTAATGGACGATGGGCACGTCCAGGAAGTGGACACGAAGTCCAGGAACCCTGGCAGTTTGAGTCACCACACTTCATTTTCATAAGATACTGCATTTTCAATGTTTGGAAATAGTACTGCATTCTCACTGCTGTTGATTAATCTTATAGTTATTAATACGCTAGTTTTTTGGTTGGTTTTGATGCGTGTGCAATGCCTCACCTTTTTTCCAACTGGGTTTCGTGCTGTTCTATGCTATTTTGGTCTATGCTATTCATAAGGATTGTACTGTCTGACTTTATCTGGTACTTTGTCGTTTTATAGAAAGCGATCAACTGAATGGCAACAGTCAATGATCATGCTATTCTCCTTTTTCTTTTCAGCCACTGCAGCAGCATAAGGAAGGTGGAAGGGGGAGCTATAGTCGGAAGATAAGGAGGTGGAAGGAGGAACGAGGGGGGAACGCCACTCACAAACGGTTAGTTTTCCTTTTTACCAGTTCAGGATTACGCAATTCATTTTCCAGTTTTTTACATTCCGCTGGGGGTGCTGTGTTGCGTAAGTCTTTTCTTGGAGCCATAAAAAACCAACAGAGTTGGTGTGTGGTATGTGGGAGCAATCCTGGATACCCTTTAATCCCCGGTGTGGTGGCTCCCTTGATGCACGCAACTGCAGCACCTTCCGGCATTTTGTATTCTCTCTTCTAGTAGAAAATTGGCCTTTAGTCTCGGTTGGTAGGGTGCATATCTCCCGAAAATCCATCCGGGATAAACCAACCGGGACAAAAGGGGGGGTCTTTAGTCCTTGATCTTTTAACCGGGAGTAAAGGTCCCCCTTTAGTCCCGGTTGGTGTCACCAACCGGGACTAAAGGGCCTGCCACGCCAGGCGCGGGACAAGCCCTTTAGTTCCGGCTGGATTCCAACCGGGACTAAATGACGCCCTGCATGGCACTGCCTGGCGCCTGAATTTTTCATGCATGCATCACGTACGTAGTACCGCGACCCTTTTGTTAACCTTTAGTAGTTGAGATTTTTTTAGAACGAAATCAACTAGTATTTAAACGAATGGGATTTGTAATTATACAATTACTATATATATACACAATTCTTATACATAATTCATATACACAATTCAACTAATACAAATCGATCATAATTAGCGCGTATTATATATACAAATAAATCAAAGTATCTATCTACAATCTTCCCGTCGAGGTGTTGATGATCGGAGTGTCTAATTGTCGTCCATCGTAATAAAATTCTCCTTTTGGATCTACCACCTCGTCCATTAGGAATCCAATGAGACCTTCACATATTGCCGCTACTCTTTCTTCCTTCAAGAGTCCTTGTTGAATATTTAACATCTATAATTTGGAAATTTGTGAATGTTACACGAACAAATACATATAAGGAGCTAGAAAATAATTAACTAGTAATAGTTTTATTTTACGTACTTTAAAGTTGTGCGGCGTCATCTTCAGTCCCTTGGGTCCCATAAAACTATGCATGTGCTCACAGATGTAGTAGCCACATAGATTATTCCCGGGTTCCTGTCTTAAGCACTTCAGTGTGGAAAAAAATAAGTTATGAAATATTCTTGTTATACAATGTAATAAATGTGCAGACTTCATACGTACCGGGAAGTCTGTGTTCCATGTAGGTTTTTCTTTGAATGGACCTTTGTGTGTCCTTATGAATTGTTTCCATGCGCTGTGGATTAGAATAATGAATGATATAGTGTAACAGGGATAAAATTTAGGAAACAAACTTTTGCATAGAGATAAAGGTCCAAAATTATTACAAGCCTAGCATGTCTTGCACTTCTTGGTACTCCATCGGATCTTTCTTTAACGAATCGAAGATAGTGACGTGGCTTCTTTCAGGCTCAATTATAATAAGGATCCAGTGGAAGCTGCGTGCGTAAAATGTTCATGCATATTAGAGCTAACTGACATGTAGAGATAAGGAAAAAGACATTGAAAGTAGACGGTATACACACACTTACTTGAAGTTGTATGGAAGTAGTATGAAATCCTTGAATGTTTGTTTGTCTAGGAAATTGTATACTTCCACCAAGGTTTTTTCTGACGCTAATTGTATCTGTTGTTGGTTAACTACAGATGGATCCATGAAGCCTATATGTAGGTACGCCTCTCGGTGGAATGTCTGAATTAGCATCCTACATGAAATGGAAGACGAAGTTAGTACGGTGACGCATGCCAAAATTACATGTAGAGATAAACGGACACTTACAGAACCCAAGCGCTGATCAGAGAGACGTCCAGGGCATCATGATGGTACACTTCGTATATATCCTTGAAGTCTAGCCACAGGACTTTCTCGGCTTCGCCGTGAAAATCTATCGGTTTTACCTTCATGCCGAGCATCTCCCTCGAGTCGGCGGATGCCATCATGTACCATTGATGGAATGCGTACATCTTTGTTGATAGCTTCCGTACCACTGAACGCTTTACTAGAGATTTGCCTAGCTCATAAGGCCATCTCGGCTCAGGGGGCGGTGCAGTTGGCATCTCAACTTGCCCTAGGCATTCATCAAGTCCCAGACCTATTTCTTTCATGAACTTCAATACATCTGCTTGTTGATCCAAGGGCATTGCTTTTACCTGTTGAGCATCTTTTTTTGATAAATGACTGAGGTCGGGGACAGCACCGCTGGAAGATGACTTTCCTTTCCTTTTATCCTTTTCATCAGCTTTTACTAAAGCCCGTTCATAGTTTGATAAGAGTGGTATCCTTTTCTTGGCTCCTTCTTCCATCCTGATAAAAAAGTTTAAATCTCTTCGATTTACTAGCGGTGGCTCCATCTCACTTGCTTTTTTTTCTTCGGTTTGTTTCTTGAACCACTCACTGGCGTCTCGTTGGATTTCTGCCCACTGTTCCGCATGAGACATTGCCTCCCAGCGTTCCTTACGAGTCACTTCAGGATCCTATGTTTTCTTCTTTCTCTGTCTTTGCTTGGGAGGCGGTGCTCGTGACTTCTTTAGTGGTGGTGCAGGTTCCTTCATGGGGGCCGCTCTTGGTGCCGGCGATGGTGATCGGGGAGGGGTGTTGTTATTGTCATCATCGCTCCCACCACCAGGATGTGGTGGAGATGGAGACCTTGATATAGATGGAAGGGACAGTCCTGGAGCACGAGATGACGGTCTCGAGGTATGAGGAGAAGGTCGCTGCTGGGGATCTACGGGGAGCGGTCTTGAGCTCTGAGGAGATGGCTCCGTGCCGGGAATAATGATGTAGCGTTTTCACCATAGAATGATCCCATGAAGCGCATCTGCCAATGTCTTTTCCCCGTCACCTCCCCAGAGGTCGAGCTCTAGACCTTCATATTGGCTATCAACTATTTGCTCTACGCGGACGCTGGCGTAGCCAGGTGGAATCTCCATGCCATGACTGCTCTACCCCGCCAGGGTTACTAACGCACTCTCGTACGCTACCTGTACATATAGCAGAAGTAAACAAGTTGAACTCCGATCTCGAGGCGTGGATCAATTGACAAGATTGCATAAATATTATGTATAAGTATACCTTAATAGTGAGGTTGCCGACCGGTGCATGCAGCTCACATGAGGTCCGTTGCGTGATGGCATCCACGGGGAACCGTTGCTCCTCCACGGGCGTCTGCGCATCGGGGATCCCTGTAGAAGAACAACTGCTCAAGAGGCATTGAGAAGGGCTGGCGGTGTTAGGATTCGGCAATGCTCCAGATTGGGCTAACTCCGCAACTGCGTGGGCCACTCGACGATTGATTTCCTCCATCATTCTTTGTTCTTGTGCCTGCACTTTAGATTCTAGCGTCTGCCGCCAGCTCTCCTCGATATGTTCATTTCTTCACTTCCGGCTTCTGTATGAGGCGCTGTCGCCTCGGAAAGAAAACTTCCACGGAACGATCCCGAACCCTCGGCAACGTCCTGGGTGCTCCGGATTACCGAGGGCCAATGTGAGCTCATCATTTTCTCGGTCCACCTTCAACCTCCCAGCCTTAGAATCTTCAATGTTCTTCACAAGATGTTCGGCCTTCTCACGTATTGTGTCATTGAAAATCAACGTCCCATCCTCTTGGCTCAGGGATCCTCCATGAGCGTAGTACCAATGTTTTGATCGTTCGGGCCATTCAATAGTTGCAGGTATGATTCCCCGTTCGATTAGTGCTTCTTCCCTCCCATTCTCTAATGCTGATAGGCACGTTGTCCCGGACGATTGCCCCGATCTGACTCACGTACTTCTTTGCTACTTTCTCGGGAGCAACCGGCCTGCCCTCTTCTGTCACTTCCATGATGACAAGCCTCCCTTCCATCACCTTTGTACGACCTTGGGTCTTCTGCCCTTGCGTCGATCCGGAGGGCTAACAGTTCAAGATTCGTTAATTAGTACGTAGTAGTAACGGTGACGTGAAACAATACAAGAATCGTTAATTTTCTGGTCCTAGGCTCTCGTGTAAAATGTATAACCATTTATCTCATAGCCTTGAAATTTGACGATTGTGCTAGCAGGTCCCCTGGCTAACCAGGCAAGCTGTGGGTGAATCTCAGAGTTACCCATAAGTTGTTGGCGCAACCAGGAGGGAAAAGTTTCCATGTGATGACGGGTAAGCCAAGCATCGGATTTGGTTGGGTTTTTGGAAGCTACCATCTGCCTGTGTTGCTCGATATACGGAGACACAAAGGATGACTGTTGTAGAACAGTGTAGTGTGCCTTGTCGAACAAATCAGTATCATTGCTCAAACTTGATTTCCTTCCAAGGGTGCCCATTCCTCGGAGCCTCCCCTCATGGCGTGAAGTTGGAACCCCAATCGAGTCAATTGAATCAATAAAATCAACACAAAACTCGATCACCTTCTCTATTCCATATCCCTTGGCGATGCTTCCTTCTGGACGGGCACGATTAAGAACATAGTTTTTTAGGACTGCCATGAACCTCTCGAAAGGCCACATATTGTGCAGGTATACAGGTCCGAGAATACCAAACTCTTTTACTAGGTGAACCAGTAAGTGCGTCATAATATTGAAGAAGGATGGTGGAAATAACAACTCAAAACTGAGAAGATATTTCACCACATCGTTCTGTAGCTTTGATAGCTTGGATGGATCGATTGCCTTCTGCGAAATCGCATTGAGAAACGCGCATAGCTTTACGAGTGACAACCGGACATTTTCTGGTAGAACACCCCTCAGTGCAACTGGAAGCAACTGGGTCATCAACATGTGGCAGTCATGAGCCTTAAGATTTGTAAACTTCTTTTGTTTCTTATTTATTATTCCCTTTATATTCGAGGAGTACCCAGACGGGACCTTCATACTATTCAAGCATTCAAACATGCTATCCTTCTCTTCCTTGCTGAGAGTGTAACTGGCAGGCCGTAAGTAGTGCTGTCCATTATCTCTCTTTTCCGGATGTAGGTCATCTCGTTGCCCCATGGCTTTCAGGTCCTGTCGTGCTTCCAATGAATCTTTTGAGGTCCCATAAACACCCATGAAGCCTAGCACGTTCACGCAAAGATTCTTCGTCAGGTGCATCACGTCTATTGCGTTGCGAACCTCTAGGATTTCCCAATAAGGTAGCTCCCAAAATATTGACTTTTTCTTCCACATGGGTGCATGTCTGTTATCGTCGTTCAGAACAGGTTGGCTACCAAGACCCTTTCCAAAGACTACATTTACATCCTTCATCATCTCAAAGACATGCTTTCCATTATGGTGTGCAGATTTTTTACGATGCTCTGGCGCCCCTTTGAAATGCATCCCGCTGTTTCTCAGCTGGTGGTGAGTAGGTAGAAATCGACGATGACCCATATAGACGACCTTCTTACAATGCTTCAAGTACATGCTGTCTGTGTCGTCTAAACAGTGGGTGCATGCCCGATATCCCTTATTTATCTATCCTGAAAAGTTACTCAATGCAGGCCAATCATTGATGGTTACGAACAACAATGCTCGTAGATTAAAGATCTCTTGTCTATCCTTATCCCACACACGTACACCTTCTTCCTTCCAGAGCTGTAAAAGGTCATCAACCAACGGCCTTAGGTACACGTCAATGTCGTTGCCGGGTTGTTTTGGGCCTTGGATAAGCGCCGGCATCATAATTAACTTCCGCTTCATGCATAGCCAAGGAGGAAGGTTGAACATACAAAGGGTCATAGGCCAACTACTATGGCCACTACTCAACTCACCGAATGGATTGAATCCATCAGTACTTAAACCAAACCTTATGTTCCTTGCTTCACTTTCAAAGTCCAGGAATGTTCTATCAATTGATCTCCACTGTGCCCCATCTGCGGGGTGTCTCAGCATCTCATCTTCCTTACGGTCTTCTTTGCGCCATCGCATCAACTTAGCATTCGCCTTGTTCCTGAACAAGCGCTTCAAGCGTGGTATTATAGGGAAATACCACATCACCTTCGCGGGAACTCTCTTCTTGGGAGACTACCCCTCGACATCACCAGGATCATCTCGCCTGATCTTATACCGCAGGGCTTCGCAGACGGGACAAGCATCCAATTTCTCGTATTCATCACCACGATAGAGGATACAGTCATTAGGGCATGCGTGTATCTTCTGAACATCCAATCCGAGAGGGCAAATAATCTGTTTAGCTTCATATGTTGTGGATGGTAATTCATTATTCTCGGGGAGAATCTTCTTGACAATGTTCAACATCCCTTGAAATGCCTTATCGGACACACCATTTTTTGCCTTCCATTGCACAAATTCTAGTGTTGTACCTAGTTTTTTATAGCCCTGCTGGCAACATGGGTACAACAATTTTTGGTGATCATCTATCATGCGCTGCAACTTTGCTGCTTCCTTCTCAGTTTCGCAATCTCTGTATGCATCTCGTATCACCTGACCAAGGTCATCAGTAGGGCTATTTTCTGCAAACTTATCTTCATCAGCCTCGCCCATTGTAGTACCTGCAAAAGCTTGGCCTGCAACCCAGTCCGGAGTGGTGTCATCTTCCTCCTCCTCCTCGCCATCTTCCATTACGACCCCTAGTTCACCGTGCTTGGTCCAAACCAAATAGTTAGATATGAAACCGTATTTAAACAAGTGGCTGTGAGTAGTCCCCCAGGAATCCTTTGAATACTCCTTTTTGTTATTGAATTGGAAGCATGGACAACATACGAACCCATTCTCTGGCTTGTTCGCTTTGGCCACTTTGAGAAAATAATGCAAGCCATCAATAAACACCTTGCTCCGCCTGTCTGCATTATACATTCATTGTCGGTCCATCTGCATCGTATTACGCATGAAAATGGATTACACTTGACAATGGATTACGCGTGAAAATTGATTAAAGATCCAAACAACATGGTACAATACAACAACATGAAGATCCAAATACACATATTTAAATTAAAGTTCCAAACAACATGATACAATACAACAAGCCATCCACTGGTTATTATCTAGGAGGACTTTAAGCATCCTTGGACGGTGAAGACGAAGGTTCCGCTAACCCAGCCTCATCCTTAGATTTATTTGTGCCGCCTGAAACGGTAGTACTAAGTGGACGTGAAACATCCGGGACTGAGGGTGGAGCATAACGACCACCAAAAGGAGGTTCCTAACCCGCAGCAACAGCTTCTTCATGACGTTGCTGCAAATAACGAAGCATTGCTTTTTCCAGCGCGCTCTTTTTCTTCAGCTTATGCTAAGGGCCAACTATGATTTTCCCCTTGCCGAAATAGGAACCACGATCGCCCCCACCATCGCGACTTCCTCTAGTAGCAGAAGCCATCTATGTACTAAAATTATTACCTTAACACTGCATAAGTTGTTGAACTTGAAGACCGTGATCATCTCGCGAGCATGTCCTCAACTGGGCGGCACCGCACTTCGTCATGAAAGAGGTTCAATTCTACGGAAAAGGGGATACGGTCACGATGTCCGTATCCACTCTTTCTCGTAGAATCGAACCTCCTTCTTGACATACGTTGCTGCTCGGCGGAGAACATCCTCGGAGAGATGAACACGGTATGCAAGTTCAACAAGTATGGATTTGAAAAATCATATTGAATTTGATAAGATAAACTGTCTAGACAAGGTAGCATCATTTTTAAACCATTACAAGAATGCATACTATATATGACACATCAATCTCCCTCACATTCTACCTCAAAATACCTCTCCATTTTCTAATTCATCACATTCTAGCAAATAATATTTCCATCTCCAAAGTATAAATCAAAGCATAACACGAGGATGAAGTAGCAAACCTTCACAACACTTGTGTTGGCTGAGTCAAAATCCCACGAAAATGAGGGAAAAAACTTCGGGCAGCACCTCCCTTGCTTCGGCACCACCGGAGAGTAGGTGAAGCTCAGCTCTCTGTCAATGTGCTGGACTGGCTCGAGCTGGAGGAGGAAGAAAGTCCTCTGTCTCGGGATATAATGGGGGATGAGTTTTTATATCGGTTAAAAACTCCAACCGAGACAAAAGGGAACACCTTTTGTCCCGGTTGAAAGTTTAGTCCCGGTTGGAGGATCCAACCGGGACAAAAGCAACACCCTTTTATCCCGGTTGGAGGCTCCAACCGGGATAAAATGGTACCGCCACTGACGCGCCCCAGCTAGCCGTTGCAACCGGGACTAAAGGGGGGCCTTTAGTCCCAGTTGCAATTACCAACCGGGACTAACCCCCCTCCATTTTTGCCTACCGTGGCGCACCCCCTTTTGTCCCGGGCCAACTTTAAACCGGGACAAAAGGGGGCGCATCGAAAGCCAATTCTCTACTATTTGTTCCCCTTTTTCATTCTTTTTTATGCGTTATCTGACCATATGTTTCATTTTTTGTTTCAATGTCAAACATTGCTGCATCCCAAAGCAAGTGGAAGGTAGAGGAGCGTCACAACTAAACGGTTGGTTTTTTTTCGTTTTTATTCTCAGTTCGTGTTTTCTCCCCACTTGTTCTGAGTACTACAATTTCAACTGAGTAGGTTCTGTAGGGATATGTAGCATACTTCCAAACATTCTTTTTCCTACATTCAGTAATTTTGGTAGATACACGTACAAAAAATTTCTGCTAGAGGGTGCTGGGTCGTGTAAGTCTTTTATTTGGAGCCATAAAAAACCAACGGAGTTGGTATGTGGTATGCGGGGAGCGATCTTTTGGATACCCTGTAATCCCCGGTTTGGTGGCTCCCCTCGATGCACCCAAGTCCAGCATCTCCTGGTTTTTTTCCTTTTATCTTTTGTGTCATTATTCACCCTCTATCCCTGCGAACCTGACCATCCTTTTTTTTTTCTTGTTTTATATGCTTTCGGTGGGGGCGTGCTTTTTTTCGGCTCTTCATGATACTTCACTTCAAGCTGACCACCAGAAAAACTCACACAATGCTAGACGACAGAAGCAGGATCCGGGACGCCCACCAGGGACAATTGCGGTACGTCTTCTTTTTTTCACATAAGAAGATGGTACGAAATTCATCATAAAAGACTATAAAATAACATAGTATATAGTATGATACTGAGATATTGATACTGAGCACTATCAAATCCTTTTTATTATATTGATACTGAGATATATCATCTGGTAGCACAATATTTTCAAGTATTTTTTAGAATACCATCAGCACAAAATGCTGTTTTTTTAATGTGTCTTCCTCTGCAGTATAATTTCCATTTTTTTATCAGAACACATATAAGCAATATAGCGGTCTTCATCTAGCAGTTAAGCATTCAGCATTAGGCATTTTAATTAGTATACAACAAGCAATTTTATGTAACTGATACATTGGGGCGGAACCAGGATGAACACCTGGAGGGCTAAATAATAGAGATTAAGGGTTAGAGCTAGAGATTAATAATGATTTGAGGCTTTATCTACAGTATTTTACGGGTAAAATCAGGCTCTCGGAGAGCTGCAGCCCCTAGCCCCCTTGGATCCGCCCCTGCTAATACAAATTCTCCTTCCTCTCTCTCTTTTTTGGTTAGGGCATCGCCTTCTAGGCTTGTCAAGCTCTACAAACATATGTCAGAAGATCAGCGAAAGATGGTTCAAGATGTTAAATTTGGTGGGCTGCTTCAGATAGCATGCCATACTATACCTGGAGACTTTGCAAATTGGCTCATTGGGGGATGCTTTGACGCTGAAACAATGCAGCTTGTGCTGCCTGCAAGGGGCAGAATCTTGCTGACAGCAGAGTCTGTAGCTGAAATCCTGGGCTTGCGGTGAAGAAGTAAAGTATGAACTCCAAATGGCTATCACGAATAAATCCGCAAGCGTACGGATATATCATTGTAGCATTTCACCCAAGAGTACTTCTAAGGGTATCTTATTTCCCAAAGGAAGGCAGGTAGCTCAAACGAGTTTACTATGGATATGAATATATCATAAGATGGATGGAGACAATACTCAAGGTAGGGGTAAGATAATGATAGAAGGGTAGTGTGACACACACAAGAATCATCTCAAGATAACTAAGCTAGGAAGAAAGACTAAGAGTTAGCTTTAGGTTCATATGTACTCCCTATATACTGCACAGATTATACAAGTATAACATACATATACAATATACGGGACTCCGGCCTATGCACTATAACACCCAAAATTCCATCACAAAAACAATGTAAGCAACTTGTGTCAGTCTAGATTTCTAAGGACTTAATAATTTTTTTAATAAATCTCGACCTTTAATAATTTAAACAACACTTGAAATAACTTTAGAATCAACAAGTGGTTGATGCATGCATTTCGTTTGCATTGGTTTTATTTGAGTTGTGTTTACAAAACTTAAAAAAAGAAAACCCGCTCAACCTCTCCTTTTTCCCTCTCTCTCTAGCCCAACAGCAAGCCGCCAGCCCCCTTTTCTTCTCGCCGGCCCAGCCCACCTCCCCTCTTCCCCTCCCTTCCTCACCGACATGGTGGCCCCACCCATCAAGGCCACCTCCTACATCCGGCCAGCGCCGCCCGCGCCCGAGCGCTGCTCGGCCTCCCGCGTCGCTCGTTCTCCCCATGCTCGCTTAGCCCCCCCCCCCCCCGCGCGCTCCACGCCCGTCCCTTTCGCTTCCCTTCCCTCCCACTAGTAACCACTGCCTCCACCACTGGCCACCATCAATGGCGCCGCCGCCCCTTACCCACCCACTAGCGCCGCCTCCGCTACCCCCTCGCCCATATAAAAGCTCCCCCGCCTCCACCTGGAGTTTCCCCCAATTTTCCCTGCCCCTAAAACCCACCAGAATGCCACCCGCACCAAGCACCGCCGCCGTCGTCCACCCTCCGTCACAGTGCCAAGACCGGCCGCTCCTTCCCGCCGCCGCCGCCGATGAGCACCCCCTTGGGTTCCTCTCGTTCTTCTCCACCGCCTGCACCACTCGCCCAGGCTTCCGCCTCGCCAGAGCATCGGCAAGGTCCCTTGCCGGAGAGCTGGCCACCATGACCTTGAGGCCCTGCGCTTCTTTCATTTAGGCTCCTGGGAAATCTTGTAATTCTATGCTCTGTTCTTTGTGTCTTGCAACTTAACAGAAACCCCCTGAGTAGATTAGATATCTCAATCTAATCTGAGCCTTGCACTTTACAGTTCTAACTGTAACCTTTGTTGTATTCACGAGCATTGTTTATTGTGTCTCAGCAAATATCCTCTGTTAGCCCTTCATGTTTTTAGTTAATTACATCTAGGTTCGTACAACCTTGTTTATCTCATATCTTCTTCGTTTTAACTCCGATTTCAGCGATTCTCAAGTTCACGCGATCCTCTCTGCATGAACGTTAGTTCTAGAAGTTTGTTTTAAGTCTTTTAAACTGTTTGGTGTATTGTTTCTTATTTATTGTTTATTTTTCTTGTGTGATCGTGTAGATGCCGTGCCATTCGAGGAAGGCTAGGAGCAGCAGTTAGAAGAAGAGTTTCCGTAGTTTGTCGAGGAAGGCAAGTGGCTTCCCCCTTCATATTCTTTTTCATCCTAGTAACAGCATAATAATTCATTTTACTATTTTCCTGTATTGCATAATTTGACGGGGTACCTATTAAGGACTTACCTAGTCTTTTTCCCCGACCCTTGAACACCAGATTTAAATTTTGTTGGGTAGAAATGCTTAGCTGCTTACTTTGGGATGGTAACATCATAATTTTTTTGAGAATATTAATCATGACTTTATTTGTTGTTATACCTGGTCAATTACAAGATCATTTCTTTTAATTGGAACATGGAGAACCACCCAAGAAAATAGTACAACCACAACATCATATGGCTCTGATCTTAGCCAATTAATTAGACATGTTGTTGACTAGTAGCCTTATCAGAAGGGCAAGGAGGGGGAAGGTGTTGGGGTATAGTCTGGTCCTCTTGGAGTAGTAGTCTTGGCTAAGGTGCTGACTCATTAGGGAGGGTTATGATTTGCACCGCTACTTGTTGGGGGGAAATATTAACGATCCCCTAAGACACCACTTAGGGAAGCAGACACGAAGGCCCGGGCCCACCTAGACGTGATCAAAGCTGCGCCTCGCCCGACCAAGATGCCAGGATCGGGAACGTCCGACCCCCCTCCACGAAGTTTCCGCCTCGCCCGACTGCGGCCCTGGGGTCGGGGGCGCCCGACCCCTCGTCACGAAGTTCCGCCTCGTCCGACCCCAAGCGAAGGGGTCGGGCGCGCTAAGGCCCCCGGGGCAGGCATCCCCCTCGGATACGGTCCAGATGGACGAAACAGACAAAATCCTGTGGGTCCCCCCGTCGGCCTCGCCATAAATGCGCCGCAGGCTTGGCGGAGGGAAGGGATGACCGCGCTCCTCACGCAACCTGTCACAAGTACCCATGCACGACCACACTGTACAGGCTACAGTGCCGGCGGCTGACTCCCATTCGTCGCAGGGTACTCATGGCCGGCGCCGGCCGGAGCGAAGGAGAGACCGGTCTGTCCTCAGGCCCCGCGCGCCCTCGGGCCCCACACAGCAAGGATGTGACGCCCTCTCTCCAGGAGCCATCGTCTGAACAACAGCATCCACCGTCCTCCCCAACAGACACCAGGATAACGACGGAACGCCCTCATCATGACCCGACGCCTACGGGTATCGAAGGAGCTATCTGTAGGGAGCAACAACAGTTGGCACACGGCGGCCTCCCCTTCCGGCATGCACGCCGGCGTTCGCCAGGGGCCGCCAGAGGCGTCGGGCGCCTAGGAACTTGCTCCTCCTTCCTGCCATATTTTTTACCATTCTACGCTTTACTCTTTACAGTCCTCTTCACCCGATCCCAACTGTAACTCCGGCCACCCCCCTTGCGATATAAAAGGAGGAACCCGGGGCCGGAGGGGGGATCGGCTTCTTCTTCCACAAGCCACAGCACACAACGACTCTCCCGGAGAGCATAAGCACGAAAGAGACTTGGGACCAGTCCCTCTCTCGTCAATCTGTAACCCCCTACTACAGAACCCCGTGTGGGAAACGCAAACACCTTCGATACTGGACGTAGGGCTTCCCTTGCCCGAACCAGTCTAAACCCATGTCTCCCACGCAACCACCTGAGGCTTTACGCGCATAAAAGAAATTTACTAGTCTAAGTCTTGATCCGCCGATCTTGACAACGACAGTTGGCGCGCCAGGTAGGGGACCTTTGCGCGTACATCTCCAGCCTCAGATGGCCAATTACGATAGCAGCTTCGCTCCGGGCTCCCTGATCCGTTTCGGGAGCCTGGACTTCCTCGCCACCGGGGAAGGGATCGAGCTGATCCCTGTCCTCGTCTAGCCCGCTCATCCTGCTGCCCTCGGCCCTGCCGCCAGGACAGCGGCGAGCGGCCGGTCGCATACCGGAAGGACCTCACCAGGGGGACAGCCCTTCGGGCTACGCAACGCCATGGGGGCCTACGGACGCCTCCTAGCGCGGTCCTTGACCACGTCGCCCGCGAGCAACGAGCTCGTAGGCGCGGCGAGGACAATCTCTGATGCTGGCTCCAGCAGCGGGAGTCCCCACCCCTCGCGCGAGTGCCTTGTGGTCGACGCGCACTCCGAGGGGTCCAACGGCGATGGTGCCGAGGGGAGACAACGGGCTCCCCCCTCGCGTGCCGCGGCTACAACTGGAGCCTTACCAAGGGCCCCGGAGTGCTCTCGGCAACCAGAAGCGCGCGTGGGCGCCCGCCAAGAAGTAGAGCACCCCCACCACGAGGGGGGAGCGCGACAATGGGCGCGCGACGTCCAGCAACGCATCTGCGCAGATGGAGAGCATCCGCCGCTCTTTGCCCGCGCTAGCCAAAGCGTCGCAGTCGCGGCGGTGTTGCTCCGACAGCTCCCCGAACCAGCGACGCCCGAGGAGCGACGGGCACGCCAAGAGATGCGCAACCTGCTCGAGTGCGCTGCCGTCCAGCAGGCGGAAAGTTCGGCGTCCCGGCGACGCGGGCAGAACACCAGCCGGGCGACGCCTGACGCGCCCCCAGAACGGCGGGGGGAATCTGTCCATCAACCCCCTCCGGGGGCGAACCAGGCCGCGTCCGCCTGACGGACCCCGCCACCCGCGGGAGGCGAGGCTCGATCCGTCCACCAGCGTGTCGGTCTCATCCGCGACGCCCGCGACACCCTGAACGCGCGGAGACGCTCCCGTGCGGGCAGGGAGGACGGGGAAGATCGAGGCTACCACGTCCACTATGGCGGGCGCTACGACAGCGGGGAAGACCGCAGCCCGAGCCCAGGAACGGCTGGGCCTCGGGCCTTCTCTGCGCGCATCCTAAGTGCGCCCTTTCCGCCGCGCTTCAGGCAACCCACGAGTGTAGCAAAATACTCAGGGGAGACAAATCCTGGAGTGTGGCTCAGCGATTACCGGCTTGCATGTCAAGCCGGCGGGGTGGATGATGACCTGTTTATCATCCGCAACCTACCCCTTTTCCTGGCAGACTCCACGCGAGCTTGGCTAGAACATATCCCTTCGGGACGCGTTCGTAACTGGAACGACCTGAAAGAAGTTTTTATAGGAAACTTCCAAGGGACGTACACGCGCCCCGGCAACTCCTGGGATCTCCGGAGCTGTCGTCAGGGGGCGGACGAGTCCCTCTAGGATTACATCCGGCGCTTCTCCAGGAAGCGCACCGAGCTCTCCAACGTCGCGGACGCCGACATCATAGGAGCCTTCCTAGCAGGGACCTCTTGCCGGCCCCTCGTCCACGAGCTGGGGCGCCGAGGCCCGCGAACCACGGAAGATCTCCTCAATATCGCCACTAGCTACGCCTCTGGCGAAGAGGCTGTCGGAGCGATCTTCGATCGTTCCAAAGGCAAGATGAAACGAGAGGAGGACGCCGACGAGGGCACTTCCAGCCACCAGCAGAAGAAGAAGGGCAAACAGCGGCGCGAGGCCCCCCTCGTGGCCACGGTCGAGCGCAAGCGGGGGCAGCCGCCCCCTGAAGGCGCTCCCGGCTTCTTCGACAAGTTGCTCGAGGGACCGTGCCCGAACCACGAGTTCCCCGTCAAGCACGCCTACAAAGACTGTAACCTCATGAAGAGGTACTTCGTGGGCAATCCGGTGAACGGCGACCGGAAGCGGAAGCCCGATGAGGAAAGGAAGGGCGACGAAGAGAAGGAAGACGGCTTCCCTAAAGTCGACGGCTGCTTCATGATCTTCGGCGGCTCCGCAGCGTACGACACCAAGCGCCAGCAAAAGCTGGAGCGCCGGGAGGTCTACGCGGCCGAGCCTGCGACTCCGGCCTTCCTCGATTGGTCCGGGCCGGCCATCACCTTCGATAGGTCCGACCACCCTGGATGCGTCCGACATCCGGGGCGTTACCCTCTCGTCGTCGACCCCATCGTCGGCACGACGCGCCTCACCAAGGTACTCATGGATGGGGGCAGCGGCCTCAACCTCCTCTACGCCGAGACTCTCGACGCTATGGGGATCGATCGCTCCTGCCTCCGTCCCAGCAAGGCACCCTTCCATGGCGTCGTGCCAGGGAAGCAGGCGACGCCTCTCCGGCAAATCGACCTGCCCGTTACGTTTGGGACCCCTTCCAACTATAGGAAGGAGGTCCTCACCTTCGAGGTGGTAGGGTTTCGCGGAACCTACCATGCCATCTTAGGACGGCCGTGCTACGCGAAGTTCATGGCAATCCCCAACTACACCTACCTCAAGCTCAAGCTGCCAGGGCCCAACGGGGTCATCACCGTCAGCACGACCTTCCAGAAGGCATATGAGTGCGACGTAGAGTGTTGCGAGTACGCCGCGGCCATCACCATCACGAGCGGCGTGGCGGTCCAGCTTGCGGAGGTGATCGAAGACTAGCCCGACGCCAAGTAGTCGAATACCTCCTTTGAGCCCACCGAAGGTATCAAGGAAGTCCCTCTCGATCCCGGCTGTTCCAACAACAGGGTTGTGCGGATCAGCGCGGCTCTATCCCCCAAATAGGAAAGCGCGCTCGTCGACTTCCTCCGCGCGAACAGCGACGTCTTCGCGTGGAAGCCCTCGGACATGCCTGGCATCCCGAGAGAAGTCGCCGAGCATTCCTTGAACATCAGGGCCGGTTTGAAGCTAGTAAAGCAAGGCTTGCGCCGTTTCGACGAGGAAAGGCACAGGGCCATTGGTGAAGAGCTCTAGAAGCTCCTGGTGGCTGGGTTCATCAAGGAAGTGCGCCACCTCGAGTGGCTGGCCAATCCTGTCCTTGTACCAAAAAAGAACGGGAAATGGAGGATGTGTGTCGATTATACCGGTCTCAACAAAGCGTGTCCAAAGGACCCATTTCCTTTGCCACGCATAGATCAAATAGTCGACTCAACCGCCGGATGCGAGACCCTCAGCTTCCTCGACGCATATTCCAGCTACCACCAGATCGCGATGAAAGAGGCCGACCAGCTCGCTACCTCCTTCATCACCCCCTTTGGTCCCTACTGCTACGTTAAGATGCCATTCGGCCTCAAAAACGTGGGGGCTACCTTCCAGCGATGCATGCTGAAGTGCTTCGGAGATCTCATCGGGCGGACCGTTGAGGCCTACGTTGACGACATCGTGGTTAAATCCAGGAAGGGTGACCAGCTCGTTCCCGACCTAGAGCTAGCCTTCGAAAGGCTGAGGGATAAGCGTATTAAGCTCAATCCCGAGAAATGTGTGTTCGGTGTCCCAAGGGGCATGCTGTTAGGCTTCGTCGTCTCTGTGCGCGGCATCGAGGCAAACCCGGAGAAGATAGCGGCCATCAGCGATATGGGGCCAATCCGGAACATAAAGGGGGTGCAGCGCATCATGGGATGCTTAGCGGCTCTAAGCCGCTTCATCTCGCGCCTCGGCGAGCGAGGTCTTCCTCTCTATCGGCTCCTGAAGAAGTCTGACCGCTTCGAATGGACCAGCGAGGCCCAGGAGGCACTTGACCGACTCAAGGACCTCCTAACGAAGGCCTCGATTCTAGTCCCGCCCGCCGACGGCAAGTCCCTCCTGCTCTACGTTGCGGCGACCACCCAGGTGGTTAGCGCGGCCCTAGTGGTGGAGCAGGAAGAGGAGGGGTACGCTCTTAAGGTGCAACGCCCGGTGTACTTCATCAGCGAAGTCTTGTCCGAGTCCAAGACACGATATCCACAGATCCAGAAGCTCGTCTACGCCGTCCTCATCACGAAGAGGAAGCTGCGTCACTACATCACCTCCCACCCGGTAACGGTCGTCTCATCATTCCCGCTTGGTGAAGTAATCCGGAACCCAAATGCTACAAGAAGGATCGCGAAGTGGGCGTTTGAGCTTATGGACCAGGGTATCACCTACGTCCCCTGCACCGCCATCAAGTCCCAGGCACTCGCCGACTTCGTGGCCGAATGGACGGAGGTGCAAGCACCGTCGGCGCCAGAGGAGCAGGAGTACTGGACGATGTACTTCGATGGGTCACTGATGAGGGCCCGTGCCGGAGCAGGCCTCGTCTTCGTCTCTCCATTGGGCGTGCGCATCAGGTACATGATCCGCCTCTATTTCCCTACATCCAATAATGTCGCTGAGTATGAAGCCCTACTCAACGGGCTCCGCATCGCCTTCGAACTGGGTATCCGTCGGCTAGACGTCCGGGGCGATTCCCAGTTGGTCGTCGAGCAAGTCATGAAGGAGTGGAGCTGCCACGACCCCAAAATGGCAGCCTACTGCAGCGAGGTCCGTAAGCTCGAGGACAAGTTTGACGGGTTGGAGCTCAACCACGTTGCAAGGCGCTTCAACGAAGCCGCTGACGAGCTGGCGAAGGCGGCGTCCGGCCGGATGCCCGTCCCCGACGGTGTTTTCGTTAGCGACCAGATGAAGCCTTCAATCCGTTATCTGGAGCCGGCAGGGGTCGGCGAAGCACCCCCAGCCCTGGGATCGGGACCCGAGCCAGGGGAGGTCGGCGACTCGCCACCTGTCCCGGACCCGAGCATCGATCCCGAGGGAATCAACGCTGCTTTACCCGAATCGGCCCTGGAAGCCGACCTATCCGACCCCGTGGTCATGGAAATCACGACAGACCCCGCGGCGGGGGCCGACCCCCCAATCGACTGGAGAGCCCCGTACCTCGACTACCTTGTCCGCGGCACGCTCCCGGCAGACAAAACAGAGGCCCGCAGGATCGCGCGCCGTGCAAAATCCTTCACCATCATCGACCAGGAGCTCTACAAGAGAAGTCACACTGGGATCCTCCAGCGCTGCATCCCGGTCGAACAGGGAAAGGCGCTGATCCAGGATATCCACGCCGGGGCTTGTGGTCACCACGCCGCGCCAAGGACACTCGTTGGCAACGCCTTCCGACAAGGTTTTTACTGGCCAACCGCGGTCGCGGATGCTACCCAGGTAGTCCGCACCTGTGAAGGATGCCAGTTCTTTGCCCGCCAAACTCACCTGCCCGCGCAGGCGTTGCAAACCATCCCCATCACGTGGCCGTTTGCGGTCTGGGGGCTGGATCTCGTTGGACCCTTCAAAAAGGCACCCGGGGGCTTCACCCATCTGCTCGTCGCTGTCGACAAGTTCTCCAAATGGATCGAAGCAAGACCAGTGGCACAAATCAGGTCCGAGCAGGTGGTACAGTTCTTCACCGACATCATCCACCGCTTCGGGATCCCAAATTCCATCATCACCGACAACGACACGCAGTTCACCGGGAAGAGATTTCTCCAGTTCTGCGACGACCACCACATTTGAGTGGATTGGGCGGCAGTGGCGCACCCCCGCACGAACGGACAAGTCGAGCGAGCCAACGGCATGATACTCCAGGGTCTCAAGCCACGGATCTTCGACCGCCTTAAAAAGTTCGGCGGACGGTGGGTTGCGGAGCTTCCAGCAGTCCTCTGGAGCTTGAGGACGACCCCCAGCCGGGCGACGGGTTTCACCCCGTTCTTCATGATCTACGGGTCAGAGGCCATTTTGCCCACCGACCTAGAGTATGGGTCATCGAGGGTCAAGGCGTACGACGTACAGGGAAACCAGGCATCACTCGAGGACGCACAAGATCAAGTCGACGAGGTGCGAGACGTAGCCCTACTACACTCGACTAAATACGAGCAGGCCCTACGGCGTTACCACAGCCGCAGGATACAAGGCCGCGCCTTCAACGTCGGTGATTTAGTGCTCCGCCTCGTCCAGGATAATAGGGGTCGGCACAAGTTGACTCCCCCATGGGAAGGCCCGTTCATCGTCGTACAAGTACTACGACCAGGCACCTACAAGCTGGCAACTCCCGATGGGCAAATCTTCAGCAACGCCTGGAACATAGAATAGCTAAGGCGCTTTTACCCATAGCTTTTATTTCCAAGCTCTGTATAAACTTGCCGTCATTTCCGTTTTTTCCTTTCAAGCTCAGGGGCATCCGACCCTGGCCTCGTCCAGGGCCGCATACCCCTCGGGGGCTACCAGTTTTGTTCTTCTGCGAAAAAAGAAACCCCGAGCCGCCTCAGTTCAGGCCTTTTCCTTTAAAGGTCAGGGGTATCCGACCCTGGCCTTGCTCTAGGACCGCATACCCCTCGGGGGCTATCAGGGGTCCCGACTCTAGCCGCTTGGCGCCACCTAAAAGAAACAGTTTTTTTTCTTTTTCAAACCGAACACTCCCTTTCTAGACCTTTGGACGCAAAAAAGAGAAGGATGCGTGAACGGTGCTCAGGCAAGACTTGATCGGACCGCGAAAAAACCTACGCCCCAGCGGCTACGGCACCTTCGCTCATCAAAACTTACTAACGCACCCGGCAATGTATTCTAAGCTTTCGAGCCCAAAGGAACAACAAAGGGAATCGGGTTCTTTCATGCAACAAAAGTCATAGAACAGGCCTGTATGGCCAACGCGAAACGAGTTCAAGACTAACATAATTACAAACTTTTTGGGGCGCAAGCCCGGTACAGCTAATTTGACGAGGGGTCGGCAGGAGGGGCGGCCTCATCCTCCAGGAGCTTCGCGAGGGCCTCCGCCGGCGCAGTCACCGCAATATCGATCTCGTCCAGCTCAGCTTCGGTGTAGCCCGCGGCGTACCCTTCACTCATCCCGGCAAAGTTGATGCCAGAATAGTGAGAGCCGAAGACCCCGAAGGCTCGCCGCACGCCAAGGTGAAGCGCGTCCACGGCGATCTCGCGACGCCGAAGGCGCACCCCGAGGACACGAGCCGGCAAAGAGCTCGACCCCTCCTCCGGAGCTACACCAAAGTCGTCGTAGACGACACGAACCGCATCTCGCAGGGTGCTGTGCTCGCCGCGCTCCTCGTCGAGCAGACCCCACAACTTGGCGATTTCACCTGCAGAAACCATCCAGAAAATCCCACCAAGTCAAAGAACAGAACACCAACGACACGGGAACGCGGGAACGGAAAAAACCTCACCGTCGGCCTGGGTCTTCAACTCACGCTCCCGGTCGGCCCCTTGGGACACGGCGGACTGAAGCCCCTGCACTTGCGAGCGAAGTTGACCAGTCTCCGTGCGGAGGGCTTCACGCTCCCCCCTCAGCTGCGCAAGCTCCTCGGCGTCGCGGCGGGCCCTCTCAGCAGCAGCTTGAAGCCCCTCGGCATCTTGGCGGGCCCTTTCGGCGACGGCCTGGAACTCCTCGAGGTCGAGGCGGGCCTTCTCAGTGACGGCTTGGAGCTTGGCCTCCGCACGCCGTGCCTCCTCCAACGCCGCCCGCTCACGCCCTTGCAGGTCGCGGATGACCCCCTTGGCGGCGCTGATTTGCAGGGATAGGTCCCTGGTGCGCTCCCTTTCGGTATTGAAGCGATCCCAGAGACCCTGCTGCCGC
This sequence comes from Setaria viridis, assembly GCF_005286985.2. Lineage (NCBI taxonomy): Eukaryota > Viridiplantae > Streptophyta > Magnoliopsida > Poales > Poaceae > Setaria > Setaria viridis. Next base: position 13,902,527 of record NC_048264.2, read on the forward strand.
CGGAGGAAATCAGATTTCCCCCGACTGCCCTCTTGGAGAGCCTGCAAAGCAACACGCCGTTAAGGCAAAAAAGCAAAGGGGAGGTGCTCATCACCAACAGTAGGAGCAACATACCTGGCTGCCAGGGAGGACGGTGTTGCCCAGAACCCCCAGCGCTGAAGACAGAGCCGCCTGAACCTGGGCGATGCCGCCCTGCACCGCCTGCCACTTGTGCCACTCGGCGGCGGCGTCCAGTGCGAAGAGATGCCTCGGCAGGTCATCGTGGGATGACCAGCGGAGGACGGACCCTCTCCACGCCCTAGGAACGGAGGAGGCCGAGACCGAGGCAGGGGCCGACCCTGACGCTACCGTCAAGGTCGGCACCATAGCACTAGAAGCCGCCGGGTCTACCGATGGCCCCGGCACCTGCACGCTTGTCGCCGCCAAGGCCGTCAGCGGTATCCCGGTAGGCACCTCCGCCTCACCCGCCGGAGCCATTCCCACAGGGGTGATCGGGACGGAGGTCCCTGCCTCCGTCACCACTGCCTCCGTCGCCGCCGCGCCTCCAGGAGCAGGCGCTCCCTCTGCCTCTGATCCCGCCACGGCTGCGGGGGCATCCGCCCTACCTCCCGCCGCCGCCGTCTCCTCTGCCTCGTCGGCGTCGAGGTCGATCACCTCCCCGGCCTGAGAGCCCGGGAGGATCGTGCCCGGAGCTGAAGGGGCGACCGGAGGAACCGAAGGCGGAGTAGAGTCCGCTCCCCCTCCCGCGGCTGACGCCGCCGTCGCTCCGCCAACCGCCTCCACAGGGGCCACCTCCGCGGGGGGATCCGCGACCGCACCAGGAACCCCGCCGCTCGCCGCGGGCGGGGCCGCGGCCCGCCCCCCGGAGGAGGTCGACAACCGCAGCGCCTTCTTAGGCACCAACTGCAGGGTGAGGCCACGGGGAGTAGTGCTGCACATCAACGGTCAGGCGTCAGCAGAAACAAATGAAAAAAGAGGAGAGAAACGACATGCAGGGAAGGCCAACTTACGTCCTCGAAGCACAAGGGCGGCGCGCGCGCTTCGACTCGGAGCCAGACGCCGACCCCGGGGCATCTGGCAACGGCCGCTTGTCACCGCTTCGCTGCCCTCCGGCAGCGGGCACGGCGGTGGAGGCAGGCTCCACGGACCCCCGAGGAGCGCCCTGAACGGACTCCTGGGAAGCGCCCCGCACCGGACCCAAAGCTACGGCAGAGGCAGGCTCTGAAGACCCCCGAGGGGCGCTCCATGTCAACACCAGGGGGGCATCCCTTGCCGACCCCGGCAGAGCGTCCCGCGCCCGCTCCTGGGGGACGCCCTGCGCCGACCCCGGGGGAGCGTCCCGCGCCCCCTCCCGGGGGACGCCCTGCGCCGACCCCGGGGGAGCGTCCCGCGCCCGCTCCCGGGGGACGCCCTGCGCCGACCCCGGGGGAGCGTCCCGCGCCCGCTCCCAGGGGACGCCCTGCGCCGACCCCTAGGAGGCGTCCCGCACCTTTTCCCGGGGAACGTCCTACGCCGACCCCTGGGGGGCGGCCCGCGCCAGCTCTTGGGGCACGCACTGTGCTGGCCCCTGAGGCACAGCCCCAGGGCCTGGAGGAGCCGAAGCCCGGGTGGACGCCGCCCCCGCTTCACCTCCCGCGGCCTTCTGCGGGGGCGCCTCACGAATCACCAAGGCCCCCAAACGGGGGGGGGGGGGAACCAGCTCCTCCTCCTCATCACCTTCCTCATCTTCATCCTCTTCATCTTCATCATCGTCGTCATCGTTGTCAGACACGACCGCCCCCCTCCGCCGCTGCTGGAACTCCTTGGCGGCCTTCTTCCGCTTCCTCGCCGTCTCCTTGTCCTTTCGGTGCTTCTGCGCCTTGGCTTGGAGACGATTGCGAGCTCTCCGCTCGGCATCTTCCGGCACTGGCGGAAGGGAGACCGCAACCCGAGTTAGCGAGCCCTGCAAACACAAAACAGCTCCGCGTCAGAGCGACAAGTAGCCGGACACAAAGGTAGGAAGACGATGCCCCAACTCCTTACCAAGTCTAGGAAGCCCGCCTCCGGGCGCATCGGCGGGTGCTCGGGAATCGGGTACTCGACGTCCTTATCCTCCAGCGCCTCCCGAAGCCGTTGCCGAATTTTGGAGGTAGCAAGCGCGCCCGCCGCCAGGACGGTGCCCTCGGTCGGCGCGTTAGGGGTCATGGCACCAAGCGGTCGGGTCCGGAGCATCAGCGGCGCCACCCGTCGGGCGTGGTACGCTCCGATGACCCCGGCGCCGGTGAGCCCGTTCCTCTTCAGCTGCTCGATGGCCTGCAGCAGGTCGGAGAACCGCTTCTTCTCCTTCTCCACCGGCCCGTACGCCCATACCTCCAGCGCCGCGTCGATGGTGCGGCCGGTGAAAGCCGGCAGGGGGGAATCCGGGTAGCTCTTCATGTAGAACCACTGGTTGTGCCACCCCTTGTGGGACACCGAGGTCTTCACCGTCATATACTCCTTGGAGCGAGTATGATGAAGATGGATCCCGGCGCACCCGATCGGCACCGGAGGCGACCGCTGCTGGCTCCTGGCTTTTCCCGACTTCTGGTACAAACTCACTGTGAAAAAGTATTTCCACAGCGAGAAGTGGGGCTCGATGCCCAGGAATCCCTCGCACAGCGCGACGAACACCGCAATGTGCTGGATCCCGTTGGGGTTGAGGTGCTGGAGCTCGAGCCCATAGTGGTGGAGGAGCCCGCGGAAGAAGCGGCTCGGGGGAGAAGCGAACCCCCGCTCATGGAAGTGAGCGAAGGAGACGACGTAGCCGGGGGGAGGCGACGGAACTTGCTCCGTCCCCGGCAGCTCCCACTCGCCCGCCGCCGTCCTCTCGCAGAGGAGACCCTTCCGCACCAGGCCCTCGGCGCGCGAGGAGGTGAAATGAGAAACCCCCCAGGAACCCATCGCCGGAGGAGGGACGAGATCGACGGAGACGGGAAGAAGAGCGCGCGGCTTGGAGCGGAGGAAACGAGGTGAGCGCGGATGAACTGAGCGTGAGGCTGGGAGGCAAGAAGGCTCGAATGCGGAAGGAAGGCGAAACCGGCGCGGTGAGCTCCTGCTTTTATAGGAAAAGTAACGGGGAAGCCAAATCGACGCCCCGGCCGCCATAAATGTAGCGCCAGGTACGCCCCTGCCACGCCCGTTTCCTTTTCGAAAACCGTGCGCACGATCGGCCACGAAAACATCCTATCCTCCTCGATTCGCGGGACGACGCTCCCCATAACTCCACTTCCCGGGTAGCGCGCCCACGACGCCCCCCACGTTCGGCCCAGGCGCAACGACCGCTCCATTCTGGCCCAAGGCCCACAGGGAGGTAAGAAAGGGATACGGGGCTGAAAACACCCCTACGGCCCATTACGGTCAAGAGGTTCGAAAGCTGGCCCGACACGGGTTCGACAGTTGCCTCAGGACATCCCCCGAGCAAGGGGTGAGAAGGGACGGGCCCGCTAGCGGCCAATACCCAGGCCAGCGAAAGCCAAGGGCGTCCCGATCTCACGTTCGAGTCCCGCCCGGTATAAAATTCATGGTTTTTCCACGGGGAAAGGCAACGAGCCCCCAGATCCGGTCGAACGGATCCGAGAACTATATGAACTGGTCGGCGGGAAATAGGAGTGCGCCACCAGCCTGGCCCGAGCCGGACCTCCCCGAACGGGGACCAGGACTCCACTCGAACCTACCCGTTTGCAGCTCAAACAAGCACCACGGTTCATCCAACGCGGATAACGTGGCCCGGCTCAACCCCTCCGTCCTAGCGAACGGACGCCTGAGGGACAACGATCAAAAGTCGACCTAGCCTCCCGATCGGTTTCCTGCAACGAGCAGGAGCTCGGGGGCCAGTTTCGCGACCAACTACCACGCGTGTGGTCACAACTCGCAGGTTCCCCAGCTAGGCTGAAATAAGCCAAACGCGCCATAAAACAGAGCCCGCGGCGAAACAGCGAAAGAAGCCTCCGGAGGAGCACTTCTGCTCCACCATAGGCTCGGGGGCTACTGTTGGGGGGAAATATTAACGATCCCCTAAGACACCACTTAGGGAAGCAGACACGAAGGCCCGGGCCCACCTAGACGTGATCAAAGCTCCGCCTCACCCGACCAAGACGCCAGGATCGGGAACGTCCGACCCCCCTCCACGAAGTTTCCGCCTCGCCCGACTGCGGCCCCGGGGTCGGGGGCGCTCGACCCCTCGTCACGAAGTTCCGCCTCGTCCGACCCCAAGCGAAGGGGTCGGGCGCGCTGAGGCCCCCGGGGCAGGCATCCCCCTCGGATACAGTCCAGATGGACAAAACAGACAAAATCCTGTGGGTCCCCCCGTCGGCCTCGCCATAAATGCGCCGCAGGCCTGGCGGAGGGAAGGGATGACCGCGCTCCTCATGCAACCTGTCACAAGTACCCATGCACGACCACACTGTACAGGCTATAGTGCCGGCGGCTGACTCCCATTCGCCGCAGGGTACTCATGGCCTGCGCCGGCCGGAGCGAAGGAGAGGCCGGTCTGTCCTCGGGCCCCGCGTGCCCTCGGGCCCCGCACAACAAGGATGTGACGCCCTCTCTCAAGGAGCCATCGTCTGAACAACAGCATCCACCGTCCTCCCCAACAGACACCAGGATAACGACGGAACGCCCTCATCATGACCCGACGCCTACGGGTATCGAAGGAGCTATCTGTAGGGAGCAACAACAGTTGGCACACGGCGGCCTCCCCTTCCGGCATGCACGCCGGCGTTCGCCAGGGGCCGGCAGAGGCGTCGGGCGCCTAGGAACTTCCTCCTCCTTCCTGCCATATTTTTACCATTCTACGCTTTACTCTTTACAGTCCTCTTCACCCGATCCCAACTGTAACTCCGACCACCCCCCTTGCGATATAAAAGGAGGAATCCGGGGCCGGAGGGGGGATTGGCTTCTTCTCCCACAAGCCACAGCACACAACGACTCTCCCGGAGAGCATAAGCACGAAAGAGACTTGGGACCAGTCCCTCTCTTGTCGATCTGTAACCCCCTACTACAGAACCTCGTGTGGGAAACGCAAACACCTTCGATACTGGACGTAGGGATTCCCTTGCCCGAACCAGTCTAAACCCGTGTCTCCCACGCAACCACCTGAGGCTTTACGCGCATAAAAGAAATTTACTAGTCTAAGTCTTGATTCGCCGATCTTGACAACGACACTACTGAAACTCTAGCAAGCTACTAGTTATCTATGTGTCTTTGTAAAGGCTTCATGGTGGACCTCCAGCCACTCACCAAAGGAAGTGTTTAAGGGCTTTGCAAACTCGAGCAACACAGGGAACATGAGCTGTGGGTAAAATGTACAACCTCTGCAGAGTGTAAACTGGTATATCAGCCGTGCTCACGATTATGAGCGGCTTGGACCCTCACATGATAATTGAACTTAAAGATGAAAATAAATCGTGGTTCCTTTGTTTTTAGGATAATGTTGGTTCTTTATGCGTAACTGGGTTGGTATAAACTTACACCTAGTAAATAGGTGCTTGGTAATAAAATGTGACCAACTAACAATGCTAACCGCTGAAAGCCTATCAACCTCTCCTTGTTAGCCTTGCATTCCCCCCCCCCCACTTGCTGAGTACCAACTATAAGTGTAGTCACCCTTGCCCAATGCTTCTCAGAAGTGTTTGACGACTACGAGGAGTTCTAGACGTGCGTTCACCAGTCAAGTGTCTGTGGAAGAAGCTGTTGCTGCTTATTTGTGTTAAGTTAATGGTGAAACGATTAAAGACCTTCATGTCTATTTACCGGAGTGTAATAAAGTTATCTACTATTTTATTTATGCTTTGAATACTGTCTTTTGATTTATTCACTTATGACGTCAACATATGTGTCAGAATAGATCCTAGCACACATATGCTATGCATTCGATTTTGTCCTAAAATTGGCTGTGTTGACGTAGGACGCTAGCCTAGATAGAAATGGTCGAAAATAAGGACTCATTTTCTTAGCAAGTAATGTATGCTCTCAAAAATATCTTATTTTTCCTCATGAAAATCTATTTTATTCTTTGCTCTTTGTCAAACTTTGGTCTCCTTTTGGTTTCGACCTTGTTCTGAGTTTTGGTTTTTACTCTGTCAGATGGACAAGACCAAGTTTACTGCTCGCAAAAGCATTGGAGGTCGTTAGGTTCGCATCGCCCCCGCTCAGCCAGCTCCTCTGGCTCAGCTCGTGGAAGAAGTTGAGGAGGATCCGGAAGAGGTCTACTTTTACATTGAGATGGAGGGTGGCCGCATCATGGAGATTGGTCCAGATGGAAATCTGGTGACCCTGGCAGCATCACCAGACCTAGCATCATCCGCGCCAGCAGCTGAAGAACCGCCATCACCACCAGGTTCTCCTGCTTCAGATGCTCCAGCCTTTGCCGATGCTAGTAGAGACCCAGACGACTCTAGGGATGACAACGACAGTGAAGATGAGAACAACGATAACCACAACAACAACAATGGCAATGACCACAATGACAATGACGCTAATGGAAAACAGGATGATGGTCCTTGTAGAACGGGGTCAACTTGTGAGGTTCACTCCTCGGTGGATGAGACTGGCTACTTCCCCACTCTACTCCGGGAAGTGCTGCAGGAGCTGGGGAACACTGTGAAGCCTCTCTACATCACCCAACGCATCTCCAACTCCACGCTGGACAACGACTTTGTCACTCGAGTCCACATTTGAGAACGTGTGGAGACTTCCAGAGGCATGAGGACTCACTTGGTGCACAACTCCACTACGCCTCACGCTACCTATGCCGCCTCCGTCAGCGGTGCCGCCAGGAGAGCTCTGTGGGTCCTCTACTACACCCATCACTTGGAGCTGAGCACCACTGACTTTCGTCACCTTCCTCGCAGTCCTAGTGGGACAGAGTAGACAGTTGTGTTGGAGGTATGCCCTAGAGGCAATCATAGAGATGATGATATTCCATTTGTATCCATGATTTGTATATTGTGTTCATTGAATATCCATTAAAGGCTACTTGAATTGATTTGCAATTATGTGAATTGTATGTGAAACTCTTTACTTGTATGGTTATTCTAAAGTTGTCCCTAGTCGGAGTTCATGTGAGGACACACATGAATATTAGACTAGCACATGTATTACTTGATGACTATGTTTCACAAGTCATGGACATGGAGATGTTGAACTAATAATGTGGACACATGTGGAGACATGTGCTAGGACTGACCCAACACGAGAAGTAGTTCTCTCTTTAAACAACATATACGCTTTGTCCTTAGACCTGAGATTGTCGCATGTATTCTAGATGTGGATCGACCTACTTAGGGGCTATCAAACGCTACGCCGTAACAGGGTAGTTATAAAGGTAGCTTTCGGGTTTGTCAAGAAGCATGCTATGAGACATGGTCAATCAAGATGGGATTTGCCCCTCTCTGATTTAGAGTGATATCTCTGGGCCCCTCGAGTGATCGGATCCGAAAATGCATGGCCATGCTACGTACGGTTAAGAGTTAACCTACAAAGGGATTCCGAATCACAGGATCGAGAAAGAGCGGTCGGCTTGAAGCTAGACCAAATATCGTGAGGCGAAGGGAATAGCATGTATATTATGTTGTGATGGTTCGTCTGATATGATCTTCGTGTGCGTATAGGAGTTGGCACGTCTTGCTAGAGGCCGCTACTGACTATTGGGCCGAGTAGGAGTACTCGGGCCATGTCTATACGTATCCGAACCCATAGGGTCACACACTTCAGGGGCTGGAAGCCCAATTCGGATCTGATCCGAGTTGGATTAGGTTTAGAAGTACTAATGGGCCTCGGACCCAGAGGCCCGTCAGGAACCTCTATAAATAGAGGGGTGGAGGCGCCCTAGGGTTTACACCTTTTTGGCGAAACACACCTGCCGCGCCTCCCACGCCCTCGCCTGTTGCAACTCGCGGATCTAGCAGTCCGGCTTGCGACGCTTCCTCCCTGCACGTGTGGATACCTTGGAGGTGTTGCGCCTGCAGCACTTGGACGAGCCGCCGACGAGCCACCGACGAGCCACGACGAGCCGACGACGAGCCGCGGCACCAGAGGCGATCTTGCTGCACGTGGACGAGCTGCTGAGGAGATGCTGGATGTGATCGACTACGTACGACTACGTTGATCGACTATGTACGACTACGTGATCGTCTTGACTGCATCGACGCATATCTACATCTTCCGCACCAGTAGTGCGTCGAGTGGTAATCCCGTGATCCTTATACGGCAGTTCTTCCTGGTTATACGCGGTAGAAATTTTGATTTGCGCTAGTGTAGCCTACCTCATATCCCTACAGTGGTATCAGAGCCGTAGCTGCTTAGTTTTGGATTCGGGATGTGTGCATATGGAGATATGCGAGTTTTCTGTTTGTTCTATGTCCTGGTTTCGTGTCCTTGCTGCAATGGTAGTGTAACGACATACTCCTACCGGTCGGTTTCCGCCATCGGAGTTATGTGATACACGTAAATCCAGTTGCAGTGAGCGAAGATCAATATGATTGGTCGAATCGAGATCCAGGGTCATATGCCAGGCGCATTAAATGTGCAATAGTATATGGGATCTACTGCCGGGGTCGGGATTTTGCCGTATGCGTATGCTTCGGTAAATCAGCCGTAACTTTTCGGTACGATCTCGGATCGGGGCGATTTTTATACAAAAATTGATCTACAGAAAAAGTTACACATGAATTTCAACGGCTGTACCATTTTCGGCGAAATTAGATTTCCCAAATTCGGCTTGGAAGATGGAGTTTCGGGCCTCCGAAGTTTGGAACGTTAGGACGCCTAACTCTCTTTTGCAGGATGTATGTATGTATCTTGTGATCAGTATGGCCCCCTTGTGTATGTGATGCATGTGTGTAACTCATTCGTGACCTGCGTGTCGCGCATACGGCAACACGGCAGGAGCCATATGTGTTGTCACTTTATTGTATTTAATGGTCTGCGTACCAATCTGTGATGATCCAAGCAACTATGTAATCTTCATTACTAGCTTCTTTACTAGCTATTAGGCGTAATAGCATGCTCTAGTTCTTGGAGGACTCATCACTAGGAGGATGGCGCACATGGAACATGGAGATGGAGATCACCATGGTGAACAGGTTCTATGAAGATAGAGATCACCATATGAAAACGGGCCATACTGTGTCACAAGCTGTGTGAATGCTATTCTGTTTATGTTTTACTTTCTGCATGCTGTGATGTTAGAAGTAGAACGATCCCTCACAAAGTTTAAGTTAGTATGCCCTCCCAACTAAAACTTGCACCGTCCCATGTCTTGTACAATTAGTGGTGGGTCTATGAAATTAGGGTGCCACTAGTTTTCCTTGACTAGACGGGTTTGTGTCGGACACTTACACGCATAAGGGTTGGTTTGCTTAACAAGGTTATCTTAACGGTTAAGGACCTTGGGGCATAAAGGTTGGGCGCCGAGACATAGAGATGTCACCCAACAACAGGAGTCATATGTGATATGATTAGCAAAAGTTGCTTACCGATCTACCTCGTTTGCTAGCGGTGATGCTAAAGCTCACTAGTGGACTTGTTAGTTGTGGATCCTGAATCACTAAGTTTCAATAGAGGGATATTGATTTTAGTGGGAGTAGATTCTGTTAAAATAGTTTAATGTAATTTGCTCTATCATGGATACGTTTGTCTTAGTGTATTTTGCATTACTTTTGTTGTAGATTAAATGGCACCTAGCAACACCACCGCATCGTTTGCTTTGCGTTCGGTTCTTGAGAAGGACAAGTTGAATGGAACAAACTACTCAGATTGGATCCGTAACCTGAGAATTGTTCTCAGGGCTGAGAAAAAGGAAGATGTTCTAGACACCCCACTACCACCAGTACCTGCTGATGATGCATCTGCTGCCGTTAAGGCTGCTTACAAGAAGGCATTTGATGCTAATCTTGAGGTAAGCTGCCTTATGCTTGCTTGCATGGAACCCGAGCTGCAGATGCAGTTCGAAACAAATCATGAGGCACACGATATGATCGTGGCGCTCAAGGACATGTTCCAGACACAGGCTAGGACCGAAAGGTTCAATGTGTCCAAAGCCTTTCAATAGTACAAGTTAGCAGAAGGCGCAGCAGTAGGACCACATGTAATCAAGATGGTTGGTTACACTCAGCGATTGGAGAAGCTGGGCGTCCCAATGGGCAAAGAGTTGGCCACTGACTTCATTCTTTCATCTCTTCCGCCTAGCTATGGGAACTTCATCTCGAACTACCATATGCATGGGACGGAGAAGGGTCTAAATGAACTGTGTGGTATGCTCAAGACAGCAGAGGTAGACATTAAGAAAAGCGCTAGTACCAGCCATGTGATGGCTGTACAGAACAAGCCTACCTTTAAGAAGAAGGACAATTCTTGGAAGAAGAAGGGCAAAGCTGGAGTGTCCAAGCCAAACCCAGCGCCCAAGGCTAAAGCTGGACCTGCTCCAGATAAAGAGTGCTTTTACTGTCATGAACTTGGTCACTGGAAGAGAAACTGCAAGCAGTACCTAGCTTCGTTGAAGAACGGCGGAAGTAAGAGTACTTCTACCTCAGGTACGCTTGTTGTTAATGTTATAGACAACATATTTCTCGCTGATACAATTATTAATTCTTGGGTATTTGATACCGGATCGGTTGCTCATATTTGCAATTCGATGCAGGGAATGATAAGAAGTAGAAGCGTGGAAAGAGGAGAAGTTGATTTCCGCGTGGGCAATAATGCAAGAGTTGCTGCTTTGACCGTCGGGACGATGCAACTCCACCTCCCGTCAGGATTTATTATGGAGTTGAATAACTTTCACTGATGATTTTAGTAGATATGGCTATGTCTACTTGATGAGGCACAAGTCTGAAACCTTTGAAAAGTTCAAGGAATTTCAGAATGAAGTTGAAAATCAGCGTGGCAAGAAAATTAAGGCCTTACGATCTGATCGTGGAGGCGAGTATTTGAGCCACGAGTTTAGCAATCATCTAAAGAGTTGCGGAATTGTTCCACAACTTATGCCGCCTGGAACACCATAGAGAAATGGTGTGTCCGAGTGACGTAATCGAACTTTGTTAGACATGGTTCGATCAATGATGAGCCAGTCGGACCTACCGTTGTCATTTTGGGGATACGTTCTAGAAACAGCAGCTTTCACACTTAATAGGGTACCATCTAAATCCGTAGTTAAGACACCATATGAGATATGGACTGGAAAGGTTCCTAGTTTGTCTTTTCTAAAGATTTGGGGATGTGAAGTGTTTGTCAAGTGACTTCAGTCGGACAAGATCACACCCAAGTCGGATAAGTGCATTTTCGTGGGATATCCAAAGGAAACTTTGGGATATTATTTCTACAACCGATCAGAAGGCAAAGTGTTTGTCGCTCGGAACGGGGTTTTCCTAGAGAAAGAGTTTCTCAAAGGAGAAAAGAGTGGAAAGACAGTGCATCTTGAAGAAGTTCAAGATGAGCCGATCGGGCAAGAATCAATGAGTGATGCTAACGTAGCAGAACAAGTTGAGATACCCATGGCAAGAGAAGCACCGCCACAACCACGAAGGTCGGCAAGGCTCCGCGAAATGCGGGAAATATTATTGTTGGACAATGATGAGCCTGCGACATATGCAGAAGCAATGATGGACCTAGACTCCGAAAATGGCAGAGTGCCATGCAATCCGAAATAGAGTCCATGGGAGACAATCAAGTTTGGAACTTGGTTGACCCGCCTGATGGTGTTAAAGCCATAGAGTGCAAGTGGATCTATAAGAAGAAAAAGGACATGGATGGAAATGTTCACATCTATAAAGCACGACTTGTCGCAAAAGGTTTTCGACAAGTTCAAGGAGTTGACTACGACGAGACCTTCTCGCCCGTAGTGATGCTTAAGTCCATTCGGATTATTCTAGCTATAGCTGCGTATTTCGATTATGAGATATGGCAGATGGATGTCAAGACAGCTTTCCTGAATGGAAACCTAGCTGAGGACGTGTATATGATATAGCCCGAGGGTTTTGTCGATCCGAAAAATGCTGGAAAGGTATGCAAGCTTCAGAGATCCATTTATAGATTGAAACAAGCATCTAGGAGTTGGAACATTCGTTTTGATGAAGTGGTCAAAGGGTTTGACTTCACCAAGAACGAAGAAGAGTCTTGTGTTTACAAGAAGGTTAGTGGGAGCTCTGTAGTATTTCTAATCTTATATGTGGATGACATATTACTGATTGGAAATAACATTCCTATGCTTGAGTCCGTAAAGACTTCACTGAAAAATAGTTTTTCGATGAAGGACTTAGGGGAAGCGGCATATATTCTGGGCATTAAGATCTATAGAGATAGATCGAGAAGGCTTATAGGTTTAAGCCAAGATACTTACATTGACAAAGTGTTGAAGCGGTTCAGCATGGAAGAGGCAAAGAAAGGGTTCTTGCCTATGTCACATGGCATGCATCTCAGCAAGACTCAGTGTCCTTCGACTGCTGATGAGCGGGATCGCATGAGTAGAGTGCCATACGCCTCGGCTATTGGATCTATCATGTATGCAATGATAAGTACTCGCCCAGATGTTTCATATGCGCTAAGTATGACAAGCAGACACCAATCTGATCCAGGTGAGAGTCACTGGACAGCGGTGAAAAACATTCTTAAGTACTTGAGAAGGACTAAAGATATGTTCCTCGTCTATGGAGGTGAGGAGGAGCTCGTTGTAACAGGTTACACCGATGCTAGTTTCCAATCCGACAGAGATGATTCAAAGTCACAATCAGGATTTGTGTTCACGCTGAATGGTGGTGTTGTTAGTTGGAAGAGTTCCAAGCAGGAGACGGTGGCCGATTCTACGACAGAAGCCGAGTACATCGCGGCTTCGGAAGCCGCGAAGGAAGGTGTTTGGATAAGGAATTTCCTCATTGAGCTTGGTGTGTTCCCGAATGCGTCCAGCCCATTGAATCTCTACTGTGATAATAATGGGGCAATTGCGCAAGCAAAGGAGCCAAGGAACCACTAGAAGAACAAACACGTAATGCGGCGATTTCATCTCATTCGAGACTTCGTTAACCGGGGTGAGATCAAGATATGCAAAATACACACGGATCTGAACATTTCTGATCCGTTGACAAAACCACTCCCGCAGGCTAAGCATGATGCGCATGTAAGAGCTATGGGTATTAGGTACCTTCTAGATTGACTCTAGTGCAAGTGGGAGACTGTTGGAGGTATGCCCTAGAGGCAATCATAGAGATGATGATATTCCATTTGTATCCATGATTTGTATATTGTGTTCATTGAATATCCATTAAAGGCTACTTGAATTGATTTGCAATTATGTGAATTGTATGTGAAACTCTTTACTTGTATGGTTATTCTAAAGTTGTCCCTAGTCGGAGTTCATGTGAGGACACACATGAATATTAGACTAGCACATGTATTAGTTGATGACTATGTTTCACAAGTCATGGACATGGAGATGTTGAACTAATAATGTGGACACATGTTGAGACATGTGTTAGGACTGACCCAATACGAGAAGTAGTTCTCTCTTTAAAACAACATATACGCTTTGTCCTTAGACCTGAGATTGTCGCATGTATTCTAGATGTGGATCGACCTACTTAGGGGCTATCAAACGCTACACCATAACAGGGTAGTCATAAAGGTAGTTTTCGGGTTTGTCAAGAAGCATGCTATGAGACATGGTCAATCAAGATGGGATTTGCCCCTCTCTGATTGAGAGTGATATCTCTGGGCCCCTCGAGTGATCGGATCCGAAAATGCATGGCCATGCTACGTACGGTTAAGAGTTAACCTACAAAGGGATTCCGAATCACAGGATCGAGAAAGAGCGGTCGGCTTGAAGCTAGACCAAATATCGTGAGGCAAAGAGAATAGCATGTATATTATGTTGTGATGGTTCGTCTGATATGATCTTCGTGTGCGTATAGGAGTTGGCACGTCTTGCTAGAGGCCGCTACCGACTATTGGGCCGAGTAGGAGTACTCGGGCCATGTCTATGCGTATCCGAACCCATAGGGTCACACACTTAAGGGGCTGGAAGCCCAATTCGGATAAGATCCGAGTTGGATTAGGTTTAGAAGTGCTAATGGGCCTCAGATCCAGAGGCCCGTCAGGAACCTCTATAAATAGAGGGGTGGGGGCGCCCTAGGGTTGACACCTTTTGGCAAAACACACCTGCCGCGCCTCCCACGCCCTTGCCTGTTGCAACTCGCGGATCTAGCAGTCCGGCTTGCGACGCTTCCTCCCTGCACGTGTGGATACCTTGGAGGTGTTGCGCCTGCAGCACTTGGACAAGCCGCCGACGAGCCACCGACGAGCCACGACGAGCCGACGACGAGCCGCGGTACCGGAGGCGATCTTGTTGCACGTCGACGAGCTGCTGAGGAGTTGCTGGACGTGATCGACTACGTACGACTACGTTGATCGACTACCTACGACTACGTGATCGTCTTCACTGCATCGACGCATATCTACATCTTCCGCACCAGTAGTGCGTCGAGTGGTAATCCCGTGATCCTTATACGGCAGTTCTTCCTGGTTATACGCGGTAGAAATTTTGATTTGCGCTAGTGTAGCCTACCTCGTATCCCTACAGAAGCTGTCCGATTTAACCAGCCTCAGGCAGAGAAGCGACGAGCCGATATCCTCATATGTACAGAGGTTCAGGGAGGTCAGGAATAAGTGCTACTCCCTAGCCCTGACTGATGCACAATTGGCCGATATAGCTTTCCAAAGTCTCCTACCTCATATCAAAGAAAAATACACCTCACACGAGTTTGAGAGCTTAAGCCAAATCGTCCACCGATTGTCTGGTCAAGAAGTGCGCCCCTTCGATCCATGGAGGAACTTCCAGAAGAAGGTGGCATACTTAGAAGAGGTTGAAACCAAAGAAGACACAGAAATCGGCCTTGCGGAATGGGTTAAAGGGGAAAAGCCGATATCGTGTCCATTCGGAAAGAAGGAGCCGGAAACGTTCGGATTCGACACATCAAAGGCCGATAAAATCTTCGACCTCCTCCTCCAGGAAGGACAGATCAAGCTCTCGCCCTACCATACGATTCCTTCTGTCGAACAGCTGAAAAAGATGAAATATTGCAAGTGGCATAACGCTACCTCCCATGATACAAACGAATGCAAAATCTTTCGGCAGCAGATACAGTCAGCCATCGAGCAAGGCAGACTTAAATTTGAAGTTCCAACAAAATCGACCAAGCCGATGAAGATCGACCAGCACCCCTTCCCCACCAACATGGTTGACACGGGGAGGAATTCGCTCCAAACCAAGGTGCTGACGTCCGAATCGGCTAAGCAAAGCGGCGCCGTGGACCCCAGGAATCAAGCAACACCCGAAGACGTCAAAGGAAAATGACGGATGGAAGATGATGACGATGGAATGGGAGAACCACGAAGGCCCATTACTTCCCAATTTCTGCTCAATAAGTATCAACGGCAACATGAACGCTCAAGATCCCGGGAAGAAGCAATGCGGCGACATGAAGATCACTGGCGATGTCCGTTCTTCATCCACTGTTGGGAAAGCAACCTCAGGTTGCAATTGGCCGATAATTGCCCTGAGTGCAACGGCCCATATCGTAACAATTGGCCGTTCAGCAGGTCTCGCTCTAGAGATGGGAAATTAGAGCCGATCAGCAGGAACTGGCATGACCAAGACGACCGGCGCCCTCCAGTACGTGATCGGCTGGGGGGCAGAAGTGACCAATATGACCGGTCGGAAGGTAGGCGCGAGCGAAATGATAGGCCGGGGGGCAGATTTGATCGACATGACCGGCCAGAAAACAAGGTTAGCATCCACAGATGACTTGAAGAAATGGCCGATGCTCGGGTGTCAGACGAGAACCCTTTAGGACGCGAACCAGAATGGGAACGTGCTAGGCCACGAACCAAACCGGTGAACCCCAGGTGGTGCCCCGATGGATTGACCAAGTCTCAAAAATGAAGAATCCAATGTCTCCGCCAGTGGGAACAACAGGAGGAAGAGCAAGGGCATACGGTAGACGAGAAGAACGGCAGGTCTCAGGTATGGTGCCCCAAAAGAAACGACAGAGGAGGCAACGAATCGGCAGCCGACATCGACATGGTTTTCATACTGCCGATGGAATTCATGACTCCTGCCAACTGACAGAACATGTCGGCAATAGAGGAGCAGATGTCACAATTGGCTTTGGAGCCAATGACAGCCACATTCGAGAAGCCCGAAGATGACAAACGACAACACCTGAAAGCGTTGTTTCTTAAAGGGCATGTCAACGGCCAACCCATCACCAGATTACTGGTAGACGGAGGAGCTGCAGTCAACATCATGCCGTACGCCATGTTCTGGAAGCTAGGGAAGAGCGATGACGACCTGACCAGGATAGATATGATGCTCAAGGACTTCGAGGGCAACGTATCCCCCACTCGCGGTGCTCTCTGCGTCGACCTCACCATCGGCAGCAAGACCCTTCCGACTACTTTCTTTATCATTAATGGCAAGGGGTCCTACAACATGCTACTCGGCCGAGACTGGATACATGCAAATTGCTGTATCCCGTCCACAATGCATCATTGCCTCATGCAATGGGTTGGCGACAATATCGAGGTGGTCACTGCCGATTCCGCATACAGCGTCGCGGAAGCCGACACGCAGCAGTGGAGCTGCGAGAACGTCAAGTGCATATCCGGGAGAATATGGGATACTGATTTCTTGAAGGTGTCCAATTTTGGACTATAGCCGATCCGAGCAGTCGGCTCCGAAGACTCACACTAAATGGATCAGTTCGCCCGAGAAGATGGGAAGCTGGGACACGGATTCACGTCGGCCGATTCATTAGAAATGATAGACTTAGGCGATGGCACCAAACCAAGGCCGACATTTATTAGTGCAAATTTGGATCCGGAATACAAATGTAAATTGACAAGTTTGTTAAGAGAATTTAAGGATTGCTTTGCTTGGGAATACCATGAGATGCCCGGATTAGACCGATCTATTGTTGAGCATCGGTTACCCATAAAGCCGGGGTATCGGCCGTATCAACAGCCTACACGGCGGTGTAATCCTAAAATCCTACCAAACATAAAGGCCGAAATAACACGGCTAATCGAAGCAAAATTTATTCGGCAATGCCGTTATGCCGAATGGATCTCCAACATTGTACTAGTATACAAGAAGAACGGAAAGCTACGCGTATGCGTCGATTTCAGGAACCTCAATCAGGCCACACCAATGGACGGATACCCCATGCCGACGGCCGATGTGCTGATAGATGCTGCCGCAGGGCACAAGGTTATTAGTTTCATGGATGGAAATGCTGGATACAATCAGATACTAATGGCCGAAGAGGACATATCCAAAACGGCCTTCAGATGCCCGGGTCACCTTGGTTTATTCGAGTGGGTGGTAATGACTTTCGGCTTGAAAAACACCGGCGCTACGTATCAGAGAGCCATGAATTACATGTTTCACAAACTTATCGGCATACTAGTAGAAATCTACATCGACGACGTCGTAGTTAAATCAAAAGGACACCAGGAGCATTTGGCCGATTTACGACAGGTATTGGAATGCACTAAGAAACATGGGCTGAAGATGAACCCGAATAAGTGTGCCTTCAGCGTATCCGCCGGACAATTCTTAGGATTCATGGTGCATGAGCGGGGAATAGAAATCAATCGAAAGACCATAGCGGCCATCAACAAAGTCATGGCCCCGCAGAATAAAACTGAATTGCAATCTCTAATCGGCAAGGTGAATTTCATCAGAAGATTCATATCTAATCTGTCTGGGCGAATCCAAGCCTTCACACCATTATTAAAGTTGAAGCCCGACCAAGAGTGTTGGGATACGAGGTAGGCTACACTAGCGCAAATCAAAATTTTCTACCGCGTATAACCAGGAAGAACTGCCGTATAAGGATCACGGGATTACCACTCGACGCACTACTGGTGCGGAAGATGTAGATTTGCGTCGATGCAGTGAAGACGATCACGTAGTCGTACGTAGTCGATCAACGTAGTCGTACGTAGTCGATCACGTCCAGCAGCTCCTCAGCAGCTCGTCCACGTGCACAGCAAGATCGCCTCCGGTACCGTGGCTCGTCGTCGGCTCGTCGCGGCTCGTCGGCGGCTCGTCGGAGGCTCGTCCAAGTGCTGCAGGCGCAACACCTCCAAGGTATCCACACGTGCAGGGAGGAAGCGTCGCAAGCCGGATTGCTAGATCCGCGAGTTGCAACAGGCGAGGGCGTGGGAGGCGCGGCAAGAGTGTTCAGCCAAAAGGTGTCAAACCTAGGACGCCCCCACCCCTCTATTTATAGGGGTTCCTGACGGGCCTCTGGATCCGAGGCCCATTAGTACTCCTAAACCTAATCCAACTCGGATCAGATCCGAATTGGGCTTCCAGCCCCTTAAGTGTGTGACCCTATGGGTTCGGATACGTATAGACATGGCCCGAGTACTCCTACTCGGCCCAATAGTCGGTAGCGGCCTCTAGCAAGACGTGCCAACTCCTATACGCACACGAAGATCATATCAGACGAACCATCACAACATAATATACATGCTATTCCCTTTGCCTCACGATATTTGGTCTAGCTTCAAGCCGACCGCTCTTTCTCGATCCTGTGATTCGGAATCCCTTTGTAGGTTAACTCTTAACCGTACGTAGCATGGCCATGCATTTTCGGATCCGATCACTCGAGGGGCCCAGAGATATCACTCTCAATCAGAGAGGGGCAAATCCCATCTTGATTGACCATGTCTCATAGCATGCTTCTTGACAAACCCGAAAGCTACCTTTATAACTACCCTGTTACGGCGTAGCGTTTGATAGCCCCTAAGTAGGTCGATCCACATCTAGAATACATGCGACAATCTCAGGTCTAAGGACAAAGCGTATATGTTGTTTAAAGAGAGAACTACTTCTCGTGTTGGGTCAGTCCTAACACATGTCTCCACATGTGTCCACATTATTAGTTCAACATCTCCATGTCCATGACTTGTGAAACATAGTCATCAACTAATACATGTACTAGTCTAATATTCATGTGTGTCCTCACATGAACTCCGACTAGGGACAACTTTAGAATAACCATACAAGTAAAGAGTTTCACATACAATTCACATAATTGCAAATCAATTCAAGTAGCCTTTAATGGATATTCAATGAACACAACATACAAATCATGGATATAAATGGAATATCATCATCTCTATGATTGCCTCTAGGGCATACCTCCTAACAAAGAGTTCATATGGGGGGAAGAGCAACGCAAGGCATTGGAAGATATCAAGCAGTACTTGGTCTCACCACCGGTATTGGTCCCACCTCAAACTGGTAAGCCATTTAAACTATATTTATCAGCCGATGAACGAGCTATCGGGTCGGCTCTGGTCCAGGAGTTCGAGGGAATAGAACGGGTAATTTATTATGTTAGTAGAAGACTTCTGGACGCCGAAACAAGGTATCCTCCAGTAGAGTGGTTGTGCCTATGCCTTTACTTCTCATGCACCAAACTCAGGCACTATTTGCTATCAGCGGAATGTGTGGTCGTATGCAAGGACGACGTGGTGAAATACATGCTGTCATTGCCGATTTTGAAAGGACGAATCGGAAAATGGATCTTAGCTTTGTCGGAGTTTGACCTTCGATATGAATCGGTAAAAGCCGTTAAGGGTCAGGTCATGGCCGATTTCGTTGCCCAGCACTGCGGACCAGAGGCTACCTTCGTGGAACCAGTACCTTGGTCCTTATACTTTGATGGATCGTCATGTGGGGCCGGATCAGGAATCGGCATCGTCCTCATATCGCCTCGGGGGGCAAGCTATGATTTCTCTCTGCCGATAGAAGCATCCACCACTAACAATCAAGCAGAGTACCGAGCCGTACTAAAAGGGTTACAATTATTAAGGGAAGTCAAGGCTAATTCTGTCGAAATTTTTGGGGATTCCATGCTTATCGTGGATCAATTAACAGGGAGGTCCGAATGCAAGGACGATGTGTTGAGGATTTATTACGAAGATTGCTTGCAGCTTCTGAAAGAATTCAAGTCTGCAGTTATTGAGCACATCCCAAGGAATCACAACGAGGATGCCAACAAGTTCGCCCAACATGCATCTGGGTATCGGCCGATTCAAGGTGCTATGGCTCTAGAGCTCGCGGCCAATGACTGGTGAAAGGAGATTGCCGATTACCTGAAAGATCCATCCAAGAAAGTGGATTGGCGGGTACGATTTCATGCTACCAAATATGTGTTACTGGAAGACGACTTGTTCTACCGAACAATTGATGGCGTCCTACTCAAGTGTCTAGGAACGGAGGAGGCTAAGACTCTGATGGGAGAAATCCATGAAGGAGTGTGTGGAGCCCACCAGTCGGCACATAAGATGAAATGGATGATTAGGAATAATGGGTATTACTGGTCGACGATCCTCGAAGATTGCTTCAAATATTATAAAGGATGCCAGGATTGTCAGAAATACGGGAATGTCCAACGTGCGCCCGCATCGGCCATGAATCCCATTATCAAACCATGATCGTTCAGATGTTGGGGAATAGACCTCATCGGCCAAATCTATCCTCCGTCAAGCAAAGGGCACAAGTTCATTCTGGTGGCCACTGATTATTTCACCAAATGGGTGGAGGCGATTCCGTTAAAGGCCATAACATCGGCTGCTATGGTTGACTTTGTAAGGGATCATATTGTCTACCGTTTCGGCATTCCCCAGACTATCACGACCGATCAAGGAACGATGTTTACATCAGGAGAATTCGAGGAGTTCACGGCCGACATGGGAATCAAATTGTTAAATTCCTCTCCGTACTATGCCCAAGCTAATGGCCAGGCCAAATCTTCCAACAAAGGGATAATTAAGTTAATCAAGAGGAAGATAGAGGAACAGCCGAAAAAATGGCATTTATGTCTGACTGAAGCCCTATGGGCATACAGGATGGTTTGCCATGGGGCCACCAAGATGTCCCCTTATCAGTTGGTGTACGGTCACGAGGCGGTACTAACATGGGAATTGAGGGTAGGGTCGAGACGCACCTCGCTCCAGGACCAGTTGGCAGCCGACGACTACTCCTCACTCATGAAAAGGGAACTTGATGACTTGGCTGGCCAACGATTGAGAGCTTTGATAAGTATTGAAGAAAACAAGAAGAAAGTGGCCAGATGGTATGATAAGAAGGTCAAAGTCAAACAATTCTCTCCAGGAGACCTGGTATGGAAGTTAGTGTTGCCGATCGGGTCGAAAGATCCTAAATTCGATAAGTGGTCCCCTACGTGGGAAGGGCCATATAAAATCGGCAGATGTGCTCCAGGAAATGCCTATATTCTGGAAACGATCGAAGGAGAAGAGTTTACTAGGGCTCTGAACGGAAGATACTTGAAAAGGTACTACCCTAGTATATGGGTCGGAGCATAAGGATCAACCACGATGAACAAGCCCACAGCCGATACAAAAGGAATCGTTTAGAGAAAAACATAATCGTCCAAATCGGCCGATATATTTTATTCGGTACGGACGATGGGTTACACGGCCGACACAGTACAAGTCGCCCTTAGAACAAAAAATAATTAACCACACCTCTTCTTAAGCTCTCTCTCAACTCGACCTAGTTCTATCAGAAGACGGATGCGCCATTCTTCTATCTCTTTCATCGCGGCTTCCGCTTCAACTTGACGGGGGAGAGGATGACTCTGGTCCATTGCCGGGCGTGATGTTCCTACTGCTGCATCCTCAAGGATGATTTGACGAGGGAGCGCGTGACTTCTGTTGGCTTGAGGTCGCCGATGGTCATTGCCGTCAAGAAAGTCCCAGATCCGTCGGATGTCAGCAGGGAGGTGCTCTTTGAGTTCGTCACAATGGGCCCTGATTAAATCCTTGTCTTCTTGTGACAACGGTTCATCGGAGTACACGAGTCCGATGGCTCGTTCGAGCTCAGGGCTAAGGCGCCGCGGCTAGGAAAAGCAACAATATTCATATGGCCGCCGAAGATGTGATTCTCTTTAGAGAAATTAAACTGAGAAAAGAGGATGAAGGCAAATCTTATACCTATTAACAGAGGAAAAGGTAGAGGATGAAGAATACATGACTGAAAGGCGCGCCGACGAAAACAAGTCAGGGGAGATGAAGCCGAGCTAGACGGGTACATTCAAAATGGGGGCCTAGGCCGGCGTTTATAAGAAGAGAAGGTGTGGATGTTTGGTAAGACGCGTCCCATCGGAAGTAAAAAAGGTAATAAATAAGGGGGCGCCGCGAAGGATGGTCAAAGGAGGTATTAATGTTCGTACAAAGACTGCCAGTGCTTTTACAGGTCGCCCAGAAGGGCGTTGATAGCCGCGATCGCTCGGCGCCGGATCTGATCGGCAGAGTCCAGGACCCGTTGATCATCCTCCGCCAATCCAGGGACTTCTGACATATGGCGGTGGAGTTTGAGGGCTTCGTGAGCCAGGTGCTACCTCTCCCGTTTCAGATCGGCGATGACGGAAGAAAGTTCCTAGAGCCTCTTCTCTTCAGCGGTTATTGCTTTGGTCACCTGCTCCATCTCCTTGGCAAGCTCTGCTCTTCGGCGTTTGAGGCGATCTATCGTGCCGACAATTCCCGGGCGAGAGTCTTCTAGAAAGTGGATCCGTTGATGCACCTCTTGAGCTTGACGCTTGTACGTATCTTCTTCTTCACGAGTCTTGGTCAACTTGGCGCGATCGGCCATATGACGCAGGGCCCTTAAGACCGGAATCCTCATTGACTCGATATACGCGGCCGGCGCCAAGGCTTCTTCCGCTTCTTCTGGTACTCGCCCGCTGACGTCACCAAAAAGTTGCCGAATCGGCGAGGCATCTTCTACTAATCGGCCGATGTCCTCTTGAAGAAGAGATCGTATGCTGACAAGTTTGGCACGAACATCATCAGGAACGAAGCTCAAAGTGACCTGACAAGAGGTGACTTCCTCGTTATCGGAGAGTGTGACCGCGAACGAAAAAAGACTGTTGTTGGGGGTGTCTTGTTCCTGGAAAATAGTAAGTCAAAAAGAAAACAAATCAGCCGATGGTGATGGCAAATCGGCCGAGTAAGGGTGGGAAATCTCTTACCTCCTTAAAGCGGATTTCTTCAAACTGCGTTTGAGAGGCCGTTACCCTCGGTTCAGGGGTTGGTACCATTGGTTCGTCAGAAGAAGAAGACTCCACAATGATTGGCGCTTTGCTCGGGCCAGCCTCTCGAAAGATGACCAATGGTTGATTAAGCGGGGCGCTTAGCGTGCCAGTGACCTGTGTCAAAAAATTGAATAAGAACATCATTCAGACACTAGGAGAATGGGTTGAAAGGGTAGCATACCTCGGCAGATGGAAGCGTTGGCGTTTCGACAACCGATTGGGTTGCTGCCGATTGTTGGGGGTCCACGGAGGTAATTTGTGCAGTCTAATATAAGAGGAGTCAGTATAGAGATGGCAATCGGTAAGATCGGATAACAAGTTTACCTGCATGGCCTCCACCAGTAGTGATGCAGCAACTGCCCCAGCTTCCGTGACAACTTGAATGTCTACTTCTCCGGCGGTTGGAAGGGGCGGTGCGACCGAAGTTTCTGCCGATGTGATCATAGGAGGATTGGCCGATTCTATACGAGCTCGTACTCGATGACTGGTCTTCTTGATAACCTTCTTCTGTGCCTGCTTCGATCGGCCGGCGATAACATCCACGGAAGGGGCATTATAGCCGATAAGGGGGAAGGTGGTGTATGGATGATGATTCTCTATCGCCCGGCCACTCCGGCTGCGTGTTGGGGGAACGCAGTTTTCAGACTGAGGCAACAGCAAGAGTTAGTGTACGCATTTAACAACATTAATAAAGGAATGAAAGTCGGCTAGGGAAAAATACCTCGGCATTCGGATCGATGTTGGCTGGATCCAGGAGGTTGCAGTATGTCGATGCAGAGGTGCAGAACAGGTATTGTTTCCATTCGGCCCACCATAGCTTGAATGGTTGGACAGCAAAGGGGGCTACTATCCAGTCATTCAGGTCTATGGTACTGGAGTCTGGGATCCGATCTCGCAGCCAATTATAGTCAAGACCCTTGGTGAGCTCATCTCTGAACTTTGCTCGGTCGGCGAAGTATGCCTGAATCAGCAGTTGACCCATGCCGAATTGCCGTGCTGCAACGGAGGGGTTGTAGAACTCATACGTAGGAGCATCCTTCCCCGAGAAGAAGTTGGCCGGTATGATTCCCGGTTTGATTAATTCGTCTGTGAGGTCTTCGTCGAATCGGCCAGTGGTCGAATCAAAGCAAGAAGGGAGCTCAAAGATTGGGTCATCTCTCTGATAAGGGAACCAGACAGTTGCATCTTCATTGAAACCGTTATAAAAACACTGGAAGTATTCGGCCACCTTGGTAGCAGAGTACGAACAACCGGAGAAGGCCAATGCCGCTTCGCCGAAGGACGTACATCGGCGTCGGACAGTGGGATTCTCTACTGATTCAACGTTGGGGAACGTCATGTGTTCCAGAAATCTTGCTCATGTATAGGTTTAAGCCATAAGTTAATAAACCACCAGGGTCCACCTGGGTTTCCAATCGGCTCCCCTTGGGATAGTTTGATGCCTATTTGGTGAAGCATGTGGTAGGCTGCTCCCAGTAAGTGCTTTCCAAGGGGAACGGAAGTCCCTATCGATAATGCTTCGGCCAGAGCTTGAGTATTGGTAGATGGACCAGCTGCTCTCCCACAGAAGAAGTGTTTCTCCAGCCACATCATCAGGAAGGTCGTGTGCTCTCTGTTCTCGACAGATCCGGCCCTTTTGTTGCATCTGATGAAACCTTTCCACCCGCCGATTCCCCTTGTGTCCAGCCGATGGGATGTTGTGGCTATAAGGCGGAAAGGGGTGTCCGGGGAGGAAATGTCCAGGCCGGTCAGCAAGACTACATCAGCCAGAGTGGGGGTCATGGGTCCGTGTCCAAACAGGAATGCATTGAGAGCATCAGACCAGAAGTAAGAAGCTGCCATCACTAATGGTTCATTCCGTTCCATTTGGGACAAGGATAGATCGATGCATTGGCCGATTTTGAGCTCGTCCCATTGGACCTTCTTAGAGGCGGCTATCCGATGGTACCATTCCCTCCAGCCGGGAGTTTCATTCGGCCAAGACCTAAAGGTACCCGACCAATGATCTAGGTCCATAGTTGATTGTTTGAAGGGGATCCTATGGGTTTCCAAATTGATTAAGTCGGTTGGATCTGGGTTTCCCATGGGACCAAGGCAGATAAGGCCGGGGTTTTCTGTGAGACGAATGGTGATGTGATGCCTAACCGCCTAAAAAGGAAAAAGGGGTGCGAGGGTAAGAAATAGATCTAAAGTAAATGCATTACTGATAGGGACAGTTTCGGTAATGACCTCCGGGATGAAGCTCCTCGTAATCGGCGGAATCGCCGGTGCAGCTGCAGATGATGAAGCCGCCAATGGGATCTCGGATGAAGCCTCAACTTTCACTGATGGAGCTCCTTCTCCCGTCGATGGAGCCGCCGCCGTCGCTACTAGAACCTCCACCGAAGGCACCATTTCTGGAGCTTCGGACGTTGGTGAAGTGCCTGAAGGTGCCGCCATTGGAGAAGTAGGAAGGAATGTGAAAGGAAGGAGGCGCCGGAGAGCTGGAGGACTAAGGAAAGTGTTGGAGGGAGAAGAAAGCCTGTGCGCTGAGGAAGAAGGACGTGAGCTCGTAAGGGAAGTACGGGATGCGTGGTAGGGTGAACCACGTGACAGCTGAAACAACCACGAAAGCTCAAGATGTTGTGCTCAATATGTTCCTCGTCAATTCTAAACCTGCATTAGATTTATTTGATTTTGGAGCATCACATTCATTTATAATCGATCAATTTGTGGCAAAGCATAACATACCTATGTGTCCTATGAGGAAATTTTTGTGAATTAGCTCACCAGGTGGTGAGATGAAAACTAGTCAATTATGCCCACGGGTCAATTTCAAAATCATGGGGATAGATTTCATAGCTAACTTAGTGGTCCTAAAGTCCAATGGTATTGATGTGATTCTTGGAATGACTGCTTAGGAGGATGTAATGGGATTATCCTCAATGCCGAGAGGTTAGCGCTTTTAACTAGCCCTCAAGGGGACAGGATTGAGTTTGTGGCTACTGCCTCATCCAAAGAAAAGGGTATAGTGAATCAGATAAAAGGAAAATCTTTGGAGGATATCAAGGTTGCATGCGAATACCCCAACATCTTTCTTGAGGATTTACCAGGTATGCCACCTGACAGTGTGTTGACACCAGATTTCGACACGAGTAAAATCGGCGTTAGGAGAGGAAGAAATTTGAAGATGCGGCGAGATGCAAGGGCGACGATTGGAAATCGGCCGATTGGTGCTACAGTCAAGGATCGGTTGGTTGGTGCTACAGTTGAGGATCGGCCGATTAATGCTACAGTCGAGGATCGGCCGATTGACCCTTGGAGTTCTTCCTCGCCCGACCTTAGTTTCCAGGGTCGGAGTAGTCTGAACCCCCGACGTGTGGGTCCTAATCGGTTGTCCCTTGCCGATGAGATGGTCGGCCGATTAGGAGGCTGGAATAGTTGGGCTGGTGTGGGCCTAAAAAGGATTATGAAGATGAAGAGGGAATCAGCCCATGAAGCGCGTGATAATCGACCTAGTACGAATCGTACTTGTAAATATTCGTTTTCTGTTTAAATTTAGAGATAGAGTTCTAGTCGGATAAGAAGTCGTTTGTAACAGGCTATAAATAGCCACCCTTGTAGATCTGTAATCATCAACTCAATACAACAAACTACTATTTCCTCGTACTTACTTTCAAGCAGGCGACTTCGCCAACACTTTTCTTCTTTTTCACGAGTTTGTACGGGTTGGCGGGGCTGCATCAACTTGACCTCCGGCCGATCTTGTAACTTCGGGCGCATCGCTGTTGTTTCATTTAGATTTATTCATCAGTTATCGATATTTACTAGAATTCTAGGTTTTACCTGTTGTTCTGGTTTTGTCACTAGTTATCCAGCTAGGAATCGGTAATTTCGGCTTTTCTTGTACTTCGTTGTTTAATCTATTTACTTTACGCATAGCCAATTAGATCTGTTCCTAGTGTTGCTACTGTAGCGTTGTTTAGATTACTCTAGCAGTTTTCTTTATTAACGTTGCCTGGTAATCGGCTGCATCATAGCCGATTTCTTTATTACGGCGAATCGGCCAATTCGCTGATAAGCTTTCCCGAGATCGGAACCTTAGCCGATCGCAACCTCTGGGAACTAACACGTTTCTTTCCTTGCCAATCAACAGGTCAGATTGGCTGGCACGCCGTGCGAACCGCACCAGGGCTATCACCCGAACAGGAGCTAAGCAGATTCTCCCGGGTCGTGTGTCCGACGTTGGGAATTTGATCAGCCGATTTCTAGCGCCAACACAGTGATATCGAGTTCTCTATAGATCTTTTACCCGATACTTCACCTATATCTAAAAGACCCTATAGAATGGATGCTAAGGATTTGGTTGAGTTAAAGAAACAAATAGAAGAATTATTAAGTAAAGGTTTTATCCGTCCTAGCTCTTCACCTTGGGGAGCGCCTGTACTTTTTGTTGATAAAAAGGATGGCATCAGAAGAATGTGCATGGATTATAGGGCTCTTAATGATGTAACTATTAGGAATAAATATCCACTACCTAGGATCGAAGATCAATTTGATTAGACGAGGGGTGCAAAGGTCTTTTCCAAAATTGATCTGCGATCAGGTTATCACCAGTTAAAGATCTGACCAGAAGATATTCCCAAAACAGCGTTTACATGTAGATACGGCCTATATGAATACACTGTGATGTCTTTTGGGTTGACAAACGCTCCAGCGTATTTCATGTACTTGATGAATAAGGTGTTCATGGAGTATCTAGACAAGTTCATGTTTGTATTCATAGATGATATCTTGGTTTTTTCTCAAAATGAAGAAGTACATGAAGAGCACCTAAGATTAGTGTTACAGAAGCTTCGGGAAAATCAGCTATACGCCAAATTGAGTAAGTGTGAGTTTTGGTTGAAAGAAGTTTCCTTCCTTGGACATGTTATCACCGATGGAGAAAGCACCGTAGACCCCAAGTAAAGTTCAAGATGTGCTAAACTGGAATCCGCCCAAGAATGTGTCTGAAATCAGGAGTTTTCTTGGATTAGTGGGTTATTACCGTATATTTATTGAAGGATTCTCGAAAATTGTAAAACCTCTCACTTCATTATTAGAAAAGGAAAAGAGTTTAAATGGGATGCCAAGTGTCATGCTAGTTTTGAAGAGCTGAAGAAGAGGTTAACTACCGCCCCTGTGCTAATAATGCCTGATATCCACAAAGGCTTCGACGTCTATTGTGACGCTTCACACCTAGGTCTCGGATGTGTACTGATGCAAGAAGGCAAAGTAGTAGCTTATGCCTCTAGGAAGCATTAACAAAATTATCCTACTCATGATTTGGAATTAGCAGCCGTTGTGCATGCATTAAAGATTTGGAGACATTATATGATCAGGAACAGGTGTTAGATCTTCACCGACCGCAAAAGCCTAAAATACATCTTCACTCAAAGGGATCTTAATCTAAGGCAGCACAGCTAGCTAGAGTTGATCAAGGACTATGATCTGGATATCCAGTTTCATCCTGACAAAGCAAATGTTGTAGCAGACACTCTAAGTCAAAAGGATCAAGCTAATATGACTATAGCCCGGTTGATGTCCCAAGAATTGTGTTGGGGAAGGGAGCGACTCAACTTAGGAATCATTGCCCATACTGATGCCATGATCATGGAAATTGAACCTACACTGAAACAAAAGATAAGAAAAGGGCAATTGACGGATGCTAAAATCAAAGAGATTAAGACCCAGATTCATTTAGGGAAAGCCCCAACTTCATTGAAGATGATCAAGGAACTATTTGGTTCAGGAAAAGGATCTGTGTACAAAAAATCGACCATCTTCGTGGACTCATACTGAAGGAAGCACACGATTCAGCTTTTTCCATTCACCGTGGTGGTACCAAGATGTACCAGGATTTGAAGGAGAAATATTGGTGGTATAGTTTGAAAAGAGATGTAGGAACCCACGTTGCTTTGTGTGATGTGTGTTAGAGTGTAAAAGCAGAACACCAAAGGCCACCAGGTTTACTTCAGCCATTGAAAGTACCTAAGTGGAAATGGGAAGAGATCGGAATGGATTTTATTGTTGGGTTACCTCGCACTCGTGATGGCTACGATTCCATATGGGTTATTGTGGATAGATTAACTAAAGTTGCTCATCTCATACCAGTTCAAACAACCTATACTGGAGCCAAGTTAGCAGAACTATATATGTCAAGGATTGTGTGTTTACATGGTGTTCCAAAGAAAATAGTATTTGATCGAGGTACTCAATTCACGTCGTGTTTCTGGCAAAAGCTACATTAATCAATGGTTACAAAGCTTAATTTTAGTTCCACGTATCATCCATAAACAGATGGTGAAACTGAAAGGACCAATCAAATCTTACAAGATATGTGAAGAGCTTGTGCCTTAAAACATGGAGGTAGTTGGGATAAAAGCTTGTCGTACACATAATTTTCCTATAATAACAGTTATCAGGCAAGTCTTAAGATGGCCCCGTTTGAAGCCTTATATGAAAGAAAGTGTAGAACACCGTTGTACTGGAGTCAGACAAGAGAAAGTTAGGTTTTTGGACCGAAGATTCTTAAAGAAGCTGAAAGGCAAGTCTAGATAATTTGAGATAACCTCAAAACTACACAATCATGATAGAAGAGTTATGATGATACTCGGAGGAGGGAATTGACATTCGATGTTGGAGATTATGTGCATCTCAATGTATCACCTATTAGAGGCCTCCGTCGATTCAAGGTTAAAGGGAAGTTGTCACCTTGTTACATCGGTCCTTTTCAAGTCTTGGAAAGGAAGGTGAACTGGCATATCAATTAGAACTACCTGCTTGACTGTCAGATGTCCATTATGTGTTTCACATATCTCTGCTGAAAAAGTGTGTCAGAGTACCTGAAGAACAATTACCATTAGAAGAACTCAATGTGAAAGATGACTTGACTTATTCGGAGCATCCTGTTAAAATACTAGAAATATCCTAGAGAGTGACTCGGAGCAAAGTAATCAGAATGTGCAAAGTACAGTGGAGTCACCACTCTGAAGATGAAGCTACTTAGAAAAGAGAAGATGAGTTTTATGAAGAATTACCTCAGTTGTTTCCCAATCTTTCTGAATCTTGAGAACAAGATTCTCTTTAAGGGGTCTAGGATTTGTAACACCCAAAATTCCATCACAAAAACAATGTAAGCAACTTGCGTCGGTCTAGATTTCTAAGGACTTAATAATTTTTTTAAATAAATCTCAGCCTTTAATAGTTTAAACAACACTTGAAATGACTTTAGAATCAACAAGTGGTTGATGCATGCATTTCATTTGCATTGGTTTTATTTGAGTTGTGTTTACAACAATTAAAAAAAAAAGAAAACCCCTTCAACCTCTCCTTTTCCCCTCTCTCTGTAGCCCAACAACAAGCCGTCGGCCCCCTTTTCTTTTCGTCGGCCCAACCCACCTCCCCTCTTCCCCTCTCCTCCTCACCAACAGGGCGGACCCACCCGTCAGGGCCACCCCCTACCTCTGGCCGGCGCCGCCCGAGCCCACACTCGAGAGTCGCTCAGCCTCCCGCGTCACTCGCTTTCCCCATGCCCGCACGCGCGCCACGCCCGCCACTTTCGCTTCCCCTCCCTCCTACTAGTAACCACCGCCTCCACCACCGGCCACCATCAATGGTGCCACCGCCCTATCTCCACCCACTAGCTCCGCCTCCATTTCCCGCTCGCACGTATAAAAGCTCCCCCACATCCACCCGGAGCTTCCTCCACTTTTCCCTACCGCTAAAACCCACCAGAATGCTGCCCACACCAAGCGCCGCCGCCGCTATCCATCCTCCGCTGCAGTGCCAAGACCGGCCAGTCCCGCCCGCTGCCCTGGGTTCCTCTCGTTCTTCTCCACCACTTGTGCCACTTGCCCAGGCTTAGGACAAACAACAACCCAGAGAAAGACAAAGGCCAGAGGCCCCAAAGGGCCTAGGATGATCGGCTCAGGCCGATTGGATTAGGGTCCCCTACGCCCCGTTCATGCTCATCTTGAATACTTAGGTGTTAAGTTTCACAAGATATGACAAGTTCACTTTAGGATCAAGGATGGAAGCAAGTAGCACTTTGGAAAGTTATCAAGATCCAACCTTATCCCGAGACTATCGTCAAGCGAGGCCTACATGCATACAAAAATAAGGTTTCAAAACATCAAAGAAGACTTGGTGATGAGGTTGGGTGTGAGGGGGTAAAAGGAAGGGCCAGGCCAATCGGCCTGGACCCCCCAAGACTGATCAGCCTGACACTTTCATTCGCCCGTTTGCCTTCCAATTTAAACCACGATCTCTCCAGACTATAAATACCTCGATATTTCATCGAGCACGCAGATTGGATTGAAGATTCGAAGCAGAAGGAGCTGAGGAACTTGAGAGACAACAATCGATGGAGAGATAAGGGCCATGTAGTTGTTTGGAGACTAGCTTAGGCTAGGTTTCGGCTGGCGTGATCACCCTGCGAGGAAGATCCACACTAGAGTTCTGAAGCTAGGATTCACAAGTCACGGGTATGTCCTCAGTGGAGATCTTGTGATAAACATTCATTCATTGTAAAGTAATAGATGAGTTCCGATTCATTAGCGATCCGTATGCCTCCTTCTATGATTTCTACTGTTATGAGTTTGCTTATTCCAATCTATAAAGCTTGTAGATTGCATAGGGTGTTCTTGTAGTCATGTTGACTAGATTTGCATGCCTGATCTAACATAACAGCTAGACGTCCTTGACGTCGAGGTGTTCACGCTCTGCCTCAAGTCTGCATTGGGCTCGAACCCCATTGTGAGTGTTGTAGACATCATCCTGTACTCAATGTTCAACACTTTCCGCCAGCTCTCTTGAGGGACCCCATTGTCTCCACCGCACTCGCCACATGGCCAGTTCCCTACAGCCTCGCATCTCCCGCGGATGCATACGCGCGGGGGCTCTGGAGGGCCATGATGCCGCCCCTTCTCACGTTCGAGTTCGTGGGGATGGCGGGCTATTGCCTCACCTCCTTCTATGACCTCTCGATGAAGAGGTCAAAAGCAACGGCTCCAGCATCAGCGACTCGCGGGAGTGCGCTATGGCGGACGCCCCGGGGCAGCCACTGGAGGTGGTGGAGTCCCAGCAGACTCACACCCCTTGGACCCTCATGAGGAGGCCCTTGCACGTGTGCAGGCACATGGCAACGAGCTGCGACAGTGGCAGTAGAGCCGGTAGCCACCTGTGCCAGCGCATCAAGCACAACGCTCTGAACCGCACGCTCGCAACCCGGCAAGGGGCGCTTGAGGCTGCGCCTGCCAGGTGCAGCGCAACATTCTGGTTGGAGGAGACGATCCCCCTCGGTTTGCTTGTGCCAGCCAGGACATCGCTGCAATGGCGATGTTACCGCACAGCCTCCCCGAGCCCACCGACCCCTAGGACCAGGCGATTCACCGGAACCTCCGGGCACTGATGGAGACCGCCGCCATCCAGCAGGCGTAGAGCTCCGCATCACAACAGCGGCATGCAGCCTCTTGCCTGACCAGGGCATTGGGGCTGCAGTAGTCAAATCGCTCCGTTCGCCCACCACAGCAGCTACCTCGAGCAGGGCAGGGTGCCACGATCGCGCGGCAACCCGACCCAGCACCTGCTCCACGCCGCCCGCATGTGCGCGAGCGGCTCAGGCCAAACTGTGATGCTCGCAACCTCATCACCACTCGATGCCTGGCTTAGCACGACGCCAACATCCACCGAATTGCGGCGAGCGTGGGTGGCATGGGCCCCAGCCAACTCATCTAGGAGTACGAGGAGACTCACCCCAGGTGTGACGGCCGACTGAGCGACCGGTACAATGATCGGAACCCTAGCCTGGATGGCTCGGGACGACGGGCTTTCGGTCGATGCATCCAGAAAGCACCATTCTTGCAGCGCTTCTAACCGCCCACCAACATCGCCAAGTACACTGGGGAGACAAACCCCGATGTATGGCTTGAAGACTTCCGGCTCACCTGCCGAGCCGGCAGAGCGGATGATGATTACTTCATCATCCAGTACCTTCCCATCTGCGTAGGGGAGTTCGTTCGAGCATGGCTCAAATTCCTACCGCCCAACAGCATCCATTACTGGGCGGGCCTCAAGAAGGTCTTCGTCGAGAACTTCCAGGGGACGTCCGTCCGTCCCGGGAACTCCTAGGACCTCAAGAGTTGCAAGTAGGAGCCCAACAAGTCCCTGCAGGATTACATCCGTACGTCCTCAAGGCAGTGCAACTCCCTTCCTGACATCGTCGACGCAGATGTCATCAGCGCATTCTCTCCGGGACAACCTACAAGTTCTTGGTCCATAAGCTCAGCTGCGTGAAGCCCCAGACCACCCACAACCTGCTCAACATAACCATAAACCACGCCTCTAGTGAGGAGGCGGTCGGGGCGGTCTTCAGCGGTGGTTGGGACAAGGGCAAGGCCAAGCGTGAGGCCCAAGATGAGGGCCCCTCCACCCAATGGGGCAAGAAGAACAAGAAGGATCGATGCCGCCTGACCAATCCATCCTTGGTCGTTGGGACCGAACGCCTGCGAAACCAGCCCCATCAGGAATGCTCATGAAGTGCATCCCGACCGACCAGGGGAACAACTTCTCCTCAAAGTCCACACCAGAATCTGTGGGCACCATGCGGCCCCAAGGTCGCTGGTCGAGAAAGCCTTTCGTCAAGGTTTCTACTAGCCCACGGTGTTGCAAGACGCTGAGGAGGTTGTCCGTAGGTGTAAAGGATGCCAGTTCTACGCTCGGCAAACTCACCTGCCAGCGCAAGAGCTCCAAACCATCCCCATCACCTAGCCATTCGCGGTCTAGGGCCTTGACATGCTCGAGCCCCTCAAAAAGGCCTCGGGTGGCTTCACCTACCTGCTCATAGCGGTGGACAAGTTCACCAAGTGGATCAAGGAGAAACCCATCACCAACATCCGCTCGCAAGAGGCGGTCGAGTTTTTCCTTGACATCATCTATCGGTTCGGTGTCCCTAACTGTATCATCATCGACGATGGAACAAACTTCACTAGAAAAAAGTTCCTAGACTTTTGTGATGGATACAACATTAGGACCAATGGTCACATCAAGCGGGTCAACAGCATGGTCCTCCAAGGACTCAAACCTTGTATTTTCAACCGGCTCAAAAAAACACGCCGGGTGATGGGTCGCAGAGTTCCCAGTGGTCCCCTGGAGCCTCAGAACAACCCCAAACTGATCCACAGGATTCACCCCTTTCTTGGTGTACGTAGCCGAAGCCGTGCTGCCGTTCAAGCTCGATTACGGCACTCCAAGGGTAAAGGCCTTCGACCTAAACCGAGCCGCGGAGGCTCAGCAGGACACGGTCGACCTGCTCAAGGAGGCATGAGAGATGGCCATCATCCGCTTCGCTCGTTACCAGCAAACCCTCCATAGGTACCACGAGAGAAAAATCTGAGGGAGGACCCTCGAGGTCGGCGACCTCGTACTCTGAAGGACCTAGTTGACCAAGGACAACCACAAGCTCTCTCCGCCATGGGAAGGACCATACACGGTAGCCAAGGTGATCAGACCAGGCATCTACCGACTGAATGAAGACGACAATAACATCCTCACCAACACATGGAACATTGAGAAGTTACGTTGTTTCTTTCCCTAACTCGGTTTTCTACGATCATTTCCATTCAACACTCGCCCCTACATCACCTCAGCCTGAGCACTCTTGGCCTGGGTCGCTCGGGGGCTCCACGGGAGTGTGGAACCACCCCCTCCTTACTTTCGTGCAATCACGCACTGCGCCCGAACAAAAGGGCGTCCCGTTCCTCTGACTACCCTAAGTAACTTACACTTCAACCTCCCGACCGATCAAACCTCGCCACGATCTATGAATATGAGTAGCTGAGCCTCGCGGGCTATGCTCAAGTTCTAAAGGTTGCAGCCTACAGTCAACGGGCAGGTTTGAAAGGAAAAGGGCAAAAAGCAAAATGACTTAAGGGCAAAAACGAGGACGGGTAGGACAAGCTCCCCTTCACGATTAATACGATCACAAAGAACTTAAATTTTTCATTCGGGGGCTCTCAGTCCCACACGAAATTCGTTATAATACAAAGAACTAACTACTTCTATGGAATTCTACTACTGCCACCCGAGTCGGTCGGATGGCTCGGACATTTCCTGAGAAACGGGTAAGGAGCAGTGGAATGCCACACAAAGGCTACACCAACCTTGTCACTCGAGCCGTCGAGGTAAGCGGCATCAGCTTAACCCCTTCGGTTGTGGAAACCGCGGATGGGGTGGTGCCTAAAAACCCGACCGAGGTAATTTTACCAACCCTCCGTTTCCTTTCCCATTGCAAGAGCATTCATTCATTTCATCCATCCATCCCATGCATTCATACATTCATCTCATTCATACGGTCATTGCATTTCATTCATTCATCTCTCCCATGCATGCATACATTCATTCATACATTCATCTCATACATATGGTCATTGCATTTCATTGCTTTGCATCGCGTCACAAAGCAATACTCGGCTCATTCGAAATGAGCTGCAACCGACCAAGGTTTGAACGTCGTTCCATGAAGGACTCGAGGCCGCCTCACGTGAAATGGATCTAGGGGAAAAGCAGATGAGTCCCAGCAGCCTCCGCCCGACCCGCTCAGAAGCGGATAGGGTCATCTCAAATTCTTGTTAGATCCTGACCTCGAGCCATGCCCATAGAATCTCTATCGAGGAGAGGCCAGCAGGCCACCCGAGTCGGTCGGACGGCTCGGGCATCTTCCGGGAGGTGGGTTAAGGAGCAATGGAATGCCACATGAGGGCTGGATTCCACTCGGACATACCCCTTAGGAGCTCACCGAGCCCGTCACTTGAGCCATCAAGGCAAGTGGCGTTAGCTCAACCCCTCCAGTTGCAAAAACCACGGACGGGGTGACGCATTAAAAGATGCGACTGACCCCGACCGATTTCAACAGGGCTCGGGCTGATAGATCCTGATTCAGGAGTCTGACCGGCAACACAGGTCGCGGTCGAGAACCCACATAGGCAAACACCCCTACTCACGATGAGGACTATCTCATACCAACCGGTGGAGACGCATGAGTCCGCGATTCTGGAAAAAGTACGAAAGTACTCAACTCCAACTGACTCGCCAGTCAGTCGTAGGCTCGAGGACTAGGCATCTACTCAACGTCCCTCCACAGCCCTCGCCAGCCCTCTCCTAGGAGCCTAGGCTCCTATATCTACTCAGCGCGCCTCCGTGGCCTTGGCTAGTCCCGTCCTCGGGGGCTAGACACCTGATCCTACTCAGCCACCTGATGCAGCACAACAAACAAAGGGGGAATATGCCAAAGTCCCAACGACAACCCGCCTCCACAGCGCAATGAGCACGAAGCGACATCATAAAGATGAAACCAAATGGCGCTCCCGTATGTCCCTCTTGACAGGGCAGCAACCTGCCGGTCAAAATCCAGTAGCCCCTACACGGCTTTAAAAAGCCCCAAAGGGGCTCGGGGGCTGCTGACGGGTCCATAGACCTGGGGTCCCCAATGGGCCTGGTTTCCCAATACACCTGGACTAACAAGAGGCACGGCGAGTACTGCACGTCTGGGCCGACCCAGATATGCAATGCCAGGCCGAGACCATGAACTGGCTACCGACCGACGCCTCTAACCAGGAGGCCTCATCGGCGCCCCGACCAGAAGGCGTGGTCTGTGTCGGGATCACAGCCTGACTCTGACCGAGTTCCCCCGACAGGGAGTATGCCGAACCGATGCACACTACTCCTCCTGATCGACACGGTCGGGACCAACTGGGACGACCGGCCAGGGATGCCCGCTCTGTGTGGGCCTAAGGAGTTGGTGGAGCAGATAAGGGAAACACTCAGGTCAACCATCGTATAGAGGATCGTACCTCACCACACCCTGCAAACGCTGCACAATGTCACCATGCGATGTCAGGCGGACACTGTGCTACCTGCCTGACACAACGAAGTATGAACACGGATGGAGGGTGATGGCCATACCGTAGCGGGTGGCGTAGGCAACAACATGACTAGGCAGCGTCCGTACTCTCTCTCTCTCTCTCTCTCTCTCTCTGACTTGTAAGGCCGTCCCCTTGAACTATAAAAGGGGACAGGCCCCTCCATATCTGCATAGGCGATACACACGAGAAATCTAGCGAGCACTTTCTGCAACACATAGCGCATGTTTGAGCCCCGGTCTCTCCCCTTCACTCAGACTAGAGCATGACCGGGTCTCGGACACCCCCTTCTCATCCCTCACTCGTTTTTACCCCCACTGCAAACTTCGAGCACCTGGGCTTAGGAATACAGTCGACTGACCGACCTCGAACTGGACGTAAGGCACATTGCCCGAACCAATATAAATCCTGTGTCATTGTGTGCTAGACCATATCCGATCTAACGCACAGCAAAACTACTAACATTTACTTGTCATCCAGATTTTGCACCGACAGGTTAAGAAAAAGAAAAAAAGAAAAAAGAAAGCAAGAAAGAAAGATGAAGAAAAATGAGAATAAAAATGCCCCTCTATTCTTGGAGCTTCGTAAAAATTTTCGGTGCCCTAAATGTCAATCCATACTCATTTTCCAACCATGTGCAATCCGATAATGAGGACTTCATTTGTGCCTCGAGATCATTCATCGATCACTTGCACATGTCCACCTATCTAAAAAGTGTGTGTTCCATTCTCTCCCTCTCCATAAGCAATTATTTCTCCATGACCTTTTTGACAAGTCTCAGTAAACCCAATAGAAGTTTTTCCTAGTTTGATATTATGCTGAATATAATACTTTTCTAGGACTGTTTCTACCTACCAAGCTTCAGATAAAGCCTTCCACTTATTTATATGAGTAGAATAGATTGGTAATGTTCTAGCACCTTCTTTCAGACTTGATGAACTAAGAGTTTCCAATAAGTAATTACAAGAATTTTGTTGTTGATGTTGATTTA
Organism: Setaria viridis; assembly: GCF_005286985.2. Taxonomy (NCBI): domain Eukaryota; kingdom Viridiplantae; phylum Streptophyta; class Magnoliopsida; order Poales; family Poaceae; genus Setaria; species Setaria viridis. The sequence continues at coordinate 13,940,593 of NC_048264.2, forward strand.
GCTCCTTTTCAAAAATTGTGCTCAATTGAAAGAAAAGTTCTAAAGTTGATTTAAATTTGAGAGCATTGTTCTAAATTCGTTGTGGCTTGTTCATCATTGAAAAGTGTCTATCCTCTAGATTGATAAGCTGACTACAACTTGAATATTAATTGAACATCTAAATGGAGCGCCATGTCTTGCTATGTATGATTAAGTATAGGGTTAACACTGAAGGGCAATGCTGATTTTTATTGAAGACTTGCTCAAGGACGAGCAAGGTTTAAGCATGGGGGATTGTTGACGCTCATTATTTACACACTTTTACCACTATTTATCTTCAATATTGGCATACAAATGATGTCATAATTATTGATAATACTCAATAATCGGGCCATTTTCGCATACGCATTGTCTTTTGGAGGACACTCTGTTTTTGCAGAAAATTGGACTTAATTGGAGCATAATTGGATAAGGCTTAGGACAAACAACAACCAAGAGAAAGACGAAGGTTAGGGGCCCTAAAAAGGGCCTAGGCCGATAGGCCTATGGAGCCCAGGCCGATCGGCCTAGGGTCCCATGGGCCCCGTTGATGCTCATCTTCGGCGAGGACTCCTCCAAGAATACTTAGGGGCTAAGTTTCACAAGATATGGCAAGTTCACTTCGGGATCAAGGATGGAAGCAAGCAGCGCTTTGGAAAGTTATCAAGATCCAACTTTATCCCGAGGCTATCACCGAGCTAGGCCCACTTGTATACAAAAATAAGGTTTCAGAACATCGAAGAAGACTTGACGATGAGGTTGGGCGCGAGGGGGTAAAAGGAAGGGCTAGGTCAAAAGAGTTTACTATGCATATGAATATATCATAAGATGGATAGAGACAATACTCAAGGTAGGGGTAAGATAATGATAGAAGGGTAGTGTGACACACACAAGAATCACCTCAAGATAACTAAGTTAGGGAAATGACTAAGAGTTAGCTCTAGGTTCATATGTACTTCCTATCTACTACACAGATCATACAAGTATAACATACATACACAATGTATAGGACTTCGGCTGATGCACCTAGGCACACACGGGGAGACAATACACGCACTGGTTCTGCTTGGTAAAGTTACTTCTAATTTTCAAACTCCTACAGCATACCCGAATATGGGGGATTACCAAGGATGGACAAGGCTGTCAACACCTGCCGCCTACCCTAGCAGCCCGTGGTGTAAACTCATATCCAGTGAAGCTAAGTAATCCAAGCACCATGCTTGCATTGTTAACAACACTCCAGTCGTCTTGAGCTATTGTGACAAGGGACGAAGCCACCATAAACATGGCCATTGAACTGATGCCATGGCATAAATCAACTAAGATATACACGGTAGATACTCACACATAGTATGTGCTGAAACATGGTCACATGGTCTATAGGCACATAAGAGAGTATATAGACCTATACTATGATAGTGTTGACGCTCGTTATTTATACACTTTTACCCCTATTTATCTTCAATATTGGCATACAAATGATATCATAACTATTGATCATACTCAATATCAAGCTATTTTCACATATGCATTGTATTTTGGAGGAGACTCTATTTTCTTAAGAAATTGAACTTAATTGGAGCATAATTGGATAAGGCTTAGGACAAACAACAACCTAGAGAAAGACAAAAGCTAGACGCCCCAAAAAAGGCCTAGGACGATCGGCCCAGCCCGATCGGCTTAGGGTCCCCTGGGCCCCATTCATGCTCATCTTCCGCAAGGACTCCTCCAAGAATACTAAGGTGCTAAGTTTCACAAGATATGGCAAGTTCACTTCAGGATCAAGGATGGAAGCAAGCAACTCTTTGGAAAGTTATCAAGATCCAACCTTATCCTGAGGCTATCATCAAGCGAGGCCCACATGCATACAAAAATAAGGTTTCAGAACATCAAAGAAGACTTGGTGATGAGGTTGGGTGTGAGGGGTAAAAGGAAGGGCCAGGCCAATCGGCCTGACACTTTCCTTCGCCCGTTTGCCTTCCATTTTAAACCACAGCCTCTCCAAACTATAAATACCTCAATATTTCATTGAGCACGCAGATTAGATTGAAGATTCGAAGCAGAAAGAGTTGAGGAACTTGTGGGACAACCATCGACGGAGAGCTGAGGGTCATGCAGTTATCCGGAGGCTAGCTTAGGCTAGGTTCCAGCCGGCGTGATCACACTGCGAGGAAGATCCATGCCGGAGTTTTGGAGCTAGGATTCACAAGTCATGGCTATGGCCTCAGTGGAGATCTTGTAATGAACAATCATTCATGGTAAAGTAATAGATGAGTTCTGATTCATTAGCGATCCGTATGCCTCCTTCTATGATTTCTATTGTTGTGAGTTTGCTTATTCCAATCTATAAAGCTTGTAGATTGCATAGGGTGTTCTTGTAGTCATGATGACTAAATTTGCATGCCTGATCTATCATAACAGCTAGACGTGTGCTTTATGTTCATGCCCTTAGACTTCCTGTGCTGATAAGTAGGATCTTGACGGGATCTCATACTGTGTAATGCGGGGGTTTTTGGGAGTCATACCAGAGTTGGTGGTTTAAAGATGCTTTGAATGAGAACCATATGTTTGCTTGCCATCTAGCTAGAACTACAAGATATGCATAGTCTAGGCTTTGCTCTAGATGAGTTACCTCTTGTTCATATCTGCTCATGCTTCTTATCTATCCATGTCTATTCATGCCTATTCACAATCACTTTGCAACTCAAATCACGCTTCCTGATGCTTAGTTAGTCTAGATCCTGTGACCTTGTTTTCACGGATTGATAAACCTTGGGGGAATACTCTAAGGGAAAAACTACAACTGATCCATGCGCTTGCGGTTCAAACTGGCGTGCTTATTGCTGTCAACAGATAGCAAGGGTATATGGCTAGCATACAAGCGTATAAGCCTAGCATATCAACATAGCAAGGATATAAGACTAACTCATGCATAGAAGAACCAAGCACAACACTATATAAAGAAGATGAATACTTTGAATAGAATCAAGTCAACCTATGAATGTAAGATACAAGAGCGATACCCTAGACTCCAAGAGGACCTAGAACCCTGAAGTAGAGCTACTCTAGTCTAACTCCACTAACTTGGAAACGAAGAGGGAGAGAGTGATTCAACTTGTGGTGTGTGTAAGAATGGAGCCCCTACCCTTCTATTTATAGGCTCATTGAGGCAGTTTATAGGAGAAATATTCGAGGGAATCTCCTATAACCGACGTAGGGAAGCCATCAACCGCTGCCACATGCCAGCTGGGGACGAGGGGAGCCAGAGGCGGTTCGGCCGAACCAAGGACCCTTGGTTTGGCCGACCCACCCTTGGTCCCACTTGCAACCGCCTTCATCTGGTAGACTTCCATGTAGGTCCCAATGACATGTGGGTGCTACCCATTTTGGTAAGGCGGTTTGTAGTGGATTGTGGGCCCATGGATCCATGTGTTGCACCCATGGCGATTTCTCATTGGTTGGAGTTGTGTTTCTTCGCCATGGGAGGCTTCCTTCTCCATCCTTTTTGTGTTATTTCACCTGCACTCAAATAATCTCCAAGGACAAGTGGAACTATATTATTCAAAATCAAATATGCGTGTAAGAAATGCCAATACCCCTTTATTCTTGAGTATATTTATGGTCATATTTGGTACTTAATGACCATCAACAGTGGACGCAATTAACTTCATCCACCAGAAGTACGGTATTGTTCGTGGCACAACACCCAAGATAGAAGCTACAGTGCAAAGGGTGAAGGCTAACAAGGAAGCCAACAAGGATTTCCTGAGGTCATGGTTGATGCTTGTAGTGTCAACATTTTTGTGCCCTCAAACCATCTTGGGTGTAAGCCCTAGATGCTACCCAGATCTAGTGGACCTGTCTCGGGTAAAGGACCTAAATTGGGCACAGTTTGTTGTAAACCAGCTCAAGGATGCTGCCTCAAAAATTGACAAGAAAGGCTCTGTCAGGGGATGCATCCTTGTAGTTGTTGTACATATCCTTTTTCCATCACACTTTTTTTTCAGTTTGCCTTTTTTTTTTAGTTTTTATTTTGTCTGGCTGCTAACTCTTTTCCTGTAATGTTGTTTTCTCCTTTTCCTTTCTCCCACACAAATATTATATGCAGATTCACTAGATTCTACCAGCTTGCATATCCCTAATACAAAACCTAGAGTAGCAGCATGGTCAAGGAAACTTTTGGATGAGCTTATCAAGCTAGACACCAACTATGACGAATCATTTGGGAAACTCAACGTATGAAGCAGCAACATCACACATTGTTTTTTTTTCATTATTTGCCCTCCCCCCTGCTCACATTCCCACTTGCTTCTTTTAGCTCAAATGATGATCTCACACAACTGTCCATGAATCATTATTCAAGCTGGATGACATACTTCAATTTGTGTCTTCAAAGGCTCCTAGAGGAATGGCAGCCCAGATAAAATTTTCTAATTCATGCAAATCCCCTTTTTTTTCAATTTTTTTCATTGATTTAGGTAGTATAGATCATCATATCTACCAACTTAATATATATAGAGAGAACATCAATTTTTATTTAGCACACCAGCATGTGTCATATTGCTTATACAATTTTAATTACCCATGTCACATAGGATAAGAGGAAGCTTTCTGATGTTGTAACCAAAATGCTTAGCAGTTTTACAGAGGTGCTGGGCTCTTTTGTTCCGGAAGTTGGTGCAATGGGAGTAGAAATAGAAGCTACAGCTGGTCCTAGCTTAAGAAGATCCAAGAGGAAAAGGTCTACTTCACATGAAGAACTAAAAGATGAGGAAGACTACAATTATAATGAACCAGAAGATGAGGAAGACTACAATTATGATGAACAAGAAGATGAGGAGGTAGAAGAAGATGATGAAGAAGAAATAGAATTAGAAGAAGATGATGAGGAGGAAGGAGAAGAAGATGAAGAGGCAGAAGCAAAAGATGAAAAAGAAGAGGATGAAAAAGAAGCAAATAGAATGTTAGCACATGGAAGATCAAGTTCTAGTAATGCACAGAGGGAAACAAGGGCAAAGCACCGCAAAATGGAACAAGACAATCAGAACATTGATACCAATAGCAGGGATGGGTTGCAACCCATAATAGAGGGTAATGAGGAAGGCGACAACGACACATCCCGCAGCCCTCCAGGTGGTGTTGATGGGCACACACCTGCCAGCAACGCACAACAAGATGAAGTGGACGAAGAAGACAATGTTCCACTAATTACAAGGTTAAGGAAGATCAAGGACATCATTGAACATGTCTCTTTAGAGACAGTTCCCCCACCCCCAGCCAACAACATTCACATGCTAAAGGATAGAATGGACAAGTTAAGGTTGCCACAATATGAAACTACAATACATCAGCCATTTGAGTTACCCAGGAGCAACAAATCAGGTGAAGGGTGTAGTCATAAGAGGAGAAAGTCTGCTGACGATGCATATCAGAGAAAAATGAATACACCCCCGATTGCCGGGAGCAATTCACTAGACTTTACACCACCAGAATGCAACATAATGAAGTTTGTCGACGGAACAGAATCAACTCTGCTTGCCGGACAACCCACAAACCAAGATAATCCACTACAACAGAACCAGTCCCTGGAGCTCAAACCCCGACTAGCATGTCGAACCAGGGTCTGTGTGCTCTCTAGATGGGATAGAAGAAGAGTTGCTGAGAGAGATTGAAGAAAATGCCATAAAGCAGATTCAACTGAGGAAAGCTAAAGTGGCTCAGGATGCAGAGGCAACCACAAGTGAAGTAAAGGACACTCATCAATATACCTCAAAAATTAAGGTAAAGGGCAACAGCGAGCATGTTGCTGTCATCTGCAATCTGAACCTGGGCATTAGCATCTTTAATCTGTTCATAGGACTCCAAGCCAATAGCTGATAAAGTTGTTTGAGTGCAGAAACAAGGAATTGCAGCTTCAACATCCAAGAAATCAAAATCAAAATATGGCAGCAGCTAGTTCAAATCCATATGACTGCCCCCGCACCCTCTTTCTTTTCCCTAGTGACTCCTACAAAATCAATAGAGAATCTTTTTCGCAAGGCTTAGGGGATCTCACACAATTGATCACTAAGGAAAATAGTGACCTTGGGGTGATCTCAGTGTGGGGGACAGGTGGTGATCTTGGTAGGACATCCATCATCAGGAAAGCCTACCAAGATTAAGAAATCTGCAAAAAATTTAGATACCAAGGCTAGATGCGTACCATGACTCCTCTCCTCTCCGCTATCGTCGCATCGACAACATGCTTGGAGGGGGAGAGGCACCCGGCCTTGCCAATCGCGTCGTCGATGGCAAGGGGCTACTGCTAGCCAGCGAGGAGGGGGAGCCACGCTCCTTCACTGAAGCAGAGCCCGATCCAGCATGGCAGGCGGCCATGCGTGAGGAGATGGACTCCATCGAGCAGAATGGGACTTGGTCCCTAGTGGAGCTTCCTCACGGCCAACACCCCATTGGGCTGAAGTGGGTCTTCAAGTTGAAGAAGAACGAGGCTGGAGCAGTGATCAAGCACAAGGCTTGTCTCATCGCTAAGGGTTATGTGCAGCAGCCGGGCATCAACTTCGATGAGGTATTCGCACCTGTCGCTCATCTTGAGTCCGTTCGTTTGCTGCTGGCTATTGCTGCACAAGAAGGATGGCCGGTGCATCAAATGGATGTGAAGTCGGCCTTCCTCAATGGCGACTTAGGGGAGGAGGTGTACGTTGCGCAGCCGCCGGGCTTCCCTGTTGATGGAGCAGAGCACAAGGTGTTGTGCCTACAGAAGGTGTTGTACGGGCTGCGGCAAGCACCGCGGGCTTGGAATGAGAAGCTGCACATGACGCTGCAGGCTCTCGGGTTCATGCAGAGCAACATGAGGCGGCAATGTACAAGTGTGGCCACGACAACTCATTGCTGCTCCTCGGGGTCTATGTGGATGACTTGATCATCACTGGATCAGCTAAGGTGGAGATCATGCGCTTCAAGGAGGAGATGAAGGCGAGGTTCAGGATGAGTGTGTTAGATTGATCTCCTTCCCAATGGGCCCAAAGGCCCATCAGGACCCTGATCCGCGCCCTGATCGGGGGCGCTCACCCTAGCATTGGGTGGTGGGCCCCTGTCGTGCTGCGCTATATAAACAGGGTGGGGGACCCGGCTCGGCTCACGAGGTTCGCCGCAGCCAGCGGCCCCACCGACACACCTACCGATCTAGGTTTTGCGCAGTAGCGGCGGGAAGTACCACCGCCACCTCACCGGCGACCGGACTCGGCACTGCGCGTCGCTGCCTTGCGCAGACTCCCCCAAGCGAACCAGCGAAGGCCAGCAGCTCTGCTGCTCCCACCCCTAGGGGTGAAGGTACCCCTATCTCTCTCACTCCCTCTCGGCACAAACCAGAAACACCTCACTAGAAGCTTTTCTAGATCGGGAAAAAGAAGTAGATCGAAAAGAAATAGAAAAAAGTAAAACCCTAACCCTAACCCTAGATCCAAAGAATGAAAGCGGCGGCTTACCTGTCGCTGACTTCACCGCCGCACGTCCACCGACGGCGAGCGGCAAAGGCCGGCCGAGCCTCGGGCTCGCCGGGGAAAAGCTCCACCCGAGCCGCCGAAGCATCCGCTCGGGACTCGGGGGTGGGGGGGGGGGGGGAGGGGGGTGCAACAGCACCACCAAAGGACCGCTCGATGGCGGCGCGCCCAACCCTTGCGGTGGACACGCACGCCGGCGAGGGGACCCGCGGTGGCGCCGGCCCTCCTCCGTGGTCACCATGGCCTTCTGGATCTCGGTTTTTCGGGAGACTCGGAGGGAGAAAAGGGGAAGGCAAGAAAGCAAAAGAGAGGGAGGGGGGCTGCCGCGGCCGTGCGCCAGCGGGGCCATCCCTCAACCGCCGCTGGCGGCCATCGCCGGGCGCGGGAGAGATAGCCCCGCCGCCGCCGCCGCTACGGTGGGATGTCGCGGGGAAAAGAATAGACTGAGCTAGGGTTTTCCGGGGGAGCGGCCATCGGAGATTTTGATCCACCAAAAATGCCGTTGGACCGTCAGATTTGACGGACGGCCGAGATTGTCCGGGCCAGATTTGGCCCAGGCGGGTAAGAAGTGCAGGCCGTTTTGGCGGCCCTAGCCCAGGCTGCGGCTTGCGAGTGCACGAACAGAGCTGGCCGGCCCTCAAGCCTGTGATGGGCCGTGCGAACCGCTGCTGCTGGGCCAAAGGCCAGCAGGCCGCGCTCACGACCGGCCGCGTCGCGTGAGCGGGCCGAGCGCGGGAACGGGCTGTGGGCCGTTTTTCGCGGCTGGGCCGAAAAGCGAGTTTTGCACAGTAACGCCTGATAATTAGTTTTTTCTATTTCCAGAAGCATTTAATTGATTTTTTTTGCATAGTTTTGGTCTCTAATCTAATTTGAACCAACGGGATAATTTGTATTAGAGATTAATAAAGTTTACACAGTGGTTTTGCTTCTGAAAATAGATTTATTTCACAGTTTTCCGCTGCAAAAGTCAAATTTATTGCTCTATTTAAATTTAATTTGAACCAACGAGACAATTAAATTTGTGAGAGCATGATAAAGTTAATTAGATTATGGTGTTGTTATTTTCTGACCAACGTTGTTAATAACTGTATCATGATTTAAAAAGTTTTTGATGCTTTTATTTCTATTTCTGCCCAACGGTGATATAGTTTTAAATTGCATAAACAGTTGTATGTTTTATTTTTTGACCAACGTTGGAAATAAATCATGCAATTGTTGTTATGATCTCACTTTGGATTGCAAATTTCAGGATCATTCAACTTAATGGCTTGTCTCAAAGAGATACCCATTCTGAAAGGAAACAACTATACAGAGTGGAGGAAGAAGATTGAATTCTCCTTCGTTTGTGGAGAAGTTGACTGGGTGCTGACTACACCACGGCCACAAGCTCCAGAGAAGCCAGTGAGGGTTGAAGGTGATGATGATGCTGCATGCCAGCAAAAGGAAAGGGACTATGCTCCACTGGAGTTGGCATACACCCTTGAAAACAAACAGTGGACCACTGCCAACAAGAAATGTATGGCTTTGGTAAAGAATACGATTGAGCCTGCTATTTTGGGCTCGATCACAGAGTGCGACTCCATCACAGAGTACCTCGAGAAGATAAGGAATCAGTTCACTAGTTCCTCAAAGATATATGCTACCCAGCTGTTCAAGCAGCTGGCCACAGAGAGGTACAATGGAGGAGGGACTGGCATAAGAGATCACATCTTGAGGATGTATAACTTGGCAGCACAGTTGAAGCCAATGGATCTTGAGCTCAAGTCTGGGCACATTATTCATTTGGTTTTCGCTTCTCTGCCAAAAGAGTTTGACACCTTTGTTGTCAACATGCAGCCAGAACATTGGGACATGGAAAAAATGATAGCCATGTGCGTGTAGGAAGAGGACAGAATTAGATCCTCATATGGTGGTTCATTGCACTATGTGAAGGACAATAGGAAAAAGAATGCTAACTCCTCTTTCAAGACACGAGGAAAGGCTCCTATGCAGCAGAATCACCAAAAGCCTCTCACGGTAGACAAAGATCAATGTCTACACTGCAAGAAAAAGGGACACTACAAGAAAGAATGTCCCGACTGGTTAAAGTCAATAATGGCAAAAAGAGGTGAGAATACTATTTCTTTTGTAAATGAATCCTTGTATACACAGTATTCGAAATCTACTTGGTGGATTGACTCAGGTGCAACTGTTCATGTTGCAAATTCTTTATAGGGATTCCGTTCGACGAGGACTACACAAAGAAGCGAAAGATGCGTTGAAGTCGCAAATGGAGTCCAAGCAGATGTTGAAGCTGTTGGCGATGTCTCTCTAGAGCTAGTTGATGGTTTCATGCTTGTACTTGGAGATGTGCTTTATGTTCCTTTGTTACACAGAAACTTGATTAGCATTTCACGTATGGACCATGATGGATATGAATGTCATTTTGGAAATGGAAAGTGTGCCATTTGGTTCGATACTGCATGTGTTGGTGTTGCTATCCTTCACAATGAGTTGTATTTATTATCACTACGTGAAAAAGTAAATTATGTGTGTGATGTGAATATGATTGTATCCTCGTCAGAGCAACAAACAAAGAAAAGAAAGAGAACTCATGAAACATCGTCGAAATTATGGCACTGTCGTTTAGGCCATATTTCGAGGGGGAGAATAGAAAGACTAGTTAAGAATGAAATTCTTCCTCAATTAGAGTTCTCAGACTTAGAACAATGCATTGATTGCATTAAAGGAAAGTTTGTAAAGCAAATTAAAAAAGGCGCTAAACGTAGCACAGGAGTTTTAGAGATAATCCACACTGATATTTGTGGACCTTTTCCTGTAAAAAGCGTGGATGGCTATGACTCGTTCATAACATTCACGGACGATTACTCCCATTATGGTTACATTTATCCAATCAAAGAAAGATCAGAAGCGCTGGATAAATTTAAGATATTTAAAGCTGAAGTTGAAAATCAGCATAACAAAAGAATCAAAATAGTAAGATCTGACCGTGGGGGGGAGTACTATGGTCGACATGCCCCATTTGGCCAAGTTCCTGGACCTTTTGCAAGGTTTTTGCAGGAAAATGGCATAGTAGCCCAGTATTCGATGCCGGGCGAGCCTCAGCAAAATGGAGTAGCTGAAAGGCGTAACCGTACACTGATGGATATGGTGCATAGCATGATGAGTTATTCCACCTTACCATTGGGACTGTGGATGGAGGCGTTGAAGACCGCCATTCACATTCTAAATAGAGTGCCAAGTAAGTCGGTGCCCAAAACACCGTATGAACTATGGACAGGAAGAGTACCCTCACTAAACCACCTACGTGTGTGGTGGAGCCCAGCTGAGGCCAAAGTATTTAACCCAAACATTGGGAAGCTAGATCCCAAAAATAGTAAGTTGCCACTTCATTGGCTATCTGGAAAGATCAAAAGATTTTCGTTTCTACTGTCTAGACAGATATACAAAGTTTGTAGAAACGAGACACGCGATTTTCTTAGAGGATGAGATGGTGAGGGGGAGCATGGTGGCTCGAGAGATTGATCTTGAGGAGAAGCGGGTGTGTGCACCTAATCCGATGATTCAGGAACCATTCTTCTCACTACCTGTTATTCCCGCACCAATAGTTCCTGAGGTCGTGGTGCAAGCACCCGCTACAGTCCCTAATATTGTGGTGCAGGCACCTTCTATGATTCCACCCGTGGAAACGATGAGTGAAGTTTTGGAACCTGTCCTTCAGGAGCCAACTGAACCCATCATTACACACGAGGAAGAGTTGCAGCAGCCACCTCTGAATAATGTGCCACAAGCAAAGGCACAGAATGTGCCCGAAAGTGAGGGGCCTAGAAGGTCTCAAAGAGTCAAAAGATCAGCTATTCCTGATTACTATAAAGTTTATAATACAAAAGAAGTTCATATAGAAGGTGATCCCACTTCATATGAGGAAGCCATGAAAAGTGTTCACTCATCGAAGTGGCTAGAGGCCATGGAAGATGAGATGAAATCGATGAGTTCCAACAATGTTTGGGAACTTGAAGAGATTCCTAAAGGAGCCAAAACAGTAGGCTGTAAATGGGTCTACAAGACTAAACGTGACTCCAAAGGGAATATAGAAAGGTATAAGACGAGACTTGTGGCAAAAGGCTTTACACAAAGAGAAGGAATAGATTACAATGAGACTTTTTCTCCTGTCTCATGTAAAGACTCCTTCAGAATCATAATGGCACTGGTTGCACATTTTGACTTAGAGTTACATCAGATGCATGTAAAGACGGCATTTCTAAATGGGGATTTAGAAGAAAATGTCTACATGAAACAACCAAAGGGTTTTATCATGGAAGACAAAGAGAATATGGGATGTCGTCTAAAGAAATCCATTTACGGATTAAAGCAAGCTTCTAGACAGTGGTATCTAAAGTTTAATGATATAATAAAGAAATTTGGGTTTCAAGAGAATATAGAGGACAATTGTGTCTATGCAAAGTTCAAAAATGGGAAATACATTTTCCTAATTCTGTATGTGGATGATATCTTACTTGCAAGCAGTGATATCAGTCTACTGCAAGAGACAAAGAAGTTTTTGTCCTCAAACTTCGATATGAAGGATCTTGGTGAAGCATCATATGTTTTGGGCATAGAAATTCACCGAGATAGACTGAATGGGGCCCTTGGATTATCGCAAAGGGCATATTTAGAAAAGGTTCTAAAGAAGTATAATATGCATGTGAGTAAGGCCACACCTACTCCCATAGTCAAGGGTGACAGTTTTGGGAATTTTCAATGTCCCAGGAACTAGTATGAGATCGATCAAATGAAAGCGGTTCCATATGCTTCAGCTGTCGGAAGCTTACAGTATGCTCAAGTGTGCACTCGCCCTGACTTAGCTTTTGTCACCAGGGTTCTTGGTAGATATCAAAGTAATCCAGGTGTAGAACACTGGAAGATGGTAAAGAAAGCATTGCGCTACGCGCAAGGCACAAAAGAACTCATGCTTACATATAAGAGATCTGATTCCCTAGAGATAAAAGGGTATTCATATGCAGATTTTGCGGGAGACAAAGATGATAGAAAATCCACGTCTGGATATGTATTCACTCTCGCAGGAGGAGCTATCTCGTGGAGAAGCTCAAAACAGAAAGTAATTGCGTCATCAACGATGCATGCGGAATTCATAGCATGTCATGAGGCCACGGGGCAGGCGATGTGGCTAAAGAAATTTATACCCGGATTGAGAGTGGTTGACTGTATTCACAGACCACTAAAGATGTACTGCGACAATGAGCCAGCAGTATTCTATGCTCACAACAACAAATCAAGCAATGCTTCCAAAACCATTGAGATAAAGTTTTATGTTGTGAAAGACAGAATCCAGGATCGCACTATAAGTCTCGAGCATATAAGAACAAAAGATATGCTTGCGGATCCGCTCACGAAAGGCTTACCACCCAATGTGTTCAGAGAACACTTAGCCGGCATGGGTTTAAGGGAAAGCCTATGATTCCTGGATTGGAAAAGGCCCAAAAGAAACAGAATTGTTTCAAAATAGAGAGGTGTGTTGTAGCTGTTGATTCTATCGGCGATTAAGCTGTGACGATGAGGCATGCTCTACATATTAATCTACGATGAAACGAATAAAAGCGAAAACTGTAAAGTTAAAAGTAAATGATGAGATCAAGGGGGAGAATGTTAGATTGATCTCCTTCCCAATGGGCCCAAAGGCCCATCGGGACCCTGATCCGCGCCCTGATCGGGGGTGCTCACCCTAGCATTGGGTGGTGGGCCCCTGTCGTGCTGCGCTATATAAACAGGGTGGGGGACCTGGCTCGGCTCACGAGGTTCGCCGCAGCCAGCCGCCCCACCGACACACCTACCAATCTAGGTTTTGCGCAGTAGCGGCGGGAAGTACCACCGCCACCTCACCGACGACCAGACTCGGCACTGCGCGTCGCTGCCTTGCGCAGACTCCCCCAAGAGAACCAGCGATGGCCAGCAGCTCTGCTGCTCCCACCCCTAGGGGTGAAGGTACCCCTATCTCTCTCACTCCCTCTCGGGACACACTAGAAACACCATGTCCTTCATGTCGTTTATGATCCCGACTAGATATGCATCTAGAGATCCTAGGCTCGCGTCTAACAGAGTGACCTTGGGTTGCTTTCCTTCTATCTTGGCATTGATCTACAGCAGAGCAGCAGCGGCATCACGTTGTGCCAGGCCCACTATGCCAAGCGCATTCTGGAGATGGCAGGGATGCAATACTGCAATCCTGCTCACACCCCCATGGAGGAGTGGCTCAAGCTGAGCTATCATAGCATAATGCCGGAGGTGGATGTCACTCTGTACTGGAGGATCATTGGAAGCCTCCGCTACATCATACATACGCGGTTGGACCTCGCTTTCAACGTGGGGTATGTGAGTCGCTTCATGGAGCGGCCTACAAAGGAACACATGGTGGCAGTGAAGAGGATCCTGCGCTATGTGGCTGGGACTCTAAGTCTTTGCTGCCACTATGGGAGGACAGCAGAGGCACAGCTTATCAGTACACTAACAGCGACCTCGCCGGCAATGTTGACACAAGGAAGAGTACATCTAGCGATCTGTTCTTCTATGGCAGCAGCTTGGTGAGTTGGCATGCTCTCAAGCAGAAGGTAGTGGCACTCTCGTCCTGTGAGGTGGAGTATATCGCTGACTCTACAGCAGCCACACATGCGGTGTGGTTGGCTCGGCTGCTCGGCAACTTCAAGGGGAAGGATGCTGACACAGTCGAGTTGAAGATTGACAACAAGTCAGCCATAGCACTGATAAAGAACCCCGTCTTTCATGAACGTAGCAAACACATCGATGTGCGCTACCACTTCATTAGGGAGTGCAGGGAAGATGGGAAGATTAGTGCTGATTTCGTTGGCACTAACGACCAGCTCGCGGACATTCAAACGAAGGCACTTGGGCAAGTCAGATTCCATGAGCTTCGTGCTAGGATTGGAATGGTCAACATCAATTCCAAATCCACACGCAAGGATTAGGGGAGATTGTTAGGAGTAATCCTATGCATGCTGTCCAGGTTCTAAGTGTCTAGGTGCAGAGCCTGTCCAGGTTCAGAGTGTCTAGATTCAGAGCCTATTTACTTAGCAGATTTCCAGCTGCTAGTTAGTGAGAATAATAAGCCAATCAAGGTAGTGATGGCTGTAGTTATTAGCTTTCAATTACAGGCCCTATTGTAGCACTCGGCTGTGTATAAATAGAGAAGAAAATAGAAAAGGCAGTAAGCAATTGTAGCACCAAAAGAGACTACTGTGTACATGTGTGTTCTGTGCGTGAGCACCTGGGCTACCTGTGAGGCTTTAGGCCTTTCAATGCCTACCTTATAGGAAGAAGGGTAACTAGATTATTGTGTCCACAGAGAAATAAGAAATCACAAGCTTGTGTGTTGGACATTTATTAGAGATTATATAGCTGTTATATGCTTTCCATGTATACATGATTGTATTCCTTGTATACCAAGCCATATTGGCTATATATATGAAAGGTCACCCCCCCTATTAGGGTGTGTGGTGTTTCCCCAATTTACCTCTCTACATGGTATCACGAGACCTGGGATCAATCCGATCCAACCTCCCTTTTCCACTGCCTCTTTCCAATCCAATCGGCCTCACAACTCCTCGCAACGCTGCCACCCACCCCCACGGCAATCTGCGCGCCGTCCCCCCCCCCCCTCCTCTCTGTGGCGCTCCTTCTGCCGATGTCCATGATCTCCACGGCCAGTTCAGAGATGTCCGGCACTCTGTCCGCCACAGGGACGTCCTCCTCGTCAGCACTCGGTGCCAGCACCAATCCTACTCTGGGCTCTCTGTCCATGCCTGCCCTCAGCGCTAGCACCATGGCCTGCACTGGTGACGGCTCCACCCCGGGCACTAGCAGTGGCTTCGTCCAGGGTGCCATGCCGCCGTCCATCATCCGTCTGTCAAGTTGCACATCCCCGTCACCCTGGAGATGAAGAACTCCAACTACTCCAAGTGGGCATCCTACTTCAAGTCCATGTACGATAAATTCAGCCTCAAGCCGCACATCATAGGACACTGCCGCCTTGCCCCACTGATCCATACTGGTACCAGGCTGACTGTTGTGTCCGCAGTTGGATTTTGGCTCCATTGACAACTCCATCCTCGACCTCGCCATGGAGTACAACGATCAGACCGCCCATGATCTGTGGGTGGCCATTGAGGCCCTTTTCCATGCCAACAAGGAATCTCGGGTGATCTACCTCAGCCACAAGTTCTACTCCATGATGCAAGGTGACCTCTCCATCACTGAGTTCTGCTAGCGCATGAAGACAGTTGCCAACGCCTTGTGTGACCTCGAGCATGGCGTCCAGGACTCGCAGTTGGTCCTCAACCTCCTCCGCAGCATCAACCCTCACTTCACCATCACGAATGATGATATCGCCAACTGCACTATCTTCCCCACATTCGCCCAGGCTAGGGACATGCTCATCCTCAAGGAGCTCCGCCTGGCCAACTCCGACAAGGTTGCCACCGGCATGACACTGCTGGCTGCCTCCGGTTTCTCCTCCGCCTGCACCAGCCTAGGCTGTCGCTCCTCCTCCTATAGCCTTACCCAGAACACCTTCAAGGGCGCTCGCGATGGCAACCAGAAGTGCGGTGGTGGCAAGGGCAAAGGACAGCAGTAGGCCAGTGGCTTCCTCGGCTAGGCCAATGGTCCTCAGCAAGGCCAGCCCACGGGCCCCTGGATCTGCTACAGTTCGATGGCTCCGCAGTACTACCAACACCAGGGTGGCGGCTACCCTCAACAGGGTGGCGACGGCGGCCATCACCAGTAGGGCGGCAGAGGCTAGCGCAGCTGAGCGCCGAGCCTCCTTGGTGCCAATCCCCAAACGCACATGGTGTTTGCCCCTCTGTAGGTGTCACCACCAGCGGTGGCTTAGTCCTGGGATCAGGCTGGGCTCATTGCCATGTTGAATCAGATGGCTCTCCAGAACTCTGGATGGGTCATGGACTCCGACACCTCTGGGCACATGTTGTCCACGAATGGTATTCTCCTCCCCCACCTACCTCCCTCCCATTCCTTCATCACCATCGGTAATGGTTAGGTCATTCCAGTTATGTGTTGTGGCAACTCCATCCTCCCAACTAGCACGTCCAACTTTCAATTGAACAATGTTCTAGTTGTCCCCTCGCTAGTTCTCAATCTTTTGTCTGTTAGACAATTCACACGAGACAACCACTATTCAATTGAATTTGACGCCTTTGGTTTTTTTTTCTCAAAAATATCCAGACCAGATGCGTGATGCTTCACTGCAATAGCGATGGCGACCTTTACACCATCCCACCAGCTGCTACCTTTGCCGCCCCGCACACAAGCCTCGCCGTCTCCTCCCCCTGTGGCATCACCACCTCGGCCATCCAAGCTCCGCGAAGCTCAACACCCTTAAGAATAATTCATCCATTACTTGTAATAAGGTAGCTGGCTCCCTCTATCATGCCTGTCAGCTAGGAAAACATGTGCGGCTCCCTTTTTCAAATTCAAGTTCCTACAGTACTGTTCCTTTTGAACTCATCCACTATGATGTTTGGACGTCACTTGTTGCTAGCATTTTAGGCTCTTGTTACTATTTAGTACTCCTGGATGACTATTCTCACTACTATTGGATGTTTCCTCTAGTTCAAAAATCCGAGGTTTCCTCTCACATAGAGAATTTTTGCTACTATGTTCAGACTTAGTTCAGTCTATCTGTTAGATGTGTTCAGGCTGATAATGGGACAGAGTTCATCAATCATACTCTTTCCTCTTTCTTCTCCTCTTGTGGGATCCTCTTGAGACTGTCTTACCCATACAACTCTCCATAGAACGGCAAAGCTGAACGCGTTCTCTGCACTCTAAACAACATCAGCGGCACCCTACTATTCCATGCACACATGCCACCTATCTACAGGGCTGAGACCCTCACCACGGCCACCTATCCCCTAAATAGGCGTCCTTGCTTTGCTATTTCTCATGCCACCCCGTTGGTCTTCTCTATAGGAAAGACCCTTACTATAGCCATTTGTGCATCTTTGGGTGCCTTTGCTACCCGAACCTCTTAGCCACGGCACCACACAAGCTCGCTCTGCGTTGCACTACTTGTGTATTTCTTGGTTACACAAGGGGTATCACTGCCTAGACCTCACGTCTAGGCACGTCATCATGTCCCGCCACGTTGTGTTCGATGAGTCCTGTTTTCCCTTCGACCGACAGTAGTCATCTCCTTCCAGTCTTGATTCCTCTTGACTGGATGTGACACACCGGTGCCATGCACTACAGCAGCGACGCCCTTCCCTGCGGATGCTCCATCACTTGCCGGTGTTGAGCAACCGCCTCGTCACCCCCCGCTCCAGACGAGGAGGACCCGACCATCATCCTTTGTGGGCCAGTCCTCTCTAGCTCCTCTACACTATCTTGGCACGGCACTAGGCCCCTGCAGTGTGCTCCCTCCCCTCGTTCGTGCGCACCAGGTAGGGTGATCGTGAGATCCTCCCCAGCGAGCTCGATGGCCTTCCACCCTAGTGTCATCTTCACCAAGAGCATGAAGGACTTTCTCGCCAAACCAATCCAGCTCTGCTTCAGGAGCATGCCGGTGGACTCCGACTCCACCGTCTCCTTCGCCAACTTGGCGTCCACCGCCAGCTCGGCATCTATCGGATCTACACTGATGGAGCAAGGTCTTCCCCCGAGGATCATCATGCCACTTGCCTAGCAGGTCGGTGATCTCCCTCTCTGAGAGGGTCCCACACATCCTCGCAGCAACCCGCCCACCCAAGCCCTCCGATCTAATCGCGGAGCTAGATCGCATTAGCAACACCATTGCTGAGTGCATCAACCTCTCAGAGG
Source organism: Setaria viridis (assembly GCF_005286985.2). Classification (NCBI taxonomy): domain Eukaryota; kingdom Viridiplantae; phylum Streptophyta; class Magnoliopsida; order Poales; family Poaceae; genus Setaria; species Setaria viridis. The sequence goes on from NC_048264.2 coordinate 13,958,973, forward strand.
TGGCACTACGCCCTGGAATGTCGGTGCAGGGCTCTTCCCGCACCCCTTTTGGCATCAAAAACTCGGCTGTTGTGTTTTCCAAAAAAACTTGTGAAGTCTTTCCAGATCCAATCTAATGAACCACTCGAACCCACCCAGTTTCCGGGCTATGGTGAGTTCCAGGTCCCTGGCTTCGCCCTAACCACAAACCCTTATAGCAAGGGCGACGATGGAAGCTCTACCTCACAAGATCGGGAAGTCTTCGCTGTCTGTGCTGACGAACCTCCTCATGATGGTGAAACTTCCTTCCAGGAGGAAGGGCGCAATGAGAGGAATTGAAACTGCAGCAGGCGCCACCAACAGGAATGAGCTGAGCAAGTTCGTTAGCCACCCGCCGCCCCCGCAGCGGCCGGCGCACCACCGCTCCTACCAGCACCCAACAGCACCATCAATGGTGGCCAGGACGATGCTAGAGGTCGACCCAGGTGTCCCTTACGCACTCACAATCTGCAAGCCAACCTCGAAAAGGCTAGTCATGACATCTACGCCACACCCCAGGCCAACTTTGGGGTTGTTTTTGCCGACCTGGAAAATCTTCCAGACTCAGAGCAACTGCAGCGGATCCGGACGTGCATCTGTGTCACTAATGCCTAGATCGAGGAATAGGCCCAAGCCCCAGAGTGAAGCCAATCATCGTGCTCCAGATCTACATCTACCCGGCACTCCCGAAGCCTATCTACTCAGAGTAGAACCGATCGCAGTTGAGCCGATCACGGCCACCGCAAGGGAGGTCGGCTAGAACCCATTCAAGAGGAGGAGGTGGACAAATCCCAAAGCGACGACCACCACCCGGACGACGACGACCGCTGACCACATAACCACCACCGCGTCAACCATCGCCATGATGGACAAGGAGATGGTGAACCCCATGGTCGACTTGGTCGGCAACCTGATCGCGACCTCCAGGACAACCTCCGCGACCGCTGCGACCTCCGAGGTGAGCTCAACAACCGTCACCAGGGACGGGGTGAGGCGGAGCTCTGCCGGCACGCCTAGAATAACTGCGACTTCAACACCCTAGGGGTCGGCAACCAACCAAACCGCAACGTTGAGCTAGAGGCCCGCAACTTCCGGGAGGATCTACGCCGCCGCGACGATTACGACTGTCGCTACGGCGCCCCTGGCGATGCCTACAACACACCCCGGCATGACAACGGTGCACGCTCCTATTGGAGGTATGCCCTAGAGGCAATCATAGAGATGATGATATCTGATTGTATCCAAGATTTGTATATTGTGTTCATTGAATATCCATTAAAGGCTACTTGAATTGATCTGCAATTATGTGAATTGTATGTGGAACTCTTTACTTGTATGGTTATTCTAAAAGTTATCCCTAGTCGGAGTTCGTGTATGGACACACATGAATATTAGACTAGTACATGTATTAGTTAATGACTATGTTTCACAAGTCATGGACATAGAGATGTCAAACTAATAATGTAGGCACATGTGGAGACATGTGCTAAGACTAACCCAACACGAGAAGTAGTTCTCTCTTTACACAACATGTACGCTCTGTCCTTAGACCTGAGATTGTCGCATGTACTCAAGATAGTGGATCGACTTACTTAGGGGCTATCAAACGCTACACCGTGATAGGGTAGTCAAAAAGGTAGCTTTCGGGTTTGTCAAGAAGCATGCTGTGAGACATGGTCAATCAAGATGGGATTTGCCCCTCTCTGATTGAGAGTGATATCTCTGGGCCCCTCGAGTGATCGGATCCGAAAATGCATGGCCATGCTACGTACGGTTAAGAGTTAACCTACAAAGGGATTCCGAATCATAGGATCGAGAAAGAGCGGTCAGCTCGAAGCTAGACCAAATATCATGAGGCAAAGGGAATAGCATGTATATAATGTTGTGATGGTTCGTCTGATATGATCTTCGTGTACGTATAGGAGTTGGCACATCTTGCTAGAGGCCGCTACCAACTATTGGGCTGAGTAGGAGTACTGGGGCCATCTCTATACGTATCTGAATCCATAGGGTCACACACTTAAGGGGTTGGAAGCCCAATTCGGATGTGATCCGAATTGGATTAGGTTTAGGAGTACTAATGGGCCTCGAACCCAGAGGCCCATCAGGAACCTCTATAAATAGAGGGGTGGGGTGCCCTAGGGTTTCATACCTTTGGTCGAAACACATCTGCCGCACCTCCCACGTCCTCGCCCTATTGCAACTCGCGGACCTAGCATTCCGGCTTGCGACGCTTCCTCCCTGCACGTGTCGATACCTTGGAGGTGTTGCACCTGCAACACTTGGACGAGCCGCCGACAAGCCACGACGAGCCGATGACGAGCCACGACGAGCTGCGGCACGAGGACGACCTTGTTGCACGTGGACGAGTTGCTGAGGAGCTGTTCAACGTCGACGTGATCGACTACTTGTTCAACTACGCTGATTGACTTCGCTGCCCTGATGCAATTCTACATCTTCCGCACCAGTGCGTCGAGTGGTAATCCCGTGATCCATATACGGCAGTTTTCCTGGTTTATATGGTAGAAAAATTTTATTTTGCGCTAGCATAGCCTACCTCGAATCCCTACAGCCCCAAGGCCCCGCCAGTACATTATTGCCTCATGGAGATCGACAGGTTCACCGTGTGCACCCCCCACCTCAAGGCTGTCCAGTGGCCACCCACCTTCAAGCCAGGCATCAACAAGAAGTACGAGGGTTGCTCTGACCTCAAGATGTGGCTGAATACATACTACATCAACATCAAAGCTACGCACGGCAGCTATGAACAGCTGGCCGCCTACTTTCTGGTGGTGATGGGAAGCGCAACTCTCAAATGGCTCGAAAACCTCCCGCAAGGTTCCATTGACACATGGGGATAGCTCACTAGAGCCTTCACCAAGAACTATCAGACTACATAAACTCTACCTGGAAACACAAAAAACCTCGGCCATGTCCGCCAATAGAAGAACAAAACTCTCCACGAGTACGTCAACCACTTCTTCGACAATCGCAATAGGCTTGCTAGTGTTGAAGACCGCGACATCATCTGGTACTTCCACACCAGCCTCAAGAACCGTTCGATGTTTCGCACTGTGTTCTAGGCCGTTCCCAAGACAGTTGGACACATGATGCAGATTGTCAACCTTCACACTGACACAGATGAGGCCAAGTACTACCAATTCTAGGATGGCAAGCACCACCACAACAATGACAATGAACCACCGACCCATCAAGACCACCAGCACCAGCTCCAGTTGGAGCCCTCCCGACCTCGGAAGAGGGCCCCTGAGGTCCTCACCGCTAAAGCTGACCCTGCGAGGCAAGCAACCTTCCTTCAGGAGAAATTCGATGATATGCTGAACACCCTGTGCCCCTTTCACAAGGACGCACGCCACAATCTTCGGGACTACACGGTCCTCAAGAAAGACTTAGCACCCCAATGGAATACAAGCGGCCTTGTTAGAATGACTACCGGAAGGAAGATTACCATCATGACAACTACCGCCGTGACGACCGTGACAACTTCTGATGTGACGACCGTCACCGCGATGACCAACACAGAGAAGAACATCATGACCAAGGCAACCCTGACACCAACCAAGGCACCGGCCATGACAACGGCAAGTTCCAGCGCCCCGAGTGGGAGGTGAACATCATCATCGGTGGCCCTAAGGCTTTTTGCAGCAATCGCAAGCACAAGATGCAAAAATGGGAAGTGCACTTCATCTCTATCACACCAGTCCAGTATCTGTGCTGGTCGGAGATGCCCATAACCTTCTCCAGGGACCCATTCTACAGCATTGACAAAGTCCTCCATTGACAGAGTCCATGGACCCGTTTTGGACCCCGAGTCTTACCCACTGGTAGTATGCCCCACCATTGACAGTGTCCTCCTCTCCAAGGTGCTAATCGATGGCGGCAGCAGCCTCAACATCATCTTCACCGAGACTCTGAAGCACATGGACTTCAACTATGAGCGGCTCCTTCCCTGCGAAGACCCATTCTATGGCATAATACCCAGCAAAGGATCCTATCTTATCAGGAGAGTCGTCCTGCCGGTCACGTTCGTCAACCCCGACAACTACCAACCGAGCACCTCACCTTCGTGGTTGCCAACTTCAAGACCTTCTACCATACCATCTTTTGTAGGCCAATGCTGGCGAGGTTCATGGTGATCCCCAACCATACCTACCTCATCCTCAAGATGCTGTCTCCAAACGGCATCCTCTCTATCTTCGGTGATGTTGAAACATCCTACAAGGACGACATGAAAGCCAGCTCGCCGAGACCCTGGAGAACTCGGCCAATGCCACCATGATGCTCGTCGAGTCCAAGAAGGTGGACCAAAGTCACCTGATGATCCCAGAGGTAGACCCGACACCAATGGCGCTACACCTGACATGCAAGCCAAGAAGATCTATCTTGACCTGGAAGACACCTCCAACACGGCCCTCATCGGGGCCGGCCTCACCCCCAAATAAGAAGACATGCTCACCAACTTCCTCCGGGACAACTCGGACATATTCTCGTGGAAACCATCCGATATCAAGCAGAATCTTCGTTCCCTCAAGATTGCAAGGAGGCCATTAGGGTAGAAATAAATAAGCTCTTAGCTGCCAGTTTCATCCGAGAATGTAAGCACCCCAACTGGTTAGCAAATCCAGTCCTTGTAAAAAAGAAAACCAGTGAATGGAGAATGTGTATCGACTACACCGATCTCAACAGGCACTACCCTAAAGACCCCTCTCCTCTTGCTGGCATCGACCAAGTCGTGGACTCCACGGCTGGCTGCACCCTGTTGTGCTTCCTTAATTGTTACTCGGGCTATCACCAGATCGCCCTCAACCCTGCCGACCAAGATAGGACTACGTTCATAACGCACTACAACATCTACTGCTAGAACACCATGACCTTTGGGTTAAAAATGCCGATGCCACTTACCAGAAGGCAATCCAGGGTTGCCTCAAGAATCAACTCAGCAAAAACGTAGAGGCCTATGTCAACGACATGGTCGTCAAGACCAAAGATGAAGAAAACTTCATCACCGACCTTGCCCAAACCTTCGACAACCTCCGAGCCTATCGCTGGAAACTCAACCTGGGCAAATGCATCATTGGTGTCCTGTCTGGAAAGCTCCTGGGCTTCATGGTTAGCCAACACGGCATCAAAGCCAACCCTATCAAGGTGGATGCCATCAAAAACATAGTGCAGCCAGCCAACAAGAAACACGTCATGAAGCTTACAGGCATGATGGCGGCCCTTAGCCGCTTCATTAGCAAGCTCAGCGAAAAGGGACTTCCCTTCTTGAAGCTGCTCAAGAAGGCGGGCAAGTTCGAGTGGGATGACGAGGCCCGCAAGGCCCTCATGAAACCTGGCCATGTCCACATGGTGCAAAGGTTGGTATATTACGTTAGTGAGGTCCTAAGCAACTCCAAGGACTACATGCAGGTCTAGAAATTTCTCTACACAATCCTGATCACCTCTCGGTGAAATCTTGCACAATAGGGATGTCCATGGCCAAGTCGTCAAATGGTCCGTGGAGCTTTGACATTGACTTCTGCCCACGTCATGTGATCAAGTCCCAAATCTTGGCCGACTTCATCATTGAATGGACTGAGATCCAAGAGCCGCCCTCCCTGGAGAGGCTGGAGCACTAGACGATGTACTTTTACAGTGCCCTCAACCTTGAAGGAGCTAGCATGGGGGTCCTCTTCATATCCCAAAAGGTGAGTAGCTCAAGTACGTCCTCCAGATCCACTACAAGGCTACCAACTACGCCGCCAAGTACGAGGCCCTCATACACGAGCTTCACATCGCCGCCTTGCTCGGCATTAAGCGCATCTTCATGTTTAGCAACTCCAAGGTTGTCATTGAGTAGGTCAAGAAATCCTGGGAGTGCACCAAGGAAACTATGGACGCCTACTGTGCCAAGGTCTGGAAACTCGAGGCTCACTTCGATGGTTTAGAGTTCCATCACGTCCCTAGGGAACACAATGTCGCCGTTGATGTCCTATCCAAACTTGGCTTGAAAAGCACTCTCAAGTCTCGGTTGGTGTGTTCGTCCAGGACTTGAGAAAACCCTCCATCAAGATATTGGACCCGGACCAAGCTAACGGCAACACCTAGGCTTAGGCCGACCTAGCTCCCACCGATGTCCTAATGATCGAGGCAGAGGAAGCCTGACACGCACCTTTCATCGCATTCATCTGACAACAAGTCCCCAAAGGACAAAGCCGAGCACGAAAAGCTCGCACAATGCAGCATCAAGTACGTTGTGATCGGTAAGGAGTTGTACAGGAAGGCTGCATCTACCGGCATTCTGAAGAAGTGCATCCTCTGCAACGAAGGCCTTGAACTTCTCCATGAAATCAACTTAGGTTCATGCGGGAACCATGCCACCTCTGGCAATCTAGTTGGGAAAATGTTCCGTTCTTGATTTTACTGGCCAACTGCTATCGCCGATGCAAAAGAGCTCGTCTAGAGGTGTAAAGGGTGCTTATTTTTCTCCAAGCAGCAGCACCTCCCAACGCAGGCCCTGTGCACCATCCCACCATCCTAGCCCTTAGCATGCTGGGGGCTGGATATGGTCGTCCCTTTCAAGACTACTCCGGCAGATACACCCATATCTTCGTGGCAGTTAACAAATTCACCAAATGGATCGAAGTCAAGGCTATCACCAGCATAGAGTCAGCCAAAGCTGCTCAATTCATCGAAGAGCTCACACAGCGCTTTGGGGTTCCCAATAGGATCATCACCGACCTGGGGAAACAATTCACAGGATCCAAGTTCTGGGATTTTTGCTAGGACAACCTCATCGATGTATACTACTCCTCAGTAGCTCACCCACGATGCAATGGCCAGATCGAACGTGCGAATGGGATGGTCCTCCAATCCCTCAAGTCTCGCATCTTTGACGATGCATCAAGGTACGCCACCAAATGGCTCCGCGAGGTTCCCCACGACATTTGGGGCCAACGCACCCAAAAGAGTCAAGCCACCAGCTACACCCCATTCTTCCTCGTCTACAGATTAAAGGCTGTACTGCCAATAGATGTAGCCTTTGGCAGCGGAAAAGAGTTGGCCGAACTTTATTGACAGCCTAGAAGAGCATCGTGTGGCAGCCCTCATCTAGCATGCGCGGCATGAGCAACAGATTCAACACTACCATGACATTCAACATTGGTGACCGAGTGCTCCACCAGATCCAGTCCACCAAGGACATGCACAAGCTGTCAGCCTCATTAGAGGAGCCCTTCATCATTAAAAAATTCATCCAGCCTGGCACTTACCGGCTACAGTGGGCGGACAGCTCAGGCGTCCCTAATCCGTGGAACATTCAACACCTGCGATGCTTCTACCCTTAGGACATTCAAGATATGTACTCTATATACCTTTTACATTGACTAAATAAAACCTCAGAGGTTCTTTGTGTACCTACTACCTTCTTACTTTTTTACCTGAGCTCTTACTCATGCTTGGGGGCTGTCCGACCTGATTGACAGACCACACCCTCGCCTTTACGCTTGGGGGCTTTCCTCGCTACGCGCTGTCCTCCAGGTCCCAACTTTTCTCCTACCCCTCTCAAGGTTGTGCGACTAACTTGTGTGGACGACGTCGTAGCATGCGAAACCTAGACAATCTTACATTCACCCCCTCTTCAAGCTCGAGATCCACTCTCAGCAGAGTGCTGGCTAGGCAAGGCTAGACGCTTAGTGGCTACAGGCCTAGGCCACACGGTGTCCTGTCAAACATACCAAGGGAGGGAAGGAGTTTTGCCTTTACATAAGTTAATTGACTAGTTTACTTGTCTCATGACACAAATTGATACACATCATACTTTTTTCTATTATAGGTCGATACTGGTCGACCAACTCCAGAGCCTGTTGATACTGGTCAACCAACTCTTTGACTACCTCTTCCGCAGCCTATTGATACTGGTCGACCAACTCCAGACGGCTATTAGGATTGATGCCCTTGGCTACCCCTGCTCCGACGCGCTCCACTACCACTTGAGGGAAATGCATCCTGAGAAGCGCAATGATGTTCTTCACGCACTCCATAGAGGTCTCCTTCATCAGTGCCTTTAGCCGACCAGGAGCACTCCTTAGTCAATCCAGCAGCAGCGTCGGCTCAGCAGGATTGGCCTCGGGCTGGACCATGTCCATCATGTAGCTCGCGGCCAACCGCAAATCTTCCAGCTCTACCTCCAAGCTTGCAATGACCACCTGATCATGCTGGAGGCTGTTCATAGCGGCAATCAAGCACCGGTCCATGTCCTTGCGGAAGTTGGCTTCATAGGCTAGTTTTTGCAACACAGCATACTCACGGTGCACGGCGACGTCGTGGTCTTGCTGCAGTCGAGCATTGGCAGCCTCGCACTCTTTGAGGTCTCTCTTGAGCCTCTCCTCTTTCTTTTGGGAATCTGCAAAGTAACAAAACTCAAGAAAAGATACAGGCCTCATCTACCCAAGCTAGATCCTCCATAAGGAACGAAGTCGTACCAGTCAGCAAAGCGCCAAGGTTGTCCTGTACCTCCTTGGTGATCTTCTTCTACTCCTTTAGCTCGTGAGCCTTACGTTGGAGCTGCTACGCGACATCCTCCTTGACCCTCTTGAGCTCAGCCTCCAGGCGCTAGGCCTTGAGGCGATACTCCTCAGCACGGTGGATGGCGTCCACCCTCTTGTGCGCGTGCTCGGTCAGACTCTGTACAAAAGTTACTCCAACATTTCAAAGATAGAAGACAGGGACAAAAGTTAGCATCAAGATAGGTCGGCCAACTCACGTATAAAACCTCCCTGACCTTGGCCGAGGCTTCCATCAGGATGGTATGGTCTTTCTTATCTTCCGCCACATCCCGCGCTAGGTCCATCCTAGAGAGGTCCAACGTGGTGCGATCATCATCTGTGTGGTCATCAACGTCGGTGTCGTAGCATGCCACCTCAATGTCAACTGGTGCCTCCCTAGGGGTCTCCTCCATCTGCTCCATGGTGTTAGCATCTGTGGCCCTAGGCGTGGAGACGACAGCACCCCCTGCAGCATCTAGGCGCGACACAGAGACTTTTGTCCGGACCTAGTCGTCGGTGTGTCCGGCCTGGGTACACAAAGCTGACGCAGCCCCCAGGTCCGCGTCAAGAACCTGACCTCTTGGCTGGGTCCCAGCACTAGCATCCTGCAAGCTTGCCTCATCCTCCGTCTCCGCTTCCCTGCTCGATCGGCATAGAACAGATAAAGGTTGAAGCAGCATACAAATAAAACTTCCATTAATATACGACTCCATGATCATACTCACAATGTGCTCTTCTTCGCTCGAAACTTTGGTGTAGAGGTCCTAGCAGCAGCAGGATCGGCTCCTTCTGCTTTCCCCCGTGGATCTCTGTCTTGAGCTACTCCGCGTCAGCTGCGGTCATCTCAGGGAGCTCGACCTTCTTCTTCTTGGCGGCCGGGCTGGGTGGTTTGGAGTCGTCGCTTGGCACCCCGAACAAGATCTCTGCAGGGGATGCTGCCGCCACAGCGGGTGCCTTCCGCTTCATGGCACCTCTCTTCTTGCGCTTCTTCTTCTCTGCCTCTGGCGCCTTAGACTCCACCACATTACGAATGTCCTATCACATCTGCTGCCCAACAAGAGCTGTGCCCCCGACCTCCATCCCACTACCCTAGATCGGTATGTCCTCATAGGAGTTGTCAAAGGAGGAGTCCTACTCCCAGTCCAAGGCGGCAGGTGGCTGGTCGGTCTCAGTGGTCGGGCAAATCTTGGGTCACTACTGCTCGGCTCTGAAAAGTAAAATAGAATCAAGCAGAAATAGACACAAAAGTGAAGCAATCAAGCCAAATGATGAAATCAAGAACTTACCGGATCGGATGGCCTAATGAGGGAATACGCCTTTGGGCATTGCTTGTTCCTGATGACCTCGCAGAAGAACTCGATAACCCGACCGGTGCCTCTTCCCGAGTAACCTTCCACTGTGCCTCCCGGGTCGGATCCAATGGCCCCGAGTACTCATACACTGGGTGGACCCTATCCTTGATGGGCTGCATCAGCCTCCGGCAAAAGTTGATGCTCACAGCCCTGGCTGTGAACCCATTACCTTTTAGGTCGGCAATCTCCTTCAACAACAGCTTCACCTGGACCATTTCCATGGAGGTTGGCTGGTTCGACCACTACAGCGTTGTCACAGGTGCATACCCGAGGCGGGGTGGTATCTCAGGCTTCTAATTGGTGACAAGGAATCATTCCTTGTGCCACCCCTTGTTCGAGTCCTTGAGCTTCAGATTGAAATACTCTTGGACCATCTTTGGCCACAGTGAGAATCCACACCCACCGATGACTCTCGGTCCCTTCCCCTTTCTCGGCATGATCTTGAGTTGGTACAGATACCGCCAGAGATTAAAATGGGGAGGAATGCTGAGGAAAGCTTCACAAAGGTGGATAAGAACTGCAACATCCAATATGGAGTTAGGGTTGAGATGTACCAACTCGATCTTGTAATAGTTGAGCAGCCCACGGAAGAAATCTCTTGTGGGGATCCCAAATCCACACTCGAAGAAGGCTGTGAAGATGACGGCCTCGATCCTATCTTTAGTGGGGAACTCCTAGCCTGCAGTCACCTTCCATTCCAGGAGGGACTTGGGACCAAGCAAGCCCCGGTCGACGAGGGCTTGGATCTTCTCCTCCATCATCACGGACTTTACCCAGTATGTGGAAGGATCCGATGCCTGCTCCACCGCCATCTCTTCGGTTTATATCCCCTGGGACATAGATCTGATGAAGGTGTACCTCTTTGTTCGCATACGGTGGCGCGGCGGTGGCGGATCTGGGTTGCAACGGAGGAGGCGAGCGAGTTGATTTGCAGACACGGCGGCGTGACCTAGGGCTCTCTGGCGCAGCGGCGATGGTGTTGGCGGCGGCGGCATTTGAGTGCAAGTGGAGTGGAAATGAAAATGGAATCGCACCCCTTCGGCTTTTGAAGAAGTTGATGGCGCAAACTTAGCAACGGAATCCGCGAGTCGCCTATTATGGCGCACGCGATAGACAGAATCCGCTATATTTAGATTCTTTTTGCTACAAAAACAATATATCATTTTCTTGATTATTGGACCGATTACTTTAATCGCTTCAATGCTCGGGGGCTACTCCATATGGAGTGTGTCTTGCGATACCCTTCATGTGCTTCACTTCGATGTATAGGATTTCAGACACCCCGGAGGTCGGCAGTCGCATAGCCATGTGCATTTAGTCACACGCCTGTGAAAGCTTAATTGTTTTCTTTTTTGAGCACCGCGCAGCCTCTCCATCACTATGACGACTCTGCAACTTCAACCGAGTATATTACAAGCTTCGTTGCACATCCGCCAGACTCCTGTTCGACTCCACATTGCTCAGGGGCTTGAGTGATAAGGGTGCCCACGGGTCCCCACCGACCAAGATATTAGCCGATCTTACATGTGGGTCCTGCCCGACCATGGCGTGTAGGGCAAGACATGAAGACACATGGAGCACAAGCTAGGAGATCGGGCAACCAGAATCCACTCGGATATTGTGGGATATATGTTGTAGTCCGACTCAGATTGCTTTCCATGTAACAACCGACTAGGATTAGATCCTATCCGATTGTAAACATAGGTCGTCAGCCTATATAAGGTGGCCACGGATGCCCTCCCAGGGTACATCAACTCTTCGCATTCCATACCAGCAATACAATCCACCAGAACATAAGATGTAGGGTATTACTCTCCGGAGGCTCGAACTTGTCTAAACCTTTTACCCTTGTGTTATCATTCGAGCTCTTGGTCTTGCGATCTCCCCTGCCTACAAATCTACCACCTGGGTAAACCCCTGGTGGACTGCCGGTCACTAAATATGACATGAGGTAACCCTACATTTGAATCCAATCACCTTAATTAAAAATATACAGCAATATATGAGTCTAAATCATCTATTTTCTTACAGTATTGGTATATGACATAATAACTCAGGTATATACGCATGATGTGAATCACCATATATTTATAAAGATATGGAGCAAGTGATGAGAATATAGATTTCTATGTTAAAATTATAGCTCAAACTTAGGGTCCATTAAACAAATTCAAGCACATACCTATGATGCAAAGTGAAAAGTTAAAGATTATAAATGTGCATGAAAATATTATAGAGTAATTACTAAAAAAAATGCTATCACAATCTGATGAAGACAGTAAGTATATATCTATATAAGTATTGTGTTCGAATATTTAACAAATAAGATGTAGCTCATGGTAATAGTTTTGTAGCAATATGGTCTCATTTTTTCATTGGGGACTCCTCATTAGTTCCTCCTGAGAGGTGCGATACATAATGAAAAAGTTTATAGAGTAATTACTAATTAAAAATTAATCACAACTAGATAAGGATAAGTACATATCTATATGTGTATTACGTTGAAGTATTGAAAAAATGAGAGTAGTAGGTGAACAATTTCGATTATTAGATAAGAGTTTAATTTTTAGATAATTTTCAGATTCAATAGCTTTTAAAGACATTAGCCTATGCGGACAACCACACAAGAGAACCACATGTCCGCATACAGGAAGGAGGATTGTACGAAGACAAGTAGACAAGCCTTGCACAAAAGGAATAAGATCCTCGTGTCGCTGACCGTTGACATCTAGGTCCAGCAGGCGTCGGTGTAGGTCCCAAAAATCGGTGACGCGGGTCCTGCACTGCACATGGTGCCAGCACGCTTAAGGATGGCAACGAGGTGGGTTTGGATCGGGTGGAGTGTCTCGGCACCCAAAACCGAAATCCGAACCTAAAACCTGAATCCATCCCGAACACCAATTCGGGTGAAAATCCATCCCCAAAATCGAAACCCGCGGATACCCGAAACCCGACAGATTAACCAAAACTCGAGAATACACACTTCTTGCAAAACCTACGGATCAAATTCAGAAGGCAAACCAGTCATTATGTGTCATATACTTGTGCATCAAGGATGGTAATTGCACCCAACAATTGGGTATACAGGTCACAAATCAATCATGCTCGCAGGTCGCTACTAGAACAACAGATCAGAGCCCCGAGTCCCTGTTCTAGTACTCTGCAAAGCGCGCACGACCGGCAAACGGCCGGGCGGAGTGGCGGAGGAACGGGCAGGGCAGAGGAGCCGGCGGGCGGCGGAGGAGCCGCCGACGGGGCAAAGCAGGCAGGCGGCATACGACGGAGGAGCGAGCGGTGGGGCGGAGCGGGTAGGGTGCTGGGGTGGAGCGGGCAAGGCGGCGGAGGAGCAAGATGGTAGGGTGGAGAAGCAGGAAGCGGGCGCGGCTAGGTGCGGCGTGCTGGAGTCACAGCCTGGCGGGATGGTGAGGTGCGGGTTGCCCGGGTGCCTGGGTGCGGGACGGTGGGGCTTATATACCTAAGGTTGCTAGGTGGACTTTTAGTGGGCTAAATGTTTCGGGGCTCCAATGAAGCTCCACGGTATTTTGGATATCCAAACCCAAAAAACCATGGGCGAAAACTAGGGACAAAATCGAAACCCGCGGACCCGAAACCCACGGATATCCGCCCCGAACCCGAACCGCTGCTATCGTGCATGCCACTAACACATTGAAAGTTTCAATTATCTTTGAGACGCTCATCTACTAAGCACGAACAAAAGTCTAAGTCAGCATCTACAACAGTCTTCTTTTTTCCAATCCGAAGTGTTTATAAAAAAAATAGCAATCCTTTTACCTTTCTTTTTTTCCTAATAATTATTGGACCAATAATTCATCCTAACTCTTCCAAAATAAATTCTCCTAATACGTTAATTGGGTTGAGATGAGATTATTGAGAAACTGTAAAAAAAACTCTACAAAAACAATGAATAGGATATTGACAAATGGATATCCCAATCAAATAAAGATTTATTGGGAAACTGCTGGTACGAATGGAACACAGTCGGGCTATGCACAGTTTTTTCATCAAAATACGGGGACAGAAAACTCAAACCTGTTCTAGATTTGTACATCAACATCTAGGGATACATACCAAGAACCAAAACATATGCAAGCTATACGTTTATATACGCCCATCGCTTTCAATCTATCCACCCGGGCCGGTTGGCTGAAGATTCCAAGGGAACGGGAAACAACCAGACACTACTATGTACCGGTAGAAAAGCAGTAGAATTGGATTCGCGTACGCCCATGCACAGCATCGGCGGGAAGCTACAGCGCGAATCAGCGGGCGAGGAGGACGGGCACGACGGCGTGGGGCGGCGGCGGGGCGGCCGCCGGCGGGGCCGCGAAGGGGAGGCTGCGGAGGACGAGGAACCGGACCCGGGGCGGCAGGACACGCCGCGGCGCCGCGGCCGACAGCAGGCGCTCCACGGCGCGCGCCACCGCCGCCGTGTACTCCTCCAGCAGCGCCGCCACGATCGCCACCAGGATCATCCTGGCGGATTCTTTTTCTTGCTTCTCCGGCCGCGCGCGGTGGCTCTTGCGAGTGTACGCTCTGGCTGGCTGGGTGCCGTCGCTTCCTCTCAGGATCTACTATCTCAGCATGGGTGCTGATCGTCTCTCAAAAAGCCGAGCTGAGGGTCGGTCTCGCGCGTTGGATGCCATTGCCGCTTCCTACTTTACGGTTTACACTGCTCCAGTGTAGTAGGTGATCTTATCCGGTTTCGTGACATGGGGGTGTGGACCGGGCCCACGCTGCTACGGAACAGAGTTTCAGTCCAGTGGTGGTAGACTGCTGCTCCGTACCCAGTACTCCATCCGTTACGAAGTACGTATCTTTTAACTTTTCTAAATATATAAATATTATTATATATCTTGTTATAAATATCTACAAACTTAGAAAGGTTAAAATGACAACGGAGAGAGTATTGTTCTCGGAACCCATCCAAAATATGCTATTGAGGCTAGAGCTCATGTTCACCCGGACTCATTGTATGAACGCACGAATACATATTTTATATTCCCATGAATACGTATAAAATCATCCTCACAATCTTTAGAGTTTATCAGTTAGTATCACAAAATAAGCAAAATCTCAAAGCTAGTCCGATCCACGATAAGGTGGGGTATAATATAATTACTGCACGAGCCATTCAAACGAGTGTTTGGTCTCCTAAGTCTAGTGTTCTAGCCAAGATCAACGCTTCAGTTTTCAGATAGCCACATTGACAATACAATTGACTTGGGAATTGTCTTTGAACTCTAGCAAGGCCTAAAGGAAAAGTCAACAACAATAAACTAGGCCAATGGTAGGGTCATGATGACGGCATAGGAAATAGCGTATGGTGGGAACAGATGCTATGTTCAGTCTAGTTTTATATGCATTAAATTTTATACCACAGCAATTTTGCTGACTTGATAAGGTCATTATGAGGAGAGTTTCATAAGATGTGAGAAAAGTTTCATCCTATAACACTTCGCTGATGCAGTTACTTAATTCTAACTGTACATGAAACTGTCCGCTAAGACTGACATAGTACGAAGAGTATTGTCCAGCTCGTTATGTTTCCACAGCGGTGGAAAGCATCAACGGAATTGGCAGCCGATTAATACGGTGTTCGAAAATGACACCCAGCCGATTATTTGGTGAGCGTTGTGCTTGTGCAGGACGGCACGAGGTGACCGCAACGCTCTACAAGGGATAAGTTGAAACAAATGAAGATGAAGAAGCAGAATTAAAGGGATGAAAAATCTTGATGTCAGATATCTAGATGGAGTGAATAATGGACGGTCCCGAAAACTCAGGTCTACACTAAACGGGCCCTTATATATGTTTATTTATATATAAAAATGTGATCTAACTGGTTAGTGTCTGGATGTGTGCTCCTACTTGTATGCACGTACGGTACGGTAAGTGTATACTCCAGCTATTACTTGGTAGGGCACACGATGGGGTGTTTGGATACTTAGATGCTAAATTTTAGTAGTGTCACATCGGATGTTCGGATGCTAATTAGGAAGATTAAACATGATCTAATTATAAAACTAATTGCAGAACCCTATACTAATTCGCGAGATGAATCTATTAAGCCTAATTAATCCATCATTAGCAAATGGTTACTATAGCACCACATCATCAAATTATGGACTAATTAGGCTTAATAGATTCATCTCGCGAATTAGACTCCATTTGTGCACTTAATTTAATAATTAATCTATATTTAATACTGCTAATTAGCATCAAATATCTGATGTGATACGTGCTAAACTTTAGCATGTGTTTCCAAACATCTAACCGTGTGTTTGGTTCTAGGGTCGAAGTAGGTTGGGTTGGAGCAGACCCACTTCGACCCATGTTTGGTTGGAGAGGGTGGGGGTTGGGTCCAACCTAGTAGAGGAATATTCCTCCAAGATCCGGGTCGAGATGATCCCTCGAAATCGAGCGGACCATCTCGACCCACTTGCACGGCGTCGGTCTCCGTTCGCGGGCGAGGCGTGCCTGGATGCCGCTGCGGCCGCTCGAGCTCCGTGGGAGAGGAGGAGGCGCGGTGCTCTGGCCGATGGCGGGGAGGGGGCGCGGGCGGGGAGGTGCCGTGGAAAGGAGGGGAGCTGCCGTGGGGAGGAGCCGGGGTGGGGCTCTAGCCGGCGGCGGGGGGCGCGAGCCGGCGGCGCGGGGCTCCAGCCGGCGGCAGGGGGCGTTGGAGGCCGGTCGCGAGGCTCGGGCCGGCGCGGGGCTCCGGCCAGCGGCGGGGGGCGCTGGCGGCCGGCCGTGGGGCGCAGGTCGGCGGCGGGGAGGGGGCGCAGGCCAGCGGCGGGGCGAGTAGGGGCCGGCGGCGGGGAGGGGGCGCAGGCGGGTAGCCGGCGGTGGGTAGAGCAGGGGCCGGCGGCCGGGCAGGAGGAGCGCGCCAGGAGGATGAGCAGAAGCGGACCGTGAGGGAGGAAGAAGAAGATAAGGAAAAAAAGAGAGGCTGACAGGTGGGCCCCGCAGCTGACAGGTGGGGTCCACAACTAACAGTATTAAAAAGACATCCACCCAACCCTCTCGATCTCTCCAACCAAACAAAAGACTGGGTTGGCTCCAACTCACTCATCCAAACACGGGATGGGTCGGCTTCAACCCATAAAAATGGATCGGCTCCAACCCAACCCACATCATCCCAAAAACCAAACAGGATATTTACGAGGAATGAATGAACGCATGATCTGTCATCGCTCATCCTTTCCCAAGATGATAAAGTCGGAGTGACACGAGAGCGAAAGCAACAGAGCTGGACTAGAAAATATCTTGAACTGACCCGCCATGATGAGCCATCAGCCCATCACGTCGGTCGTCGTTGCTCTCTGTACTTTTGTCACGTACTTCACTGTCCCGTTGGGTGTTTGATCGTGGGTAAACTTTAGATCCTATCACATCGAATATTTAGAATACTGATTAAAAGTATTAAATATAAACTATTTACAAAATCCATTACACAGATGGAGGCTAAACGGTAAGACAAATCTATTAAATTCCTGATTTGACAATGTGCTGCTACAGTAATCATTTGTTAATGATGGATTAATTAGATTTAATAGATTCGTCTCGCTGTTTAGCCTCCACCTGTGTAATTAGTTTTATAATTAACTTATATTTAGTCCTCCTAACTAACCTCTGAATATTCGATGTAACACAAACTAAACTTTAATTTCAGGATCCAAACACCCTCTTAATAACTGTCACTCGGAAACAAGAACATTTCCCAAGCGACTTGTAAAATGAGAAGGTAGCAGATTGCTACTCCATCAATTTTTCAACGCATGAAAAGCAACAGGGACAGAAAGCGAAAGTGGGAGACACGATGGATCATAAAGTGTAACAAACAAATTAATACGGAGGTGGAGCCATGGAGGATGGAGCGCTTGTAATATCACACTTTTTGTTATTCATGATTCACATGTCTTTCTTCAAGCACACTTACTCATATTGTTAGATATACGAGCTTAGCCTATATAAATAATTCTTAATAAATCTCAAAGAACCATTAGCGTTAGAAGGGTACTGATATGAACCCGCTAGGGTTGATTCCCGATCTTTCGATGAGAGGCGTGGGATAACTCGATTGGTGGATGGAGACGACGTTCACGGCCCGACTACAGCCTTCCAAGCTGCGCCTTAGCAACCGATACACCACCTCCAATGGCTGCCGCGATCTTGTGGAGCGCGTCACCCAGCCACTAGGGCACTCGTCCTGCAAGCAATCGAAGAACAAGCAAGAACAAGTATAACAAGCAACTCAATTGCAAATATAGAGATGGAAACCAATCTGAACTCACAAAGTTGGGGTTCTGAATCGAGTAGAACGGATGGTCTAGTCGACACACGCGTCTACAAGGAAGTAGCAATGGCTAAACTTACATCAAAACAAAACCCAATCTGTTCGTGGCGGCTCTAATCCTTATTAATACCTAGGAGGATGACCAGGGGGGTGTTGGGGTCGTGCTCCAACCCTAGGACACGTCCCTAATGGACCCAACTTGATACACGGCCCATCGGGCCAAAATAGGGCGACGCAGCACCTGTGGACAGAAAACCTCTCGGTAGTATTTCGATGATTGCGGCCGACTCCGAATAGATATGGATATGAGTCCAGATCCATATGAAAATAGATTTCATAAGGATTCCAAGGAGTACTTGAACGCCTAAAACGGAGTCCGGATGAGGTCGTGGCGGTCGTTGCAAGTTGGGCCAGAACTGTAGTCCGAATCCAGCACCAAAACGTGTTGGATTGGATCTCTTTCTTTCCTTGGGCCAAAAGTGACGTGGTGGCCTGGTGGAGGACGTTAGGAATACTTGGACTTGGCCCCCAATCTACTTCTTTGGTCCTCCATGCCTTCCATGTGTGTTTAACACTATTTTTTATCCATGTATGTATTTCTGAAATTGACAACGAATACACATCATGGTGGAGCATCAATTCATCAAATGTGTCACATATAATTATGATAAAGAATCGTTTCACCTCGGAGTCAAAAGATGCCAATATGGTTGTATCCAAGCATGTGATGTCCTCATCATTCTCCCCTTCTTGGCTGCAAGTCGTCCTCGACTTGCTCCATTGGCATTCTAAGGAAGTTGCTTTGATGTTGGAGCACGGAGCGATGACCATGCTGCATGGGCACAAACAGTAATGCTCCCCTTCTTTGGCCTTGCCCTGTTGCATATGGGAAAAACTAGAAAAACTTTGCAAGACATTATTAGTGTTAGTGCAGCCCTCTATTTGATCATGGTATTGTAGCCCAAAAGGATATTTCAGAGTGGAGCAAACATAAACTTTATGCACCAAATATTCTCCTTTGCTATCATATTTGCCAATTGCATGAAGCGAACAATGATTAAAACTTGGCAAACCAGAACCAAATTGAAGTTTCTCTTTTAGACAATTTAGATTACACAAAACATCAAATTCAATGTAACCCAAAGTATTTAAAGAGGATAGCAAATTCAGTTCATCTTGTGCACAAGTAATAGGATGAAAAAGCTTATCTTCAGCACATTTGTATGATTCCAAACCAAAAGTATCACACTTATTCACTACTTGTGGTATAGGAGTAAAAGAATCATCAGCACACAAGTCCTCTTTATCACAAGGAACAACAAGTAATTCATTTTGTGACAAAGGAAAATCAGCAATGGGTTCCACTATTTGTTGCTCTTCATAAGCATGGAGAGTGGACAAATTTCGGATATAATGGGTCACATCATTCTTGCAAGTATTCACAGATAAAAGAATCTCCTTTTCAACATTGAGAGCAAGGCAAAACAATTGACCAATATGTATGTATGATTTGCTAATTAACAAGGTTTGAATTTCAGAATTGAGCCCTCTCATGAACCTACTCATCACATCTTCCATGCATTCGTCTAATCCACCATACATGATACAAATTTTAAAATCATGGAAGTATTCTTTCACAGTCCTACTACCTTGCCTCAAGTTGTCTAATTTAGCAAGCAAATAATCAGCATAATATTCAGGAATGAATGCATCTCTAAAAAGAAATTTAAAGTCTTCCCAAGATTCTAGAAGTTTCTTACGCCTACAAATGTGTTTCCATTGTAGCAAGGCAAATTCAGTCAAAATATTAGAGGCAATATAAATCTTTTGTTTCTCAGACAGGTCATGCTCATCAAATTCATTATCTACTTTTATCTCCCAATCAATGTAAGCTTTAGGATCAAACTTACCATCATATAACGGCAAGTGTTGAATAACACCCTGAATATGAGAGTCTAGTTTCATCAGCTCCAAAATCTCCGTATCACCTGCCATGGTTAGTAGAAAACAAGAAACACAAAAAATAATATGTATCCTCCTGTCAACTACTATGATGTGTTGGTTGTAATTCTCTCAAACTCAACTTGTAAAAACAAGCCCTTACAAGTTCTTACCAAGCCAAACAGGAGGTGACGGCAACCAACAAGTCTGCAACCGTGGAGTGAAGTGTATCGATGCCGCAGCAACAAAAGCCTGTCAAGCTGTAGTCGAATATGTGGAGCTCTAGGTGGGCTAAAGCAAGGAAGTACTAGAACCACGTTAGTTGCAAGCAAATTGAACAAACGCTCAACGACGTTATTGTGCTGGTCCTAGGCTAGTACGTGCTAGAGACGCGAGCCTGGACACAAACGAAGTCACTAAGCTGCAGCAAGGAAGGATCACAAGGAGAGGAAAAACAACAAAAGAAAAACCCTTCTCTTCTTTCTTTCTTTCTTTCTTTCTGTTTTTTTCTTTTCTTTCTTTCTTTCTTTCTATTTTTTTTTCTTTTTTTTTTCAAGTAGCACAGAGCTCAAATTTTGCAACAAGAGATAACAAGCTACTTACAGCAATTAAATGCTTCCTTGGGAAGGGTGATTCAGTAGCAAAGTCAAACAAGTGGCTGTTTTGCAAAACCAGCAGATGCGCAAATCTCAAGGGTGGTTGCGAAGTGCTCAGATTGAATTTGGGAGCAAGGATAGATCCGTTGGAAAGAGGATAACTTCAGGTTTCCAGATTGTATTCAAACTCCCTATTCGGACTCCTGATAATGGAAATATGGTGTTTTTCTTTTCAGGATAAAACAGGACTCCGAATCGAATTCTGATTTGAACTTGTGGGATTTTCTTTTTGGAGATGGAAGTATGGACGTGGATGAAAGCTCCAAGGATATGATTTGGTTAATAGTGGTAAACAAAACAAAGGAATTTGGAAAATCCAATCTGATTTGTGGAGAGAAACAAATAAACTCGAATCTGCGATAGTGACACAAACGTGACAAGAACTCGAAACTCTAAACGACTAGACGCTAAGACCAGCAACTTGACACGACGATGCAACCGTTAATTCAATAAGCCCTAACTAAGCAGTAATAGTAAAAGGCTCAAAGGGTTTTTTGGGATTATGGAGAACTAATCTACTAATTTTTTTGGCCTTTTCTGGACTATAGGAAATTAAAAACAGCAAAGAACTAGAAGTCTCTCACCGATAAACCTTGCTCTGATACCAACTGATATGAACCCGCTAGGGTTGATTCCCGATCTTTCGATGAGAGGCGTGGGATAACTCGATTGGTGGATGGAGACGACGTTCACGGCCCGACTACAGCCTTCCAAGCTGCGCCTTAGCAACCGATACACCACCTCCAATGGCTGCCGCGATCTTGTGGAGCGCGTCACCCAGCCACTAGGGCACTCGTCCTGCAAGCAATCGAAGAACAAGCAAGAACAAGTATAACAAGCAACTCAATTGCAAATATAGAGATGGAAACCAATCTGAACTCACAAAGTTGGGGTTCTGAATCGAGTAGAACGGATGGTCTAGTCGACACACGCGTCTACAAGGAAGTAGCAATGGCTAAACTTACATCAAAACAAAACCCAATCTGTTCGTGGCGGCTCTAATCCTTATTAATACCTAGGAGGACGACCAGGGGGGTGTTGGGGTCGTGCTCCAACCCTAGGACACGTCCCTAATGGACCCAACTTGATACACGGCCCATCGGGCCAAAATAGGGCGACGCAGCACCTGTGGACAGAAAACCTCTCGGTAGTATTTCGATGATTGCGGCCGACTCCGAATAGATATGGATATGAGTCCAGATCCATATGAAAATAGATTTCATAAGGATTCCAAGGAGTACTTGAACGCCTAAAACGGAGTCCGGATGAGGTCGTGGCGGTCGTTGCAAGTTGGGCCAGAACTGTAGTCCGAATCCAGCACCAAAACGTGTTGGATTGGATCTCTTTCTTTCCTTGGGCCAAAAGTGACGTGGTGGCCTGGTGGAGGACGTTAGGAATACTTGGACTTGGCCCCCAATCTACTTCTTTGGTCCTCCATGCCTTCCATGTGTGTTTAACACTATTTTTGATCCATGTATGTATTTCTGAAATTGACAACGAATACACATCATGGTGGAGCATCAATTCATCAAATGTGTCACATATAATTATGATAAAGAATCGTTTCACCTCGGAGTCAAAAGATGCCAATATGGTTGTATCCAAGCATGTGATGTCCTCATCAGGTACACCATCTATTAGTCATGTATTGCTAATAGACGAGCGTACGGGGTTTTCCTCCCCATAAATACGTACCATCCCCTCATGAAAAAGGCGACTACATACGGGAAGGCCCCAGGTTAGGGTATCCCTAAGGTGGTCTACACGAGTTAGATTTTATCTCTTCTACACTGTTGCGCCGCACTGTAGTCTTCTCTATTTCGTTGCGTCGTCGTGTACTAGCGAACGGGAGAGTAGGTCTCCAGAACTAGTCATCCTTGTGATCCTGCACCAGGAGAGGGTGAATAAGGCTTTTGGGAAGAGCTCCACGTGACTGCTCAAGTTCGTCGCCACGGCTTGTCCTCCATCCAATCTTCATGTCGCGGCGTACCGTCATCTTCAACGCAAGTTGTTGCGATCCGTCCGCAACACCGTCGTCATTCCGTCAGCGCCGTTCGTCATCATGGCTTCCCGGTATGTGCACCGTGATCTGATCTGGTTGTTAATCATATTTTCTAACATCATCATTATGCTGTTCTGGTTGTTTAGTATGTTAAAGTTTTGCATGCTAGAATTGTCTCTTGTCATGATTTATTTATTTCGGAAATTAATACAACAATTGCCTAATTATCCAACAATCCAAAAACCTTATAATAGACAATCTGCTAATTTTACGATGGCTGATTTTGCTAAGTCATTGAGGCCAGAAAAGTTTTCTGGTGTGAACTTTAAGAGATGGCAATCAAAGGTGCATCGGTGGCTTAATGCGATACACATCTAGGAGACAATAAAAGGCAAACTAGAAGGCGAGCTGACTGCTAAGTAGCAGCAAAAGTTTGCGGATGCCAATAATCTTTTCGTGGGATGTATCATTAGCTTGCTCTCCGACCGTCTGGTCAATGTCTATGTAGACTCGACAGATGCGAAGGAGTTGTGGGATGCTTTGGTTACAAAGTATGGTGCAACAGATGCAGGCAGTGAACTGTACCTCATGAAGAGCTTCTATGACTACAGGATGGTGAACAACCATTCTGTGGTAGAATAGGCGCATGATGTGCAGTGCATTGTGAAGGACCTTGAGCAGCTCAAATGTGAGATACCCAACAAGTTTGTGGTTGGATGCATAATTGCAAAATTACCTTCCACTTGGAGGAATTTCGCCACAACTCTGAAACATAGAAGATAGGAGATATCAGTTGAAAATATGATAGTGTCTCTTGATGTTAAGGAGAAGGCTCGGAAGAAAGATGCTGCGAATAAAGGAGATCAAGGCCAGTCTAGCGCCAACATGGTGCAGAAGTTCCCATGCAACAAGAATAAAGGGAAAAATAAGGTCATTAAGACTACTACCTTCAAGAAGAAGAAGATGAACAAAGCCAAGTTGTCTTGCTATACCTATGGCGAGTTGGGACATTTCTCGAAGGATTGTCCAAATCACGCAAATCGCAAGGGTAAAAGGGCTAATCATGGATTTGGATCCAAGAATGTCAACACGGTGACCATAGGCAAAACTGGAGACGGGTATGGTAATTTATTACCTACTGTTCTTTCAGTTTTTCAATCTACTAGTTAGTGGCTTGATACGGGTGCCAATGTTAATGTGTGTGCTGACATATCTATGTTCTCTTCTTACCAGGTCGCTTAGGATTCCTCCGTCCTGATGGGAAATGGATTACATGCTTCTGTTCATGGTGTTGGTGTGGTAGATCTGAAGTTTACTTCGGAAAGATCGTGCAGCATGTCCCTACTATCAACAAGAATTGTCACACCCGATTTTAAGGACAAAATCGAGTGCATTAAATACATGTGCGCCAGGATCCAGTTACACACATGTACGACAATAGTGAATATCAAAGACAGTGTTAAATCGAATAAAGAGAGTATTAACCATTATTACATGACCGAAGGTCTCACATAAACCACAAAGTCTAATTATTACGCAGCGGAACTTCAAAGACGACGACGACTCCACAGGCAGCTGACTGAAGAAGCGTACGCCTAGAACTCCTCGAAGTCGGGGTAGTACTCCTCTTCCCAACTAGCTTGGTCTGAACAGCGGTTTTGCAAGGGTGAGTACACTTATGGTTGGTACTCAACAAGTCATGGGGAATAGTGTAGTGTAAGGCTAATTCAAGGTATGGCAAAGGCATAAGTAGCATTCGCTTTTAATTAAGTTGGTCAAGTTTTATTAGCAATTAACTAAGTATAAGTTTATACCACCCGAAATTAAACATGAACATAAAGTAAGCAACAAATGCATGAAATGATAACAAGTTTAATCCATCTTTCGATAATATTATCATGTGAGGGTCCAGGCCGCTCTTAACCGTGAGCACGGCTGATCGATCAGTTTAACACTCTGCAGAGGTGGCACATCTTTACCCACAAGTCGCGTAAAAGTTCAAAAGAACTTTGGACCCAACCATGCGGTGTTTGCAAGGCACCATACCACACTTCCGAGGTGTGATTGCATAGGGACGCTACGAGGCCTTTACAAAGATTCCTTAGTCAGTGGTAACCCGCTAAGGTTTCGGTGTCTGGCGTGCACCACCCATCCCAGGTAAATGCAACGACTCAGTCCCCCCTCTTGCCTCATCACGAGTAAGGTCACCCCAGACTAAGGTTTCTAATTAATCAGCCAAGACCAGAGCCATTTAGTCTTGTGGTAGCACTGTTTTCCTGGGTGGTCGCTCCATGTTCCGATTAACAAATAATGATCTTGTCTTAATGAAAGGTATAACATAAGTAAAGCAAGATTGAGCATTGTGTTTGGTTAAACCACCATGTACCAAGTAAGCACTAAGCATGAGCTACCCAACATAAAGTAAACCGGTTGGTCAAGGCAAAGATAAATCAATCTAGGCGAACCTTAATTGGGACCCATCAAATTAATCCTAACAGGTGCATAGCATAAATGTTAAGTACAAGAAAGTAAAGGTGTATAGGACAACAGGGTAGTGATCAAGGACACGACTTGCCTTCTTGGCCTTGCTCTTGCTGTTCGCACTCCTCGAAAGCTTGATCGGCAACTCCCTCGAACTGCGCGGCGTCTACACGCGCACACGAGCACATACAAGCAAACATGGGCAAAAGTAAGAAAACAGTACACCAAACATAGTTAAACAGAGAAAATAAGCTTGAAAAGATGATCTACGCTTTAAAACGAACACGTGGATATAAAGAACACGAAAAACGGAGTTAAGATGCAAAAGATATGATTAAAACAAGATTCAGGGACTTTTCTGTGAGAAAACAAAAGTTTCAGGGCCTATCCGCGAAAACCGAGGGCTTATACGTAATTATGCGTATAAACCGAGGGTCTGACGCGTAAAAACAACAAACCCGGACGGCGGGTTGATTTCTGGAAAGCTCAAGGGTTAAACCGAAAAAGGCGAGGGCAGATCTGTAAATATTTTCAACGCGATCTGGACCGCGGGTTGATTTGCGGAAAAGACAGGGGCTAAAGAGCAAAAGCGGCGCGGCGCGGTTCGGTTGACCGGTACGCGGTCCGATTTGACTGGCCGCGAGCCGTCGGATCTTGATCGGACGGCCACGGTCGTCGATGACTCGCGGGCGGCGGCGGAAACCGAACGGCGACGGCGGCGAGCGGCGGCGCGCGACGGCGAGCGGCGGCGGGTCGCCGGAGTTGGGCGAAATAGCGCCACGGAGCACGGTTCAACTCGCGGGTTGCACCAAAAGAGAGAGGGAAACGCGGCGATCCCGTTTTGGGGGTCCTCGTCGACTGGAGCTCACCGACGGCGGCGGACGACGGCGAGGAAGCGGCGGCGGCGCTGGTGCTTCGGCGGCTAGGGTTTGGGAGCTGCGGGCGCTGGTGGAGGAGACCGGGAGGGGCGGCGGCTTATATAGGTGCTAGGGATAGAGCGGCGCGGGTTCAAACTCCCCCGAAGGACGCGGAGCGGATGAAGTCCGGGGCGGAGACGGCGCGCGGCGGTTGCGGGAGTCCGGCCGGATTCGGCCGGAGGAGGGAGATGATGGGTGGGACCCACCCGTCAGCGGGCGCGGGCGAACGGCGGGGCGACGCGGCTTCGCGGGCCGACGCGCGCGTTCGTGGGCCGCGGGGCGCGGCTGAAGCGGCGGGCGGAGCAGGCCGAGCGGAGCTGGGCCGGCGCGAGCGTGCGTGAGCCGCGGTGGAGCGGAGCTGGGCCGCGCGGAGGAAGGAGCGACGGGCCGCGCGGCTGGTGGAGCAGGCCGAGCGGGAGAAGGTGGAGCGGGCCGGCGCACTGGTGCAAGGCTGGGCCGAAAGAAGAAAGGGGAAGGGAAGGAGAAGAGGGTTTCGGCCCAGAAGGAGAAGAAGGAAAAGAAAAAGAAGAAGAGAAATAGAAAGAGATTTGGAAATTGAATTCAAATTTGAAAATTCAAACTTGTGATCAAACTCAAGCAATCAAAATTATGCACCAGCATGAATGCACAAATAAATCCTATGATGAATTAATTGAATTAAGGAAAATGGAATTAAATGCCTAAAATTTAAATGACACCTTAATTTGAGCAAATTTTAATGAATTTAAATTATTGAAATTTTGGGTGTTACAAGAATCTTATGAGCGGCTCGGTCCTGTGCAAGGATGGGTTTAAGGTAGTGTTAGAGTCCAATAAATTAGTCATGTCGGAACATGGACAATTTGTTGGTAAAGGCTATGATTGTGGAGGCTTGTTCCACTTTTTCCTTGCAGATTTTTATAATAAGTCAGTGAACTATATTTGTGGCAACGTTAGTGATGATGCGAATACTTGGCATTCATGTCTATGTCACATTAATTTTGGTTTGATGTTGTAACATCCCTAATTTTGAGTTAGTCTTTAAAAGCCTGGTTAGAGTGTTCAAGAGTTGGAAGTTAGCACCTAAGTTTGATTTTGTCTCTAATTAAGGGCAAATTTCACTTTAACACATTTGCTTTAACACATCAAACATCACACTAGAGGCTAAATTTTGATCCAAACCAAGTCAAACCAAAGAACATTTATGAAACATGCCCAAACTAAGTTGGAATGGTAGCAAACATCTCAAACACCTCAAAAGACCACAATTAAATTGAAGTTCAAACACAAAAGTTACCAAAATACCCTCAAAAGGCTAAACTTTAGTGCAAGCTGGCGTTCTTCCAAAGTTTAGCCAAGTTTTCATATCAAAGCCTCTGTAGAGTTTGTAGTCTATGCTTTGGACAGCAACTCTTAGTTTTGAACTTTTCAAGTTTAATTTTGAAATCCATCACAAGTCTCATCCAAATCCTGCTACCCCGCACGACACACGCTTGCCCACGTGCGCCACCAATCCAGTGATCGTGAATGGCAAGCCGTGGCGCGCCACACGGCGTCGTCCCACAGGCGCAGCTGTTCCAGCCAACCGCTGGCCATGAAGGGACAGCTCATCCCGGTCCTTTGCCCAACGAGCCCGCGCACGCATCCCCGCCCCTCCGCCGACGCATCTTCGCCGGCCAACGGTCACCCGACGCCCACGCGCGCCCTGCCGCCTGCCGTACGTGCCACCGCCACGTCGCCGCACCCCACCTGCCGGCGCAGCTCCACCACTTCCCGCCGTGAGGCGACAACTCGAGCTCCCTCTCCGCCAATGCGCGCGTGAGACAAAGGAGATCTCCCACGCTCCATATCCCGCACGGCCAATAGTCGGAGATCTCCGTATCGCCGCCGCCCAACCGCCGGCCTTGGCCACCGCTCAGCTAGTGGTGTTCTGCCCTGTCTCTCGCACCTAATGCTCGCCCAAGCCACCTTGAGCCTTTGGCTCCTCCCTCTCGCACCCCCTCACTTCCCCAGGGCTATAAAGGCCATAAGCGCGCTCGCCGGAGCCTTGCTCAAGCTTTTCCCCTCTCCACCACGAAGAGAAGAGCTCTGCCGCCCACCTCACCATGGAGCTCCACCTCCTGAGCCTCCTCACCACCTGCTAAGCCCTCCAGAGCCTCACACACACCTTCACGCAGCTCACCGAGCCACCGCTGAGCTCTCTCCGCTGTTGACCTCGTCGGAGAAGGAGTTCCCCCTTCTGTTGCCCGAGCCTCGCCACGGACAGCTGTCTTCAGCCATCCTCCGCCCGCAAATCCTACATCCCATGAGCCCACGTTGAGCCACACGTCACGCCCGTGCCCTTTTCTTCCCCGATAGCACCGCCGCTCGCCGGCAATTTCACCGGAGATGCTGCCAGCCGGCCAGGGACCTATTTGAAAGGCCCCGGTTCTTTATGAGGTCCTTAGCGTAGAAAGCCTGGACCTTTTCTCAATAGTTTGAAAACCCCAGGGACCCCCGTATAAAACTTTTTATCCCTTTTCTATTTTAAATGAGTTAAATCGGCTGAAACTTTGAAAATGTGTAGAAAATTGTAGAAAAATGATAAAACTGCAAAACCAACTTTGATAGACTCCATGTATTGTGTAGTTTCACTGAAAAATAATTTTGAGCCTGTCACTATTGTAGTTTTATCTCTAGATTTTTATTTTGTGTTTGAGCAAATAAATGCCCCATAAATCACACAAAAATGATAACAAGCCAAATCCACTTCTGTTAGTTAGGTTATGTTGCGCTTGTGTTGAATATAAGTTTTGTGACACTAGTCTAGGTATTGAACACATTGGTTTAAGGCAAACCTCGTAATGCTTGGTGTGATCTTGTTATTTTCTCTATAAATGGAAGGAAATAGATAAAATGCAAGATCACTTTTGTTAGGTTCTTGATGCCTCTGTTTAACTAGGAAATATAGTAGTTTCTGGTTGCTACATGTTTTGCCTTGCTCAAATAAATGCATGTAGTTAAATACACTTAAATATGATATTTTGAGTTGTTTAAAAATTCAGAAACAAGATAACTTTCCAAATGAGTTTTGAGCAACCCTAAAGTGACCCCACCCTTTCTTTGTGAAATATAAGTTTGTAAAACCTTATATGTGTACACAATCACCATCAAAGTCAACCTGAAAGTTTAAATCGTAAAACACTTTAATTCGCAAGGAACTCAATTTAAATCTTGACTTGGGTCACATGTTAAAATTATACTCTACAAAATCTGATGAATACATCTTGCTCGTGAGAATGTGAACTTGAATATTGCATATGCATCTCGTGTAGAAGCGAACCTCGCAGACGGAACCTACGAGTTGCTGCCGACTGCGGAGGAAGAATCTGTTGAGCTGCATCACGCTGAGGCCGAGCAAGACCCGAGCCAAGCTTCAAACGAGCTCCTTACTAATGTAGAATAGGAAGGCAAGCCCCAAAGCATAACCCAGTTTTCTAAATTATGCACTACTTATGTTGCTTATGTTTGTGCATTTAAGTTCATAGGAGTTGCTTGAAACCTTAGTTACATGATCCTAAAAAACTATATGCTGAATACTAGTATGTTAAGTCATGTAGTTGCTATGCTAAATAGGGAATCGGTAAAAGTCGAGTGATTTCTTGTCACTCGCGAGTTAAAGGAGTTGCTTTCTTACTTTTTCTGCAACCATAAGGATGACGGGCAAGGCTAGGTTTTGGTTCTGACTTTGTGGAAT
Source organism: Setaria viridis (assembly GCF_005286985.2). NCBI lineage: Eukaryota > Viridiplantae > Streptophyta > Magnoliopsida > Poales > Poaceae > Setaria > Setaria viridis. The sequence goes on from NC_048264.2 coordinate 13,988,915, forward strand.
TGTCTCGTCTGTCTAGTAATAAATATGCTAAGGCCGAAATGTGACGGTGTTCGTGGTCAAGTGTTTGAAAGTACTAATCTCATACCTAGTCTGGGATAGGGAAGCCTAGTACCTGATTGAACCGAAACGTGGACATACTCCCCGCTCTCTCTAGGACGGAGTTTCCCCTGATGCATCATGTGGGTACAAGTGTAGTCACGGTACGGTGACATTCCAGGACCGTGAGGCCTTGTATCCAATGGAAGTTGACCCTAGCCACATGCCTGGGAATTGATGGGGACAACTGACATTTGTGGATCCTTCGTGGTACGCAATGTTGTGGGATTAGGTTCACCTTGCAAGGTTAAGAACCTCGATTTGAATCATCTGCCTCTCACAGTTTGAAACTGCTTGACTACTGTGCTGCATTGAGTAACAAGCGAAACAGAGAATGATTATCTTAATATAATGCTTGTAATAAAATGTTTGCTCAACTTGCTTGCTTAGAACAGGTTGCTTACCTAGTAAGATTAATTTACTGTAACGATCTTGGTTTAATCCGCCGAGTTAATCCCAAGACAAACCCCAAATCTGCCATCTCCATTAGCCGACCCCTAAAAACCCAGCAAAATCGCACCAACCCGGCAAACGGCAGCTCTTCTCTAAGTCCTGAAACAGTGTTCCTCCAAAATCTTAGAGCTGTGGGAGAGCCAAAGACTGGATGGTGGACCCAAAACTAGATCCCACGGATCTCTCGAGTCAAACGTGCCAGAGCAGCGTGCGCCCCGCTTCAGAGCTTCCCCGCCGCGTGGCTCAACCTCTCCGACGCGCGCCACCACGCCAGTTGCCAGCCGCGACAAGATAGATTAGCGCACCTCCCTCCCAATCATGTGCGGAAGCCCCTGCAGCCCTTTCTGCCTTGCCTTGTCCCGCTCGCACCCTCGCCGGCCACGCCAAGGCGCCCTGTCGCCGCCGCGACAGAGGATTTGCCGCTACCGCACCAGACCGCCTCGCATCCCGCACCCATCACCTTGCCCGGATCCCCGGCCACGCGCCCCGATGCCTTCTGGCTTTTCCGCCTTTCCACAGTCGCACCGCCCATGCGCGTGCTCCACGATGATACCGCCCTCGCCAACCATGGCCCCGACAGAGACAGCTCATTTTTCCACCTCGCCAATGATGTGCCCCGACAAGCCGCTGTTCTGCACTCGTTCGTGCCGCCGTTCGCCCTGTCACCTCGCCTGCTGCGACCTCGCTTGCAGTGCCTCCCTTCCTGTCACACGCCAGTCTAGTCGCCGCCCACAATCCGCCGCTTGACGCGACCAGACCCTTCTCGCCCTCACCAACTCTTAATCCCGGCAAAACCACGCCTGCGCCGGCTTTGTCTCCAATGCCCAATGACAAGACCCTGTCCCCGAAGCTCTGCTTCGCCGGCCAATGAAGGCGCTGCCCAATCGCCACCAAGGCAGAGCACCCCATCCTTTTCAACCCGATCTTCACGCTACTCAAACTCTCTATCTTCCGCGCAGCTATAAACGGGAGTACCAAAGCCCCTACCGGAGTTTCCTTCGCCATCGCTGCTTCGCCGCACCATACTCTGCTCGCACTTGAGCACTGCCGCTTAAACTCTTGAGGAAGTTTCCCCCTCCACTCAAGCCGCTTCTCCCAACCCACCAGCCACCTGTTTCCTCCACATGGTGCTAGAGCTTGCTTGTTGTCCACAAGAAGCACCGCCACCGCCGGAGCACCGTCGAACCTCGCCACCGCCAAAGCCTTAGCGTCTTAGTCCTTCCTCCTAAGTCTGTTCCTTCCCGACCCCAAGACTTCACCAGTAGGCCTAAAGGTAAGCTACTGACCCCCTTCCAGGTTCGCCCGATCCCCTTTTTCCGTCTCGTCCGACCCTGTCTGTTTCACCGACCCTTATCCGCCTCGCCCGAGGGCTCAGCTGTATCTTTTTCTTTGACCTGAGGGTATCTGTGTAAGGTTTTGGGGACTTCTCTGTGTTAAGTCTGAGGACCCTGGTATGGTTATTCCTTAAGTCTAAGGGTCAGATCATAAGTTTCTCCCAATCCGACCCTTTTATCCTGTTCTCCACCAACTGAAGTTGGACTCCTCCACCTTTCCTGTAGCTTTGCTACAAGTGTCTGAGCTAAAACGTGCGAGTGTTGTTGAAATAACCATCTAAATATTTAACCCCTGCATTTGCACTTCCGTGTAGAGCTAAATCTTGCCGACGGCACATACGAACTGCATCCGGCGCCAGAAGACGGAGTAGTAGCTGAGCTGCCGACCGCAGGAGCTGAAGCCGAATCCGCCAAGGACCAGTTTGCCTCCACCCCGCTCGAAGGCAAGCCCCGGAGCATGAACCCAACTTTTTGCCTTCCTTCATATGTTTGTGCATTTACGTTATAGGAGTTGTTTGAAACCATAGATGCATGACTTAGTTCCCTTGATCTGAACACTAGTCTGTTGAGTCCGAGTAGTTGCAATGCTTAATAGGGCTCAGCAGAAGTCGAGTGATTTCCTGTCACTCGCGAGTTATAGGAGTTGGTTGTTCTCCTTCTGGTTACAACTATAAGGACGATGGATGGGGCAGGGCTTGGTGAACTCTTTTGGTGGTCGACTGATCACCCTATCTGTTTACTTGAATCTGTTTAAGGTCCGATAGTGGTGGTGTTCGTGATCAAGTGTTTGAAAGTACTAATCTCATACCCATTATGGGATGGGGAAGCCTAGTACCTGATTGAACCTGGACATGAGCGGTTCGATCCACTGTCTCTGGAACAGAGTTTCCCCTGCGGCCGCATGTGGTAGCAAGTGTGGTCACGGAACGACAGAGGCCGGGTTTGTGGAACCTTGCACCAAGAGAGGTGGGCCCGACATGGGTCAGGGAATTGATGGGGACGGCCGACACAGAAAGCGACCCTCGGTGGTGCGCGGATGTCGTGAGGTTAGGTTTGCCATGCATGGTTAAGGAACTTGAATCGATTCGTCTGCCTCTCACAGCTTGAGACTGCTTGATCGCCATGCTACACTGAGTAAAGATGGAACATGATGATGATATGAACTAGATGTTGAGCTATATACACATTATGTTTGGATCTGTGTTTGCTTAGCATAAGTTGCAAAAGTAGGCTGGTTAATGTACTTATAACTAGAGCTAAAACTTTGAAAGTAAAGACCTAACATAGTTGCTTTTTGGCAAACAAAACCCCTCAGCCAAAGAGCCTTGCATGTCTAGTAGTGGTGGAGTAGTTTTCCCACCGGTCGGTTAAGTCTTGTTGAGCTTAGAAGCTCATCCTTGTTTGTGGCATCTCTTTTCAGGTGAGGTTGAAGCTTCTAAGTTCACTGCTGTTGGCACTTGGCCGCCCCAGCTTCCTCCTGGGTGGACGGTCGAGTCCCTCCTCGGACGGTGAGGAGCGGGATCACTGATGTCCTGTTTGGCCTCACCAGGGACATCCAACCCCGGCGCTAGCTTCCGCTATATTTACCTTTTTCCGCTGCTTTTGAACCCTATAAAGCTCTAATTTTGAACCAGTGTGTAATGAATCATTGGACTAAGTATTTGATCTGTTGTATTCTCTGGAACCACTCGCCTTCGTGTGAGCTATGCTAACTCGGTTCTGTTTAAGTGGTTTAATCGGATGAAATCCGACGGATCATCGAGTTAACTTGATTAAAGCATGAGATTCGCGTGTTAGGCGACTTAACCATGCTTTAGCTAAGTTAATCCAAGGTGTTCCGCCACATTTACTAGAACTAGCTGCAAAAAGTTGAAAGTAAGGACCTACTTAGATGCTTTTGGCAAAAACAAACCCCTCAACCAAGAGCCTTGCATGTCTAGAAGTTGGTGGAGTAGTTACCACCTGACGGATAAGCCTTGTTGAGTATTAGTATACTAAGCCTTGTTTATGGTGTTGTTTTCAGGTAATGAAATAGATGTTGATGAGTGTGCTGCAAGCTTAACTTGACTGACCCAGCTCCCTCCTGGTTGGGCGGTTGAGTGGAACCTGTCCTCGATCGGCGAGTACCGTGGTAACTGACGTCATGGTTGGCTTCGCCATGATATTTCTGCTTCGATGTTTAGTTGCCATCCTCATTCCGCTGCTTAAACTCTGAAACAGTTTACTTTATGCACTTTTGAACAATGGTTGTGTAATAACTAAATTTGAATTTATGTATTAAGTACTAGAATGTTGTAATCTCTGGACTCGCCTTCGTGTGAGATGCTTTTTGTTTCGATCCGAGACAAGTGGTTTATCGGGTATAACCCGACAGACTACCAAATTGGTTTATCGGGAACACTTTAGCCAGGTTAATTTGGATGGTTCTGCCACAGATGTCTCAGCTTTCCAGCATGTGTTTAATTCTGAACTTCACCATTGCCAAAGGTTCTAAGTGCCATAGCTATGTGCAATCGAAGCAACCTCGAAAGCCTCACAAGGCAGCTAAGGAGAGAAACTTGGCACCTCTAAAACGCATACATTCTGATCTTTGTGTTAAGAATGGTGTATTGACAAAAGGTGAAAAGAGATACTTCATGACATTGATTGATGATGCGACTAAACTTTCCTATGTTTATTTGTTGCAAACTAAGCATGAAGTGTTAGGCTACTTTAAAATCTATAAGGCAGAAGTTGAGAATCAACTAGAGAGAAAGATCAAGCATCTAAGGTCAGATCATGGTGGTGAATATTTTCCTAAAATCTTTGATGAATTCTATGAGGAACATGGTATTATTCATGAGAGAACGCCTCTCTATTCACCCGAATCAAATGGGGTTGCTGAGAGGAAAAACCGCACACTGACTGATCTGGTTAACGCCATGTTAGACACTGCTGGTTTATCTAAGGCATGGTGGGGGGAGGCTTTACTAACTTTATGTTATGTCCTGAATAGAGTTCCAAATAAGAATAAAGAGCAAACTCCATACAAGATCTGGGTTGGGAGAAAACCATCACTTTCTTATTTGTGCACTTGGGGTTGCTTGGAGAAAGTCAATGTACCAATTTCTAAGAAGCAGAAGTTGGGACCTAAGATAGTGGATTGTATCTTTCTAGGATATGCTTAGAGGAGCATTGCTTATAGATTTTTAGTAGTTAAATCAGAGGTACCGGATATGCATGTTGATACTATTATTGAATCTCGTGATGCAACATTTTTTGAGAATATTTTTCCTATGAAAGATATGCATAGCACTTCTAGATTTTCCTCTGAGATAATTCCTGAACCAATTGCATCTATTGAGTCTTCTAAATAATCTAATGAGCATGAGGAGGTCATTGAGAAGGATGATAGTGAAGCTCCTAGAAGGAGTAAGAGACAAAGGATTGCAAAATCCTTTAGTGATGATTTCACTATGTACCTTGTGGACGATACACCTACATCCTTTGCTGAGGCATGTGCATCTCCAGATGTAGATGATTGGAAAGAAGCTGTCCATAATGAGATGGACTCGATTCTTTCTAATGGAACTTGGGAGCTCACTGAACGACCCTATGGTTGCAAACCAGTGGATTGTAAATAGGTGTTCAAGAAGCTTAGGTTTTGTGGTACTATTGAGAAGTACAATGCACGAATTGTGGCCAAAGGCTACACGCAAAAGGAAGGCGAAGATTTATTTGATACTTACTCACCTGTCACTATACTGACCATAATTCAAGCACTACTTTCTTTGGCTACCTCATATGGTCTTATTGTCCATTAGATGGACATAAAGACAACTTTCCTAAATGGATAGTTTGATGAGGAGATCTATATGGATCAACATGATAGATTTGTGGTGAAGGGTCAAGAAAGTAAGGTGTATAAGTTATTGAAGTCTTTGTATGGTCTGAAATAGGCGCCTAAGCAGTCGCATGAGAAGTTTGACAAAACTTTAACTTATGCGGGCTTTGTCATAAATGAGGCTGATAGATGTGTGTACTATCGCCACGGTGGGGGTGAAGGAATTATATTATACTTGTATGTGGATGACATACTAATCTTTGACACCGATATTAATGTGATCAATGAGGTCAAGTGTTTTCTATCAAAGAGTTTTGATATGAAAGATCTAGGAGAAGCTGATGTTTGTTCTAAACATTAAGCTGATTAAGGATGAGACTGGGATTACTCTTTCGCAATCCCATTATGTGGAGAAGATCTTGACCCGCTTTGGCTACTTTGAAAGAATAAGAAAGTTGCAAAAGATCAACTGAGATACTCTCAGATTATCGGTTCACTCATGTACTTAGCTAGCGCAACGAGACTCGATATATCTTCTGCTGTGAGCAAATTGAGCAGGTTCATATCAAACTCGGGTATTGATCATTGGCATGCACTTGGAAGGATTATGCGCTACTTGGTGGGTACGATGAGTTATGGGATTCACTATTTTGGGCACTCTGCTGTGCTTGAGGGATATAGTGACTCGAACTAGAATTCTGATTTTGATGAGCTTTATGCCATGAGTGGGTATGTGTTTACCCTTGGAGGTGGTGCAATATCATGGAGGTCTTGCAAACAGACCATTTTGACGAGGTCAACCATGGAGGCAGAACTAATTGCTTTAGATACAGCTACTGTTGAGGCAGAGTGGCTGCGTGAGCTCTTAATGGACTTGCCTGTGGTTGAAAAACCAGTGCCGGCCATCCTTATGAACTGTGATAATCAAACTATCATAGTCAAAGTGAACAGTACTAATGATAATGCGAAGTCATCGAGACATGTCAAGAGACGACTAAGTCATCAAGAAATTGAGAAACTCCAGATTAATAAGTGTGACTTTTATTCAAACAGATAAAAACCTTGCAGATCCCTTTACAAAAGGGCTATCATGGAATGTGATAGAAAGTGCATCGAGGGAGATGGGTATGAGACCCATTTGAGTTGCTATAGTGGTAACCCCCACCTATGTGATCGGAGCTCTCGTGAATTAGGATCTGGGAAAAACAAGCTTTTGGTTAACTGAGGAGAGCAATTATTTAACCCTCTCTAAGTGAAGATGCAATACTCTCAAATTCTGTAAGGCAGGTGTGCTGTAAGGCATGTGTGCGGTAAGGCAGGTTGGCTATATGTCTTAATGTGATTCTATTGGCTTTGATAAGCGAAGATGTCCTGCAGAGCATTTTTGAAAGAACACACCTATATGAGTTCGACTGTTAAACGTCGCAGTCATGAGACTTGGGTGATCTCTAGTAAGCTCATGAAAGAGACTAGGGAGTATGACATATATGCTCCACCCGTGAGGTAAGCTACTGGCAGCTAGGTATTGGTTATGACTTTGAGTTAAACTTGTCCATGCAAAACTAGCAATTCAAGGCGTAGTCCATTGTCAAGTTGTGGATGAGTGTAGCTTGAAGCTCTATGCAAGAGTTCAACTTAACAGTCCTTGCTCAAATACTGATATGTCAAATAGTAGTGAAACATGCAAGACACCTAAATGGGTATTTGAGATCTGGTGGGGGATTGTTAGATATATGGGCTTGACCCATATAAATAATCCTTAATAAATCTCAAAGATCCATTAGGAGGCACACCATTTATTAGTCTCATATTGCTAATAGATGAGGGTGTGGGGTTTTCCTCCCCATAACCATCCCCCTCATGGAAAAGACGCACCATAGACTACTATACGGGAAGGTCCTAGATTAGGGTATCCCTAAGGTGGTTTATATGAATTAGGTTTTGCCTCTTCTATGCTGTTGTGCCGCACTGTAGTCTTTTCCATTCCGTTGCGTCGGCGTGCACCGGGAGAGGGCTAATAAGGTTTTTAGGAAGTGCTCCGCATGACTATTCAAGTTCGCCGCTACAGCTCGACCTCCGTCCAATCTTCGTGTCGCGGTGTACCGTCATCTTCAACGCCAGCTGCTGCGATCCGTCCGCAACATCGTCGTCATTTCATCATCGCTGTTCGTCATCGCTGTGATCTGATCTGGTTGTTAATCATATTTTCTAAGATCATGATTATGCAATTCTGGCTATCTAGTATGTTAGAGTTTTGCATTCTAGAATTGTCTCTTATCATAATTTATTTATTACAAAAATTAATACAGCAATTGCCTAATTATCCAACACATATATCCTTTTTGAAGCACATACTCAAAGATTGGTCGAGTTGTTTACGCACCCTCAGGTCCAAAATACTTCATGTTTTGGACACAACAGGGGTTTCTAAAACTGAGCAACCATGTTTTGTGTGGTGCCTAGAGGCAGAGGTCTAGTTATTGGTTTATGAGCTTATTTCCAGTGAGACCTTTTATTACTATATCTCCACTATGAATATCTCCACTATGAAGGATTAAGATTACTATCGTGGCGAACTAGATTGAGGATTGCGAGTTTGCAAACAAAACTTCTAGTGCAATTGTCTATCTCACATGTCAAAACCAATCCCAATATACTTCGATGATACTTCTTGATGATACTTCGAAACTTCAGGGTGTACTTCGATGGACAAAATAAGGTTAACAACTAGGGTTCTAAAGACTATGGTATACTTGGACCCAGAGTACTTCTACTGTTTTACCCATGCCGCCTAGCTGGAAAAGGTGATGTCTACAGTTTTGGTGTCATTCTTACGGAGTTGCTCACCGAGCAGAAACCATTTCGTATGTATGTCCTTCAGTCCTTGGAAGGCGAAGACCGTGTTGCACATTTTGTCAACCTTCTTCAAGAGCAAAATCTTGTAATAGATCCACAAGTTTTAAAGGAGGGAAGAAAAGAAATAGGAGAAGCCATTGTACTTGCAGCATCATGTGTAAACTTAAGAGGTGAGGAAATAATATGGTAGCAGCTAACAGTTTAGCTCGGCAAAAGCTTATAGACATTTATTGGACCTGCTTAAGTTGATGATGCCTTTTGGTGGCTTTGGTAATCCTCCTACTATCTCAAGAACAAATTTTTTAAGCTTAAGCGCAAGTGAGTTGCTTAAATGGAAGACTATGACTCGTCAATCCTATGATTGTGTGATCCGCACAATTCATTCAGAAGAAACACTAGAACACTCCTATTCTTGCACTGCAATTTTGCACAAGAATACTGCTCTAGGCCTTGTTCGTTTAGGCGTTTAGCCCAGGATTGGACGGGTCGCGGTCCAATCCACGGGGTCATCCCAGCGCGGAACTAATCCCAGCCCACTGCCTGCACACGCTGTTTTGGCCCGTTCCCCTTGGGCTGTTTCTTGAACAAAAATCTGGTACGGTGAGCTGCTCCTTGGCTGAAGGGAGGGATGGAGCACACCTCACCCCAAAATTTACAGAGAAAAGCTTGATTCTTGAGGCACCATCAGACATTAGTCGAGGTCAAGCTACATTAATTCTAGATCGGCTCTATTATCTCTTGCAGGTAACTTAAACAAACACTTAACTTGTCACGATTCATTGGTGTTATTTTCTGGTGTGATCGAGCGGGATATGGTACACACGTTCTTCTGAAAGTTGCTTTCTTTTGTGCTGCGGTTCTTCTCTCTACATGATTGTACTGATGTGTTTGTTCTGAATTTTATAATCGCTTCTAATGATATCAGTCGGAGCAAGTGACGATTGATAGTGACACAATGCCTACCTTCATTTGCAAATCGTTTTCACGCACATAAGTTCAAGGCTTACACGTACGAGTTCCTGCAAATTATTACTAATTATTTTTTAAAAAAGAGTACTACTGGTACACGTAATAGCAAGAAAAAGAATTTTTTTTGGCTCGATCATAAGTTTTGACTAAAATGAAAGGAAGATGTACATCGTGTCACATCAGCGGGTAGGACGGGCGGATGGCGATGCCGCAGAGCCCCTCCGGCTTGCCGTCGACGTCCTTCCTCATCCTGATGTACCCGCCGTCGCCCCACCGCTCACCCCACGAGTTCTTGACGATCCAGTACCTCTCCCCGCCGCCGGGCTCCTGGCCGTACCCGACGACGGTGACGCCGTGGTTCAGCTTGGTCCCGCACGGCCCGTTGTACACGCCCTTCCTGTAGTGCTGGAAGTTGACCCCGCCGGCCTCGATGGACACGGCCACGGGCTGCGCCGCCACGGCGTTCGCCAGCGACGCCTCGCTCCGGGTGGCGACCCGCCGGAGCCCCGCGATGCTGACCGCGTTGTGGGAGAGCTTGGCCGTGTCGCAGACGCCCGTCGCCGCCGTGTACGGGTAGTCGGCCTCCGTGGTGATGCCGCCGTTGTCGGCGATCCACCGCAGCGCGCGGTAGCTGATCCCGCCGTCGCAGCCGTGGTCCAGCGTGTCGCAGTCCACCAGCTCCTGCTCCGACAGGGACACCAGCTTCCCCGTCCGGATCTGGTAGATGCCTTCCACCGTCGCCACCGTCGAGAAGGCCCAGCACGACCCTGCACGATCGATCGATCCGGTAACCGACTCAGAGTCAGATCGCGGGAGGGCGGCCGGCCATGGAGATCAGAGCACATGCGAGCATGTGGTTAGGAGTGACAGGCATGCATGCATGTGGTGAGCAAATTAATGATACCAGGCTGGAATGGTAGGTGGTGTTCCGTACAGTTGTCACGTACCACATCGGCCTTGGTTCTTGACCGGCGTCACGGCGCCGCTGGCGCGCCAGTCCACGCTCGCCGGCGCGCCGGCGGACAGGTTCACGTACGCCGTCAGCTGCTGCCCCGCCGCGGCGCCCCTGACGCCGCCGGCGTCGACCGGCCCCGCGCGCGTGGTGATCACCGCCGCGACATCCTCGTCGTCCGCGGGCGGCAGCGGCGCCGCCGCCGTGTACATGGCCGTGAACTCCTCGTTGGTGAGGTCGGTGAAGGCGGTCTCGCCGAGCTCGTAGGTGAGCCCCGCCGCCTCCGCCTCGGCGTTGGTGGCCTCGATGTAGGCCAAGTTGCGCGCGAACACCCGGAACCGGCGCCGCTCCTCCGCGGCCGTGGCGTAGGACCTGTTGTACTCCGCCTTCCACCGCTGGAACCGCTCTACCATCATCGGGCTGCCGCCGCCGGCGCGTCCGTGGGCGGCCGTCGCCGACGAGCAGCCGTGGAGGAACACGGCGGCGAGCAGGAGGAGGAGGAGCACGCGTGGCGGCGAGCCGCGGTTGGTGGAGGTGGACGCCATGGATGACGACCTGGATGGTTGGCTTAGCCCAGTGGTTTACGCTGCTTATAGTAACAGGATGAGATGAGACAAATGATTGAGAGCGAGGTGGATAAACGTGTGGTGCTGAGATGGATGTGCGTACAGGATTATTGTGATTGGAGAGGGGACGGACAAGTCAAGCCAAAAGCCGTGCTGCAGCTGCTTCTGCTTGAGAGAGCCAGTCAGACAGACACTCCAGTTCAGTCGTGTGATTCGGATCCGCATGAAGCCTAGCCGGGGGATATTGGAATGGTATTGCTCCAGTGAAGACCAACTACAAAAGGAGGGAAGGGACTTAAGCAGCTGTTGCTCTTCCTCCAGGCTTATGGTGTTTTGCTTTCGTTCTCCATTTCTGTTAACTGGAGTGTATGTGGAAAAGCCGCTTTGTAATGCTCTCATGTTTAATGTTGTTAGCTCTTACAGGAAACATGGCAAATATAGCAGCAAAATTACTCTGGATTTAACAACCAGCCATTACACATGTGCATTCAGCACAAGTTCTACACAACGAACATGACCACTATTGATCAGGCTCCAAGTGCTCACACATATATGATGCTGTACAATTCTTTCAACAAAGACGCCCTCCTATTAGCTATTATGAACAAACACAGCTATCTTCTCTTGAGTAGTTCTGAGGCTGAAGAACATCTCATCTACTTGTATGTATTTACTTTCAGTGCTTACACATAGAACACTTGCCCAACATTCAGTAGGCTCTCATGGGGAACATTGAAGATGGCACTGTTCTCCCTGCAGATCTTCCTAAGGAAAGCATACATGTAGTTGATAGCAATCTTCTTTAGGAACCCCGAATCCCTGCGAGCCCTGATGATCGTGTTCCCAAGGATGTGCACCACCCCAGCGTCCCTGCACGCGTTCAGGAACGCGATCTCGTCGCCCACCGTCTGGTACGTCTGGCCTGACGACATCAACTGGCTGTTCCCAGTATGGTTTGGGGACTGCACCTGTATAATGGAGTCGTGGGATGTGTAGCTGAGCTCCATGTTTGAACCGTTGTTGATGCCATTGATTCTTGGGTTGGCGTTGCCTGCCTGGTTCAGCTCATGGCCGGTGCTGTACTCATCAGAGTCTGTGTACTCTTCCATCATACTCTCCAGCCGGACAAAGAGCATCAGGCTGTTTAAGAGCATCTGCTCGAAGTCATCATCCTTCTTGTGAATGTCCTTGTAGCCATACCGCGCCACGCAGCGGAACATGTGGAAGTTCTTGGGGCCGATTCGCTTCACAAGGAACCTTTCATCCAGTGGCACGGTGTAGACAGGAAGGTACTTCACACAGACGAAGACCAGGGTGGAGTGTATGGCCGGGAGGTTGGTGATGAAGTGTGAGAAAATGTGAGGAACACCGCTCGCCAGCTCAGTGTACACCAGGCCGACACCGGGCACCCTGACAAGACCAAGGCTTGGACCAAGGCCTAGGATCCATGCCATGGACACCTTGCTGTGCATCTCGAATTCGTAGCGCTTGAGTGTACCGTAGTGCCATACATACATGATGACGAGGAAGGCAGCGGCAAACACAAGAGGAACCCATCCACCCTGATCGATCTTCCGCACCACAGCAGTGAAGTATGGAATTTCAATAATCAATGACAGCGTGGTGAAAAGAATGACCAAGGTCCAGTGGCTGCGCCACACCAGCAGCATTATGGGGACCATGAGAAATGTTGTCACAAGCATAACCATTATCACAGCAGTACCTGTTAATGCAACATTCATGTTAGCAACTGAGCTGGAACGCTAATTGCGATCGTAAAATCAGTGCACAGAGACAGACATGGGAAGATTTTACCATATGCATTTGCTATCTGGCTTTGGTTTTTAAATCCAGCAGTGACAGCGATGCAGAATATCAAAAGGATCCAATTGATATCAGGACTGTATATCTGGCCTCGATACTTCTTGGACGTATGGATAATCCTCACTCTGGGGAAGCACCCTAGAGCAAGTGCTTGCTTGATAATCGAATATGTCATCGATATAGTGGCTTGACTAGCAACTATTGCAGCAGCTGTTGCAACAATGAATGACGGCCAAAGTATAGAAGCTGTGCCGAATAATTGAGTTAGCATGCATTCCAATACACATGGTAAGTGAAGAATCCCTCTGTCTGGCATTACCTGGAAGGGAATAATAGAAAGCGTGGGGGACACTGTGTGTATTCTGAGCTATATAGGCAGCTTGGCCAGTATACTGCAAAAGAAGGCAGGGAAACACAACCACGGTAAAAGCAATCTGCATACCAAGATTTGATGCCATCAGCAGGAGCAAAAGGATTATATTTCTGTACTTATGTGAAAAGGGCTTGTACAATTATAGATTTGCCTCTAAAAGGGTTCCTTGGTTCTCATAAGAAAATTCATAGCTAGTAAAGAAAGACATGCAACAACTTGTACCTGAATAGCTTGTACAGGGAAATATGAAAGATCAGCAAACAGTGCTTCTGTCCCTGAAGCATGACCCAAAATTTCAGTTCTGGTAATTGCCATTAAACAAAGGACAAGAGAATTATGCAATCAGGCTAGAGATTCTTTTCAGACCTGTAATGCTGAGCATAATTCCTCCTAAAGAAGCCCAGCTAGTCCTCCCTCGCTTGAAGTACCGATAGACATAAATAGGATTAAACGCCTTGAGGACAGACCGATCGTATTTGTAGATGTTTACAGCGCCTAGTATTCCAATGAGAATGAACCAAACTAACACTATTGGCGCAAAAAGCCAGCTAACTTTATCAGTGCCAAAGTGCTGCATGCTGAATAATCCAATCAATATGACCACAGAGACGATGACAACCACATCTGATGAGAAAAAAAAAGGTGCAAGAATTCAGTCATCCACAAATTGATCTCAGTATCATGATCGCCTGTCTTCTCTACCAGACCACACTAAATAAAACTATTCAGTGTACCAATTACAAAACGGAAGGCAAATCCCAAATTACAGTTAACAAAACAGTTAAACATATGAAAGAACAAGGTAGATGCTTATAAAAGCAGAAAAAAAAATACTAACTTCCAGGTTTCACATGTACCATTTCTCATTTTGGGCTCTTCCACTTGTATTCCTCCAGTCGCAGAAAGAACTGCAAATTGCAAACTTCAGGTCAATCACTTGTGCACAAGTAAAATAACATTCATCGCCCAAAAAAAAAAGATACACAGTACAGTTAAGGAATGGAACGACAAACACATGTAATTTTCATTGTCCAATATTGCTAACTGATCACTAGGCAATGCAATAGCAGTAGAAGGGAAAACAGAACATCACCATGGACTAAATTGCTTCACATCTTTTTGACTTGAAAGGTTTTTGCTCCATCTTAAGGCACAATTATAAATTTGAATTCATGTGGTTGTGGGACATTACCAAATCGCTAAAACCGTTTAAGTATTTCTTGGATGGACTGTTAATAGTATATGTCAAAGAAAATGTCAGCATCATTCCTCGGATGATGCTTTATGTGTCCAAACGATTTCATATAATACTCATGTTCAGTATGCAAATGATATAATTTTTTGAACAAACATGCTTTGTTTACATCAAACTAAAAGTTGTAATGATCTAAGTTCTGATAACAATATTAACATCAGAAAACCTTGTACTAAATCAATTGATGAAACGTATACTTTTTTCCCTAAAAAAATAAAATATATAGATACTCACCTGATATGGCAGGAGTGAGGATTCCATCTCCAACGGCCATACAAGTACCAAAAAGAACAATAATAAGAATGACATTCTTTCTGAGTTGGTGCCCCTCTAACCATCTTTTGATACTTGCAGCAAGAGATTTCTCATCATATGTGTGGCGACTGTATGTTGTTAGGTCTTCATCTGTTCGATGCTGATTAGGAATAGTGTTTATCTTTGCATGCCGGCAAAGCAGTGAATAAAGAGCAAATGTTCCACCTGGCATTACAATTAACCTCTATTATGTTCATAATCATGATCACAGAATTGTAAGCCACACTGACTTTGAAATTTACAGCAGTGTGCCATAATCTAATATGCTGAATTATTATCAAGTACTGAAACTGACAGCATGCTGCAGCACACAAAACTTTGCTTCTCACAACCAAATGGCTTCATACACATACTGGACGATATCTCTGTCCCCAAAGGAGGCTTTCCTATCAGGCTTTTCAAAATATTTGCTTAAATATGAAGGCAACTAATCTATTTCAGGGCTAAACTTCAGTTTGCTCTCAAAAGTTCAGAATGGTAATGCTAATATGCTGGAAGTATGATGCATTTTGATTCTGAGCTCAACCAATGGAAGGCTTAAATGGTTGTAGTGTTTCGTGGCATAAATTAAAACAAACTGTGGAAGGAATATGAATGAAAGATTTGAGCAAATAAGCGCACAAGGAGAATTGTTGAACAATATTGCTGCTTTTTTGAGGTCTCAAAGTGAAAGCTAACCATTTATGAAGATCTTTGCTTCTTTTCTTAGGAAGAAACTGACTAGAATTTGCTATGTATGGTCATATCCTAACTGTAGCACAAGGTGTCTTTGTACTGCAATCTTTAAATTACTATAGAACACAATACAGTTTTGGTTTTACTGCATCTTCTGAATAAACTAGAAAGATCGCCTTATACAGTTTGATCGTTCATAACCGAAGCAGAACTTTCAAGGAAGCAAGGGTGCAGGCCATACTCGTACCTTGGCCATTATCATTTGCCCTCAAGACAATGAAGACGTATTTAACAAGTGGAATCAGAGTAAGGGAGTAAATAATAAGCGAGAGTGCTCCAATAACTTGTTCCGTGTCTTCTATTTCATGAGGGAAAATGTTGTAGAAGACATATAAAGGTGATGTGCCTAAATCCCCAAACACCACACCAAGGCTTTGGAAAGCTAACTGTAACAGCACAAGTGTTGGGTATGTCTGCACATGCAAAGGGAGAATATAAGAAGGCAAAATTATTGAACATTCATTAGCAAATCAGGTACACAGACGCTCATAATCAGTACAGTGAACCACTCAGCATTTAAAGTAGCATATCAAAATTTAGGTTGTGAAATGACAAAGACCTTTGCAAGCAGTTATGTGATAATCACCTTTTCCCTGTACATGTTCCTCAATCTCCCGGCCTCTGCATCCATGGGCTGATCGAGATTCCTTTCCAGCTCCCACATTGTCCCCCTACCGGTATCCTCATTTGTTGAGCTAGTAGTCTCCATGGGTTCAGACAAATCAGCAGCACAGTCCTGCCGCCTGCAGGCATTCAGAACATATCAGTCTGTTTCCAAAGCTACCAAGAAGAACATGAGCTCTAAACTTGAGAAGAACTGGAAGGGATAAGGATGCCAGTTTTAAATTGTCTCAAGATGAAACTTCCATAAACTTGAGAATCAATTAACAACCAGAATTCAGGAAATTTGACATTAGCACATAGTTTGTTTTAATGTCAAACATCCACAGGTGATCAACATAAAGCCATCCAAAGAAGAAAGCTGATTTCCACTGTCAAACAATTTCTGAATGATGTAGGACAGTGAGTCCGGACGAAAAAGGCGTAAGTAATTTTTTCTTGAAAAGCGCGGCAGGTGCTTTACCGATCTGGTACTGATAGAGAAGAGTGGTCGTCAAATAAAATAAGCATGCATAATTTCCAATTTACAAATAAAACAAATTGTTAAAAACAGCGAAATGATCCAATTCTGATGCCATTTCCGCGGTATCTACCAACAATGGAAGAGAGAATCTGCTAACCTTGAAAACTTCAAAACAAAAACCCCAAAAGATTCCGGGATTCCAGACTCGCCAAGATCGGAACTTGAGCCGATTCGCGCGCTCCCAACATCAACCCAAGCAGCCGGCGACGAGCCCCCGACCCTCCCAAAAGCATTCCAATCCAAGGCGGAGTTTCAATTGCAGCCTCAATCCCCTCCTATTCACCTCTGCGCAGAGACTCGCGGGCGGGGGCGGGACCGGGAAGAAGAGAAGCCGCCGCGCTGTCCTCCGGGACCGGCACGCTCACACCGACCACACGCGGAGAGGCGCTGCACGCCTGCCCACCTCGTGGCGAAGAGGATCGGAACAAGAAGAAGAGGCTGAGGAATTCAGCTCGGGCAGGGATGGTGAGGGGAGGGAGGGAAAGGATTCGTTTTTCTAGGAGAATAAATCGGCGGGTCTCTTGTCCGATTGCGGGCCGGGCTGATGGAGAGGGAGTGGACAGAAATCGGTGGAACTTGTCGCGAGTTTGCGCGCGTCAGTTTGCGCTCAATGATTGGGGGAGCAGCAGCAATAATCTAATGCGAAATGCTAATGCTAATGGCAGGTGCGCTCAAAAGTCAAATCAAGCATCTTGATCGCATTTAGTCGGTAGTGATCTGTGATGTGATCCCGTATTATTGTAATAATAATTGAAGTACTAGTGAGTTTTATCTGTTGTTAGTTACGGGTGGCGTCAGACTAAACTTGGTACTCTCGCATGTTTTGCCATGTCAAAGCTGATGCGACCTGCAGTAATGCAGGCAAAACTCGAGCTGTATGTGCCCTGATTAGATAATTAGCTGGAGCAACTGTACTAAACGTGCGCATGATCATAATTAGGGGGTGATACCCTGCTAAATTTTAACACATGTATGTTTGATACATGTCACATTGATGTTTGATACTAATTAAAGTATTAAACATAGTATAATTACAAAACTAATTGCACAAATGAAGTCTAATTCGCGAGACGAATCTATTAAGCCTAATTAGTCCATGATTTGACAACGTGGTGCTACAGTAACAATTTGCTAATGATGGATTAATTAGCCTTAATAGATTCGTCTCGCGAATTAGACTCCATCTGTGCAATTAGTTTTGTAATTAGCTCATATTTAATCCTCTAATTAGCATCCGAACATCCGATGTGAACTTTTAGCACCTCGTATAAACACCCCCTTAACTGGAGTATAACGGTAGGTATTGCAGCTAGGATTATGGCACTGTTGGTTTCCTCGGATTGTGCCATCTATATTTTTTATAAACTGAAGCGACAAGGTTTCGTAAGCAGATTGCGCAATCAAGTTTACATGATTGTAACAATCCAAAATCTCATTCTGCATTAGGTTTCACCAGATTATGATACACATATTTAGTCACAGTACTGTTACAAACATTCTGGTTGGTTCCTTTTCCTCACTTGGTCTCCCTCCTTATGCTGCATGGCTCACATGTACGTGAGTGAAAAGAAGAAAGAAAGGAAGAAAGAGATCATAAACTAGGATTCAGGTTGCTAAAAGAAACTGTTCCCTTTGTTTGAAATATATATGGTATTTAAGATAAATTAACTTGTTAAGAATTAACTAGCCATCTTTTGGACACATTCAACTTTTTCTAAGAGGTTGTTCGCTTCAGCTTATTCAGTCGGCTTATCAGCCACCAAACAGTGTTTTCCTCTCACAACAAATCAGTCGTTTCAGCTTTTCAGCCGGCTTATAAGCTGAAGCCAACAGACCCACTTGCTTTTCACGATCAAATACCATTTGTCACAAGCTCTAGCTGAAGCAAATATGGCCTATATATCATTCACACTCTACTAACTTAGGTCCACAAGTCATGCGCTTTTATTTATTAGATGTATGTTGGGTGATTTGAACAAATTGTTCACTAACCGATAGTTAGCTTTTATTTGCCTCTGCCTATTGACTCTCTTTGTCGCGCAAGCCAAAAGTATGACTTGTAGATAAACCCATAAAGCATCATTAGAACAATCCATGTCATTAGCTACTATAGGCAACAAAGAAGTTGGATCTCCCTCTTCACACCCCAAGGTTTGTCGATTACAAACGCTACAACCTAGAGATTCTGACTCTGCATCTTTTTGAATTTTTTTTGAACGAACATGTTTTTGAGTGTTGAGGTTTACCGTTCACGTTTACCCCATGCTGCCGCAACAGGGTGTACGTGTATACTTTTAGAACCGCATCCTTTTAATCCACATTCTGCTTTCATGATAATGACTGCCTGACCGGCTACCTAAATGCAGGACGGTACCTGACAGTCTTTTCTTTGGCTGCAACAGCACTGGCAAGCCTGAAAGCGCAAGCTTCCCCATGGAAAACAACCGGACCGGAAAGATGTCGTGCAAAGGGGACGAGAAGTGGAGAAGAGAAACCCGATCGGAGTTGGGTTGAGCAGCATCATGACGGACAGCGACACAGACCTCTGTACCCGACTCCACTTACAATAATGCATCGCTACAAATCCTGGAGGCCATTCACTTGGAATTTTTTTTGGTAGAAAATACTTTCATTAAACACTTTGTCTAGGCATGTCCCTGGACACCATTACAGCGACATGTTCAGTACATCACCCAGCAACATTAAGGGATTATCACAACTTAATGGCACACCGTTTTTAAAGGCAAAATCAGATAAATGAATTACATGTACACCAAGATCAAGTTTCACACATACAACAACTTCAATAAATACCATAAACAATATTAAATTTATTACATGACCGATAGTCTTTATTACAAATAGCAAAACGAGTCTTTATTTTAGCAGCGGAACTCCAACGATGACGACGTCTCCACAGGCGTTGACTGGTGGCACACATACGCCTAGAACTCCTCGAAATCTTGAAGAACCTCCTCAAAGTTGACTTGGTCTGAGCAGCGGTTTTAGCAAGGGTGAGTACACTTATGGTTGATACTCAGCAAGTGTGAGGAATGTATAGTGTAAGGTTATGCAATGATAGGCTATGGTTTAATAGCATTTCAGAATTTTAATTGGTTGGTCAAGTTTTATTAGCAATTACTAAATATAAAGTTTATACCACCCATAATAATAAATAACATCAATTTAATTCAACTTCCGATAAATTAATCATGTGGGGGTCCAGGCTGCTATTAACCGTGAGCACGGCTGATCAATCAGTTTTAGACACTCTGTAGAGGTTGTACATCTTTACCTCAAAGTTGTGTTTCCCAGGTCGCTCGAGGTAGCTAGCCTCTTAAACAATTCCAAGGTGAGTGGCTAGGGATTCACTATGAGATCTTTACAAAGATTCCCTAATAAGTAGCAACCCGCTAAGGTTTTCGGATCAGTAGCAAAGTATAAACCTCTCTCAAAACTGCGAAGCTACCATAGAGCAGATCAGCCTGAGGGCCGGGTTATATCTCATCTACCGCCGCCCCTCTTGCCCTTGGTAAGATTACTACATATTAAGATTTCTAATTAATTAACAAGCCATATAGCCTTGTGATTGCATTGTTTTCCTAGGTGGTCCTCCATGTTGCAATTAAGCATGGTGATCTTGTATTAATGAGAGGTATATCATAAATAAAATAAGTTTAATCATTGGTTCATTAATACCACCATACCCAGTTAGAGCAACTAAGCAAGAACTACACAACAATAAAGTAACCCAGGTTGATCAAGGTGTAGGGATAAAACTAGGCACACCTTAATTAGGACCCACCATGTTTATATACTTAAAGTGTATAGCATATGTGTATTGAACATAAAAGTAAAGGTTGCATAGGATCAAATTGTGATCAAGGGCATGACTTGCATTCTTGAACTTGCTCTTGCTGCTCAAAGTCTTCAAAGCCTTGCGATTCGAACTCCTCGAGTTGCGGTCCTTCTGCACGCATCACACGAGGACATACAAACAAATAAGAGAATAAAATAAAAAAATATCAAATAGTAGCAACAGAGCAAAACAAGATCATAAAACTAATCTATGCATCAACACGAACTCACAAACGCAAGAATCGCTTAAAACGGATTTAAAACGCTAAAGATATGAGCTAAACAAGGTTCAGAGGCTTAACTGCGAGAACACTAAACTTCCAAGGGCTAAACTTAAAGAAACCGATAATTAAACTTATAAACCGAAGGTTTAACGAGTAAAAGAGTGGATCTAGCATGGCGGGCACTATTTTATAAAAGCACAGGGGCTAAATTAGAAAAAAGAACCTAGATCTAATTACTTTTCAACTTCGCTGGACTTCGGGTGCAAAAACTATAAAACTCAAGGGCTCTTTAGCAAAAAGAATGACGTGGGGGCGGGATTGACCGGTATTGACCCGGGTCAGATCTGATCCGGGCTGTTGGATCGCGATTGGACGGGTGCGGTCGTCTAGAACAAGATGGGCCGCGCGCGGCGGCAGAGACGGCGGCGTGTGGTGGCGGCGAACGGCGGACTCGTGGGAACTCGCTCAAAATCGAGCGTTTGGCCACCGTTTGCGATGAGATCTAGCCCTGGACAAAGCAGGGTGCACAGCAAACCAATCTAGGGTGTTCTTGCGGTGGTTGAAGTGGTGACGGTGATGCACGACTCGAAGAGGCGGTTCGGCGCGGCGGCGCATGACTCCGGCGAGCATAGGTGTACGAAAGAGAGCATAGGAGCGCACGAGATCCACACTAGTGGCCTCCTTGTTGGGATACGAGGTAGGCTACGCTAGCGCAAATCAAAATTTCTACCGCGTATAACCAGGAAGAACTGCCGTATAAGGATCACGGGATTACCACTCGATGCACTACTGGTGCGGAAGATGTAGATATGCGTCGATGCAGTGAAGACGATCACGTAGTCGTACGTAGTCGATCAACGTAGTCGTACGTAGTCGATCACGTCCAGCAGCTCCTCAGCAGCTCGTCCACGTGCACAGCAAGATCGCCTCCGGTACCGCGGCTCGTCGTCGGCTCGTCGTGGCTCGTCGGTGGCTCGTCGATGGCTCGTCCAAGTGCTGCAGGCGCAACACCTCCAAGGTATCCACACGTGCAGGGAGGAAGCGTCGCAAGCCGGACTGCTAGATCCGCGAGTTGCAACAGGCGAGGGCGTGGGAGGCGCGGCAGGTGTGTTTCGCCAAAAGGTTTTTTTAAACCCTAGGGCGCCCCCACCCCTCTATTTATAGAGGTTCCTGATGGGCCTATGGATCCGAGGCCCATTAGTACTCCTAAACCTAATCCAACTCGGATCAGATCCGAATTGGGCTTCCGGCCCCTTAAGTGTGTGACCCTATGGGTTCGGATACGTATAGACATGGCCCGAGTACTCCTACTCGGCCCAATAGTCGGTAGCAGCCTCTAGCAAGATGTGCCAACTCCTATACGCACACGAAGATCATATCAGACGAACCATCACAACATAATATACATGCTATTCCCTTTGCCTCACGATATTTGGTCTAGCTTCAAGCCGACCGCTCTTTCTCGATCCTGTGATTCGGAATCCCTTTGTAGGTTAACTCTTAACCGTACGTAGCATGGCCATGCATTTTCGGATCCGATCACTCGAGGGGCCCAGAGATATCACTCTCAATCAGAGAGGGGCAAATCCCATCTTGATTGACCATGTCTCATAGCATGCTTCTTGACAAACCCGAAAGCTACCTTTATAACTACCATGTTACGGCGTAGCGTTTGATAGCCCCTAAGTAGGTCGATCCACATCTAGAATACATGCGACAATCTCAGGTCTAAGGACAAAGCGTATATGTTGTTTAAAGAGAGAACTACTTCTCGTGTTGGGTCAGTCCTAACACATGTCTCCACATGTGTCCACATTATTAGTTCAACATCTCCATGTCCATGACTTGTGAAACATAGTCATCAACTAATACATGTGCTAGTCTAATATTCATGTGTGTCCTCACATGAACTCCGACTAGGGACAACTTTAGAATAACCATACAAGTAAAGAGTTTCACATACAATTCACATAATTGCAAATCAATTCAAGTAGCCTTTAATGGATATTCAATGAACACAATATACAAATCATGGATACAAATGGAATATCATCATCTCTATGATTGCCTCTAGGGCATACCTCCAACACTCCTCACTTCCTTGCGGTGCTCCGGGTAGTGATGTTGTCGATGGAAAGGCGGTGACGCAGGAGATCGACGGTAGCAGGCATGTGCTTGCTCGGGCTCAGGCGGCGGCGGCGAGACTGGAGCTCAAGGCGGGGACGCTAGGGTTGGTGAGGGGCTTTGGGGTATGGCAGCAGCTTTTATAGGCTCGGGGAGGCTGGCCTTGGTGTGTGGGCCCAAGGTCAAGTTGGGCGCACGCGGGGGCAGCACAGACTCGAACTCGAGTCCGGCTCGGGCGCGGCGCGGCAGAAAGAGGGAGATGACAGGCAGGCCTCGCCTGTCATCGGGTGAGAGCGAAGGCGGGCACTGAGCAGGCTAGCATGGAGGGCGTGCTGCTGGGCTGAACTGTTAGGCTGCGGTGCTGCTGACGAGTTGGGCCAAAAGAAATGAGCGGGCCAAAAAAGATAGAAGAGAGGAAAAGGTTTTTCCTATTGTTTAAAAAGGATTCAAACATGATTTGAATTCAAACAACCAAGAATCAATGCACCATCATGAATGCAACAATGAACACCTATGATTCATTAACTTCTTTTAGAAAAGATTTAAATGCCTAAGAAATTAAATAAAGCCTTAGAAAATCCTTAAACAAAAGCAAATAAATTCTAGAAAATTTTATTAATTTGCAAAAGTTGAAAATTAGGATGTTACAAATCCTACCCCCTTAAGATGAATCTCGTCCTTGAGATTCGGATGGATTAGCAAAGAGCTGGGGAAATTCTACCTTCAGTTCATCCTCGCTTTCCCATGTTGCCCTGTACCTTGCACATCTTGATCATCCTGTTCCTGGTAACCCATGCTAGAGTATCCTGTACCTTGCACATCTTGATCATCTTAATAGGATATTCAGTGTAGGTGAGATCATCTTGTACATTCAACACCTCCATAGATAATTGTTTCTCTGGAACTCTAAGGCACTACTTTAGCTGAGAGATATGAACACATCATGCATATCTGAGAGCTGATTGGGTAACTCCAATTGATAAGCTACCTCTCCCATTCTCTTTAGAACTTTGAAAGGTCCAATAAAGCGAGGTGACAACTTCCCTTTAACTTTGAATCTGCGCATGCCTTTGATAGGTGACACCTTGAGATATATGTAATAACCTTCCTCAAAGGTCAATTCTCTCCTCCTAGTGCCTGCGTAACTCTTCTGCCTGGATTGGGCTGTCCGCAGGTGTTCTCTGATGATCTGAACTTGTCTTTCAGCTTCTTGGATAATCTCTGGCCCAAACAACTGACTCTCTCCTGTCTCGCTCCAATACATAGGGGTTCTGCACTTCCTTCCACATAAAGCCTCGAATGGTGCCATCTTGAAACTAGCTTGGTAGTTGTTGTTTTATGAGATCTCAGCATAGGGCAAACTCTTATCCCAACTACCTCCATGTTTTAGAGCGCAAGCTCTCAACATGTCCTCTAGAATTTGATTTGTCCTCTCAGTCTGTCCATCTGTCTGAGGCTGGTAGGCTGAACTAAAATTCAATTTAGTATCCATGAATTCATGAAGTTTCTGCCAGAAGTGATAAAGTTACTGAAGAAAAGCACAATAATTACTTGTGAGCCTACAAGTCCTACAAGTCCTAATAGTACTTATTATTAATGACTGAACTAGCATGGATCATGAATAAATGTTTCAGGAAGCATCTGAACAAGATATGAATATGAAATTTTTACTGGAACTTTCCCCCTACAAAAGATATTTACTGTAAAGTTTGAGATGAATTTGGCATCTACTGAATTTACTAAAAATCAAACAGTGTTAAATTGCAGAACATGAAGAATAATTTTTAACTAGAGTTTCATAATCAGTTTAGTTCCACCAATTTTCCAGAAGGGTTACCAACACCAATGTATGCCACTGTGAATTTTTCAGAATTTATGAGCATGAGATCTATTTATTGCATAATAAGGAGATTAAACAATATGTATTTCATTAAGTAATGGAAACACATATTTCACAGGAACAAGTATTTTAACTAGTCATGAGCATCAAGAACCTAACAGAATTTACTTTGCATTTTTATCGATTTGCCACTAATTATCATGCAAATAACATTATTAAGACAACAAATAGGCGATTAGATTTAAAACAGTATGAACACCAAGGATTCCATTAACACAAGTTGCAGATCTGGAACATACATGTTAAAAGGAAGCTAACAAAATTGGTTTCACAAGTTTTAGACCACTATATGATTTATAAAACATTTAATGGCTTTTATACAAAATAAATCCTAGTACTAGACACAGGATAGTGACATGCACATGAACATTTTTGAAATAAACTAGGCATCATAAAGAACTCAACAAAACAAGTTTCACATTTTTCTCAGTTTTTTAAAATTTCCTACATATTTTTGAAGTTTCAACCATTTTAATCAATTTAAAACCAAAAAGGAAAAACATGTTTCATGACCAGGCCCTTAGATCTCTTGAAACTTCACAACGATACCCCTACACTTTTGCACCTAGGACCCTAGGACAACTTTTGGGTTTGCAATGTGGCCCTTGGCGGTCGGTCGGCGGCGAGGCGGTCCAATCCGGCGAGGAGCCACCGCGGGGGTGCGGGATAAGGGTGGGGGAGTGTCGACGAGCTCACCGATGGTCTTTGGGCTGTAGGAGTTTAGGGCGGAGGAGGTCCGGCGGCGGTGCTTCGCAAGACAGTGGCAGCGCGGCCGCTGGAGCTTCGTCTCCGGTGAAGGCGGCGGTAGAGATTGCCGGGGAAGGGGCTAGGGAGGTGTCGCGGGGGTCTTGTGGTGCAATGGAGGGCTTGGGTGGCGGTGGTGTGGCTCGGAAGGGGGTGCTCAACAGCGGGGTGCCAAAGGCACACGGCAGAGCTTGGGTATGAATGGAAGGTGTGTTGGAGGTATGCCCTAGAGGCAATCATAGAGATGATGATATTCCATTTGTATCCATGATTTGTATATTGTGTTCATTGAATATCCATTAAAGGCTACTTGAATTGATTTGCAATTATGTGAATTGTATGTGAAACTCTTTACTTGTATGGTTATTCTATAGTTGTCCCTAGTCGGAGTTCATGTGAGGACACACATGAATATTAGACTAGCACATGTATTAGTTGATGACTATGTTTCACAAGTCATGGACATGGAGATGTTGAACTAATAATGTGGACACATGTGGAGACATGTGTTAGGACTGACCCAACACGAGAAGTAGTTCTCTCTTTAAACAACATATACGCTTTGTCCTTAGACCTGAGATTGTCGCATGTATTCTAGATGTGGATCGACCTACTTAGGGGCTATCAAACGCTACGCCGTAACAGGGTAGTTATAAAGGTAGCTTTCGGGTTTGTCAAGAAGCATACTATGAGACATGGTCAATCAAGATGGGATTTGCCCCTCTCTGATTGAGAGTGATATCTCTGGGCCCCTCGAGTGATCGGATCTGAAAATGCATGGCCATGCTACGTACGGTTAAGAGTTAACCTACAAAGGGATTCCGAATCACAGGATCGAGAAAGAGCGGTCGGCTTGAAGCTAGACCAAATATCGTGAGGCAAAGGGAATAGCATGTATATTATGTTGTGATGGTTCGTCTGATATGATCTTCGTGTGCGTATAGGAGTTGGCACGTCTTGCTAGAGGCCGCTACCGATTATTGGGCCGAGTAGGAGTACTCGGGCCATGTCTATACGTATCCGAACCCATAGGGTCACACACTTAAGGGGCCGGAAGCCCAATTCGGATCTGATCCGAGTTGGATTAGGTTTAGGAGTACTAATGGGCCTTGGATCCAGAGGCCCATCAGGAACCTCTATAAATAGAGGGGTGGGGGCGCCCTAGGGTTTACACCTTTTTGGCGAAACACACTTGCCGCGCCTCCCACGCCCTCGCCTGTTGCAACTCGCGGATCTAGCAATCCGGCTTGCGACGCTTCCTCCCTGCACGTGTGGATACCTTGGAGGTGTTGCGCCTACAGCACTTGGACGAGCCATCGACGAGCCGCCGACGAGCCACGACGAGCCGACGACGAGCCGCGGCACCGGAGGCGATCTTGCTGCACGTGGACGAGCTGCTGAGGAGCTGCTGGACGTGATCGACTACGTACGACTACGTGATCGTCTTCACTGCACCGACGCATATCTACATCTTCCGCACCAGTAGTGCGTCGAGTGGTAATCCCGTGATCCTTATACGGCAGTTCTTCCTGGTTATACGCGGTAGAAAATTTTGATTTGCGCTAGCGTAGCCTACCTCGTATCCCAACAAGGTGGTGCCGGCGAGCTCGGGCAAGCGCCCTTTTATAGCGGCAAAGCGGCGTGAGGTGCAGGCGACCCTCGGGCGCTCCTTCTCGCGCATTAATACGGACGGCGGTGCGCTAGCAGTGGCGGCAGGAGGGGGTGGTGTGCGACGGGGTGGCGATGGTGTGCTGCACGCAGGCGGGTTGTGGCACATGGGCTGGGGTGGGCCGGCAAAGATTTGCCATGCGGAAGGAGGGATAGCGCTGCATGCTGAGTGGGCAATGCAGTGCTCGTGCTATCTCTTCGCCACCGGCGGTTGGGCGATGGGGCAGTGCCAGGCGAGCGGCGCTGCATGGCGACAGCGTGTTCGCCGTGCGCGGTGACCACGCGTTGGGCGCACATGCATTCACGTGTGGCGCGTGAAGACATGATCTTTGTGCCGGATTTTCTCCCAAGTTTTGAATTAAATGAGAAAAACTTCAAATATAAAGTTTGAGTTTGAGCTATGGACTCCAACTTCTACAAAAGATGGTAGGTGAAAAATTTGCTAGTTTGGGAGATAAAGTTGTTGGAACATTGGTGGAACCCCGAGCAAGGCTAATTATGAATTTGATATGAATTTGACCAGACTTTGACCCAGTTTTTGAATGCCTTCCATTCAAAATCAGAAAAAGTGTTAATTATAAAAGTTGTTCAATTTGAAAAGCTAAACCACTTTTATATTGGCCAAAATTTATGTTCTGATATAAAAATCTATTTTTAAATCCTACCCAAGTGAGTACCATTTAGGGGGTGTTTTTAACACTTAGCTAGATTTTGAAGTGCTTTTGAATTTGACACTTAGCAAATTTGATTTGTTTCTTAATCTCTTTGATGTTTCTTTGATTTAGCCTTTTAATCACTAGGGATGTCACACAACTATCCCCAAGTTGAGTCTCTCAAACTCCTTCATCAAATCATCGGGTATCTGAAATACTAGAGTCATGTTAGAATGACCCTTCCGACTCAAGGCATCTGCAACCAAATTTGCTTTACCAGGGTAATAGTGAATCTCCAAGTCATAGTCCTTGATGAGCTCTAACCAACTGCGCTGCCTCAGATTAAGGTCCTTCTGAGTTAAGATGTACTTCAGACTCTTGTGATCAGTGTAGATCTGACACTTGGTTCCAAGAATATAATGTCTCCAAATTCTCAAGGCATGCACTACTGTTGCTAACTCCAAATCATGAGTAGGATAATTCTGCTCATGTTTCCTCAATTGCATGGATGCATAGGCTATAACATGTCCTTCCTGCATAAGGACACAGCCTAAGCCCTGTCGAGATGTTTCACAATAGATATCGAAACTCTTTTGCAGATCTAGCATCACTAGAACTGAAGCTGTAGTCAATCTCTTCTTCAACTCTTCAAAGCTGGCTTGCCAGGCTTCAGTCCACTTGAATTCCTTTCCTTTCTCCGATAGTGACGTGAGAGGCTTCACTATCTTAGAGAATCCTTCAATAAACCTACGGTAGTATCCTGCAAGTCCAAGAAAACTCTTGACTTCGATAACAGTTTGTGGTGGAAGCCACTTCAGAACATTTCTGACCTTGCTTGGATCCACTGCAATCCCTCCATTGGTGATGATATGACCAAGAAAAGAAACCTCATTCAGCCAGAAATCACACTTGTTGAACTTCGCATACAACTGATTCTCCCTTAGCTTCTGAAGTACTAAGCTCAAATGTTCCTCATGCTCTTCCTCATTCTTGGAGTAGATCAGAATATCATCAATGAATACCACAATAAAATTATCAAGATACTCCATAAATATTTTGTTCATCACATACATAAAATAGGCAGGTGCATTAGTCAACCCAAACGACATAACTGTGTACCCATAAAGCCCATATTTGGTGGTCAAAGCGGTCTTGGAAATATCGGATAGCCTGATCTTCATCTAATGATATCCAGAACGCAGATCAATCTTGGAGAATATCTTAGCTCCTCTCATTTGATCAAATAAATCCTCAATGCGAGGCAACAGGTACTTGTTCTTGATGGTCACCGCATTAAGCGATCTGTAATCTACATACATCCTCTGTGTACCATCTTTCTTTGCTACAAATATGACTGGTGCTCCCCATGGTGATGAGCTAGGGCGAATGAACCCATTATCCAATAATTCTTTTAATTGTTTCTTAAGCTCTTTTAATTCATCAACGGATATTCTATATGGACGCTTAGGAATAGATGTAGTACCACGTAAAAGATTAACAAACTCAATATCTCGATCAGATGGCATACCTGGTAACTCATCTGGAAATACATCCGGGTAGTCACACACCACTTTGATATCCTCCCAAGCTTTCCTATCCAACTAATTCACCGTACAATCTGCTACTTATGGTAGAGTAGCCACAAACTCAATCCTTTCTCCATCAGGGCTTGTAAGAAGAAATGACCTCTTGGCACACTGAATCACAGCATCACAAGCTGACAACTATCCCATCCCATCCCAAGAATCACATCAATCCCACTTGATTCCAATACTCGCTATCCTATCCCTCTTTCATTCTCCTACGCCGATCAGAGTGGCCCAGAAGTCTCTACGCAGTATTATGAGGTTAATCTTTGGACAAGAATAGGGTGCTTCCATATTTTCCCGAGGTGAGCTAACTAATATGGGATGTTTCATGTTGCAGATGGGAAGATTGTGCTTGGACACATATTGAGAAGTAATAAAACAATGCGATGCTTCAGAATCAAATAAAACTGAAGCGGGAACTGAATTGACACGACATATACTAAGCACTACATTTGGAGCTTCCTGAGCAGTCTCAGCATTCACATGGTTCACCTTCCCATGCATCTAGTTCTGTTGTCCCTAGTTGCCCTGCGGGATTTGGCTTCCACTCCTCATCTGCTGATTCTGCCTTGGGGTGCTGTTATTCTGCACTCGAGTGTCATGGCCATTTCTCCTGGGGCAAATATTCACATAGTGGCCAACCTCTCTACACTAGTGTTGATGGCCGAAAATCCGTGGAACTTGTCGCGAGTTTGCGCGCGTCATTTTGCGCTCAATGATTGGGGAGCAGCAGCAATAATCTAATGCTAATGGCAGGTGCGCTCAAAAGTCAAATCAAGCATCTTGATCGCATTTAGTCGGTAGTGATCTGTGATGTGATCCCCGTATTATTGTAATAATAATAGAAGTACTAGCGAGTTTTATCTGTTGTTAGTTACGGGTGGCGTCAGGCTAAAATTGGTACGCTCGCATGTTTTGCCATGTCAAAGCTGATGCGACCTGCAGTAATGCAGGCAAAACTCGAGCTGTATGTGCCCTGATTAGATAATTAGCTGGAGCAACTGTACTAAACGTGCGCATGATCATAATTAACTGGAGTATAACGGTAGGTATTGCAGCTAGGATTATGGCACTGTTGGTTTCCTCCTTGGATTGTGCCATCTATATTTTTTATAAACTGAAGCGACAAGGTTTCGTAAGCAGATTGCGCAATCAAGTTTACATGATTGTAACAATCCAATAATCTCATTCTGCATTAGGTTTCACCAGATTATGATACACATATTTAGTCACAGTACTGTTACAAACATTCTGGTTGGTTCCTTTTCCTCACTTGGTCTCCCTCCTTATGCTGCATGGCTCATATGTACGTGAGTAAAAAGAAGAAAGAAAGGAAGAAAGAGATCATAAACTAGGATTCAGGTTGCTAAAAGAAACTGTTCCCTTTGTTTGAAATATATATGGTATTTAAGATAAATTAACTTGTTAAGAATTGACTAGCCATCTTTTGGACACATTCAACTTTTTCTAATCTTGCTTTTCACGATCAAATACCATTTGTCACAAGCTCTAGCTGAAGCAAATATGGCCTATATATCATTCACATTCTACTAACTTAATATAGGTCCACAAGTCATGCGCTTTTATTTATTAGATGTATGTTGGGTGATTTGAACAAATTGTTCACTAACCGATAGTTAGCTTTTATTTGCCTCTGCCTATTGACTCTCCTTGTCGCGCAAGCCAAAAGTATGACTCGTAGATAAACCCATAAAGCATCATTAGAACAATCCATGTCATTAGCTACTATAGGCAACAAAGAAGTTGGATCTCCCTCTTCACACCAAAAGGTTTGTCGATTTGTGAGCACCGTTCGTAGGTAAAAACTCTCTAACCTCGCAAGTTCTGGACTAGGAAACAAAACTTAGTTAACCACGCAGCTTCTTGTGGAAACTATTCTAGCAATAAAACACTTATCCTCTCATCCTCTTTGTTACCTAAGGGACTCGAAGCTAGCGACTGTTAATTGATGACTAAACTCCAATCGAGCTAACCCTCGAGTGCTCGAAATTAGTCTAGACCACTGAGCTTTTACCTCTTTTACTCTTTACTCTGGAACGGAACCTGAAGGTTACAAGCTCTTGGAGCAGCATGATGGACCAAATGCCATGAGTTGACCTTTTTCTCAAGCCGAGGGTGAAGGCACAAGCTGGAAGCTTGATCTGGCACGAAGGTGAAGTCCCGAGGTTGGAAAGATGGAGGCGTGAGAAACGTGACTACATGGAGGCGTGAGAAGTGTAACTACGTAGAGGAATTCAATTTATACACGTTATCACCAATGACCTTTATGTACAGTATATCCTAGAAATGTAGTGGTTGAGAAAGGATATTTTTGGAATGTAAAGTGGCTCATGGGTCACTATAAAAGGGGAGCCCTACCCTATTGTAAAGATAGAACCATTGTTTTCTGAAACTTCCAAGTGTTAACTCCTTTTCATCTTCAAATCTGTTCGGTATCAAATTTCTTTGAGACCAACAGTGCACCCACCGTGTTCTCAGCCACAAAACAGCCCACGATGCCACAACCAAAGAAGAAAAAGACCACACCGCTGGAAACCACTGAGGGTGATACAGAGCAAGAAAGAGGACTTGTACCCATTTATCGAGACAACACAGACACCCTAGAGAAATTAAAAAGAGTCAAGGCTAGCTTAAGAACAAGAAGTGAGAAAAAAAGAGCCGAGGCGGAGACAACAAACCAAGCACAACCAGAAACAAGCACAAGAAACGATCCACTTGGGGCGGCAGAAAAAGAATTGGCCTCGATGTTAAAGCAGCTTGAAACCCTAAAAAAGAAAAGGAAAAGTTTGCTCAAGAATTGAAAGCACAATGGCTAGCAACCAGCAAAATTGCAAAACTAAATCAAGCAAAAAAACAGCTAGCGTAATTGCAAGAAGAGTTGGAGAAACTGCAATATTTGCAGAACACGCCACCACAACCACCACCTTCGAGACAACAGCATGTCATGAACGATGCACCTATCCCACATGCAAATCCCAACCTCGCTGGGCACAACGTCCCAATGATGACAAGTGCTTATGTAACAGTCGATCAAAATTCTCCATTGTCCTTGGGCTTGCAAACGGCTCCATGACCTACAACCTATAAGGAAGTCATGCTGCCAAAATTCAATGGGTAAAATGACCCTCGCCAGTTCCTCATGAGCTACGAAGCTGCAGTAGCATCTGCCAGAGGAGATGATGTGGTTTTAGCCAAGTCCCTAATCATAGCCTGCGAAGGAGCAACACTGAACTAGTATCGCTACTCCCACCACAGCCAATTAAAAAAGTTGGATAGACCTCAAGACAAAACTAATACAAAATTTCCAAGACTTCCATCGAGCAACATCACACCCAAGCGACTTGTTTCACTGTATCCAGAAAGACAAAGAGCCCCTAGCCAATTATGTTAGGAGATTTGTGCAATTGAAGTCACAAACTCCGGATATGGACGAAAGTGTAGCCATAACAACCTGAATCAGAGGGCTAACACCAGGCCTAATAGCTTCGCATCTAACAAGAGAAAAGTCAAAAACCATGGAAGCTTTGTTCACCAAGCTGGAAAAGAATTGCAGGTCAGATGAAGATCACAGGAAAAGAGTGATGGAAAGAAACAGCCAAAGATAAGCTCAAAAAGATCAAAATTGGCAAGCCTCAAAATACAATTTCGCACAACACCAGCAGCCATACCTAGCTCAACACATGCTACCAATCGAGGGTGTTCAATCCTCACAACAATAAAATCAAGATCATAGTAGGCAGCCCTAGCAAACACAACAAACAAACTATGGCAATGGGCAGAGAGGTGATCACGCTGGAAGAGGAAGAGGCCGAGGCAGAGGACCTTCGAGGCCGCACAATCAAAACAATCAACCTCGAATGTTCTATTGCACTTTTCACAGCAAGCAACTAGATCATGCAACCGACTTTTGCCCAGAAATAAAAAAGACCTTTGACAGAATAGCTGAAGAAAATAAAGTGGTCGCAGCAGCTAAAACCATCCACTATACCTCTTTCTGACCACAACAGCCATATTTCCAAGCATACTCACATACAAACCCAAATACCAACCTCGCAAACTCCTTTACTAATCCTTCATTCAACTACCAACCCACCATGATGTTGCAACCCTCGCCATAGTATCAATCACAAAGTCAGCAAGCCTCGCAAATTGCAAGCGTCGCACCTTCCCAGCCTCTACACGAAATACCACTACCTCCACCAAACCTACCCAACCAAATACATAAAGCTGAGCCTAACAATACTCAAAATAACAACCCCAAAGCCTTAACCACCTACGACATGATCATGCCAATAGCAGGTGGATCTTCTCTCGAGTTTGAGAACAAAAGGCAAAGGCAAAATTACTTCAGACAAGTCCATTACATCATCCCTGATGAGCCACCAACCATGCCAGCTGATATTCTGGATTTGTACAATTCTCCATCAACTATGGCATAGCCCCTAGCCCTTTGCTTCATTCTACTTAGCTTAGCCTCATCATGAGGCTCGAAATGTCCCTTGAGATAGGCCATGATTGGAGCCCTCCAGTCAAATCTAGTGATGGCATTTATAACCTTCGAGGTTTGTTCTTTTGTTGATGGTGAGTGAATGACTTTGTAGAACACATCAGGAGGCATGGGTTGATTTTGTGTTGCTGCTTTGGCTAGTCTGTCTGCATCATCATTTTCTGCTCTTGGGATGTACTGCACGGTGAATCCCATGAAATATTTCTCCATTGATCTTACCATAGCCAAGTACCTCACGAGCTCTGGCTCTCTAGCCTCGCTGTTTTTCTCAACATGCTCTTGTATTACTTTTGAGTCTGATTTTACAATGAATACTTGCTGGTCCAAGGATCTCATTTTCCTTAGCCCCAGTAGCAATGCATCATATTTAGTAGTGTTATTGGTGGACCTTGCTTCTTCTTTGAAGTCAAGCCTTGTGGCTTATCTGATTTTTACGCCCGACGGTGAGGTGACGATTGCAGACACTCCAGCCCCCTTGTCACACTAAGCCCCATCATAGTGTATGATCCATGGAACCTCGATCTAAGCTTGGCTAATACATGGAGATGTCCAGTCTACTATGAAATCAGCTAGAACTTGAGATTTGATTACGCATCTCTTTTCAAAGTCCACCACGTACTCAGACAGCTCTGATGCCCATTTTGTTATTCTTCCCGAGGCCCTATTTGTGAAAAGGTCATGAAGTGGCTCATTGGTGACCACTACTATTCTGTGACCCTCGAAATAATGCCTTAGCTTGCGTGCTGCCATGATTACAGCATAGGCGATTTTTTCTAACTCTGAATAGAATAGCTTTGAGCCTGAGAGTGCTTCTGATGCGAAATAAACTGGTGTTTGTTTTGGCTTGCCCTCGTTCTCTTTTTCTTGCACCAAGACGGCACTAACTGCGGAGTTTGAGGCTAACAAGTATAGCAGCAAGGTAAAATTTGCCTCAGTTTATCATCCACAATCCAATGGAGCTGTAGAAAGAGCAAGTGGCATAATCTTTTCAAGCATCAAAAAATGCATGTTCAATCAAAAGAAAGGAAAATGGGTAGATGAGCTCCCAAGAGTAATATGGTCTCACAACACCATAGCATTAAGAGCAACAGGCTTCACACCTTTTTGGCTCTTATATGGCTCTAAGGCAATGACGCCTGAGGAAATCAAGAACGAAAGCTTGAGAGTGCTAAAGACCGAGGCCAACTCAGACAATGAAAAGATAGATAAAGATATGATAGAGCTTGACATACTAAAAGCAGCAGAGAACCTTGACAAGCACCAACAAGAAACAAGAAAGTGGAGGGATAAGAAGGTAGTGAAAAAAGAAATCAAGGTGGGAGATCTGGTTATCAAAAAGATAAAAAACTGGGAGAACCTCGGGAAGTTACAAGAAACTTGGGAAGGGCCATATGTTGTCACTCGAAGCAACAAGCCAGGATCCTTTTACCTCGCAGATCAGCAGAGTTGCCACACTCTTGGAATGTGGACAACCTATGCAAATATTACCCATAGTCGCTACACTTACAAAAGCCTTCGACTTGTGGATCTATAAACGACGTCAAGGGCACAAAATTTACTTTATTGTATTTACTTTTCCACAAATGGACCGTACTTTTTTCCTTGCTAGGAGGGCTCCACACTGGAGGCAAGGTTTTTAACGAGGTGGATCCATGTAAACCTTTTACATTCTAATGAGATACAATTCCCCCTTTATCTTGTGATTGTCAAGCCTCAAAAAGCCTAAAGCAACAACAAGTTGCGACAACTCGCATATCTGTGCGACAAAAAACTTGCATTTCTACGCAAGGACTTGCATTTCTGCACAAGATCCACCCTAAAGAAACAACAAGTTCCAAGACCTCACATTTCTGTGCGATGAAAAACTTGCGTTTCTACGCAAGAAGGACTTGCGTTTCTGCACAAGATCCACCCTAAAGAAAAACAAAGTTGCAAGACCTCGCATTTCTGTACAATGAAAAACTTGCATTTCTGCGCAAGCATAGGGCAGAAGCAACAACAAGTTGCAGCATTTGAGCCTCATAGTCCTACGTAACAAAGAACTTTTATACAACCTCGCAGGTTTTTAAGTTTTAAATGATTAGATTTCATAAAAAGTATACCCAACCTTGCAGTTTTACAAGCTTTACGGTCGAGGCAACCAAGAGTTGCGATTTCGACCCAACTTTACGTTAAGTGCTTAAGTCAACAAAACTCGGGAACAAGTTTTTGTCGACTTATCTTTAGAACGCTCGAATACACAAGCATTAGCAAAAACAGTAAAAGGCACCAACCAGCATATTTCACACAAAGGAATGAAGGGGGGTTGATGTTTTTTACCAAAAAGCATCCTCATTCCTTTGTGGGAAAAGCACACTAAAGAAACGGATCAAATAACCCACTCAAGTCTAACAAATGATTGAACGGATATCATAAATCTTTAGTAACCTAAACAAAACTCTTGCAAAAAGGAATAGGGGGGTTGACGTTTTTCAAAAAGAAAAACTATGTTTATTCCTTTCTGCTGAGTTTTGTTACAAGTCCGAAAAGAATTTTTATCGCATAAACAAGACTCAAACCTTGAAACCTCGTCGTCAAAGGGCCAAGGGGCTCGAAGCCTTAGGAAATGCACCTGGCATAGCAACCAAACATAGAACCACCCTCGAAACAAAAGGATTCGCGAGAGATAGCGCATGAACAAAAAGCACAAAAAAGATGACAAACACAGCAGTTAAAAAACTATGTTTAAACAGCTAAGTTCGAACATGCATCCTGTCCACCAAAAGTTTACAACCACCAAATATTACATCCAGCAAATGTCTCACATCTTGACCCTAAACATTACAGAAATACAAGCTCAGCCTTGAGCCTATGCCTCATGTTGCCCAAAGCAACCAGCTTCACTTTCCTTCCTCGAGTCCTTTCCCTTGGCCTGTTCAAAACAGCACCAGTTAGAAAACAACTAGAAAAGATGCAAACTCAAAACAAGAGTTAAGAGCTCAAACCTTTGCAAGTTGATCTCAGCAGCTAGCCTCACATGATCCCGCCTAGAAGCTGCCCAGAATTGTCTCATGAAATTTTTCTTCACAATTTCAATATTTTTAGACATTTCTCGCTCGTCAAGCTCCGAGGCTTAAGGAAACTGGTAGTTGCATGCCCCAAACTTCAAAAAATTTGAGCAACCCTCATTCTCCAACAATTTAAGCATGCCCTCGCAGCAAAAGGAGGCAGCGTAGTCGCTAGCTCCGGTAATCACCCTAGGCAAGTACTCAAATTCTTGGTCCATTGAATCGAACATTTCTTTGGCACCCTTGTCAGTGGGGAAAGGAAGGGGCTCAGCTCCAGATTCCGCTAAAGCAACTTTGTATCCATTATGAATCTGTGTAAACCTGGTCTTCATCACTTGTTCTGCTTCATCAATAAAATCCTTCTGGTCCTCGAGGCTCTTACCAAGCGTATGGATCATCGTGTCTTTTTCGGCACAAGCTTTTTTCAAAGATAAGATAGTTGTTGAATCTTTCTCAATGGTGCTTTGCAACTTCTCCAAAATGCCAAGATTATCTTATGAATTTTTCTTTAAACTCTCCACCCTCTGAATGAGGTCGCTGCATGTTTTCACAAGCAATTCCTTATTCATTTTCAAATCCGCGTTCGCCTCAGAAAGCGAAGTCTTGAGATCATTCAAAGCACTGTTTTCCTTAGTGCTACGGCTAAGTGCGCCATTCTCCTTCTCTTGAAGCCTATCGACAACAAATTTGCTGTCAATTACAGCCTAAAAAAGACGAGCGACGAAAAACAAGTAAACAACCGAGGAAAAGAACAACTTGATAAACCACCAAAACCTCGTTAGTAGTAAAAACAATACCTTATATCCGAGGGTAGCTATTATTCTGACCAAGTGATTAGGATCAAAACACCGGAAGGACTTCTCATACTCTATCAAAACGAAAAACATCATACACTCAAGCAAACAAACAAAGCAACAGACAATCAAAATACTAACCCTCGGGATCAAATGCACTGCCTCGAGTATCATCTTGAACAGAGAACTTAGCCACTGTAGGGATCTGAGGAACTTTACCTTTTTCCTTGGCAACCTCGCCGTCCTCAGGAACCTCCTCAGAAATATCAGCTTTAGCCTTTCCTAAAGCTGCCTTAGCTGTTTCATCTACAACATGGAGTGAGTCCCTCGCTCTCCACAGTAGCGGCAGATTGTAAGGATTGTCATCCTCACCTGACCCAGGCACATGAATAGATAGTAATTTCTCCCTAAGATCAGTGCCAAAAGCCTTGTTGTAATCAGCCACGGACTGAGGCAGAGCGGCACCCTCGGGTAAAGGATCCACTCTTAGAAGCATAGAGGGCTTACTATGTGACTCTCTAGCTACGCCAACAGTATTTTGCAATTCCATCAAAAATTTAATAGAGGCACCACTGGAATCTACAAGGCCTAATTTAGGTGAAAATTTGGTGACATTTTTACCTGGCTCAGCAGGCACCGGGTCAGGTTTGTCCATCTTGGCAGCAACAGCAGCCTCGGGGTGTAGCTCCTTTTGAGGAGACCTTTCCTTAGCCTTAGGTTGCAAATACGAGGCTAAAGACAAATCCTCGTCCAAAAATCCTTCTTCGTCATCATCATCTTCCAAGACATTAACAATCCTCACTTTGGGTTTCTTTCCAGACTTTTTGAACTTTAATCCAACCAAGGCTCCGGCGGCTTCGAGCTTTGACTTGGTCGTATCTAACTTAGCCTCAGGCTCAGGCGTTGCAGACACGAAGCTCTTGACAACCCCGGGCTTTTTGCTAAAAATGCTCAACTGCTGATCGGTAGAAGAGCCCTGACCGAGTAGGCTTTTCTTCTTAAGAGCCCCGAGGCCGGAGGTCTTGGACTTCTTGCTAAACTCGACTATGGGCAAAGAGGCTGAATCCTCAGGTTTCTTCTTCTTCCCTTTGCCTCCATTCCCACTGATCTCAATAGAACCGATCACGCCAACCTCGTACATCTGCTTGGAGGGTTTGCGAGGCTTGGCGCGAGGTTCAACCTCTATGCCCATCTCTGAAAAAGCACGGTTCACTTGGAGACCATGCGTAACAAACTTGCGAGCAAACAAAAATTCGCTCTCGTGGCAAGGCCGAAGAATATCCACAGCCCGCCTTTCAACCTCGTCAACAAAAACGTCGACATTAACTTCCCCCGGCAAGCTCAATCCAAATATAAGAAAAGGAATTGGCCTAGGGTACCACGGTACCATCTTCATCACAATCTCCTTTGGAGCCAATCTGCAGCCAATCTGCTAGAAAGGGGCCAGATGTCCGCTGCCAAAAATTCCTCAACTAAATCTCGCCCAGCAATAGACGAGCAAGCAAGAACAAAGGCATCCTCACAAACTTGGAAAGCCTTTGTCCTTAGGAATGGAGGAGCAGTTGTAATGTTCAAAGGGGACATTGAGCTAAAAAATGGGTAGAATGGCTGACCATAGCCAGAATTCTCAGACATGTCCACCTTAATGTAAAACCAATAACTAAGCCACTCGTCATCCTATTTGTTCTTTTGTGCTATAGAGAGCTCGACCCTGGAAATTTTCTTGCTTTCATTCTTCCTCCGGGTCATAAACGTGCAGCAACCAAACTGCGTTTCAAAAGCACCATCCTCATCATCAAATTCAACTCTTTTGTTCTTAACATGAAGCTTGAATAGCCTCGCAAAACCGTCAACATTGATCACACCTTCTAATGTGCACTCGATCCAGTAAAACTTAGAAAGAGCCACGAAGGCGTTAGGCATAAGCTGATGAAGCTTAGCCCTATACCTATCCAAGAGCTGAGGCAACATTTTGTCACAGGAAAATGCAAGCTGGCGGTAAAGAAATCTCTAAATACCATAGCCTCGCCAATATCGGGTTTTGGCACAAGCTCATCACTGGAAGGCCTTGTAATACCCTTAGGAGAATATCATTGGCTGACGTAAAAGTCAATTGTATTCTATGAAACTAAAGACCGCCCAAAACGAAGGGTCGGAGGGAAATCATCCTTGCTAGCCATTAGCTCTGATGGGTTAGCCTTGACATTTGTAAGATCTTCCCCGCTGTCACTATCGGAAGAAACCACAACCTCGTGAGCCTCATGTGTCTCGGGAGCATCACCACGCAACCTCTCTTGTTCCGCTAGCTCTTCAAGAGTCATCAACCTCACGGTTTGCATAATACGAGCCAACTGAACAAAACATAAAAAGTAAATCAAAGTGAAACAATAAAGCAAGAGGTAAGCAAGAATGAAAAATATGGATAAGAACAATACCTTTGAAGCTATGAAGATCAACGAAAACATCCGAGGAAGCATGAATCTTAAAGCACTAAGCAAATACTGCGCAAACTCACAGCAAGATGTGAGGGTAACCCTGAGCGACCCGCATCCCCCGCCTTTTATAGGCGTGCTAATGGGCGTGAACAAACGCCTCAAACCTCGAACTGAAGCCGAATCGACAACCAACCAGAAATCGACACGTCAAGCGCAAAAAGTAACCGTTGGCTCATCTCTCCTCTGACGCTCGAGGGTGACGTTTTTAATAGAGCGATCCTTTGTCGCGGGTTCGGCCCGTCGGAGTTGACCCTCACCCACGAGAGGCTGTTGTTGGGGATCATCCAAAAACTAAACAACCTCGAGCATTGTTCGCAGGTAAAAACCTCGTAAGTTCTGGACCAGGGAACAAAACTTAGTTAACCTCATAACTTCTTGTGGAAGCTATTCTAGCAATAAAACTCTTATCCTCACATCCTCTTTGTTACCTAAGGGACACGAAGCTAGCGACTGTTAACAAATGGCTAAACTCCAATCGAGCTAACCCTCGAGTGCTCGGAATCAGTCCAGAGCACCGAGCTTTCACTTCTTTTACTCTTTACTCAGGAACGGGACCTGAAGGAAAACGTCGCGAGGTTACAAGCTCTTGGAGCAGCATGACGGACCAAATGCCACAAGGTTGGGCGTTTTTCTCGAGCCGAGGGTTAAGGCACGAGGCTGGAAGCTTGACCTGGCACGAAGGTGAAGTCCCGAGGTTGGAAAGATGAAAGCGTGAGAAACGTGACTACATGGAGACATAAGAAACATGACTATGTGGAGGAATTCAATGTGTACACGTTATCCCCAATGACCTTTATGTATGGCATATCCTAGGAATATAGTGGTTGAGAAAGGATATTTTTGGAATGTAAAGTAGCTCATGGGTCACTGTAAAAGGGGAGTCCTACCCATTGTAAAGAGAGATCCATTGTTTTCTAAAACTTCCAAGTGTTAACTTCTTTTCATCTTTATATCTGTTCGGTATCAAATTTCTTTGACACCAACACGGTTACAAACGCTACAACCTAGAGATTCTACTCTGCACCTTTTTGCATTTTTTTTTGAACGAACATGTTTTTGAGTGTTGAGGTTTACCGTTCACGTTTACCTCATGCTGCCGCAACAGGGTGTACATGTATACTTTTAGAACAGCATCCTTTTCATCCACATTCTGCTTTCGTGATAATGACTGCCTGACCGGCTACCTAAATGCAGGACGGTACCTGACAGTCTTTTCCTTGGCTGCAACAGCACTGCCAAGCCTGAAAGCGCAAGCTTCCCCTGGAAAACAACCGGACCGGAAAGATGTCCTGCAAAGGGGACGAGAAGTGGAGAAGAGAAACCCGATCGGAGTTGGGTTGAGCAGCATCATGACGGACAGCGACAGAGACCTGTACCCGACTCCACTTGCAATGATGCATCGCTACAAATCCTGGAGGCCATTCACTTGGAATTTTTTTTTAGAAAATACTTTTATTAAACACTTTGTCTAGGCATGTCCCTGGACACCATTATAGCGACATGTTCAGTACATCACCCAGCAATCTAAGGGCTAGTTTGGGAGGCCCATTCCTCGATAGGATCCCGAAATTTTCCCTGAGCTGGACCCCCGTGCCGCAATTCGGCCCAGGCCAAAATTCCCTAGCATCTAGGAGCCTGTCCGACGGGGGAGCCCAACCCTATCTTTCCGTTTTCCACAGGGTGAGCCCTCCCCACCTCGAGGGTCCGGACACATCTCCCCCATACCGCTTGCAAGCGCCGTCGTGACATCACCCCTACGCCTCCCCCATCCCAGTACCTCGCCGTCGACCCTGCAGCTCGCCGTCGTCCCTGCGCCTCCCCATTCCAGGCAATGAGCGCCACCGTCATTGCTCCTCCCCATCCTCCCCGTCGCCTCCCCGTCCAGACCGCATCGCCTCCCCGTCACCCCCTTCACTGTCCAAGTGCCACCCCCTCTGCCTGCCGCTGCTGCTCCGTCTCCCTGTCCAGGCGCCGCCTCTCTGCCTCCATCTCGTGATGCTCGGCTGCCTGAGCATAATCCTATGCCTTCGCCGCTGCCGCTCGCCGACCTGATCGTACCGGCTCAATCTCCACCACTGCTCCGTGACTGCCCCCACCTGGACGCCTTGCCTCGTCCTAAGATCTGGTGAGCCCTTCCTCTCTCCTCCTTATCCTCCCCAGATCGAGCTCCTGCAAATTGGATGTATAGCTTTTTCATTGGATGTGCTTGTAGTAGCATACTGAGAATATCATGGTTTGTCTAATGGTTAAAGAACTTCCTTAATCAGCAATGCCTGCCACTTGGATGTGCTATGCTGAATTTATTTAACTTGCACTGCCTTAATCAGCGATGCTGTCCACGCATGAGGTTTATTTAGCATGTGTCAGAGCAAATTCTCCTATTTTAATTAGCTCGATAGACTTTGCTGCTTGTTCCAATTTAGTTCAGCTGCTTAAAATAGTCAGTTAGTTCGGAATTTTCACATTGTGCCTCGCAATCACAAGGTCTAGTACACAAGATGATGCTTATTAAAGTTTCTGAAAATTAAAGCCAATGTTTCTTTGTTTGCGTCGTTTTTTTCAAGAATTGCCAAATGTGATTATTGCTTTCATGCAGTCCTGGGATCAATTTTGTGCCAAGATTACCAATTTTCTCGCTCAAAAATTTGAATCATGCTTCTGTAGGTCCAGCTCCTAAGGAGCCGTAGATTTCTGGTTTCTTGAACTAGTGTTGTCCCCATTACAATGTGCATTCAGCACTGTTCAGAACTAGTGTTGTCTACTTGTCCTGGTTTCCTCCTAAACACGAGCAAGCAGACAGGTACAGGTAGCTTCCTCCTAAACACGAGCAAGCAGACAGGTACAGGTAGCTTGGTGAAATAAATGTCGTATCTGCATCTACATGTTTGGTGTGTGTAGTCTGAACATTCGAACATAGTATAAAATCTTGTACATCAAGATGCTCTGAATATATGTCTCACACATCATCTAGCACAACAAGTTCAGACAAGTGCTTGCTAAATCTCTCCGACTAATAAGGTCATAGCTGACTAAGCTTTTCAGTACAAGTGATCCATGGAGAGAATACAAAGCTTCAAAATGACAACTTTTAACAAGTTTACTTTTGAGGGATTTTACAGTACCCTATACTACTGGTATGAGGATGCTAGCTAGTACGCAAGTATCCATAGCTGCATAGCTGTTGCACACAGCCATTTAAAACTGTGACTAATTCTGAAGAATTAGTGTGCTGGATTAAACACGGTGCTGCATGGCTGTTGCGCATGGCTGCATAGCTAATGCACACAGCTATTCGAACAAGAACGGCTATATGCAGATTTGTTTTAGTCACTGCTCGCATTGGTCGTTGTCAGTGGTGCTTCATTTTTTTTGTTTAACGAACCTGATGCTATATCAATTCGTGTATTCTAGTTGACATCTCACTCTTGCATTTACAATCAATATATGATCTTTCCCTCTATTGTAGTTGTGAAGTCCAAGGATGGGAGGATCTCAGTTGCTTCAGCATTTGCTGGTCATCAGGAAGGTGACATTGCTGTTTCCTCAATCACTAGACTCTCTACTGTCTTGTCTGCTGCATCTGTTGCTACCTGCTCTTGCTGGTATGCTTGGGAATACAATAAAAAATTCTGGTGCAGGTACATTTATGTCTCATAATTAAGTAAACTCTGGTGCATGTCCAATTTTTATTGTCCTTGAATGTGCATATTATAGGAGTTAGGAGATAATGGAATCTTGGAAGGATGAAATTAGGAGATTCATGCTAGAGGATGAAGAAGAGGATGACGAGCTATTCCTAGTTATGGTCCCCGCACTTCAGCAGTGTCTATATGAGGAGAAAAGACCGGAGCACACCTCAACTCTGGCTGGTGCTGAAAAGGTCAGACAAATCTTGGAAGGCTACGAGAATAGGTGCAAAGTGGAGTTCAGAATGGAGCCTGAGATATTTAGAGTTATAACAAATTATCTTAGAGTGGAGAACTTGTTATGTGACACCCATGGTGTTAGTGTTGAGGAGCAGCTAGAAATATTTATGTTCATGCTTTCTCATAATGCAAGCACCGATGGGCTAAAAAAGAAATTCCAACACGGTGGTGAGATAATTCATAGGAAAATAACAGAGTTCTTCGATATAATTCCAGCACTGACTCTTAGATTCTTGAAACTCCCAAATGTGAACCATACACATGTGAAGATTGCATCAGACCCTCGATTTATGCCTTTCTTCTAGAACTGCATTGGGGCCATTGATGGCACTCATGTCCCTATCACCATTGCACAAGAAAGAGCCGCTCCCTACAGAAATAGAAAAGGAACCTTGTCACAGAACGTGATGTGTGCATGTAACTTTGATTTAAATTTCACTTTCATCTCATGTGGTTGGGAAGGATCTACATCTGATGCAGGGATCCTACGGTCTGCATTTGCGAAGGGTCTTCATGTGCTTGTGGGGAAGGTCTACCTTGTAGATGGTGGATACGCAAATACATCCTCATTCATTGCT
Organism: Setaria viridis; assembly: GCF_005286985.2. Classification (NCBI taxonomy): domain Eukaryota; kingdom Viridiplantae; phylum Streptophyta; class Magnoliopsida; order Poales; family Poaceae; genus Setaria; species Setaria viridis. The sequence goes on from NC_048264.2 coordinate 14,033,738, forward strand.
ATGTACCAAGGAGTTAGGTACCACCTTATTAAGCTTAGGAGACATGAAAATCAGTATGCAAATTACAAAGAATTGTTCAACCATCAACATGCGCAGCTTTACAATCATATTGAAAGGGCCTTTGGCATGCTAAAAAAATGGTTTCCAATCTTGAAAGTTGGGACATTTCATCGAATTGAGAATCAAATTAAAATTCTAGCAGGAGCTGCACTATTTCACAATATTATTAGAGGGCAGAATGAGGGTGAAGGGTGGCTGGATCACCAACCAAATAATATCAACCCATCTTATTATGTTGAGTTGCCAGAGGGGGATAACAACTACCCAAATGAATTGCAATCAAATGATGAAAGCACCCTATGAGATCAAATTGCCCTTCAGATATGGGCTGCCCATAATAATTAGGTGTAGTATGCATGGATTGTTTGTTCCTGTACTATTTTTTTTTGCTTCATTGCTTATTTCTGTATTGTTTTCACGACAGCCTTTATCTGATCTTGTTTATTTCTTACAGCCCTGTCAACGGAAAGGGCTACCTGGAGCTACACGTATGAGAAGGGACTTGTGGATATTCTGAAAGAGCTTGTCAACATACCAATGTTTAAGGGACAAAATGGATGGACAACAGAAGGTTGGAGGAGTACCACAAACAAATTCAATGATATGTTTCCAACGGCACATTTCACGAAGCAGCAAGTGCAAGAAAAGGAGAAAGAGCTAAAAGGAAACTATAAGATAATAAAAGAAGCAAGGAAAAGTGGTGCTGGCTGGAATAACACTTTGGGTATGATCATTGCAGAACCAAAAGGTTGGGAGAAGTTGATTAAAGTTAGGTCTTTTTACTCTCTTAAACAAAGTAGAATCTTAAGAGGTACATTCTGGTTCTAAACTTCTAATCATATATTTTTGTTGTACTTCAATAGGATAACCACAAAGTTGCCAAGTTTCGCAAGAAGTCATTTTCTTTATAAAATAGCTTAGAATTATTGTATGAAGGTAATGCTTTGATCTTGCTCTTGTTTACATTAATGGCCACAACTTTAGTTAATTATTCACTTGTTCACCCATTCAATTGTTTGTTTAATAGGAAGTGTGGCCACAGAGAATTTAAATTTTACATCAATTGAGCCTCCACCACAAAGAACTGAGCTGCGAGCTCAACCCACTCCCCAAAGAAGTATCTCAGACCAAAGTAATCATAGCACAACACCTAGCTTTGGATATAATGGCATGGCTTCTATTGATAGAAATCCACTTAGTTTTGGTCTCGGTGGCGTAGAAAGCACAGAAGTTCAATCTGCTCCAGCAAGTCGTACTTTAGAGGACCAAGATATTACTAGTGGAAAGAAACGCAAGCAAAGCTAGATGGCAGCAAAACTTGAGGATTATATTAACTTTAGAAAGGATCAAATTGAAAAAACTCTAGAAAAGTTAGAAGAGACGTGAAGAAGACTACTCACTCGAGAAATGTATTGACATTATGGATGCCATGGAAGAGCTATCGGATGAACAAAAAGCTAATGCAAATGAAGTTTTCCAAAGTGAAACAAACAGAAAAAATATTGGTCGGTACCAAAAACCCAAGTGTCCGGCTGATTTGGTTGAAGAAAAAGATTGCTTGAGTATGTTCCCTTTCTTAGTTTTGTACCCTTGCTCAAGTGTCGGTTGAATCCTCTATTTGCATATATAAAATATAAAATTTTGTCCCCTACTGGTGTCACTGATTTTACCTTTTTTTGTGCTGCAGCTTTCTAACTCTAGTGCTGCTACAAATGAAAACTAAGACACCCCTTGTGTCTGCCTTCAGTGATGATATAAGGTATGTTTCAAGTATTATTGTTTCAATTATCATTTTAGCAGGATACATATCTGTTTTTGTTACTATATTACAGATGGTGTAAGTTAGTGTTTCACATTTCTTCAGTCAGACTTTTCCAGTTCCATACAAAGCATCACACTTTCATTTGTAGTGAGGAACAAAGGCAAATGTTGAACTGATAGTTGCATCACTTGGTCTTTCAGTTCCATTCCATATATGCATGTCTCGTGGCTTAGTACATGTGTTCTGCTTATTCTTAGTTCTTTATACAAATTTTCCTTTCAGTTCCATTCCATATGTGCATGTACAATTTATATATCTAATAATACTGACTAGTACTTCCTGGGAGGAACACAGTAGTACTTTGGTGTTTTATCCTTTGTCTTATTTTTGTCAAACCGGCAATGTTAATTCTTCTTACAATTTTATCTGAATGTTCATGCCTGGTAGCAAACTATTGGTGTTTATTATCTCAGGATAATGAGAAATTGATCCTAATTATTGTTATATTGTTTATTTTTTAGAATCAATGAGTGTTGACTAAAAGATGGTGGTTTCGTTGTCTTAATCTCTTGGATAATGGGGGCATTTCAGAAGGGGTTATGAGATGCTAGAATTTCTTATATGGCAAATACTTGCTGGATCTTAGTTGATATTTGAATTAAAATAGGCATGAATTGTAATATATGTGGATGTATGGACAAAAGAATTCAAATTTGTCTTGGATGTGTTTGTTCTTTGTGATGGAGTGCAAGTCAAGGTGGATGAATATTTATAGCTATGCAATCTTAAACTCGGATTGTTTAGTACACGTGTATCATTGGTACTGAATTTGATTGGATGGTCTTATAGCTGTGTACTGTTTGTATTTTGTGTTTTTTCCTGAAATTTCTTGACCCCATATGACCATTTTTCTTATTTTATAGATGTGTTTTTAATTTTTCTTCATTTTTTCTTGCTTTTTTTAGATGGTTTTTTTCCTGGATATTCCCCTTCTAAGCTCCCAAACAGCAACAGGGAAGGGATACCCTGTGGGGGAGAGGTAACCAGGGAAATGAGTTGACTAATTAAACTTTGTCGGGCCTGAAGTGTCTCCACATAAGCAGAGACTCAATGTGATACAAATATCACATTTATTCATCAGATGGTTCATAAACCGTACAACTCCCGAGGGAGTGGGCACGAAAGTCATGCCGAAATGATAAGTAAATAAACAACAGCAACGAGCCAAGCTACTGTCAAGAGACAACACTCGGGACTGCACAGCAGCGGAAGCATTCTGCAAAGGCCAACGCCACAGGCAGCGTTGGGTGCGGAAGCGACCTCCTACTCAAAATCCTCGGTGACGAAGTCCAGGTCTTCCTCTGAAGAAACAAAACAAGGGTGAGTACAAAAGTACTCAACAAGTCCAACCCCACCCACGGAGGGGGATACAACCAAGAATATGCACAAGATATAATAAGGATAAGACTAAGGTTTATTTGCAATAAAGCTAGATTTTAACACATGCAAGTGTTTATTTTCAAAAGGATTTTCGCAAAACATTTCTTTAGTAACTGAATCATTAAGTGGGGTTGATCCCACACAAAGGATTCAAGTTTTAATGCTACCGGACTCCCTGTCCGCAGTAGCTCACGGCACATCTGCCAGACACTTCCAAAATCCAACACACGCCATGAAAAACCATCCATCTCCAAGCACTAGTTATGTGACCAAGCCGTAACTCGTCCAATACCATGGACATGACTATTCGAATAGATTTAAACTCTAGAGACGTGTGCACTTTACCCACAAGTAGGGTACCACAGCACGATCACCTTGGTGTCAGTGCAGATCCTATCAAAGCTATTGCCCACCTTAGCTAAGACTGACTAGCCAACATGGAAGCAACCAAGGGGTTAATGACCTACCGACGAGGTCTTAACCGGGACCTAAGTCACAAAGATCTTACTCCTTCTCCATGGTCTCCTATTGCTCACCAGCTCTCCTGATGACTAACAGACTAGCTAGTGAAATTTATGCTAAGATGTTGCCGCATACAACGGTCGAGTGGTTGCACAATGTTGGGACTCGACCAGACAACAGTTGGGACGTACGACAAACGAAGACAATGACTGCTCAAGCATGTATTACAGTAGCTACCCTATCAATGTGTCATGTCCGTCTCAGGAGGGACGGTTCATCTCTCTTTATAGGATCATAAAGTTACATTTCCGCATTCCCGTTATACCCATACCCAACAACTACATCCTAGGTATATTCCGTACAGGACAGTAACTTGGCCCCTACTCAAAATGTCACTTTCATAGTGGGATTACATTTCTAACCCTCTCCAAGATTCTTATTACAAAATTGTCCTACTGTAATGTGGTCCCAGGGCTATCCTGATTACTTCCTTCTCCATTCGTAAGCTTCGCCGGGGCTGAGCAAGCTTTCGTAAGCTTTCTGCCTTCTTCGGTCGAAGTCACCTAACCTCGGCTTTTGGCCACAGAACCTTCCCGAAGTCAAATAGCTGGGAGTTCCGTGGGGGCTTCAACTTCGGGAATCCACGCCTGCAAAATCACAGAACGGGTATCTTCGCACTAGTTAACTTGGTTAATTGTTAGCTTCGTAAAAAGGAAAAGTGACGAGGTTAGAGCCGGTTAAGAGAAAAGGTTCCTGCCAGCCTCGTTCAGGGTGCGTTGTGGGGCGGTCCCCAACACACAATAAATTGGGTTAGGCAAGATGACACATCAACTCAGTCCTTAACCATGACAAGATGGATACCTCCCAACCTGCTCAACCACAAAGGTACGAGCCCAACTCATCTAAGCATTTTATTTCCTTTATTTCCCGAAAGTCTATTTTTTTCTTTTAAAATTATCACACATATATTCTTTGATAAAATATATTGTAGTCATGATTGAAGTGCAATAAAATGAGTAACAAGGTCCTAAGCATTCTACCAATAATCATCATCCAAACAGAGCATATCATATTTAGAGATAATTATAGGATATCAAGAAATAATCATAACAATCAAGGGGTGGCTATCCAACCGTGTTTCAGCAATAAAACAATATGCAATTTTATAAAACAGGCCAATAGGTTGTGTTTGAAAAATTAGGATAAATATGCATCAAAGGGTGAGATTGGACTTACCATCCTCAAAGCCTTCTGGGAGTTCCTGCTCGCGGTACGGGTCTTTGGGGCTCCGGTTTGCGGTACTAGGCTTCAAGCTCCTCTTCGGGCTCCTCCACGGTCACTGCGCCATCTACGGCACACACAAGCAAGCTCATAATAAGTAAAAGAAGATAAAGTTTTACCCGTTGAGCTTGAAGGGAGGGAGTGACTAAAAATATGAAATGAAGAGTATATTCTGGGATTTTGTAGATGACTCAGCGTAAATATATTTAAGGATGACGTGGTCGAATTTGGGGTTCATTGGAGGAAATTTGGCACCTAAAATGACAAGGTAAAGGTGGTTTTAGACGCTAAACAGAGGATCAGGGACTTAATTGTAAGGAGTCAGGGACCTTTCTGTAATTATTTTTAGAAGTGGAAGGGTCTCTGATGAAAAAGGTAAAGAGAGAGGTGGGAGGGTTTGAATCCAAAAAGAAATAAGTGGATGGGTGAAAATGCAAAATAGAGCTTTCTTCTTCCTCGAGATAGAATGTCATGGGATGAAACATGAGGAAACGCCCTGGTTGGGGAGAGGTGGTGCTGGGGCACTGCGGTGGCCAGGAAGAGGGTGAAAATGGAGAGGAGACCGAGAGGTTCGATTCCTCTCCTTACCTCAGGCTGAGGTGGCTCCTTGGCAGTGGGCAGAAGATAGCGGGAGTGGCATTAGAAGCACGGGAACGAGCGGGAGTGGCATTAGAAGCACGGGAACGAGCGGGAGTGGCATTAGAAGCACGGGAACGAGCGGGAGTTGGCCGAGAAGCTTGGTGGTGGAGCGGAGGGTGGAGTGGAGGCTCGTTTATAGGCTGGGGGTGAGGTGGAGCTGTTAGTCAACGGGCGGCGCATAGGAATGGGCAGAGTTAATGGCCGCTGGGATGCTCGGGCATAGCAGGCGCATAGGACGGTGGCGTGGCGAGGTGGAGCTCCGCATGCGCGGCGTAGCGGGGTTGGTCTCGCGAGGCGAGGCGAATAGGGACGTGGTGGTGTGCTCGAGCGGCGATGCATGTCGACAGCATGGTCGGGTGTTGGTGAAGAGTTGTTGGTGCGGCACGGCGGCATTGAAGCATGCTGGGCGCGGTGACCACGGCGGCGAGCCACGAGCAGTGTTGCGCGTGCTAGTGCTGGAGGCAAGTGCGGCGTCGCGCAGGCTGGCGAGTGGCGTGCTGTGGTGGAGCAGGGCAGGAGCGCGGGCGCTTGGGCGAGACGTGCGAGTGTGAGGGGCTAGGGGCGCGCTAACACTAGGCGCTGAGCGTGCACTGGTAGGGCTGGTGGGGCCGGGGGTAGGCACCGAGGTGACCAAGTGTGTACAGGCACAGGGGGCTAGTGCGGGTGCAAGCGTGGGGTGGGGTAAGCATGGGCCTGGGGGTAGGCGCAGCCCATGCTGCGTCGCTGTGCGAGCGCGCGTGCGTGGCTAGGGGGAGCAGCGCTAAGGGACCAGCGCTGGGGGCGCTATGCAGTGGGGCCGTGTGCAGCATGCAGGGGCCAGGCACCAGGTGCTGGAGCGTGCGGCAGAAAAAAAAGAAAAAGAAGCAGGCGCTTGGAGCACGCATGCGGCCAGGAAAATGAATCGCAGGAGAGAGAAAAAAGGAAGTAGGCGCTTGGAGAGAGAAATGGGAGGAAGGGAAAAAGAAAAAGAAAAAGGAAGGGAGAAGAGAAAAGAAAAGAAGGGAAAGAAGAAAGAAGAAAAAGGGTAAAAAAGGAACGGAAAAAAGGAAGGAAAAAGAGATAGACCCCGGCGATTGTGGGAATGGTCGTGGGCACGCACAGCGGTCTTCCGTCCAGCACGCGGCGTGACACGTGAAGAGGGAAAAGGGGAAAAGAATGGACGGTGGTCGGCTTCGGTGCTGGGACGGCGTATTCGTTGGGAAGATGAGATTTTTGAGAGCTCAAACCGTGGAAGATTTTAAAAATAATTTTTAGCAAGTGATTTCGGATGATGAGTTTTATGGGCATTACAAACCTACCCCACTTAAATTGAATCTCATCCTCGAGATTCGGCTGAATTCTGAAAAGATGGGGAAATACCTTCTTCAACGCATCTTTGCGTTCCCAAGTAGCTTCTTTTTCACCATGCCTACTCCATTGAACTCTATAGATCTGCACTACTAAATTTCTTGTCCTCCTGGTGACAGTGTCTAGGGATTTGATAGGTACCTCTTGATATCGAAGATCCCTCTGCAAATCTATTATTTGCACCAATACTTGTTCTTCAGGCACTCTCAAGCATTTCCTTAGCTAGGAGACATGGAACACCGGGTGTGTATGTGACATTTCTTCCGGCAACTGAATACAGTATGCCACACTTCCAACTCTCTTTAGTACCTGGTACGGTCCAATATACCAAGGGGCTAATTTTCCTTAAACCTGAAACCTTCAAGTCCCTCGAATTGGTGAGACCTTGAGGTAAACGAAATCTCCTTCATCGAAACTCAACTCTCGTCTCCTCTTGTCTGAGTAGCTTTTCTGTCTGGACTGTGCTGCCTTCAGCTTCTCTCTGATTTCGGCCACTGGATTTTCCGCCTCTTTTATAAAGGTAGGTCCAACTAAAGTGTGTTCTCCCACTTCTGACCACATCAACAGGGTTCTGCACTTTCTTCCGTAGAGAGCCTCAAATGGTGACAGGCCTAAACTAGCTTGACAACTATTGTTGTATGAGAACTCTACATAGGGTAAACTCTGTTCCCAGTCCTTGCCATAGGTAAGGACACAGACTCTTAGCATATCTTCCATAATTTCATTTACCCTCTCTGTTTGGCCATCAGTCTATGGGTGATAAGCCGAACTAAAATCCAACTTGGTGCCCATGGCTTTATGCAGACTTCTCCAGAACCTAAAAATAAATTGGGTTCCTCTATCCAAAACAATTTTGCTAGGCACACCATGTAGCTTTATTATGTTGTCCACATAGAGCCGAGCCAGTCTTTCTCCACCATAAGTGGTCCGTACATGTAAGTAGTGAGCAGCCTTAGTGAGTCGGTCCACTATTACCCATATGGAGTCATTTCCTTTCCGAGTCTTTGGTAAACCAACCAAAAAATCCATACCAATCTCATCCCATTTCCAAACCGGGATGGGTAGTGGTTGCAATAAACCTGCTGGCTTCTGATGCTCGGCTTTGACCCTTTGGCAAGTATCACAATGGGCGACAAACTGGCCAATGCCCGCCTTCATCCCATTCCACCAGTACTTCTGCTTTAAGTCCATATACATTTTGGTGGCTCCTACGTGGATGGAGTATGCCGAGTTATGGGCTTCTTCCATAATGATCTACCGAAAATTCCCTTCCTTGGGCACGCAAATTCTATTCTTGTACCACAAGGTTCCTTTGTCATTCCGAGGCCTTATTCTTTCTAGCTTTCTTGCGAATTTTCATTAAATCGTGATCTGAACCCTAGGCTTCTCTGATTTTATCCTCCAAAGTATCCTCCAAAGTGGGCTGAACACTTAGCTTGCAGCTGGGATTCTGAGGAACAATGTGCACATTTAACCATACCATTTCTTCTTGCAGACGGGTATCCTTGAATCCGAGCTGCCAATAAAGTTTTCTGCTTAAGGCATCAGCTACCACATTATCCTTGCCGGGGTGGTAATGGATTTCCAAATTATAATCCTTAACCAATTCTAACCACCTTCTCTGCTTCAAGTTCAAATCTGGTTGGGTGAAGATATACTTCAAACTCGTGTGGTCAGTGTAGATCTCACACTTATTCCCAATCAGATAATGCCTTCAAATCTTGAGAGCATGCACTACGGCTGCAAACTCCAAATCACGGGTTGGGTAATTCTACTCATGAGGCTTAAGCTGGCGGGAAGCATATGCCACGACTTTCCCATCCTGCATAAGGACACATCCTAATCCTTATTAGAATGCATCACAATAAACGATGAAGTCCCGCTGAATATCCGGCAGGGTTAACACTGGGGCGGTCGTCAATCTTTTCTTCAGTTCTTGTAAACTTCTCTCGCATGACTCTATCCATGTGAATTTCTTATCCTTCCTGAGAATTTTTTATCCTTCTTGAGTAGTTCCGTCATGGACTGGGCTATCTTGGAAAATCTTTCAATAAATCTTTGATAATACCCAGCCAAACCAAGAAAGTTTCATATTTCATTAACATTGGTTGGCTGCTGCCAGTTAGAAACGACCTCAACTTTCTCGAGGTGAACTGCTACTCCTTCCACGGTCAAAATATGGCCAAGGAATGCCACTTTCTCAAGCCAAAATTCACATTTGCTGAATTTGGCATAGAGTCTATGTGCTCTCAATTTTTCTAGCACCACCTGTAGATGCTGCTCATGCTCTTGGACACTTTTGAAGTAAATAAATATATCGTCAATAAAGACTATGACAAACTTATCTAATTTGTCCATAAACACTTTATTCATGAGATTCATGAAGTAAGCAGGTGCATTGGTTAGTTCAAAAGACATCACAGTGAACTCAAACTAACCATAACGGGTGACAAAGGCCGTCTTCAGGATGTCACTCTCCTTAATCTTAAGCTGATGATATCCCGACCTCAGATCAATCTTGGAGAAATATTTGGCTCCTTTCAGTTGATCAAAGGGATCATCTATTCTGGGAAGAGGATATTTATTCTTAATGGTGACCTCATTCAATTCACGATAATCGACGCACATCCTCATGCTTCCATCCTTTTTCTTGACAAAGAGGACTGGAGCTCCCCATGGGGATGAGCTAGGCTTGATAAAACCACTCTGCTGCAATTCTCCTAACTGTTTCTTCAACTCTGCCAACTCATATGCTGCCATCCTATAGGGTCTCTTGGCTATCGGGGAGGTTCCAGGGATAAGGTCAATTACGAACTCTATATCCCTGTCTGGGGGCATTCCAGGTAGTTTTTCAGGAAAGACATCAGGGTATTCACCTACTACCGAGACTTCCTCTATGGTCTTAGCTTCCATGCTAAAAACTATTGGGTCTGGTCCACTTTCCCGAGTGTGACAAGTTACGTGCACACCGTCCTGTTTGGTTAGGTGTATTATCTTATCAGCACACCCTATGTGACCATCATGTAGGCTTAACCAATCCATTCCAAGGACCACATCTATCCCCTTAGACTTAAGTACTACTAAGTCTACTAAGAACTCTACCCCACTTAAATTGATCCTTACCCGGGAACAACCTAGTTGACACTGAAGGTCAGCTCCAAGCGTTTAGGTTAATAGGGGTAACTTTAGTAGTACTGTAGATATGTTGTGCTTGTCCACAAAGCTTGATGATATAAAAGAATGTGATGATCCAGAATCAAAAAGTATTGTTGCCAAGACTGAGCTGACTAGAAACTCACCGAGTACCACGCCCTGAGCTTCTCGAGCCTCTTGTGCGCTGATATGGTTGATGCAGGCTCATCCAAATGACTGTTGGGGTGGCCTCATTTGCTGGCTGTTGTTGTTGCTAGGGTTGTTATTGCTACGGAATGGCACACGGTTGGCTCTTAACAATGCTGCCCTTGGTCCGTTTACAGAGTTGAAGAAGGCTGATGCTACTGGCTTGTTGGCATATGGACAGTTGGCGATGAAATGCCCTATCTCACGGTAGTTGAAACATGCCCTGCTGTTGTTAGTGACTTGACCGATGCTGCTCTACGGGGCCTTAATAGGGTTCTGGCCTTTGAATGGGACATTGGAGTGGTAGGAACCGGATGCTTGGAACTAGGTTCGGTACTGCATAGGAGCCTGGGACCTAGGTACTGGATGGATGAAGCTCCTTAGCTTCTGGAATCAGTCATGATGGTGGGCCTTACTTTTCAGGAACCTATGCTTGTTGTCCCTCCGCTTGTCTGCTTTGGCCCTCTTAGTCAAAATGGCCATGTTCATCAAGATGTTGAAGTCGGGGTAGATCTGAGGACTAAGTGTAACGACCGACCCCTAATCTTTCCCAGTTAAGTTTGATCTCAGCCCTTAACCTTAGTCAGTTGCCCTGTTGACCGTGCTTAAGTGTTCAGTCTTCCGCCAAGTTCCGACCCCTATTGCTTCGTTTCTTTTTCCTGACCTTGGCGAGTTCAGCCCTCCGTCGGATCCTGTTAATCTTCCTCACCCGTCCGATCTTTTCCCCGGTGGACCCGTAAGATCCTTTTTCCAGATCCCCCGCGTCAGCCGCACTCGAGTTGCATGGCCGCCTCAGAACCTTCCTGCCGCGTGGCTCGCCTTCTCCGACGCCACCGCTCAGTTTTGTCTCCAGCAAGCGACCGAGTGGGTTCCCGCGCCCTCTTCCCCCAATAGAAGCGGAAGCCCTCTGCACCCCTTTCTGCAGAGCCTCGCTCCCCGCGCCCATCATCACGATACCAGATCTTGGCCCCGGAGACCGATGTCGCCTGTCTTTTCCGTCCTTTCCAGCAACAGTTGCGCCGCCCGGTCGTCGCTACACGACGATTCCCCCACCGCCAACTCCGACCGCGGCTGCGACAGTTCCCTTTCCCCGCCCTGTCAGACGCCGCCCGACAATCTGTTGTTCCGCACTCTCCCCGTGCCGCGTCCGCTTGTTCTCCCACCTGTGCGCCCTCGATCCTAGCGCCGTTTAACCGGTCGCTTCTATCACCTCTTCCGCACGGCGACGCCCGCCTTCCGCCAAATCTCAACTACCGGTCTACCCGCGCCTACGCCGCCCTGACGGAGTAGCGCAATGATCGCTGGCGTCACCCCCGGAGTTCTGTTGCACCGCCTGGTTTGCTCAATCACCGCCACGGCAGAGCACTCCATTGCTTCTCCCCGGCCTTCGCGCCGCTCCCCTTCTCTCTCTCCGCGACGCTTCCGTTCCTCTGCTCCAGCAGCTATAAAAGGAATGCCCCCGTCGCCGGAGTTCCCTCCGCTTTTGTTGCCCTTAGTTCCCGCTAGCTCCCTGCTCAAGCTCCTAGCGCCATCCGCCCAACCTTGAGAAGTTCTTCTCCCAGTTCCTTCTCAGTTCATCCAAGTCACCCCGCAGCTTGCTCCTTGTGCTGCGCAAGAGCTCTCTTGCGATCTGCAAGAAGCACCGCTGCCGGAGTATCGCCAACCTTAGCCCCTGCTCAAAGCTTTAGTTCCGTGCCCAAGTCTGCCTCTTCCCGACCCCAAGCTTTCCTTTCAGGAAGAAGGTGAGTGCCGACCCTAAGTCCGCCTCGACCGACCCCTCCTATCCGCCCGACCCCAGTTCCGTCTCGTCCGACCCTGTCTGTTGCCGACCTTTGTCCGCCTCGCCCGAGGGTCTGGCTGTGATCTTTTCTTAAACTTGAGGGTGGAAGTGTAAAACGTGGGAACCCTTCAGCGCCTACGTCTGAGGATCCCAGTTATCACGCCCTCTAGTTCAAGGATCAGACCACTCGTTTCTTTCCTACCCTTACCTGTTGATCATCATCCGCTCTCTCCAACCGCCTCCCACTCCTGCTCCTTGTCGCAAGTTTCTGGGCTCAGGAGAGCCCGTGTTGCTGTCACATCGAAACGTTTAAGCTAACCTTTGCATTGCATCCGTGTAGAGCTGCATCTCGCTGACGGCTTCTACGAGCTGCACCCGGCGCCCGAAGACGAAGCTGTAGCCGAGTTCCCGGCCGCTGAAGTTGAAACCGCCCCCGAAGTCGAGCATTTCCAACCTTCTTTGTTTGCAGGCAAGCCCCGGTTGCATGAAAATCCTATGTGTTTTTGCCAAACTTGCACATGCCTTCCGAATAGCATGTTTGTGCATTTACGTTTAGGAGTTGTGTGAAACCCTAGATGCATGACTTAGTAACCCTTGATATGAGCACTAGCTGTTGGACCGAGTAGCTGCATTGCTTAAATAAGAAACGGTAAAAGCCGAGTGATATCCTGTCACTCGCGAGTTGTAGGAGTTGCATGTGTTACTCTCCTGTTACAACTATAAGGACGATGGACGGGGCAGGGTTGGTAACTCTTTGGTGGTTGGATGGTTGCCCCGTCTGTCTATCAAAACTTGCTAAGGCCCGACAGTGGTGGTGTTCGTGATCAAGTGTTTGAAAGTACTAGCCTCATACTTAGTATGGGATGAGGAAGCCTAGTACCTGATTGAACCTAGACGTGAGCGGTCGCCCCATTGTTCTTGGAACGGAGTTTCCCCTGCTGGTTGTCGCACGTGGTGGCAAAGCGTGGTCACAGAACGGCAGAGACCGGATCTGTGGAACCTTGCACCAAAGAAAATGGGCCCGACACGAGTTAGGGGATCGATGGGGAAGGCCGACACAGGAAGCGACCTCCGGGTGCGCGGATGTCGTGGGGCTAGGTTCACCATGCATGGTTAAAGAACTCGAATCGATTCGTCTGCCTCTCACAGTTTGAGACTTCTTGATCGCTATGTCACCCTGAGTAAATGAGGAATCTGATGATGGCAATATTGATTGTTTGGATCTACACCCTTGTTTGGCTCGATGTTTGCTTAGAAAAGGTTGCACAACCTAGACTGGTAAACGAACCTAGAACCGGAGCTAAAACTTGAAAATAGGTTACTTAGTGCTTTTGGCAAAACAAACCCCTCAGCCAAGAAGCCTTGCATGTCTAGTTGGGAGAATAGTTGACTCCTCCCCGGTTAAGTCTTGTTGAGCTTAGTAGCTCAGCCTTGTTGTGGCTCCTGTTTTTCAGGTGAAGTTGCAGTTCCCGACCCCTCCCTTGTTGGCGCTTGGCCGCCCCAGCTCCCGCCAGGCTGGACGGTCGAGTGGGACCCCTCCTCGGACGGCGAGGAGAGGACTCAGTGATGTTCTGGCTGGCCTCGCCCGGACGTCCGACCCCGACGAAGTCTTCCGCTAGTGTTTTTCTCTTTTGTCTTTTGTTATAAAACTCTGATGTTAAAATTTTACGACTGAACTCTTGAGTAAGACTATTTAAACTCAGTGGACTTGTTGTATTCTCTGTAACCGCTCACCTTCGTGTGGGTTTGCTGAACTCGATCCTGTTGAAAGTGGTTAAATCGGATGAAATCCGACGGCACTTCGTGTTAACTCGGTTTAGGCAGTGGGGTCGCATGTTAGGCGGCTTACCCTTGCTTAACCAAGCTAATCCGAGGTGGTTCCGCCACAGCTTGGTATCAGAGCCGAGTTCAGCATATCAGAGAACCCAAGGAGCCCTACACATTTCTTGAAAATGTAAAAGTTGCAAGAATCTTTCGAAAATCTCGTACAAACGTTAAGGATGACTTAGTGCGAGAGGCCTTAGGGGATTTTGGGGTAGTTTTAGGTGACTAAATAAGTATCTGGTTATGTTGCTAACTCCTCCAGCACTTCGCCACGTCTGTTATACGTGAGCCGAGTTCCGCATCACGAGCATGCGAGGGTTGATAGGGAGTTCCATTCAAGGGACCCTATCTTCGCGGTTGTTTTCGCCCACGTCTATTATACGTGCGCAGGTTCCATATGTGATCCATACGAAGGTTGATACGGTTCGATTCCAACGAACCTATTGGCACGGTTGTTTCGCCATGTCTATCATACGTGTGCCGATGCCGCATCACGAGTATGCGAAGGGTTATATGGTTCTATTCGGAAGGAACCTATTTCCACGGTTGAGTGCTGTCCATGCAGCCTTAAACGCATGGGTGCCGTTCCTATAGTGGATGGTAATGTTTGGGAACGCTTTCGTGGGTGCTGGCACGAAAGGTTCGGGTGTGTGTTTTCTGCAGGTTGCTAACCGCGTTCGTTAAAACGTTGCTAGAACCGACTAGATAATATAGGGAGAGACGTATTGTTGCCTTGTCACCGGCGCTGACCGCGTAAGACCCAAGGTTCGGGCAGTTGTTTTTGGTTAAGAGTACGGTAGGCCGTGCATGCGTCATACAAAAATCGGTAATGTTTCCTTCTCAACAGCAACCCTGTCCGACAGAGTTCCTTGGATCTAAGGATTTCTAGCTCCTCTTAGTTGCTCTCGGTTAAGCCCTTCTGCTTCTCTATCCGACCCCTGATCTTCGGAGTTATTTCACGTGGCTTCGGTTTTCTTGGTTCCAGATGGCTGCTCCCGGGCATGTGGTGTTTGGAGCGGACGGTACCTTCCAATCAACCTGCCTACATTTCGAGGGGTTTCCCGCGATCTTGTGGGATACGTTGAGATGGTTTGGGTATCAGTCCCCACCCCTGTACTCTGGGCGGCTGTATGTGGAGCAGGGCATCCAGGCGTGCCAGGTGCAAGCACTGGTGCCACCCCCTTTTGTGCGGCCCGACTGGCCCTCTCTGGGCATCATAGCCTACGGTCTTTCTCAGGAAGATACGTGGGAATCTGCCGCTCTCCAGTTGCTCACGCAGTTCTGTCAGTTCCACCCTGTGGAGATCACCCTGGACCCGATCGGTCTTTTTCCTGTCAGAAGTCGGATGGACCCGGCCTGGCTGGACCGCATCGACAACCTTGAAGTGTTGGCCGCTACCTGCGCCACGCTCACCATCTCCACTAACGTCAGATGCATGGCTGCGTTCTACCGGCTGATCGAGCTCCAAGGAAGGGCCATGACACTCTTTGCTCGGACTGCTACGGACACCCACGTGTACCTCCAAGTAGCTAGAAGAGATCTGGTAGGCCAAACCTACCAGCTGATCCAACGTGGAATCCAGATCCACGACATGCAAGACCGGATCTCCGAGCTGGAAGGAGAAGTTGCCGACCTTGTGGACGGTATGATCGAGCTCTCGGAGGAGAAAATGGAGGTGGAAATGGAATTGGCCGTTGCCAATGCCCACCTAGAGGAACACCAAGCTGAGCTTGAAGACATGCATGCCCTCAACATGCAACTTGAAGCTCAGGAGGACCCTAAGGAAGACGAGGGAGCGTCCAGCATGGACATAGAAGAAGATGGCGCCCCTTCTCCGACTCATAGTGTCCAGTGGTAGTTTAAGGGTTCTCAGGGAACCTTCTTTCTTTTGTTGTACTCCTCGGCAGCCTAGTTTTGGAAAGTTGTAATAGGTTAGCCTTGAGTTGAGTACTCCCTGAGTTGAAACGACGTTGTGCCTGAAGTCAATCCAGTGCAGTGTACAGTTCTATCCTTTTCGTATGATGCGGATGTTAAGGTTAAGTAAGTGGTGCCGACCCTGTGTTGTTTTCAGGGAGCCTGTTCAGTTGGCCGACCCTAGTTTGCGAACCAGAGTGCGCCGACCCTTAAGACCGTTACCGCCTTGTCCGACCCTCTGAGAGTACGGACCGTATCCGACCCCTTGGTTCGAGTGGACCCGACCCTAAGAGTCTGTTTGTGGTGTGGTTAACTGAGGTGGAGTACCAGGGCAAGTAGGGGCTATCTGTGATGAAATGGGAGGAATGTGCTTCCTCTGTAAGGACGTGTGATGCACCTTCAGCACGAGTCGCATTGAAGGATTTAATTCATATGTTCCCATTCGTTGGAATACACCTAAGGTTATGAGGTTAATGGGGCGTTAACTCTTGCAGATGGCGCACCGCACGAGGTCTGGAACTATGCCCAGCAATAGTAACCAGCGCCAGGATCTTCCCCCGCCCCCGCCACCATCGCCATTGGAGGCAATCCTAGCAACTCAAACCGAGCTGCTCAGGCATCTGGTACAAGGGCAACAGCAGCCACATGGTGGTAGGGCACAGCAGCAGCAGCATGTCGCAAGATATGAGGACTTTTTGGGGACCCAGCCCCCGCTGTTCCAAAAGAGCCAGGAACCGCTCGACGCTGATGCATGGGTTCGGACGATTGAATCTAAGTTCGAGCTCCTTACCGCTCCATGCCCTGACAACAATAAGGCGCGGTTCGCAGCTCAGCAGCTGCGTGGTTCCGCACGGCTTTGGTGGGACCACTACCATGCCATGCTACCTGCTGATCACGTAGTCAGCTGGGACGAGTTTAAGATGGCGTTCAAGGCGCATCACATTCCTGAAGGTCTCCTGGAGCGAAAGCTCAACGAGTTTCTGGCCCTCACCCAGGGAACTAGGGATGTACTGCACTACGCCCAGGCGTTTAACGACCTGTGCCGTTATGCGGGATATCACGCGGACACCGATGAGAAGAAGCGGGACAGATTCCGCCGAGGACTGAGCTTGGAGCTCAGGGAGAGGCTGAACCCCATCCGGGTGGACACCTATAATGAGTTGGTCAATCTGGCCATCTCCCAGGAGGATTGCATGCAAGCTCTCAAGGCCGACCAGAAGAGGAAAGCCTCTGTGGCTCTTCCGAGCCCGCCAGCCCGAAGATTTCGGATGATTCCTCCGCAAGCCCCTGGCCGACCCCAACCGTCAGGGAAATGGATCGCCCGACCCCCGCTGGCAGCAATGCCCAGTTCTCCAGGCTTCCAACCACAAGTACCCCGGCCGACCTTGCCAATGCCACCCCGTCCGGTAGCCAGCAACAGATGTTTTACCTGCGGCAATGAGGGACATTTTGCAAGGGACTGCCCCAGGAGCAAGACTCAGCAGCAAGGCCAGAACCCCATGGCAGCCAGAGGAAGAAGGCCCAAGGTGCAAGTCCGACAAGGCTGACTCAACTACACCAGCTTGACCGAACTTCCCGAAGGTGCGTCAGTGATGACGGGTACTTTTCTTGTTTTAGACCAAGCTGTTGTGGTGTTGTTTGATTTGGGAGCCTCCCATAGCTTCATCGGGAGTAAGGCAAGGGAAAGATGCGGGCTAAGTGTAGGTCACACTAAGGAACCCTATGTGATCGCCACTCCTGGAGGAAGGATAACGTCGGATCAAGTCGTTATTCTTGTACCTCTCCAGCTAGGCCCCACCCTCTTCACGGAAAACCTTATCATCCTTGACCTCGAAGGCCTAGACATCATCCTTGGCATGGATGGGATGGCCCGACATCGTGTTGTTTTAGATACCTCAGCCCGATCTCTTTTCATCAGTTCGCCATCTCATGGCAGTGCTACCCTATCCTTGACCCACCCTGAGTCCTTGACCCCTTGTGCTTTTTCTCTCTTGGGAACCCGTCTAGAAGACCTCCCTGTTATCTGTGAGTATCCAGATGTGTTTCCAGAGGACTTGCCAGGCATGCCACCTGACAGAGAAGTGGAGTTTTCTATAGAGTTAGTTCCTGGCACAGCTCCGATATCTAAGAGACCCTATCGGATGCCACCCGCTGAGTTAGCAGAGTTGAAAACCCAGTTGCATGACCTGTTGGAAAAGGGTTTCATTCGACCCAGTACGTCATCTTGGGGATGCCCCGCCCTGTTTGTGAAGAAGAAAGACGGCAGTTTACGGATGTGTGTGGATTACCGACCCCTCAATGCGGTGACAGTCAAGAACAAGTACCCACTGCCCCGCATTGATGTTTTGTTCGACCAGTTAGCCGGAGCAAAAGTGTTCTCCAAGATCGATCTTCGATCTGGTTATCACCAAATCAAGATTCGACCTTGCGACATACCCAAGACAGCTTTCTCTACCAGATATGGATTGTATGAGTACCTAGTCATGTCCTTTGGACTCACCAATGCACCCGCTTACTTCATGTACCTTATGAACTCGGTGTTCATGCCCGAGCTGGACAAGTTTGTAGTGGTATTCATTGATGACATCCTAGTGTACTCAAAAGACAAGGAAGAGCATGCCAACCATCTTCATATGGTTCTTCAGCGACTGAGAGATCACCAGCTTTATGCAAAGTTCTCCAAGTGTGAGTTTTGGTTGGATAGTGTCAAGTTCTTGGGACACACTATCTCCGCGGACGGTATTGCCGTAGATCCCAGTAAGGTGCAAGAGGTCATGGAATGGAAGTCTCCTGTCTCGGTACACCAGATCCGGAGTTTTCTCGGACTGGCAGGTTACTATCGGCGTTTTATACCGGATTTCTCTAAGATAGCTAAGCCGATGACCGAGTTGTTGAGGAAAGAGGCCAAGTTTGTGTGGGACACCAAGTGTGAAGAAGCCTTCAAAACCTTGAAGCACTTGTTAACCACCGCCCCAGTTTTGGCTCAGCCCGACCCCTCTAGGCCGTATGACGTATACTGTGACGCCTCCGGCACTGGACTCGGGTGTGTTCTTATGCAAGACAACCGAGTCATTGCCTATGCCTCACGTGTGTTGCGACCTCATGAGTTGAACTACCCGACCCATGACCTTGAGTTGGCAGCAGTGATACATGCCTTGAAGATATGGAGGCACTACTTAATGGGAGCTCACTGCAACATCTACACCGACCACAAGAGCCTCAAGTACATCTTCACGCAAGCCGACCTCAACATGCGTCAGAGAAGATGGCTGGAGTTAATAAAGGATTATGACTTGGACGTGCACTATCATCCTGGCAAGGCCAATGTAGTGGCCGATGCCCTCAGTCGAAAATCCCGTTGCAACTGCTTGTTGTCAGCAGCCTTCACCAACACCTTATGTCACGAGATGGGAAAACTAAGTCTAGAGTTTGTTCCCCATGGAACCCTTGATCACCTCACCCTTGACTCAGTTTTGGAGGACCGGATTCGGGCAGCACAAACTAAGGACGAAGAAGTGAAACGGATTATCAATAAGATCTCGGTAAAGGACGAAGGGTATAAACTTTTCCGGCAGGACCAAACGAGGGGTGTGTACTATGGAAACCGACTAGTAGTGCCCGCCGATCCCGAGTTAAGGAGGCAAATCCTAGAAGAAGCTCATCTTTCCAAGTTCTCCATCCACCCTGGCAGCAACAAGATGTACCATGATCTTCGTCAGACCTTTTGGTGGAGTGGGATGAAACCGGAGATAGCTCGTTATGTTTCAGAATGCAACACTTGTCGACGTGTCAAGGCCAGTCACTTGAAGGTAGCAGGAACCTTGCAGCCGCTACCTATTCCCTCTTGGAAATGGGAAGACATCAGCATGGATTTTATAGTTGGGTTACCCCTTACAACTCAACGGTATGATTCTATCTGGGTTATAGTGGACCGTCTGACCAAGACAACACACTTCTTGCCTGTTCGTACCACCTACACAGTCAAGCACTATGCAGAGTTATACCTCGACCGTATCGTTTCTCTACACAGTGTACCCAAGACCATAGTTTCAGACAGAGGAGTTCAGTTTGTGGCACGATTTTGGGAGAAACTACAAGCATCCATGGGCACCAAGCTCATTCGAAGCTCAACATACCATCCCCAAACCGATGGCCAAACCGAGAGAATCAACCAGATTCTTGAAGACATGTTAAGAGCTTGTGTCATTCACTATGACAAGAGCTGTGACAAGTGCCTGCCCTTAGCAGAGTTCTCCTACAATAACAGTTACCAAGCCAGTTTGAAGATGGCACCGTTTGAGGCCCTGTACGGCCGAAGATGCCGCACACCCTTGAACTGGTCCCAACCAGGAGAAAGACAGGTTTATGGCCCTGACTTAGTGGCAGAAGCCGAAGAGCAAGTAAGAGTAATTCAGGCCAAACTCAAGGCTGCCCAATCTCGACAGAAGAGTTACTCTGACCAACGGAGAAGACCCCTGCAGTTCAACCTTGGTGACCATGTGTACCTTAGAGTCTCCCCAACCAAAGGAGTGCAACGGTTTGGAATAAAGGGCAAGTTAGCTCCCCGTTACATCGGCCCTTATGAGATTGTGGAGATATGTGGACCCGTCGCTTACAGGATCCAACTCCCAGAGCAGCTGTCAGCCATACATAATGTTTTCCATGTGTCTCAGATGAAGAAATGTGTCCGAGTTCCAGCCGAAATCCTAGAACAAGAACAGCTCCAAGTAGAACCTGACCTGACCTACACCGAGTACCCAGATCAAGTTCTTGACCAGAAGGAAAGGCACACCCGACGCCAACTGGTAAAGATGTACAAAATCCTCTGGAGAAACCACACCGAAGAGGAAGCGACATGGGAGACGGAAGAATATCTGAACAAGCGTTTTCCAGGTTTTCTATCCCATCAAGGAGGTAAGAACAGCACACCCTTGATCTTGAATCTCGGGACGAGATTCCTTTTAAGAGGGGTAGGCTGTAACGACCGACCCCTAATCTTTCCCAGTTAAGTTTGATCTCAGCCCTTAACCTTAGTCAGTTGCCCTGTTGACCGTGCTTAAGTGTTCAGTCTTCCGCCAAGTTCCGACCCCTGAGATCCGACCCCTACTGCTTCGTTTCTTTTTCCTGACCTTGGCGAGTTCAGCCCTCCGTCGGATCCTGTTAATCTTCCTCACCCGTCCGATCTTTTCCCCGGTGGACCCGTAAGATCCTTTTTCCAGATCCCCCGCGTCAGCTGCACTCGAGTTGCATGGCCGCCTCAGAACCTTCCTGCCGCGTGGCTCGCCTTCTCCGACGCCACCGCTCAGTTTTGTCTCCAGCAAGCGACCGAGTGGGTTCCCGCGCCCTCTTCCCCCAATAGAAGCGGAAGCCCTCTGCACCCCTTTCTGCAGAGCCTCGCTTCCCGCGCCCATCATCACGATACCAGATCTTGGCCCCGGAGACCGATGTCGCCCGTCTTTTCTGTCCTTTCCAGCAACAGTTGCGCCGCCCGGTCGTCGCTACACGACGATTCCCCCACCGCCAACTCCGACCGCGGCTGCGACAGTTCCCTTTCCCCGCCCTGTCAGACGCCGCCCGACAATCTGTTGTTCCGCACTCTCCCCACGCCGCGTCCGCTTGTTCTCCCACCTGTGCGCCCTCGATCCTAGCGCCGTTTAACCGGTCGCTTCTATCACCTCTTCCGCACGGCGACGCCCGCCTTCCGCCAAATCTCAACTACCGGTCTACCCGCGCCTACGCCGCCCTGACGGAGTAGCGCAATGATCGCTGGCGTCACCCCTGGAGTTCTGTTGCACCGCCCGGTTTGCTCAATCACCGCCACGGCAGAGCACTCCATTGCTTCTCCCCGGCCTTCGCGCCGCTCCCCTTCTCTCTCTCCGCGACGCTTCCGTTCCTCTGCTCCAGCAGCTATAAAAGGAATGCCCCCGTCGCCGGAGTTCCCTCCGCTTTTGTTGCCCTTAGTTCCCGCTAGCTCCCTGCTCAAGCTCCTAGCGCCATCCGCCCAACCTTGAGAAGTTCTTCTCCCAGTTCCTTCTCAGTTCATCCAAGTCACCCCGCAGCTTGCTCCTTGTGCTGCGCAAGAGCTCTCTTGCGATCTGCAAGAAGCACCGCTGCCGGAGTATCGCCAACCTTAGCCCCTGCTCAAAGCTTTAGTTCCGTGCCCAAGTCTGCCTCTTCCCGACCCCAAGCTTTCCTTTCAGGAAGAAGGTGAGTGCCGACCCTAAGTCCGCCTCGACCGACCCCTCCTATCCGCCCGACCCCAGTTCCGTCTCGTCCGACCCTGTCTGTTGCCGACCTTTGTCCGCCTCGCCCGAGGGTCTGGCTGTGATCTTTTCTTAAACTTGAGGGTGTAAGTGTAAAACGTGGGAACCCTTCAGCGCCTACGTCTGAGGATCCCAGTTATCACACCCTCTAGTTCAAGGATCAGACCACTCGTTTCTTTCCTACCCTTACCTGTTGATCATCATCCACTCTCTCCAACCGCCTCCCACTCCTGCTCCTTGTCGCAAGTTTCTGGGCTCAGGAGAGCCCGTGTTGCTGTCACATCGAAACGTTTAAGCTAACCTTTGCATTGCATCCGTGTAGAGCTGCATCTCGCTGACGGCTTCTACGAGCTGCACCCGGCGCCCGAAGACGAAGCTGTAGCCAAGTTCCCGGCCGCTGAAGTTGAAAACGCCCCCGAAGTCGAGCATTTCCAACCTTCTTTGTTTGCAGGCAAGCCCCGGTTGCATGAAAATCCTATGTGTTTTTGCCAAACTTGCACATGCCTTCCGAATAGCATGTTTGTGCAATTACGTTTAGGAGTTGTGTGAAACCCTAGATGCATGACTTAGTAACCCTTGATATGAGCACTAGCTGTTGGACCGAGTAGCTGCATTGCTTAAATAAGAAACGGTAAAAGCCGAGTGATATCCTGTCACTCGCGAGTTGTAGGAGTTGCATTGTTACTCTCCTGTTACAACTATAAGGACGATGGACGGGGCAGGGTTGGTAACTCTTTGGTGGTTGGATGGTTGCCCCGTCTGTCTATCAAAACTTGCTAAGGCCCGACAGTGGTGGTGTTCGTGATCAAGTGTTTGAAAGTACTAGCCTCATACTTAGTATGGGATGAGGAAGCCTAGTACCTGATTGAACCTAGACGTGAGCGGTCGCCCCATTGTTCTTGGAACGGAGTTTCCCCTGCTGGTTGTCGCACGTGGTGGCAAAGCGTGGTCACAGAACGGCAGAGACCGGGTCTGTGGAACCTTGCACCAAAGGAAATGGGCCCGACACGAGTTAGGGGATCGATGGGGAAGGCCGACACAGGAAGCGACCTCCGGGTGCGCGGATGTCGTGGGGCTAGGTTCACCATGCATGGTTAAAGAACTCGAATCGATTCGTCTGCCTCTCACAGTTTGAGACTTCTTGATCGCTATGTCACCCTGAGTAAATGAGGAATCTGATGATGGCAATATTGATTGTTTGGATCTACACCCTTGTTTGGCTCGATGTTTGCTTAGAAAAGGTTGCACAACCTAGACTGGTAAACGAACCTAGAACCGGAGCTAAAACTTGAAAATAGGTTACTTAGTGCTTTTGGCAAAACAAACCCCTCAGCCAAGAAGCCTTGCATGTCTAGTTGGGAGAATAGTTGACTCCTCCCCGGTTAAGTCTTGTTGAGCTTAGTAGCTCAGCCTTGTTGTGGCTCCTGTTTTTCAGGTGAAGTTGCAGTTCCCGACCCCTCCCTTGTTGGCGCTTGGCCGCCCCAGCTCCCGCCAGGCTGGACGGTCGAGTGGGACCCCTCCTCGGACGGCGAGGAGAGGACTCAGTGATGTTCTGGCTGGCCTCGCCCGGACGTCCGACCCCGACGAAGTCTTCCGCTAGTGTTTTTCTCTTTTGTCTTTTGTTATAAAACTCTGATGTTAAAATTTTACGACTGAACTCTTGAGTAAGACTGTTTAAACTCAGTGGACTTGTTGTATTCTCTGTAACCGCTCACCTTCGTGTGGGTTTGCTGAACTCGATCCTGTTGAAAGTGGTTAAATCGGATGAAATCCGACGGCACTTCGTGTTAACTCGGTTTAGGCAGTGGGGTCGCATGTTAGGCGGCTTACCCTTGCTTAACCAAGCTAATCCGAGGTGGTTCCGCCACACTAAGCAGGATCCTCAGTTCTGCATTCAAGCCCTTCTTGAACATATCCTGCTTCTTCTTGTCCTTGTCCACTTCCTCTAGAGCATAACGGTCCAGCTCCATGAACTGATAGGTGTACTCCTCCACAGACTTGTTACCTTGGTGCAGTTCACGGAACTCATCTGCCTTGCGCTTCATGGTGGCCGCTGGAATGTGATAGCGGCAGAACACCATCACAAACTCTTCCCAGGTGATAGTGGAGGTATCTTGGGCAGTTGTACAGTAATTCTCCCACCAGGCTAGAGCAGTCCCAGTGAGCTGATGGGCAGCCAACAGAACCTTATCTTGGCCCTCACATCCAAACTGCTCTAGCTTCCTCTGAATAACTCACAGCCAGTCGTCAACGTTCAGAGGGTTGACGGACCCACCAAAGGTGGGTGGCTTGGTCCGGAGGAAGTCTGTGAACTTCTCATTCATGCCTTGCCCACAGGGCCTCTGACGGGTGATAGCATTGGCCAAAGCTTCCAGCAAAAGAGTCTGATTGTTCATCACTTGCACCAGATCCATAACGGGTAGCGGTGGTGGCAACTGTACTCCCACCTTGCTTTCTCCTCTACCTTCAGGCTGACTCACTTCTTCCTCCTCATAGTGCACTGCAGGGGGTGGTCCTTGCCCTTCTGGTTGTCTTTCTGCACTGGGGGTGGCATGGGCCTGACTTGGAGAGGTCCTGGTGGCACGCTTGGGAGGCATCTGCAGATTGAGTGAAATTTCATGAGACTTGAATTTGGGTTTAAAGTGTTGTTTAAGTTAATTAATTCATATTTTTGAAAAGACAGAATTCACCTCCTGTCGACAAGCACATGGACTAACAACACAACAAGCACAAACGATTTTACTTCTGCCGGGTTGGTTACAACACTTGGGGTAGGGCCAAAACACGCACTACATGACCGGTACAACAACATAATTGGGGGTACAACTCTAAACTCTAGATGGCTTCATTTCTTGGGGTACAACTTTGGGCTGGGCACCCTACTCACGGGGCGAGTCTTTATCCTAAACGAAATGGTCCTCTGGCGGAATGAGGAGTGCCAGCACATTGTCCTCCACCGAGGGTGGACCAACAACTTCAGAGCCTCTTCTGGAAGTCTCTATAGGTGGTGGTGCTGGCAGAGCGTCAGGAGTCTTCCATTTGCCGGATCCTTGGGTGACGGGAATCCCATCCAGGATCGGGGCCTCCTCATCCTCAAAAGCCAGCATCCTCCTCCTTGCACGATTCACATGATGGGCATCCTTCAATTTCTGGGAGTGCCGATCCTCGGCCTCCTTTAGGGCCTCAATGGTGGCAACCTCATTGCTTTGGGCAGCCGCAGCTCATGCCTCGGCTACTACCAGCTTCACCTAAAGTCTCCTCACCATAACTTCTGCGTCCTCGGCTCTACGAATCTCCTGCTTCAGCTTTGTGACTTGCTTGTCATAGAGCTCATCCAAGGTGAGAAGATAGGCAACCATGTGGAGCATGGTGGGGTCATCCTCGCGCTGTCCACGTCCTTCCAACATCCTCACCTGGGTCAGCCAAACTAGACGGTTCTTCTTGACAGGCGGGTAAAATCTCATCGGGGTACGGCTGATGTGCTTCTCATAAATTTGGCACAGGAAACGCAAAGCCTTCCGGGACTTCCACTTGGTATGTGTCCTCATGCCGAAAACCGGTGGCAGTCACATTACATGGTTGAATATCGGGGTAGCGGCTACTCCTGCCAACGTAGATAGTCATCTCACACCGAAGGGTTCCACGGTCCTCATACTCTTTGCTGGTGTACTTCGGTTGTTCATAAATTCCGAGGTGGTCCATGCAGGCGAACAACAACCTGGGAAAACCGGGCTCTTCTAGGTAGTGGCTGCTGACCCATCCTTCTCGACCGTTTGGAAAGAATTTAGGTGTAAATCATTTTTGTAACAGAGCAACGGAGGCAAGAAATTATGTAAATCACTTATTTTTGTCAAAAAGGCTTTTTCGGTCCTAATGGTCGTGTCCTACAGCCAACGACAGCTCTGATACCACCTGAAGTGTCCCCATATAAGTAGAGACTAAATGTGATACAAATATCAATTCCAGGAGGCTGATAACACATTTATTCGACAGATAGTTCATAAACCGTACAACTCCCGAGGGAGTGGGCGCAAAAGCCACACCGAAATGATAAGTAAACAAACAACAGCAGCGAGTCAAGCTACTGTTAAGAGAAAGCACTCGGGACTACATGGCAGCGGAAGCATTCTGCAAAAGCCAACACCACAGGCAGCATTGGGTGTGGAAGCAACCTCCTACTCGAAATCCTCAATGACGAAGTCCGGGTCTTCCTCTGAAGCAACAAAATAAGGATGAGTACAAAAGTACTCAACAAGTCCAACCCCATCCACGGAGGGGGATACAACCAAGAATATGCACAGGATATAGCAAGGATAAGACTAAGGTTTATTTGCAATAAAGCTAGATTTTAACACATGCAAGGGTTTATTTTCAAAAGGATTTTCGCAAAGCATTTCTTTAGTAACCGAATCATAAAGTGGGGTTGATCCTACACAAAGGATTCAAGTTTTAATGCTACCAGACTCCCCATCCGCAATAGCTCACAGCACATCTGCCGGACACTTCCAAAATCCAACACACGCCATGAAAACCATTCATCTCCAAGCACTAGTTATGTGACCAAGCCGTAACTCGGCCAATACCGTGGACACGACTATTCAAATAGATTTTAACTCTTTAGACGTGTGCACTTTACCCACAAGTAGGGTACCACAGCACGATCACCATGGTGTCGGTGCAGATCCTATCAAAGCCATTATCCACCTTAGTTAAGACTGACTAGCCAATACGGAAGTAACCAAGGGATTAATGACCTACCGACGAGGTCTTAATCGGGACCTAAGTCACAAAGATCTTACTCCTTCTCTATGGTCTCCCGTTGCTCACCAGCTCTCCTGATGACTAATAGACTAGCTAGTGGGATTTATGCTACTTGGCATTTCACACAAGAAACACCCATCCATCTAATCTAAGCATTTTCTTTACTCTATTTCCTGAAACCCTATTTTTGTCTTTTAAAACACTCACACATCTATTCTTTGATAAAATATATTGTAGTCATGATTGAAGTGCAATAAAATGAGTAACAAGGTCCTAAGCATTCTAGCAATAATCATCATCCAAACAGAGCATATAATATTTAGAGATAATTATAGGACTTTCAAGAAATAATCATAATAATCAAGGGGTGACTATCCAACTGTGTTTTAGCAATAAAACAATATGCAATTTTATAAAATAGGCCAATAGTTAGTCTTTGAAAAATTAGGATAAATATGCATCAAAGGGTGAGATTGGACTTGCCGACCTCAAAGCCTTCCGGGAGTTCCTGCTCGTGGTACGGGTCTTCAAGCTCCAGCTCGCAGTACTGGGCTTCAAGCTCCTCTTTGGGCTCCTCCGCGGTCACTATGCGATCTACGGCACACACAAGCAAGCACATAATAAGTAAAGGAAGATAAAGTTTTACCCATTGATCAGGGGCTTAATTGTAAGAAGTCAGGGACCTTTCTATAATTATTTTTGGAACTGGAAGGGCCTCTGATGAAAAAGGTAAAGACAGAGGTGGGAGGGTTTGGATGCAAAAAGAAATAAGCGGATGGGTGAAAATGCAAAATAGATCTTTTTTCTTCCTTGAGACAGAATGTCACAGGAAGAAATAGGAGGAAACGGCTTGGTTGGGGAGAGACGATGCCGAGGCACTGCGGCGGTCGGGAAGAGGGGGAAAATGGAGGGGAGACTGAGGAGGTTCAATTCCTCTCCTTACCTCGGGCTGAGGCGGCTCCGCGACAGCGAGCGGGAGATAGCGGGAGCGGCACTAGAAGCACGGGAATGAGGGGGAGTTGGCCGGGAAGCTCGGTGGTGGCGCAGAGGGCGGAGCGAAGGCCCTTTTATAGGCCGGGGGTGAGGTGGAGCGGGCTGTCGACGGGCGGTGCACATGAATGGGTGGAGTTAATGGCCGCTGGGATGCTCGGGCACAGGAGGCGCACAAGACGGTGGCGTGGCGAGGTGGAGCTCCGCGTGTGCGGCGTGGTGGGGTCGGGCTCGCGCGGCGAGGCGAATAGGGACGCGGTGGCGTGCTCGAGCGGCGATGCGCGTGCTCGAGCGGCAATGCGCGTGGATGACGTGGTTGGGTGCTGGCGACGAGCTGTTGGCGCGGCACGGCAGCGTCAAGGCGCGTTAGGTGCGGTGACTGTGGCCAGACGGTGCGGCGCGCAGGCGCGTAGTGATCGCGGCGGTGAGCCGCGAGTGGCGTTGTGTGCATGCATGTTGCGCATGCCGACGCTGGAGACGAGTGCGGCGTCACGATGGTTGGCGAGCGGCGTGCTGTGGTGGAGTGGCGGCAGGAGCGCGGGCGCTTGGGCGAGGCGTGTGAGTGCGAGGGGGCTAGGGGCGCGCTAGCGCTGGGTGTTGGGCATGCGCTGGTAGGGCTGGTGGGGCTGGGGGCAGGCGCCGAGGTGACCAAGCGTGCAGGCGCATAGGGGTTGGTGCGAGTGCGAGTGCGGGTGGGGCAGGCGTGGGCCCGAGGCAGGCGCAGGCATGGGCCTAGGGCAAGCAGGCCATGCTGCGTCGCTATGCAAGCGCGCGTGCGTGGTCAGGGGGAGCAGTGCTGGGGGACACTGTGCAGTGGGGCCGGGTGCAGCATGCAGGGCTAGGCGCTGGAGCGTGCGACAAAAAAAACGAAAAAGAAGCAGGCGCTTGTAGCACGCATGCGGCTAGGAAAATGAATCGCAGGAGAGAAAAAAAAAGGAAGCAGGCGCTTGAGAGAGAGAAATGGGAGGAAGGGAAAAATAAAAAGAAAAAGGAAGGGAGAAGAGAAAAGAAAAGAAGGGAAATAAGGAAGAGAAGGAAAAGGGAGAAAAAGGAAGGGAAAAAAGAAGGAAAAAGAGATAGATCGTGGCGATTGTGGGAACGGTCATGGGCACGCACGGTGATCTTCCGTCCGTCACGCGGCGTGACACGTGGAGAGGGAAAAGGGGAAAAGAATGGACGGTGGTCGGTTTTGGTGCCGGAACGACGTATTCGCCGGAAGATAAGATTTTTAAGAGCTCAGACCGTGGAAGATTTTGAAAACATTTTTTAGCGAGTGATTTTGGTTGATGAGTTTTACAGGCATTACAGAGCCCCCTTCCCCTTAGCTTCCAAATTAGCCCCTAAGGATTATCACAACTTAAACCCATGGCTCCAAGTGTATGCGCTACTGAATTACAAGTCCTTGGACAATGAGAAACAGAACACACAGAAAAATCAAACAACATGTTGGCTCTAATCTCTCAGAACAACAATCCAAAAGATGATCTATCAAAAGAAGAGCTGTCTAAAGCATTCACTTGGAATTTTGGAAAGAGACGTGTGTGTGAGTGTGACTTGACGCAAACAAACTACGCATGGCCCGCCGAACACAAATTTTGTAGCCTCGTATCTGGGCCGCAACGGTGGCGTGACCCAGCATGCGGCCCAATAGAACTCTCTCCTCGGCCCAACGTCCAAGCTCTTTTTTCCTGTTGTGTTTCGGTACAGATCACATAAACCATCCTCGTTCTTTATCAAAAAAAAAAAACATCCTCCTTGCTTCACAAAAAAAAAAATTCCTCCTGGTATGGACTGATCACCAAACGGCAACCTCCTGCATGTATACTATACTAAGTGACAAGTATAGACGTATAATCTTGTTGCTACACTGCTGAACCTAAGCTTTGGCAGAGGACAGGGATGGTATAACCTGGTCACTACAGGTAAACAGCTCATTCACCGTCAGATCCGTGTATAAATACCTTACCATTTTTCTCTGAAAAATAAATATCTTGTCAATAGTGAAGCATGCATGAAGTTTGATGTATGAAAATGCCATTGAAGGTTAAAATGTCTATGTGGTATTTTAAAAAAGGAGTCACTCTCACAAACAATAATCTGGCTAGAAGAAATTGGTTGGTAAGAAATATTGTTTCTTCTGTAGTACATTGCAAATAGAAATCATCTAGCATGTCTTCTTGTCATTATGTTAAATTTTGCTGTCGTGCTATTCATGTATTCGGAATTGCCCAACCATTAATTTTTTTTAACCAATGGGCTAAACTAAGAGGAGCAAAGGATAATTTGAATTTATGGACCGAGCCTATCATGTTTTGCTAGGCAATTTGGCTCAAAAGAAATGGTGCTAGAATCCGCTTGTTTGAGCGCTGAGGTCCAGAGTGGGTGCTGAACTGCTGCTGATGCTGGCCGAGCCCAAAATGGTTCATGTTTAGAAATACTGTATAGTACGGTTTATCACTAGCACGATGAAGCAAAAGCTTGAATACAACTTGGCCTGCATGTGGGCCCCCCACGCACCTACCCTACCTACCTGTGTCAATGTGCCCTATCTCTGCACTTTTGTGTTGGACAATCTGTTGATGCACTCATCGGAAGAGCAAGCAAAGTGCTGGAGGGTAGTGCCATTGGGCCTGTTCGCTTCAGCTTATAAGCCGGCTGAAAAGCTGAAACGGCTGATTTGTTGTGAGAGGAAAATACTGTTTGGTGGCTGATAAGCCGGCTGAATAAGCTGAAGCGAACAGGCCAATTAATGAGACCAGCTCGATCAGGTCGTCTTACCTTGAACAGGCAGGAAGGCCATGTCCAATTGATGCTCCTCCCCTCACTGCCCCACTGCCGCTGCGTTCGTACGCCCCCCACATGATCGATCATTCCCGGTATCGCACGCCAGTGGCCTCTAATAATTTATTTTGATTCCATGCGAAGAGGTCAACTAGTTGTTTTGTTTGTCGAATTCGGATTTTTGGGGATCTATTTGGCGATCAGAATAGGTGTACTTTCTCGCTTCTCGACGAATAATTGGTTGATGTCTTGTCTTTTTTTGAGCCATGGTTGATGTCTTGTTAAGATTGGACAAAGAAGAAACAACGATGACGGCCTGGATCGAGATAGGCCTAAATGCATTTTTTGTTTTTTAAACATAAGCATAAATGTTTATATATATGCACGTATATTTAACCTTATAAATATACACATGCAACTCTACTCATCTACTCTTATAAGTATTTTTCACGGCCAGTATATCTTTGATATTGATGATTAGCTGTAGACAGGCACGCCGCACACCACTGATCTCCGCTCCGTAAATGTATTCTTAATCATGTTAATATTTGATAGAACTATGTAAGCATATACCCGTACTACACCTTCGCCGAAATATAAGAAATGCAATATATTTTAGGTACCCAAATCTATATATCAATCCAGTGACCAGATTTGGCATGCGCTGTGGATGCCAAAAATAACCGAATCTTTTTCTTTGGCAGCATGCCATCGCTCGTGAACAGCCGAAATATCCGTCAAAACCCCAACTGTTAGCTCACATCATCAGGGGCGAAGTTTTGGCACGAAATTTAATCAGCTCCTAAACCGTAGGAGCAGCATCTTTGCTCCACTACGCAGTTCTAGCTGGACTGGACTGGATGGACTGAGCTGTTTGACCCAATCATCTCTCCAACAAACCGCCACCGCCTCACTGCAGGAAAAAGGCAGCTGAGCTGCTTGAATTAGAGAGAGAAAATCGCAGGAGAGGAGAGAGAAGGCGGTGGGGCCCGGCTCCGTCCTTAATAAAAAATCTCCAGCTTGTTGTTTCCTCGTTATTACTGAACTACCAGGTACCAACCCGGCGGCGCTGGAAAGGAAAGCCGGGCCTTCCCCTCCCCTTTGCTGCCGCCTGCCGGCCGGGAGAAAGGGAGGAGGCGCTCGTGGGTGCGGGGGGACGGACTCCAGGAGCCCGGAGGGGGAGGGGGCTCTCCGAGGGGAAGGCGGGGAGCCATGGCCCGGAAGCACGGCTGGCAGCTGCCGGCCCACACCCTGCAGGTGGTGCACTGACTCGCTGATGGTTCCGTTCTCGCTCGCCCTCTCCTTCTCTTTCTGTTTTTTTTTTTGGATCGGGTGTGATTTGCGTTTGTGCGTTTAGTAACGAGCGGAATTCGGTGTGGAATTCCGTCCCTGTGCGGTTTTGCTGCGGGGAATTCGGCGTCGTCGCGATTATTTCGAAGATCTGTTGAGGGGAGGAGTCGCTGGGTAGTGGTTGGGGTTTCCCCCCCTTTTGTTGTTTCCGTGTCGCTAGTCGAGAGAAATGATTAATGTGAATACGTAACGAATCGGGGTATGCGATTCTCAAAGTGTGGGTTCAAATCGTGCAGATTATATAACTGTTGCACTGTACTACCTGTTACTGTTAGGATTTCTAGCGCTAGGGTTGCTCAGTCACTGGGATTTTGATCTAACAGAGCAGGGATGTATATGTCTTAACTCGCAATGGCTGTTTAGTTATCAGTATGTTAGGAGGTGGCAAATATTTTTTACAGAGCACTTGCTCGGTGCATCTAGGAAAAAAAAGCAGTTGTTCAGTGGAAGAGTTTCGATGATGTGGCAGAAGAATACAACCTCTTCTTGAACTCTGCATCTAGGCAGCTCGATGGATTGTTGGTTCATGCCATTTATTTGAGTGAGGTGAAATGCCTTCAGGCATTATATATTTAATATCAAACGGAGTATTGATGACCTGTATTACTTTTTATATTCAAGCATTTTGTCCTAGAGACTCCACAAGTGCTATTTTTTGCTAGTATTTTATCTCACTTTCTCGTGTGTTGTATAATGCAAAGAAATGACTGCTGTCTACTAGTTCATGTAGTCACTCGACATTACTAACAATCCTTTTTGACAAACGTTGTAGTTTTTTTTTTTACAGTTTTCCAACATCTTCTTATACATAAAGTCACATATTATCCAACGGAACAAAGGTAGACTTGTCTTATTGTAGTTTACTTGTAATGCTCTGGCCATGCAAGAAACATTGCTTGTATGTAGCAATATGATGTTCTCTACCCAGTGCCTAGACGGCATACATATGCATGCTTATTTTTATTTCCCCTAGGAAATTAAATATTTATACTCATGTGCAGTAGATATTGTGTTTCTCTGCAACATACTTTTTTGGTTCATAGTTTGGACTGTGAGTTTAAATAGCTCCAACTAGTTCGATCGAAACACTTAATTTTGGAGATTTTGGTAACTGACTCATCATCTCATTTTGATAGATTGTTGCGATAACGGTTTTCTTCCTTCTGGTGGTCGCATTTTATGCCTTCTTTGCACCATTTCTGGGAACACAAGTCCTCGAGTATGTTGCAATCGGTGTTTATACTCCTGTGGTAAGTTGCCCTCATGTTATTTTTTTTCCCATACTACAAAAATTGTGGTACCATGAGACATTTCTCCTCCCTACATCACATTCAGGCACTTGCGGTTTTCATCCTTTACATCCGATGCACAAGTATAAACCCTGCAGATCCTGGGATTATGTCAAAATTTGAGGATGGCTTTATCAATGTACCAGCCAACAGTGCTGGAGTCGAAGGAATGAATTTTCCCCAGAAAGAAAACAATGCTACTGGAACAAACTCCCCAACGTCTACTTGTAGAAGCTCTCTGGATGGGCATTCCAATCAGAGAGGTTCATCTTTAGGGGAGACGAACATAAATCTAGGATCACAACAGCCAAAGAAAAGATCAAGCTGTTGGTTGATAGGTGGGCTTCTGTGTGCTATATTTGTCAAGGAGGACTGCCGGAAACCTGATGACTCAGAGCAACAAGCAAATGGTGAAGAGGCTCTGTTTTGCACATTATGTAATGCTGAGGTATGTTAATTTAACTTTTCACTATGCAAAATTGTCTAGCTGGTGTGGTTTAATTTTGCTTCACAACATTAACTTTTCAGGTTCGCAAGTTCAGCAAACACTGCAGAAGCTGTGACAAGTGTGTGGATGGATTTGATCATCATTGTCGGGTGCCTTTCTTGACCTGTGCTAGAGTATTACTTATATTATTCCATTGTGTATAGCTAATATGGCATATCTTTTCAGTGGCTGAATAACTGTGTTGGCCGGAAGAACTATTTCACGTTTCTTTCTCTGATGGCAATCAGTCTTATTTGGGTATGCAGTGTGGATTTGCTATATACCCTTTTTCTTGAGTTCACTTAGTTACAGGGTTTGTGTAGATTTGTTGCTTTCCTTGTAGCATGGCACTAAATGTTGAAATCTTCTGTATCATAGCTTGCAATTGAATTTGGAGCGGGCATTGCTGTTATTGTACTCTGCTTTGTCGATAAGAATGCATCAAGAAATATCCAAGACAAGCTGGGGAATGGCTTGACTCCTGCTCCATTTGCTGTTATTGTGGTAAGTTGCTGTGTTAAACAGTTGTAGTCTCTAGTGTATAAGAATCTTCTCTTGGTTAGAAGTCGTTTGAAGTAGTAAGTTTCAAAATCTGATAAAGAAACCCAAACCGCTTGATTTTATTTTCTTTACTGTGTTATGATGCCTTAATTCATTGTTTTGAAGTAGCAAGTTGCGATCTGCCTTCTTAGAATACAGCATTTCAAAATTTGTATCCAGTAGCACCTTTTTTTACCACCAGGAGTATAATTCTTCCTGTTTAGGATCCTATAACTATCTTCTTAGCCCTTCTGAATTTATTGACACAACTTGACTCATGGTAACATACTGGATGAGTAATGTGCCATTCTCAAATTCTTCTTCTTTCATATTAAAATTAAGTCTTTTTAGCTGTTAGTTGACCATAAATTTCTTTTATGCAGGGAATATTTACCTTACTTTCATTGGTGGCCTGCATACCTTTAGGGGAACTTTTCTTCTTCCACATAATATTGATAAGAAAGGTTTGCATGCAATTCCAGTGGAACTGTTACACTTACACATGAAAAATTTGATCTTGTTTGCTCAGCTGTGTTCTCTTTTCTATGTTGTGTATCAGGGGATCACAACTTATGATTATGTTGTTGCAATGAGAGCTATGAGTGAGGCAGCTCCAGAGGATGAGGAAGGAGCAAACATTATTTACTCCCCATCAAATTCAGCGACAACTGGCTTCAGTGTAGGAAGTTCACTTGGTCTTCACCACAAGGGTTCTTGGTGTACACCTCCAAGGATATTTATTGATCATGTAAGCCTCCCTGCTTTAAACATCAAGTATATTGCTTCCAAAATCTATTCTACTAAACAAGTGCATCCTACAGCTTTGAAAATTAATAAGAAGCCCAGTTTAGAAGAAATGTAGTTATAGTGTTAGAAGAATCCCTTCACTCATACTAACTTGAGTTATATTGAAACTATCAATCAGGATGAAGTGATCCCACATTTGGATCCTGGAATGGTGCCTTCAACTGTGGACCCTGATGCTGCTGGATATGCTGAGAGAGCAAACAAAGCCAAAAAGGCAGTTAAAATCAGTGCTCGGAGCCTTGCAAAGCTGGATAAAAATGAGGTAATGAAAGCTGCTGCAAAAGCTCGGGCATCATCCTCAGTTCTGCGACCAATTGATACCCGACGTGGTCATGAAGCTGATGTTGTCTCCAGCGGCAATGCAAGCATCAGGAGTAGCATGAGTGTCGACTACAGTGGCACAAAGGAATCAAACAGTGAAATGAGACTTTCTCCACTTCAGAATTCATACCCCCAAAGTCTTGCAAGCCAGGACGACTACGAGACCGGCACACCAACTGCGAGCAGTTTAAGTAGCCCGGTCCACATCCACAAGCTTGCCTCTCATTCTCAGTTCAGTGCAGCGCCTCACCCTCCACCACCTGAGAGGCCTGCACCGGGGATGATGCGGCCACCTGTTCCCACCACACAAGGGATACCTCGGCCACCTGTTCCCACCACACAAATAACCAACCCGATGTTCCAGTCAGCTACATCTTATGTTCGAGAGAACCGAAGAGCTTCTGTTGTCTGGGATCAAGAGGCTGGTCGGTACGTGTCGGTTCCTGCCCAAACAAGAATTGGACCTGGCGTCGAGCAGGCAGCAAGAAACCCACGTTTCTTGGCGAACCCAAGTGGTGAGCCAAGCAGCCACGGGAGAAGCCTTGCGCCTGGGAACACCTCATCCTCAGCGATGCCATCAGGGCAACCATCAGAGGGGCTGACATATTCTGGGCAATCGATATTCTTCGGTGGCCCCATACTGAGCACCCCTGGCATCAACGCCCAGAGGAACGAGGCGGTCGCAAGAGCACGCCCCGAGGGAAGCAGAGATCCCAATGCCCAGCAGCGTGACATCCGGGGCGAGAAAGCGCGGACAGGCTCTTTGCCTGTGTTTGCTCCCGGGACGTTCCAGAGGAACCCAGCGTATGACAAGTGACATGCTCCTGCCCTTGATGTTCGTCTGAAGTGCCATGCCATTGCGCGGGAACGCATACAACCTGAAGAGTTGACACTTGACAAGAGTTGAAAGGCTGCTCTTCTGGGGTTGCTAGACGGACGGCTGTACAAGCAGGCGTTGGAATGCGGCTGCTTGCAGGAGATAACGAAAGCACAAATATCGCTCCGTCTCTGCTGACCTTTTTCAGTGTTGGGAGAGCGATGGAGCGACTGATGTAAAATGCCTTCGTGTTAGGAATTCTTCAGATGTTTGATGCATGACAGATAGGAAGAGCTAATTGTTTCCTGATGTCAAATGCCAATTTGCAGCTGACTTTGTGTAGTGTGCTAGTGTTCATTTCAGTCACCGTTTTGTGTGCGCCATCGCATCTTATTCGACATGTAAAAAGGTTCTTCCAGGTGCACTTGCGGACAGTGCTCGTTTGCTTGCTGGTGTTCTTGAATCTCGACTCTTGGTGCAGCATGGACCCTTGTTGTTTTGCCCACATCTTGTGTTGTGTGTTCGTCCTTAGCGTCGCGGAGGCAGCAGCCTGAATGGTGTCTACTGAAACCGTGTAATGGCATCTGCAGATATTGCAGCAACACAAATAAAAGAAGAGGAAGAAAGGGGTAAACAGATAAAACCTCCTGTCGCTAAAACCCTCACACTCTGTTCTTCACTCTTCAGCCTCGCCGCCTCGCTTCCCCCCTCTTCTCGAACGCGGGGTACCTCACTACCTCGGCGGCTCACAGCGCCACGGCTCCCCTCCCCAACCCCCGCAAAGGCACCCAGCCGAGGGGACTCCTCTGCCCCCGCCTCCGCCTCCCGGGCTCCCGGCGCCTCTACGCGGCCTATCGGATCGTATTCGCCCGCCGGCTGTCGCTGCTCGGCCCCGGGCGTGCCTCAGTATTCGTTCCTGCCGGCCGCTCCGATGTACCTCAACGCCGTTTCCCTCGCCGCCGCAGCCGCCTTCTCGTCCTCATCCCAGCAGCTGCTTCCCAGGCCGGCTAGGGTCGCTCCCCGCCGCCGCCTGGTGTTGCGGGCGGACGTCAAGGTCATATCTACCGGCGAGGCCTGCCGCCGCGGGCTCGCCGCCGGCATCGACAAGCTTGCCGACGCCGTCGCGGTCACCCTCGGCCCCAAAGGTGGGGGACTTTCTTCTGCTACGCGTCTATATGCTTGCCTCGCCTTTGTCATCTTAATTTTGTTCCTGTTAGGGTGCATCCCGCTGGGATGTACTCGTGAGTTCTCATTTATCAATTGTGTGGCGAATGGGGTCCGATTTGCATGTATTAGTTAAATATTTTAAGCTAACAATTTCGGAGCCATTTTGGACCTAAAATGTTCGGACTAACTGTACACTAACTTGTTCAGCTATAGTACATTTAGTGCAACCAATCTGTCTGACAAATGGAATTTGGTGTTGCTTAGGCAGTTGGCCTTATGACATTTTGTTCAGAGTAGTTACATCGAGACTCAGGTCAACCTTATTTTGCTATGTTCCTTCCCAACATTTTCCATTTCATCATGAGTATACATTGTACTCCAAACCTGTAGAATGGTTTCCAACTATTGTAATTTTGTCATACAACTGCCAATTTATTGCAAATAGGGTAGTGCCATCTAATGCTGCAGATGGAATTTTTTTCCTCGCCGCAAAATTAGGTAACTTTATCTGAAGGGCAAAGGATGCTTTATGTTGCTGTTAAAAAAGGTGCAATCTTTGGAGCACCTCAGCAGTGAAGGTGTTGTTTATGCTGTTAGGTCCATATCTCATATTGTCGGAGTTCTTAGTACACGGATTGTCTTGTAGTGCTATGGATTGTTGAAAGCTTAGAAGTTTGGTGCAGGGAGGAATGTTGTTATTGACCAAGATGATGTCCCTAAAGTAATTAACGATGGTGTCACAATTGCCAAGGCGATAGAGCTCCCAAATGCGCTCGAGCATGCGGGTGCCTCGCTACTTCAAGAGGTAAGGTTCTACATTTCTTGTATCCTTAAATTGGTTAATATTGGTGCTGCTTGTTCACTAGACATGTGTTAGCCAGATAGCATCCAAGACAAATAGTGCGGTTGGCGATGGAACTACAACAGCAATTGTTTTGGCTCGGGAAATCATCAATCTTGGGTTGTTGGCAGTTGCCACTGGTGCTAACCCAGTTGCCTTGAGAAGGGGTATTGACAAAGCCGTTCACGAGCTAATTAAGATCTTGAAGAGCAAATGTATTCCCGTGAGTACAAAGGAGGACATAAAAGGTAATCTTTATGTTCTGGAAAGTGAGGATTTGTGTGTGCAAAAATGTGAAAAAAAAAGAAATAAAAAAAAAACCACACCCACTAGTATACTACTACCGGCAAGGGCTAAACTGGTTATCGAATATCATATGTTATTTTGTATTATAGAGAAAGGAGGAGCTCCAGCTTGATTTAAATTAGAAAAAAAATAAGACTACACCCCGGCATATGCTTGAAATGACTAGAAAAATACAAACCATCTTTTTTCATTGTTCTGCCTCAAATACATTGTTGGTATGAAATGTTATGTTTGTGTATGCATTCATTTTGAACTCATCTGC
The DNA here is from genome assembly GCF_005286985.2 of Setaria viridis. NCBI lineage: Eukaryota > Viridiplantae > Streptophyta > Magnoliopsida > Poales > Poaceae > Setaria > Setaria viridis. The sequence goes on from NC_048264.2 coordinate 14,072,568, forward strand.
AGTGTCAGACTACTCAATGCTCACCATAGTAATTCTGAACTTCATTTTCAGCTGTTGCTTCAATATCATCTGGCAATGATGAATATGTTGGCAATCTCATTGCTGACGCATTGGAGAAGATAGGTCCTGATGGTATAATAAAAATTGAGTCATCATCTTCGATATATACCACAGTTGAGGTGCAGGAAGGAATGAAGGTATCTTTTATGTAGTCATAGAGATTGTTTTCCTAAACATTGAAATTTATATGCAAACAAATTTAAAACAGATAATGGCTGTGTCATATGATCTGTCAAACAGATACCAAGTAATGATTATTTAATACAAGTTAACAGGGAAAGAAGTTGTTTCAGGTCATATCTTGCATTTGGAGAAAAAAATCTAATTCAAACAGATACCAAGTAATGATTATTTAATACAAGTTAATAGGTTTTAACTCAAATTATCATTCACTATCTAATTCTTGCAGATAGACAAGGGATATGTTTCTCCACATTTCATCACAAATCATGACAAAGCAATCGTTGAATTTGAAAATGCTAGAGTGCTCTTAACTGATCAGCGTGTGAACGAAGTCCAGGAGATACTTCCTTTGCTTGAGAAGACGACACAGTTGAGTGTCCCTTTATTAATTATTGCTGAGGATGTGTCGCATACAGTGTATTCAACCCTTGTTCTTAACAAACTGAATGGATTGCTAAATGTTGCGGTTGTTAAATGCCCTGGGTTGGGAGATGAAAAGAAGGCTATTCTCCAAGATATTGCTATTATGACAGGTGAATATATAGAACTAGCATTTTGGAAGCTTCATACCTTAACGTACAGATTTTGATCTGATAGAATGTGGTATTTCCAATAAGTGTTTTTTTTTACATTTAGCAGTTCATGTTGATTGTGAGGCAAAGTTACATTTTCTTTAACAGACTGCTAAGCTCAGCATTTTTGTACCTTTCACTAGTGTACCTTTCATTTTCTTTAACGGATTGCACTTCATGTTGTTCTAGAAGTCCCTGAGTAGTTTTCTTCAATTGAACAGGTGCAGATTTCTTTGCCAGTGACCTTGGCTGGGGTCTTCATGGCATTACTTCTGATCAGCTAGGTATGGCTCAGAAGATCACAATAACTAGTGAATCAACGACTATCATTGCACATCCTTCAATGAGACCAGAGATTGAAGCCAGAATCATGCAATTGAAGAAAGATGTAGAGGAGACAACGAGTTCCTATCTTAGAGAAAGGTTCTCTGCAAGAATTGCTAAACTCTCACGTGGTGTTGGAGTTATTAAGGTGTGGTGCCATTTCAATAAACATGCATTCCGAAAGTATTGGATGTGAATTTGATGTATGCATCATGTATATTTTCAGGTAGAGAAGTGCGCCATACAGAAATTATTTTAGTTGCAATATTAAATTTGTTAGTTTGTTTCTGGAGATTTTACAGGGATTGAGCTATATTTCAGTATAAATTTATAATGCAGAAATCATTTAAGCTGGGGTGTGATATCTGTTTTTATTTCTGAATATTTGAAGAGAGTTGTATTCTATTTCAGGTTGGGGCAGCCACTGAAGCTGAACTTGAGGATAGGAAGCTGAGAGTGGAGGATGCAAAGAATGCAACTTTTGCAGCCATTAGTGAAGGCATAACTCCTGGCGGTGGTGTTACATATGTTCATTTATCAAAGCATATTCCCAGTATCATGGATCTTGTGGACGACCCGGAAGAGAAGATGGGTGTAAATATAGTTGGGAAGGTTAGTATGTCTGTCCATTGACATTTGCTGCTTGTTCCACAGGCTCAGAAAATACTTGTAACATTTGCACAGCATCCTAATTCTGAATTTTGTCCACTCATAATATTCTGAAATTTGTCCAATTTTTGTCTAGGCACTTCTTGTACCTGCTATGACGATAGCTCGCAATGCCGGGGCAGATGGTTCAGCTGTTGTAGAGAAGCTTCTCGCCAGTGAGTGGCGAGTTGGGTACAATGCGATGACTGACAAGTTTGAAGACCTTGTTACTGCTGGTGTGGTAGACCCATGCAGGGTTGCCAGATGCGTGCTCCAGAACTCTGCTTCTATCGCAGGACTAATCCTTATGACCCAAGCTATGATGTTTGACAAAATAAAGAAGAAAAAGTCTCCCATTCCGGAGATTCCTGGCATTCCACCGTTGCAAATAAGCCAAAAGACTAAGGTTTGAGCTGTTGGACAGGTATGCTGTCAATGAGGAATGCATCTGGACGATGCTAGATCTTTTTGACCCTGGTGTGGTTCATTGGGTGAGTTGAGCTAGGGATCATCTAAAATCTGGCCCCTGAAGATGATCAAGAGATTAAGCCACTGATCATCGTACGGATGACAGATTTGGTGATGTAACTCGGAGGGAGTAGCAGACGCACCGGCTTCGACTGCTGAAAAAACAGTATGTAGGACTGTGAGCACATGTAGATGTACAGTCATCATATTTAGCGGTAGGTGCAATATCAATTGTGGTGTCTGCATAATTTTGCTGTGGTGGATGAGAAGATAGCTAAGAAATTATTAATTTCCGAATGATAGTTATTGAGAAGGCAGATGATCGATCTTTCTGAGCCTTGTACTACTTCATACATCTTCGATGATTGAGCATGGTGACCTGCTGCCAGATTGCAGATACAATGGATCCGCTGCGATGATTGCAGGTGCAATCAATTGTAATCGCTCGCGGATCAGTGAGGCTTAACTTTTGTTGAGAGAAAGCGGCAGCGTCATTAGTTGCGGCATGATTTGCATAGCATTTGGTTTCCAAATAGTACAACATCAGCTAAACTGAGCCAACGAGACGAGCTCAGCTGGCCGGCCATCGGCCAGGGTCATCAGGCGTTCCGTCGCACAGCCGCGCCATGGTCTCTCGCTGGGACTGGCCACTGCCGGTGCAGCAGCTGCCGCTGGAGACTGTTGGTAGACGCGCCAAAGATCGCGTCGAAGAGCTCACGCCGCGCGTTACGATTCCTTAACACTGATCTGCCGCACTAGTAGCCTTGCTGATACCACCCATTCCCAGACGCATGGCTAGCGACTAGCACTAGCGAACTGCATCTAAGTTTGCATAGGCAAGTCAAAAGAATGGAATGGAAATAAACAAAACAAATAAGACTCGGTCGCATATAAAGGACCTAGCCTGAACCTTATGGGGCATGGTCTCAAATCCCAAGTCTCAACTCTTCAGCAAAGCATGTATTGCCTTATCTTATTGTGGGTCACATTACTGCCAAGAGAAACCGGTCACTTTGATATATAAGGAGTCCTTGGTCGATCCTATGTGCTTCAGAAATGCCGGTGGTAACTTGCATCGGGACTCGGGAGATAAACAACGTGTTTGTTCTGTGTGATCAGGCCGAACCGACCCTAACCGAACTTTGGTTTGCATCACGTGACACGTTATCAAGTCGTCCATCACGTACGAAACCGGTCCGCGTAAGGGCCCGTTCGGTTTGGCCGGAATGGCCTGGATTGCAGCCCAATCCGAACGGATTGGAACGGCCCGAAACGAATACGATCCAATATAAAAAGTACTGTTCGGTTGGCCTGGCCCGGAACCAAACCTGGGCCGGAACGATTTCAATCCTTCCTTCCTTGGCCCGGAATCAATCCGCACCTCATCCCTCCTGGAACGGTTCCTGGCCACACGCGACGCGAGGAGACGGACGCTCCGCTAGCGGCGCGCGAGGCGACGCGGCGGCGGCGCAAGGTGGCGGCGTGGCGGTGCAGCACATCTCCGACGGCCACCACCGCGACGGTGACCGTTGCCTTCTCGCCAGTAAGCCGCCGCCTTCCCTGTCTTCTCTCCCTCTCGCCCTAGGTTTCTTGCTCCCTGGCCATCGTTTCTTGTTTCGTCGATTGGTGCACGGGCTAGCCGGGATCTAGATCTACTCCTGCGTCCGCCCGCCCGGCCATCGCTGCACGATCCGCGAGATCCGGCGACAGCCGCGGCCGTCTTGCGAGAGTCTGATTGGTATTTGTTTGGAGTCCGGCGGTTGCTCTCACCGCTGCCACCCTCTCGATCTGATTGGTATTTGTCTCTATTCTTCGATGACTAGCATATGCGTGTGGTATTGGCATATGTTTGGAGATGTGGGTATGGTTTGCATGCTAGGTTCCTGCTGTCTGCCTCGCTCTGTCCAGTATAGTTTTTTGTGTTTGCGAGCCTAGGACTTTTCCTAAATAGCATATAGCATCAGCTTTGAGTAGAATCTTCCTACAATTTTCTTTTCCCATTGCATTGGTGATACCGACAGCTCCTTTTGCTTCACATCTGTCATGTGCAGTTTATTGTGATGACAGTAATCCATCTTTGTGTTCAGTATCTGTTAGTGTTTTCTTTTTGTTTTGATTCAGTTAGCAGTCGGCAGTCAGTTAGCTTAGTCAGTACTGATCTAATCTTTCGGTTTCTAGGTTCATTCGGCTGGACTGTGCTTCTGATTTATAGTTTCTGTAACCCAAACCATGATTGAACGAAAACTCATTTGTTTCCTATATTCAGTTAGCAGTCGGCAGTCAGTTAGCTTAGTTGAAGTGACCTCACCTGTGGGTGGTCACTTGCTTGGGATCGGACCCTCCTCGGGTAGCTATGTTCATTTTGCATATGCTCCAACATTGTCTTTCTGAGAGACATATTTGGATTCGGTGTTGATTGAAGCACAAATTCATCTTCCTTATAGTAGAGTATTGTAATTTTTACAGCCGATGAGAATGTTAGTTAGACAGGTGCTACAGCTGTACTATGGAACATGACATCTGTCCTAGTCAATCTTACTTCAGGCTATCAGCTTCTTGTTTGTTTGATTCCTTTATCTCTTTGAGGGGAAAAGTATGCGTGCTAGTTAATCACCTGTTAGTTCCTGTTCTAGAAATTCCAGGTTTTGTATCATATCTGTTGCCATGTTTCCTTTGATCTTTACCTTTCCTTTTTATGGTAACTGATTTTAGATTTCCATGCATCATGCATTTACCATGACATGATGATGACCTAGCAGGTAAAGTCGCTGTCTACTTACCTCATGAATTCACTGTCTACTTACCTCATAAATTCGCTGTCTACTTATACTATTGTTTGGTCTGCCTAAGGGCATATGGTGTGGGCTTATTGGTACTGTTTGATCAAAAGGCAACTGGATTGATGCAACTTATTTGCAACTTCACCTAGTGTGTGTGCCTGAAGCCTGAAACTAACAATAAACGCATCAACTTATTATGCAATCAGAACTATGGAGCTTCTGTCATTTCTTTATGTGTCAAGACCATAGTGATTGAATGTGTTAGTTTAGCACTGAGCAGCAGGTATACTTTGAAGCTAATGGGTGAATATTTTGGTTTCGAATTTTTTAGAGTTGAAGAAAGATGGTGCTTGGTCGAGCAAGGTTCTTTAGTACAAGTTATTATGAAAGAATTGAGATATTGAGTTGACCTAGTGAACGTACTGAAAATAGCTATTAGTTCTAGTTCATCTATGTAATATATCCAGAATTGTTTGATTGATCTGACTATCCAGAATTTTAATGTTAAATTTTCAACATGATTCTATGCGATCATCTTGCCTGATTTCTTGCCTTATTTCTGATTCGCCTGGTGCTGCAGCTACAGCCTAGAGCTAGAATAGAGTAGAGCTGCAGTAATGGCCTGGGTAGCTTTGAGTTAATAAGCACTCCTTGTATAAAAGATAATGAGTTAGTAATTTAATAAGCAAAGCTTCTACTAGCAGTGAAAATATACCACACTCACGCCTTGTTGATTTTCTATCTCCTTAATTACTTAATTAGACAGCATAGCTAGCTCCTACTACTGTTTCTGTTAGCAAAATTTACAAACTACTTTGTATGTCTTGCAAATCAAGAGACCCCAAGCATAGAAAACTCTTTTCATGAAGTTGGATGGTCATTCTAAATTTCAGGACCATTTTACCCATGAGCCAAATTCTGAAATGGTTCTGAACCACGAGCTGATGATGCTGTTTGTGTTGATCGAGAGCTGGAGCTGCCCCAATCGTACTAGTTTAAGCAAATTCTATTGCCCCAATCATATCACAGACTCACAGATGCTAGATCCATTGCTGCTTATGCTAATTCACAAAAGGATCTCCAAGTTTTCACTGTAGTGATTTCTTGATGCAAATTGATCTTACTGTCATGTGTGGTCCTACAGCAAAATTCATCCATGTCAGGTTATTTGTTTGCTTAATTAAGATGCTAATGTTACATTAGCATTCAAAGATGCTAATGCTAGTATTTGCTTTAACTATTACATTATATCTGTTCTTGGATAGAAGCTTTTGATGTGCTAACTTTTTCTTGTTACTTGTAGATCCCACCAGCACCATTAAGAGTTGGGGAAGGTGAACCACCCCCTTCTTGGGATCCGGTACCAACTCCAATAGGTACATAATTATATCTATGTTTAAGTCTATTCCAATAAGTAATTTTTTCTATTGCAATGAGTAATTTAGGTGACAACCTATTTAGCCTTCCATTTTATCTATTTAGCTTCTATCTTACTATAAATTTATATGCTTTAGTTCTGCAATGAATATCTCATTGAGAGATCGTATTAGAAAGAGGAGGGAGGAAGAAGATGATGACATGATGATGTTTTCTATTCCCTGCCTTATATCTGATGGGTTCTGCTAGAGAAGGAGGAGTAAAGAAGAAACGTCATACATCAGAAGAAACAGGAGAGGTTAAGGTTCGTCGACTCCTTGAGGGATATATCAAGAACTGTCAAGTTATATTTAGGATGGAACCCCACATCTTCAAAGAGTTGGCGACTTATCTTAGAAGGAAAAGACTTGTTGTTGATACAAGGATTACGGTGGAGGAAAAGTTGGGTTTCTTCCTATGCATGTTAAGTCGCAACGCCTCATATGAGGATCTTGTAGTGACCTTTGGGCACAGCAACGACACCTTCCATCGTCACATCAACCACTTCTTCAAGAAGGTCATTCCCACACTTTCTCGTCGTTTCCTCTAGTCCCCCGATCCTAATCAAGTGCATCCGAAAATCCAAGATAATCCTAGATTCTATCCATTCTTCAAGAATTGTCTTGGTGCCATTGATGGAACTCATATCCCCGTTTCCATATTCCCTAAGAAGCATTCTCCTTTTAGGAATAGAAAGGGCACACTAAGCATTAATGTGATGGTGGCATGTGATTTTGATCTCAACATCACTTTTATTTCTAGTGGATTGGAGGGATCAGCTACAGATTCCAGAGTGCTAAGATCGGCTATGAGCAAGGGCTTCCAGGTACCTCCAGGCAAATTCTATCTGGTTGATGGAGGGTATGCAAATACTCCATCTTTCCTCGCTCCATATCAAGGGGTTCGATACCATTTGAAAGAATTTGGAGCTGGACATCGAAGACCACAAAACTCAAAGGAGCTCTTCAACCACCACCACGCACTACTGAGGAACCATGTCGAAAGGATTTTGGGAGTGCTTAAGAAGCGATTCCCCATTCTCAAAGTTGCCACATTCCATACATTAGAAAATCAAGTGAAAATACCTATAGCTGCATCCATCTTCCACAATCTAATCCAATTACTTCATGGAGATGAGGAATGGTTGGATCATCAGCCGATAATATCGATCCAACACACTTTGTTTCTTTACCCAATGGCGATCAAAACAATGACTCAGGCACTGCACAAGGCAATGCTTTGAGAGATACCATCGCCCAAGAAATGTGGGTTCAGTACTAGCAATTTGTTTCTTGTCAATTTTGTATTATTGATGCTATGAAATTTCTGTTACTAATGCTTGACCATTGTTTATGTAGGAAAACAAAGAGTGGACTGGAACCCAACTCTTGAGAAATCACTTGTTGAAATTCTGCATGAGTATAAAGATTGTGGCTATAGAAGTGACAACGTTTGGAACACTAAAGGGTGGAACAAGATGGTGAAGGAGTTCCATCTGAGAAACAAGTCTGTCTCGTACACAAAGGCACAAATTCAAGATAAAGAATGTCTTAAGAGAGACTACAAGATGCTCAAAGCGGCAAGAATGCAAAGTGGGTCAAAATGGAATGAACAAAGAAATATGGTTGAAGGATCAGCCACAATGTGAGAGAACCTCATGGTGGTAAGTTAATTTCTTGAAGTAATTCTATGGATAACCTCATAGTGATAACTTTGTATTTGATCAATGTTTTTTTTCAAATATGCAGACTTTCCTCAAAATCAAGAAGTTTCAAAACAACAAGGAAAGCTTTCTGCTCTTTGATGCTTTGGGAGAACTCTATGATGGTAAGTTCTTTATATTAAGCTCTTTCCTAGTCAGATCTCTATGATGTAAAATAGGTGCTTGTCCTATTTTTCTGAATGCATTGTACTAAATGTAGGTCATCTGGCTGAAGGGACATACAATTTCACTTCTATTGAGTCACAACGTGTGGAAGAGCCCCTTCAACAAATTGATGTTGTAGAGGAAGAAGCTGAGGAAGAAGCCCTATAGGAAGTTCATGAGATACGTGATGAAGAGGATGAAGAAAAGGATGCAAGAGATAAAGAAGAGGAGGCAAGAAGTGGACAACGAAGAATGGCTGCATCAAGAAAGAAACCAGAAAAGGAAGGACAAAGGCCTAGAAAGAGTGCAAAAATTGAAGCTATGATGGAGAGATTCCTTGAAATGAGAACAAAGCAAGCAGAAGATGAAGCTCAACAGCTAGCAAGAGAAAATGAGACAAGAGAAAAGGAGGCAAGAGATAAGGAGGCTGCTAAAGGTGATGAATACTCCATCAAAAGGTGCATATCGATTATCAACACAATGGAAGTGACCAAACAGGAAAAGGCCAAAGCTTATGCAATCTTCACCAAGAGCAAAGAAAACAAAGAGACTTTTATTTGTGCTAGTGAAGAAGATGAAGAATCCGCTTTGATTTGGCTTAGGAATGAGATGGCCTAGCAGGTATTGACTCCCTTTACTTGACAGCTTTCATTATGCATTTATATTACTAGTGTGAATAGAACATAGAAGAATAGTCTCTATTGGAAGGCCGTTGGTGGTTCAGTTTGTCCTTGCTCAGATGAACTAAAAATAAAATTGCTGCAGAGCTGTGCTTTTGCTAGTGATCTGGATTGGCTGTGTGGTTATGCCTGTTAGTAGTGTGTAATTGCTATCTGTAGCAATATGTGCTTTTGATTGTCAACTACTAGACATGTACAAAGGATGTGATCCATCTTGTTTTATTCTGTTCTGATGTGCAGTCGAAGAAGAATCGTCTGCTGCATTGTGGCGTAGGCTTCTCAAGATGATCACCCTGATGTGCTTCGGTGTAGTGCAGGAGATGTTTACCTTCTTGGGTTCTAATTTAATTTTCAGCTCATCAAGACTCTGGTCATGTTCATACATGTAATTTAATTTTTACCTCATCAAGCATGGTTTTATGTAATGTGAGGATAATCATATGTTGCTTTGTGACTGAGATTTTTGGCACTAACGGTTTATTCCCTGTATTAATTCCTGTCCAACCGAACAACCAATCCCTGGATTAAATCCAGTCGGATTAATCCCATGCCTGGATTGAGTGACACGCCTGGATTCACCCAATCTAGACCTGAATTAGATACAGAGCTGAAATTAATCCAGGCCAACCGAACGAGGCCTAATGCATTCCCACAAGCCAACAACACAAGACAATCTCTCATGCGAACTTGTTCTTCAGAAAACGCCGGATGAGTTGATACCTTTTCATACCGGATAAATTCAATCCAAAAACCAAACATGCTCAAACAGAGACATGAAAAGCGAGAGAGGAATTAGAATACGGTTTACACACACTGCAAGGAATAACAAACACGTGGCATGCCACTTCAAAAGGCTACTACTGCAGGCCCGCCCATCCCCTGCATAGCTTCTTTCTCCATAGCCCGCCCAAATGATGTTTTGGTATAATAAAGAAGAAAAAAATCTCTCATCCTGGAGATTCTGGCATTCCACCGTTGCAGGTAGCCAAAAGGCCAAGGTTTGAAGTGTTGGACAGGTAGCTGTCAATGAGGAACGTTTCTAAAAAAATGCTAGATCTTTTTGACCGATTCATTGGGTGAGTTGTGCTAGGTGAATAATCTAAATCTAGCCCCTTGAATATGATCATGAGATTAAGCCACTGATCGTTGAACGGATGGATGATTTGATGATGTAACTGGGAGGAAGTAGCATTGGTTTCGTCTGCTACCAAAAAAAGCGTGTCAGTAGGTACAATATCAACTGTGATGTCTGCATAATTTTGTAGTGGTGAACGAGGGCAGTCCCAACCCTCCTACTAGTCTGATTTTGGCCACTGCCCACCAACGGTCCAGTTATGAGGCAGATCGTGCTACCAAGCACCTGCCGACAGCTGTTAGCCCACCGCCCATACCGAGACTGGGTAGATGCTAAAGACCACCCAGAAGAACTCATGCCGCACATTATGATTCTTTGCAGTTAGTTCGCAACACTTCCTGATACCACTGTGCATGCCTGGCGACTATTAGTAGGCTAGTAGCTAATTGCATGTAAGTTTGCATGGCTAGTTTGGAGAGAGTGGAATGGAAACAAACAAAACAAATGAGACATGTGTTGCTATATGCATGATCTCAACTCTCAAGCAAACTATATTGCCTTATCTAGTTGAGGCTCTCTTGACTTATTTTTTTGGCACAAAAGAATGCCATAGGAATCCTATAGATTTATAATAAGGAAACGAGAATCAGTAGAAAATACTAAGTAAAAAGACAAATTACAATTGAATTTAATAAAGTCTTTTCTCAGCAGCATCCATTGTATATATAATTCTCCAGTACTGTCGATCTTGCATAAATGAATGAAAGGGAAACAGTGCAAAGACCTAGCCAAGATCTAGACAAATCTCAATCGCATCGTGGTGCTTTTGGAAACCGCAATAGTCTTTTGTATTGAGAACTGACCCATATAACCGCTAGATAAATATCGGCGAGAGTGCCTCCTGACTCTAAGGTAGATATGCTCCCATGCTATCATCCACTAGCAACCACAACCCTCATGAGCCCTTCACCGGTACCAAAAGACAATTATCCCAAGGAATGACACCATTAACTCCACCTAGATGATGACGCAATGGTTTCAAATGAAACTCGGGATGAAGGAGCAAGATCATAAAAACTACCATCATCACCACATCATTGAGGAAGACGAGAAAAATATAGATATTTTATTTGGATGATAAACCTAAATACCTACATAGATCTATTAGTTTGGTAAGGATGGTAAGAAGGTGGACTTGGTGCAGTGGTAGAGACTATCTCCATTTGTGGTAGCTATGAGGATGAGCGCACCACGGCGCACCTGCCGACAGCTGTCAGCCCGCTGCAGCGCTGCTGCTCATGCTGCAAGATCGGGAGAGTGGAGATGATCGAGATTGCCTGGAGGCCACACCGTGCATTACTATTCTTTGCAATTAGTCCATGACACTAGCTGGTAGAGCGCTGCCTCCTACGTAGGAAGTATCGGTGGGAGATGGGGGAACGAGCCTTGAAGGAGGGGCGACGGGGAGGTGCCGTGCTGTTCGCACGACATCGAGCAGGGAGACGAGGAAAACGTGGAAAGATGGGCAACGATATCTTTTTGATATAATTGCTTGATTAATCCCTAGTCCAATTGGGTTTATATATCACCCCTAAAAGGAGAATCCTAACTGATTACTCCTTGGCCAAGAAAGTCCTGAACCAACTCTATCTCTGTCTTATCCTAATCCCCTTCAGGCACCTAGGCTTGCTGCTGCCTGTGCCTTCTGTAGGGGATGCCCACCATAACATCTCTCCCCACCTTAGCATACAGCTCGTCCTCGAGCTGAAACTCCGGGTAGGACTGCTTGAATTGTGCCAACGATTCCCAAGTAGCCTGACTCTCATTCATGCTAGCCCACTAAACACGAACATCCCAAAATGCCGCGCCGAACCCGAGCCTGCAGTACCTTGGTCGGCAGGGGAAGGAAACAGCCATTCTCCAACGCAGGAAGTGGAGGAGTTTGTACCGATGGATCACCATGGAATCGTTTGAGGCCCACATGGAACACATCATGAATTCGGGCACCAGCAAGAAGGCGCAGCCGATAGGCAACCTCGCCAATGCGCTCCACAATCTGAAACGGCCCTGCATACCGGGGTCCCAACTTCCCCTTTGGCCGATCAACAAAGGACAGGGCTTGGCGGTGAAGAAGACACAGCCACACCCAGTCCCCAATAGCAAACTCCAACTCCCTGTGATGGTCATTATAGTAGCGCTTGGAGTATTCCTGTGCTTGCAGCAAGCGATCTCGAACTTTAGTGAGGAATATGTCGCGTTTCCTTAGCAATTGCTCCACCGCGGGCAGTGTTGCCGAACTTGGAGAATATGGTACCATGGCCGGAGGTGGGCAACCATAAACTACATGGAACGGGGACGTCCGGAGGGCTGAATGGAAGGACGTATTGTAACAATACTCAGCCCAAGGTAGCCAAGCAACCCACGCCCGAGGGCGATCACTGGTGATGCACCGAAGATACATAGCAATCGTCTTGTTGATGACCTCTGACTGCCCATCAATTTGTGGATGAAAAGTCGTGCTCATCTTCAACTTTACACTAGCTAATTGAAACAATTCCCTCCACATAGCACCGGTGAAAACGGGATCACGGTCGCTGACAATGGACTCCGGAAACCCATGCAGCCGAACAATCTCCTCACAAAATGACTTGGCCATCGAGGCAGCCGCATATGGGTGGCTATGCCCATATTTGGAGAATCTGTCCACCACAGTAAGAATGACCGACTTCTCGTGCACCTTGGGTAGCCCCTCGACGAAATTCATGGTGATGTTGGCCCAAACACGCGAGGGAAGCTTTAGTGGCTGCAACAGCCCTGCTGGCATTTCTGTCTTGTTTTTCTGACATGTAGAACAAGACCGAACGAACTCTTGGACTAAGCGGCGATCATGGGGGATATGGAAATCAGTGCGCAGCCGCTGGAGAGTCTTCTGAACCCCTTCATGACCGACCGTGTGGGTCTGATGGAGCACCGTGCGAGCATGCTCCGACCCATCAGGAAGAAATATGCGGCCGCCATAGAGGACCAGTCCATCTTGGACACTCCAAGGATCACCTAGCCATCTAGCAAGAATGTCCTCGCGGGCTGTATGCAACACCTCTATTTTCTCCGTGTCACGCTTGATGTCGTCCAATAGCTGAAAGAACAAACTAGAAATTGCCTGTACTGCTGCTTCTGGGGTATCACGGCGTGACAATGCATCCGCCATTGTATTCAGACAGCCTGGACGGTACTCGACGGCAAAATCATAACCAAACAGCTTGCTGATCCATTGGTGCTGAGGGATAGTAGAGAGATGCTGATCCAACATGTACTTGAGACTGTAATGGTCAGTGCGGATGATGAAGCGGCGGCCCCAAAGATAAGGCCGCCAATGACGCATAGCATGGACTAACCCAATCAATTCTCGCTCATATGCTGCAATTTTCAAGTGTCGAGTAGCAAATGGTAGGCTAAAAAATGCAATAGGCCCAGCCTCCTGGTGCAAAATAGCACCAAACCCGGACCCCAAAGCATCACAATCCACTAGGAATTCCTTGTCAAATGCAAGTAGCTGCAAACCAGGAGCTGTGGACAATGCCTTCTTCAATGCGGACATGGCTGTTTCGGCCTCAGTGGACCATAGAAAACCCTCCTTGCATAGGAGCTTAGTGAATGGCTCGACAATGATCCCAAAATCCTTGATGAATTTGCGATAATATCCTGCGAGGCCGAGGAAACCGCGGAGGCCGCGGGCTGACCATGGGGTCAGCCAAGTCGTCAGGGCAGCCACCTTGTCCGCATCCATGGCCACACCATCCCTCAAGATGATGTGGCCAAGGTAGGCGACAGACTGTGCTCCAAATGAGCACTTGGAGCGCATTGCAAACAATGAATTGGCGCGGAGCACGGTGAGGACAGCACACACATGTTGCAAATGCTCCGCCCAAGTGTTACTGTAGATTAAAATGTCGTCAAAGAACACAAGGACAAAGCAGCGGAGAAACGGTCGAAGCACCTCATTCATGAGACTCTGGAAGGTCGCCGGTGCGTTGGTCAAACCGAACGGCATCACCAAGAATTTGAAGTGACCATGGTGTGTGCGGAACGCCATCTTCTCAATATCATCCGGATGGACACGGACCTGATGATAGCCGGAACGGAGGTCCAGCTTGGTGAAGGAACGGGCACCTCGTAGTTCATCCAATAACTCATCCACCACCGGAATAGGAAAATTGCCCTTGACAGTTATGGAGTTGAGAGCTCGATAATCCACACAACAGCACCAAGTGCCATCGGTATTCTTCACAAGCAATACAGGCGTTGAAAATGCTTAGGTGCTCGGGCGGATAATGCCCTATTCCAACATAATCTGACACTACCGCTCGAGCTCATCCTTCTGAAGCTGTGGGAATCGATAAGGTCGGACTGCCACCGGAGCTCTGCCAGGCAATAAGTGGATATGATGATCATAGGCGCGTGATGGAGGCAGACCTGACGGTTCCTGAAACACATCACCAAATTCCATCAGCAGTCAATCCATTAAATCTGCACCCACACCACTGACGGCGCGCACTGCGGTCTCCTAAATATCATCCCGGGCAGATCCAATTCCCTTCCAAAATACCCGACGGCCACCACGCCAGAAAGCCATACGCAGATCATCGAAATCCCACAAAATCAGACCCAAAGTATGGAGGTATTCCACCCCCAGAATCACATCGAAGGAGCCCAAGGGAATGGCGTAGTAGCTAATGGAAAATGCCTCCATGCCGATGGTGATAGGAACATCCAGGGTGCGACCTTCACAGGCAATCTTGTCGCTGTTAGCCACGCCGACGCGCAGACCCGTACACGGGCGGATGGGCATGCCCAGGTGACAGGTGGCGGCGCTATTGATGAAGTTGTGGGTGGAGCCGGAGTCGAGAAGAGCACGCAAGACTGCACCCTTGTACTGGATGTTGAGCTGCATCGTATCCTCAGTCCGGATGCCGGTGAACGCATGGAGGGAGATGATCGTGGCTTCGTCCATGTCATGCTCAGGAATCTCCTCATTGTCGTAGTCCGCGACCTCAATGTAGAAGAGGCGCTGGCAGTGGTGGCCGCGGACATACTGCTCATCGCAGTTATAACATAGGCTCTGCTTGCGGCGATCCTGGAGCTCGGCCAGGGACAGTCGACAGAATGGGCGTGACGGGGCAGCGGCGCCCGGCGGTTGGGGAGCCGGCGCTGCTGTTGTAGAAGTCAGAGGAGCGCCACGTGGTGCTGCTGGAGTAGGGAAGGACGGCTGGGCTGATGAGCGAGGTGGTCGGCTGGGAGTAGAATTCTCTGGTTCAAGGGAACGGACCGCGCCAAAGACATGGCTGCCTGTAGGGCGCCGGGGTCCTAGAGCTCAACATCGTCGCGAATCCGCTCTGGGAGACCAGCCGTGAAGAGCTGCATCTGTTGACGAGGCGCCAGGCGATCAACATGGCACAGAAGAGCGAGGAAACGCTCCGGGTACTGGGCCATCGTGGAATGGAACTGCAGCCACTCCAGCTGGCACAAGGGATTGCTTCGGAGAGGTGGACCGAAGCGCTGGTTGCACAACGCCTTGAAATCAGACCATGACGAAGGCCCAGAGTCGCGTTCCAGCATGAAGTACCAAGTCTGGGCCGTCCCCGTCATGTGATACGATGCCAGCCAGACTTTATCCTCCTCCAAGGTGTGTTGGCCGCGGAAGAATTGCTCGCAGCGATGCAGCCAGCCAAAGGGGTCCACCTTGCCATCAAAAGTTGGAAACTTGAGCTTGTGGAAGCGAGGAACGGCCTGTCTAGCAACCGATGGACCTGAAACAGGAGCATTATGTGCTGCGGTATGCAATGGCAGTTGTGGAATAGGGGATGGAGAGGGGGGAAACTGGACGTTCAATATGGAGGCGGGCTGAGAACGTGCAGGTCGGGGGACATAGCTTGTGTGGGCGATAGAAGTAGCAGTGGCGGTGGATGCAGGGGGTATACTGCCGTCGCTGGCCATGCCAAACGGGCGCACCATCTGGAGGGTAGCAAAATCCATAGGGCGTTTCTCCACCTCGGCGATGCGAAGGTGCTGGGCGGCAAGCTGCTTGGACATGTCCGCCAATTGACGTTGGATGGCGAGCAAGATGGAGTCGCTGCCCTCTGGCTGGGCGCTGGTGGAAGCGGCGGTGATGGCGGCAGCGGCGGCGGCGGCGGCGTCCGGATCAGGGGACTCGCCCGGCATCCCTGATACCAGATTGGTAGAGCGCCGCCTGTTGCATAGGAAGTATCGGTGGGAGATAGGGGAACGAGGCTTGAAGGAGGGGCGACGGGGAGGCGCCGTGCTATTCGCATGGTGTCGAGCAGGGAGAAGAGGAAAACATGGGAAGCTGGGCAACGATATCTTTCTGATATAATTGCTTAATTAATCCCTAGTACAATTGGATTTATATATCACCCCTAAAAGGAGAATCCTAATTGATTACTCCTTGGCCAAGAAAGGTCTGAACCAACTCTATCTCTATCTTATCCTAATCCACCTGGGCCTGCTGCTGCTGCCTTCGCCTCCTGTAGGGGATGCCCACCATAACCCTAGCAGTCTTAATTCCTGATACCTCTCGTTCCCGCGCGCATGCCTACTGACTTGGTAGTAGTAGCTAGTCGCATGCAAGGCTAGTCTAGCGAGAATGGAACGGAGATGAACAAAACAGATGACCCCTGTGTTGCTATATAAAGTGGCCTAGGCTTCAGCGTATGGGTATGATGATCTCAACACTCAAACAAGCATATATATTGCCTTATCTTAATGTGGGTCCCTGTACTAATTTATGCTCCTTTCTATAAGAGTTTATACTTCTCTTGATAACTGCGAAGATAGAAGGGTCACTCTGAAAAGGAGCTGTCCTTGATCGCTAATATAAAATATATTGCAGCCCCCAATATATAAGTGACTCAAGTGTGACATTCTACCCATAAATTATTTTATTGTAAATATATACACATCTCCTAAGTTCTGTTGTAGAAACCATCCCAGTGTGTGCATACTTGAGCAACTCAACATGTTTTCATGAATTACTAGCGGTGAATATGGTCTTTATCGAAATTAAAATACCTCTAAAAGTATAGTCTCAACACTTTGTAAAGATTCCACCAACAAATGCTTCTTGTTTATAGGCTCAGAAATACTTGTAGCATTTGCATAGCATCCTAACTCTTGAAACTTATCCACTCATTTTATTCTGAAGTTTGTCCAATGTTTGTCTAGGCACTTCTTGTACCTGCTATGACGATAGCTCGCAATGCCGGAGCAGATGGTTCAGCTCTTGTAGAGAAGCTTCTCGCCAGTGAGTGGCGAGTTGGGTACTACGTGATGAATGACAACTTCGAAGACCTTGTTGCTGCTGCTGTGGTAGACCCATGCAGGGTCACCAGATGTGTGCGCCAAGATATGATGTTTGACAAATAAAGAAGAAAAAGTCCCCCATCCCGGATATTCCTGGCATTCCGCCGTTGCAGATAAGCCAAAAGGCCAAGGTTTGAGCTGTTGGACAGGTGTGCTGTCAATGAGGAACGTTTCTGGACGATGCTGGATCCTTTTGGCCCTGGTGTGGTTCATTGGATGAGTTGAGCCTAGGAAGCATCAGAATGTGGCCCCTTGAAGATGATCATGAGATTGAGTCACTGACCAAAGAAGAATTATTGAGCGTCGAACATCCTGAGTACTATTGTGGTACGGATGGAAGATTTGCTGATGTAACTTGGAGTAGCATTGGTTGACTGCCGCCGAAACCGTGTGTAGGACAGAGAGCACATGTAGATGTATAGTCATCATACTTGCGGTAGGTGCAGTATCAATTCTGATGTCTACATAATTTTGCAGTGGTGGATGAGAAGATAGCTAAGCAATTAATTTAGGAATCTCTAGTTATTTAAGAAGGTAGATAATCGATCGGCTTGGGCTTGTACTCAATACATCTCTGATAGTTGAGCATGACCTGTTGGCAGATTGCAGATACGATGAATCCGCTGCGATGATTGCAGGTACAATCAACTCATTCACTCGCGGCTCTGGGAGGCTTGATTGTTGTTGTTGTTTAGGGATAAGGACTTGATTGTTTTTGAGAGATACTGGCAGCTGCATTAGTTCTCGCCAGCAGCAAGCTTTTGGTTTTGCTCGCCTGCTGAACAGAGCAAATGAGACGATCTTAGCTGACCAGCCGGCCGTCTCGTCCCACTCGCACAGTCGCGCCGGAGTCGGATGCTCGCCGGCCGTTGCCCACAGACGTACTTAATTGTGCCATCATCCAGGACACAATTACAACCCTCATAAGCCCTTCACCAGTGCTAAAGGACAATCATTCCAACGAACATCACCATTAGCTCCATCCAAACAATGACGCTCGACAGGTTGCAGGCAAACACAACGAATCCGCTGCGAAGATTTTCAGGTGCAATCAATTGTTGTCGCTAGAGACTCTGTGAGGTTTGATCGTTGTCGAGAGAAACTGGCTGCTCCATCCGTTGCTCGTTGGCAGAGCGGCATGATTTGCAGCGAGCATTTGGTTTCCATGTACAACACAAAGAAGTTAACAGATCGAGCAAAACGAGATAGCCTCAGCTGGCCGGCCGTCGACCGGGGTCACCAGGCGTTCCGTTGCACAACCGCAATTCAGAGCCTTGCCGCCATTGCCAGGCGACGGCCTAGCTGCGAGGCCAAGCACCTCACAACAGCCTTCAGCCCGCCGCCGCCGGTGAGACTGGGTAGATGTCGAAGGTAACATAGAAGAGCTCACGCCACGCGTTACGATTCTTTGGAATTAGTCTGCGGCGCTAACCGTCTTTCTGATACCGCTCATTCCCACGTGCATGCCTGGCGATCACTAGTTGGCTAGCTAACTGCGTGCAAGTTTGCATGGCTAGTATGGACTCGGGAGAAAATGGAATGGAAACGAACAAAACAAATGAGACTTATGTTGCCGTATACAGGGCCTAGGTGCAGCTTAAGGGCACGATCTCAACTCTCAGTCAAAGCATATTGCCTTATCTTTTTGCGGCTCTTTTGACTTTTTTTTTTCACCAAAGAATGCCCTTTGCTTCTTATAGATTTATATTAAGAAAAGAAGAACCAGTTTAGAAAATACTATGTTAATAATACAAAATAACATTGAATTTAACTAAATCTTTTGCTCGGCTGCATCCATTGGAACCATGACTATTCTATGTCATTCTTCATCAACGTCGATCTTGTGCCAGTGGCAGGCCGGACTAACAAAAAACCAACCAATCGCGCACAGTGGTGCTTTCCACAATAGTATACTACTGGAAACCGATTTTTCCCCGAGTGCCAACTAATATTCCTATGAGTTCCAGAAAAACTCACACAAT
Source organism: Setaria viridis (assembly GCF_005286985.2). NCBI lineage: Eukaryota > Viridiplantae > Streptophyta > Magnoliopsida > Poales > Poaceae > Setaria > Setaria viridis. Next base: position 14,092,000 of record NC_048264.2, read on the forward strand.
CACACCGTGCTCGGCTGCTCAGCTCCCCTGACCCCTTCAGCCTCGCATCACATCTATGTTCCGCATCTTTCCCGTATCGACCTCCACCACTCTCCTATGTACATCAAAGCCGACGCCCCCTTCCTCAAGCCGAGCGCCGCCCCCGCCTCCCGATAGCCCGACCACTGCCGCCGCCTCCCGAGAACGCGGCTGCCACCTCCTGCCTCCCTGCGGGTCGAGCGCCGCCCCCACCTCGGCAGAGCGCCAGGCGCCTACTCCGCCTGCCGAGGTTAAATTTGTGTAATTTATGTATTAGATTACTTTTTTGAAAAAAATTCCTTGTGTTTTCCCTGTGTGGCAACCTACTGGAAAAATCATTAACCTGTCAGTTCGTGGTGCTTCTCAAAGCCTAACGACATAGAAATTTCCTGTGAGTAAACCGTCAAGGAAAAACTGTAGAAAAATGTATTCTGTCGGGAAACTGACAGGCAAATTAAATATCTCTGTCGAGCTATCCCTGATGGTATTTGCCTGTTGATTTCCCGTCAGAATATATTTTCCTGATGGTTTTCCCTTTTTGGTACACAGGAAAATTCCTGTTTCTAGTAGTGGTAGTATGCATCGACTTATAGAACCGATAGAAAAATAACGGCAAGATCGTGCCTTTAGCCTAAAATAGATATGCTCTTGCGCCATCATCCACGATGCAATCAACTCCACGATGCAATCGCAACCCTCGTAGACCCTCCACTAATCCAATGTACCATTATTCCAAAGAATGTCGCCATCAACTCCTCTGGACCCAAACAATGATGCAATGAACATGAAACCCATAGTCAAAATCACAAAACCATCAAAACAAGATGAACAAGCGACCATGACAGAAAAATCTAGCTACCATCATCACTGTAATTGACGAAGACAAGAAAAGAAGAAAAGATAGATATGAATTTCATTTGGATGAAGACCTAAATACCTGGTAGATTAGAGTTTGTTTGGATAGAAAAGGATTGAATCGGAATGGAACAAAAGGTATTGAGTTTAAAAATGATCTAATTTCCCCTCCAATCCCTCCTATTCCACTTCAATCCACTCTATCCAAATAAATGAGCTATTTTATATACTATGTTATACTAGTATTAGAAAAGGACTAGTATAGAAGCAGTTAACAGTTAAAGACTAATCCTATATTACTCGAAACTTCACTTGTTATACATGGTACAACGGAGTAGCATAGATAGTGTAAGGTTATTACCATCAATCCGGCTGGCTGTACCAAGCAGGTGCACCCCTCGTGTTCGTCCTCGCCGCCGTGCGCAACCCCAACCCAACTCTCTCCCGTGCAAGGCCTGGCATTCGCACCATGCGCCATGGCCGAGCCAGGCAAACGCAGCCGCCGCCCTCAGATCAGACACCGACACCGCATAGCGAGCACCCGAAGATACACAAATGGAACCCCCACGGCCTCCTCTCTCCATTCGCTGCCTTTACCGAATTCGTCGCTCGCCGGAGCATTGACGAGGCCGGCCACCAGAGGCACCGGTGGACCAACGAGGCCGAGCCGCCGGTAGACTGAGGAGGAAGACGATCTGTTTCCTGATGTTTTGCATGAAGGTCTCTAAAGAAATATGTAACGAACTCTAATTTATGTGTCTTGTTAATATTACGCATAACCCCCTAGGAAAATTCCACCTACATCAATCAAGTCTAAGCCCTGCCTTTTTGCATGTTTAACCCCGACTTTTAACCTATTCGTGAAGCTGCCATGAGGAATTGAGAGAACTGAACTAATAACAATTACTAAATTACCTTAACTAATGGACGGACTATATACACTAAGCAGTAAGTACAAGGCACCGTAAAAGAGGTCATCCAAATAAGATCTTAGCTAGTTTACCATCCACCACCAATCCACCATCGTTGAGGCTCACCTTGAGCATGAACTGTTGCTAATATAACATCCGTTTTTACTAGCATACATTGTCGTATCTCGTTGTGGCCCCTTTACTAATTTATGCTGCTTTTTTTAATAAGAAATTAGACTCCTTGACAGCTGCAAAGAGAAACTGGTCACCCTAACAAGGAGTCGTCCTAGATGGCTCTTATAAAATTGCAGCCTCCTATAAGTAACTCAAGTTTGCCATTCCCATAAATTATTTTGTTGCAATTTGCAAGTGCAGATCTCGTAAGTTTTGTTGTAAAAACGACCGCAGCATGCACATGTTAATCAATTTAACATGTTTTCATGAATTCCGAGTCGTGAATGTATTCTTTATCGAAATCAAATACTTCTAGGAGTATTGTCTCAACACTTATTAAAGATTCCACTGGCATTTGCTGCTTGTTTCACAGGCTGAGAAATACTTGTAACATTTGCGCAACATCCTAAGATAATATTTAGATCTTTAGTCTGGACTAAAATTTATATCACATCGAATATTCGGAGACTAATTAGGAGGACTAAATATGAGCTAATTATAAAACTAAGTATACAAACGGAAGCTAATTCGCGAGACGAATCTATTAAGACTAATTAATCCATCATTAGCACATGTTTACTGTAGCATCACATTGTCAAATCATGGACTAATTAGGCTTAATAGATTCGTCTCGCAAATTAGCCTCCATCTGTGTAATTGGTTTTGTAATTAATCTATATTTAATACTCCTAATTAGTATCTAAATATTCGATGTGACAGGAATTTTAGAAGGTTCTGAGGAACCAAACACCCTCTAACTCTTTAAATCTGTCCACTCATTTTATTCTGATGTTTGTCCAATGTTTTTTGTCTGGGCACTTAATGCAATGCATTGTACCTGCTATAACAATATAGCTCGCAATGTCCGGGCAGACGGTTCAGCTGTTGTAGAGAAGCTTCTTGCCAGTGAGTGGCTGAGTTGGGTACAACTCGAAGTTTGAAGACCTTGTTGCTGTTGGTGAGGTAGACCCATGCAGGGTCGCCGGATGTGTGCTTCAGAACTCTGCCTCTATCACTTGTAGGGGTGTTTGGTTCCTCTGACTTATTTTTAGCACCCGTCACATCGAATGTTTAAATACTAATTAGGAGTATTAAATGTAGACTATTTACAAAACCCATTACATAAGTGGAGGCTAAACGGCGAGACGAATCTATTAAGCCTAATTAGTCCACGATTTGACAATGTGTTGCTACAGTAAACATTTGCTAATGATGGATTAATTAGGCTTAATAGATTCGTCTCGTCGTTTAGCCTCCACTTATGATTAGGGTTTTGTAAATAGTCTACGTTTAATACTTCTAATTAGTGTCTAAACATTCGATGTGATACGTGCTAAAAATAAGCAAGGAACCAAACGCCCTCGTCTTATGAGCCAAGCTACGGTGTTTGACAAAGAAAAAAAAAAGAAAAGAAAAAGTCCCCATCCCGGAGATTCCTAGCATTATACTGTGCAGATAAGCCAAAAGGCTAAGGCTTGAGCTGTTGGATAGGTATATATGCTGTCAACGAGCTAGGAACGTCTCTGGACGTTGCTGGATCCTTTTGGCCCTGGTGTGGTTCATCGGATGAGTTGAGCTAGTAATCATCAGAATGCATTGCTGCCAAAACCGTGTATCTAGGACAGTGAGCACATGTAGATGTACAGTCCATATTTAGCAGTAGGCGTAATATCAATTGTGATGTCTGCATGATTATGCAGCTTTTATTCAATTGTTATCACCCATTCACTCGCGGCTCAATGAGGCTTGATTTTTTTTACAAGGACTTGATTGCTGTTGAGAGAATCTGGCAGCTTCATTAGTTGCTCGCCGACATCAGCAATCTTTTGGTTCGCAAGTACAGAATCACCAAGTAAACAGAGCAAATGAGACGATCTCAGCTGACCGGCCGGCCGTCGGTCTGGTCACCAGGTGTTCCCTCCCATTCGCACAGCCACGCCGGAATCGGAGGCTCTGCCGTTGCCCCACGACGGCCTAGCTATGAGACAGCTCGCGCCGCAGAGCACCTTTGGATGGCCGTCAGCCCGCCGCCGCCGCCGGTGCCGCCGTGAGGTTGTTCGAGACAATCGAGGTCGCTCAGAGCTCAAACCGACACTTGCGTTACGATTCTTTGCAATTAGTCTGCAACGCTAGCAGTATTAATGCCGCTCGTTCCCACTTGCATAACGAGTAACGACTAGTACCAGTAACTAACTGCATGCAAGTTGCATTGGCTAGCTGGTACGGAAACAAACAAAACAAATGGCTCTTGTGTTGTTGCTATATAAAGGGCTTAGGCTGCAGCTTTTATATTTAGGAACATAAGAACCACTAAAAAAGACTATGCAAAAAAGAAAATTACTCAATCTTGTTCCTATCACCGCTGATCTTACCGTCGTTGGAAAAAAGGACAAAAATAAAAAGAACAATGAACCAAGATTAATGAACTCCAATCGCTTAGGTGGTAATTAATTTTGAAGACCACAATAGTTATCTGTATCGAAAACCGACTCACTGAATCGCTAGAAAAATATCGGCGAGACTGCGCATTGAGCCTAAGACGACGTGTATATATACTCCTGCGCCATCATATCCAGGACGCAATTACAACCATCACGAGCTCTTCATCAGTGATAAAGAACAGCCCAAAGGACGTCACCATCAACTTCACCGAAACAATGACAGAAGGGATACGAAATCCATAGCCAAAAGCCCAAAAACATCAAAGCAAGATGATGGACAAAGGGACCAAGATCAGAAAATCTACCACCATCACCACCAATGTTGTTGAGAGAATCTGGCAGCGGCAGGTTTAATTTGTTGCTCGTCAGCAGTGAGATGATTTGCAGCGGGCATTGATTTTGCATCTACAACACCAACGGAGCACAACAAACGAGATGACCTCAGCTGGCCGGCCGTCGGTCAGGGTCACGCTGTCGCCTTTCCTCGCAGGGCTACACCGTGATCACAGCCTCACCGCCATCGGCTGCCGACGGCCTAGCTACGAGGCCGATCACGGTATCGTGCACCAGCGGACAACCGTCAGCCTGCCACCCCCGGTGCCGGCGCGAGTCTTCGGAGCTGATAGAGATATCTCGGAGCTCATGCCGTGCATTACAATTTTTTGCAATTAGTCAGGTACGCTAGCAGGCTTCCTGATACCACTCATTCCTCCGCGCGTGCCTGCTAGTGAAGCGACTAGTAGCTAACTGCATGCGAGTTCACGTGGGCTAGTAGAGTACCAGAGTCTAGAAAATTGAATGGAAAACGAACAAAACATATGGCTCTTGTGATTGTACATAAAGGGCCTAGCTAGCTAGGTTGCAGCTTATGGGCATGATCTCAACTCTCTGCAAAGCTTATGTTGCCTTATCTTGCTGTGGGTCCCTTTACTAATTTACTCCTGGACATCTGCAATGTGAGAAATTAACCAGTCACTCTGACAAAGGAGGAGTCCTTGATGGCTCCTGCACAACTGTGCTTGCATCAGACAAGAGCACGTACTACCGTATGTAGCCAACGTGAAGCAAGTAATCACCCACACGAAAATGCTGACGGTACTTTTCCAGCTAATTAAAATTTGGCACTTGGATGGCTCTCCCTACTATACCCCGACATGCCGTTTAGTTTATTTCCTCATATACCCTTTTAGTTCATTTTAATAAAATTTGGATGGACCCAATAACCTATGTGAAAGCTAAATTCCTATGAGAGACAGGAAGAGAGAATAAAAAAATGACTGCGCACATTACAAATGGTTATGAATATGTGGCACTGGAGGCCACTTCAAGCTACGTGCTCCTGAACTCTGCCTCTACCGCAGCTAATTGTTATGACCCAAGCTATGACGTTTGACAAAATAAACAAGAAAAAAAATCCCCCATCCCGGAGATTCCTGGCATTCCACCGCTGCGGCGTTGCAGATAACCCAAAAGGCCAAGGTTTGAGCTGTTGGACGGGTATGCTGTCAATGAGGAACATTGTTGGACGATGCTAGGCCCTGGTGCGGTTCATTGGATGAGTTGAGCTAGAAATCATCAGAACGTGACCCCTTGAAGATGATCATGAGATTAAGCCGCTGATAATGTACAGATGGAAGATTTTTGCTGATGTATTTCTGAGGGATTAGCATTGGTTTCGACTGCCGCCAAAACTGTGTGTGTAGTACAGATACTACATGTAGATGTACAGTCATCATATTAGCGGTAGGTGCAATATCAATTATGATGTCTGCACAATTTTGCACTGGTGGATGAGAAGATAGCTAAGCCATTAATCTATGAACCTTTAGCTATTTGAGAAGGCAGAGAGTTGATCGTTTTGGGCTTGTATGTACTTAATACATAGAGGATGGTTGAGCATGACCTGTTGACTGATGATATGTATCCAGGTACAATGAATCCCCTGCGATGATTGAAGGTGCAATCAATTGTAACCACTCGCCACCCAGTGAGGCTTGATTGTTGTTGAGAGAAATAGTTAGCTCCTCGTCAGCGACACGATTTGCTTGCGAGTACAACACCTACTACTTGCAAAAAAGTACAACACCAACTAGGCAACTAATAAGAGGAAACAAGGTGACTTCAGCCAGCTGATCGGCCGTGACCGTCGGTCAGGTTCACCAGACGTTCCGGGACACTGCAGCTTTCTGGAATCTCGCCGCCATTGCCTGGCAGCGCCCTAGCTACGCCTACGCGGCGGCAGATCGTGCCACCGAGCCGACAACCAGATGCCGGTGGTGCCACGGCAAGACTGCAGAGACGGCGATTGTGATCGACCAGAGCTCACGCCGTGCATTATGGTTATTTGCAATTAGTCCACGACGCTAGCAGTCTTCCTGATACCACTCATTCCCACATGCAAGCCTGAAGACTACTGGTAGGCTATAAAAACACAGTCTAGAGAGAATGGAATGGAAATGAAATGAACAAAACAAATGAAACTTATGTTGCTATATTAAGGGCCTAGGGTCGCAAGCTTAAGGGAATGCTCTCAACTCTCAAGCGAACATATTGCCTTATTTAGTTATGGCTGTTTTGACCTTTCCTTTTTATTTTTGCACAAAAGGAAACGAAGAAATGAATGACTCTCATGCATGTTGCTATATAAAGAGGCGGCCCAGGCTTCAACTTGTGGGCATGTTCTCAACTCTCAAACAAGTATAAATTGCCTTCTTTGTTGTGCGTCCTTTACTAATTTACTCCTTGACAACACCAAAAGAGAAACAGGTCACCCTGACAAGAAGTCGTCCTTGATCGCTAGCTACTGCACAATTGCGCTTTGCATCAGACAAGAGCGCATACTACTATATGCAGCTAAAGCGAAACAAGTAACCACCCACGCAATTACGCTTTGAATCAGACAAGTCGTTCCGGCGCACAGCGGCCCCCTTTAGTCTTGCCTCCAGTTCCTAGCCGCGACGCAGATCGCGCTGCCGAGCACCTGCAGATTATGCCGGTGCCGCTGCTGCGGTGTGACTGGTGTGACGACGATCCTGATCACCTAGCTAGAGCTCATGCCGGGTGTTACAGTTCTTTGTTACTCCATCAATTATAGGTTATTTTGATTTTATTAGATTCAAAAATTTTGTTATGCACTTAGATATATACTATGTCTAGAAATAATATCTACGCATCTAAAAAAGTCAAAACGACTTATAATTTCGAAGTGTAGTCAAGGATGCCAGCAATCTTCCTAACACCACTCGTTCCCGCACGCATGCCTAGCAACTAGTAGGAAGTAGCAGCTAGCTACAAGCAAGTTGCGCATTGGCTAGCTAGTGTAGAGAGAATTGAATGGGAATGAACAAAACAAATGGCTCTCGTGTGGCTATATAAGGGCCTACGCTGCAGCTTTAATCACGGGCATGATCTCAACTCTCAAACAAGCATTAGTTGTGGCTCTTTCATGACCATTTCTTTCCACAAGACAAATAGCAGATGATTGATCTTTAAGGCTTGTAGCATGACCTCCTGGCTGATATGACATCGAGTTTAATTAACATGAGGGATACGTATGTATTTGGTTAGTTTGGCGTGATGCTCAATTGCTACGACTCGCGTTGCTTGGCAGATTGCAGGTGCAATATTAAATCGCCGCGATGATTGTTATCACTTGGTGAGCCAGGGCTTGATTGTTGCGGAGGAAAACTGTCAGTGTGGCAGCTGACATCTGTTGTTCGTCAGCATTGAGATGAATCGCAGCGAGCGTTTGGTTTGCAAGTACAACACCAACGAAACACAACAAACTAGATTACTTGAGCAGGCCAGCCGTCGGTCGGGCCGGGGTCACCCGCTTGCACGTTCGGTCGCGCCACGCCGCCGCGATCAGAGCCTCGCCACCATCGCCCGCTGACAGTCTAGCTACGAGGCCAATTGCGCCGTCACTCACCTGCGGACAGCCGTCAGCCCGCCGCCACCGGTGCCGTAGCGAGACTGGGGAGATGATCAAGATCGTCTAGACTCTAGAGGCCACGTCATGCGTTACCATTCTTTGCAATTAGCTTGCAACATTAGCAGTCTTCCTCATACCGGTCATTCCCATGCGCATGCCTAGAAACTAGTGTAGCAAGTTTGCATTGGCCTTGATCGCTACGTCCTATGCAATTGCGCTTTGCATCAGAAAAGAGCGCATACTACTTATATACTCCCTCTGTCCCAAATGACTATTCATTTTAACTTTTCTAAATACATAATTTTTGATATGCACCTATATGTCTGATACATAACAAAAATTATATATCTAGAAAAACCAAAATAAATAGTATTTTAGGATGAAGGGAGTATGTAGCTAAAGTGAAGTACCCACCTTATTGCTGCGGGAAATTAATTGGTCGTGCCATAGAATTACATACTTTTTTTACACACGCGCGCGCACACATCACTACTATTCATAGAGGTATTTTTCATACAGATAAGAAAGGTTGTGGAAAGTTATGACCTCTACATGGTTCAGAAATGCCAGCGGTGTGTTCCATTGAGAGAATGGATGCAAGTATAGTTCCTAAATGATATTTTTTTGGATCAGCTAAATAACTATATGTCATGTCGTTTTAGTTTATTTCTTTTCTTATATACCATTTCATCTTGACATAATTTATTTGGATCGACCTAATGACTAAAATAAATGAAAATCCCTACAAGAGACAGGAAGGGAGAATCAAAATACGACTTGCTGCACGCATTGCAAGGGGCCGGGTAATAAACCAGTGGCAGGCCACTTCAAAAAGCTAGTACTGCAGATCGCATGCATAGCCTCTTTCTACATAGCCAAAGGAAGACAAAAAAAATGAGCGCATTGCTTTACACAAGAAATACGTGTTAAGTTGGCGAGTGGTGAGACAAAATGAGCGCAGCAGGTGTATTGCCGTATTGGCGTGTGAATTATATAGCAGAGCTAGGTGGCTGGCAATAAATAACAAAATCCATAATGTCGAGAATGCGGCTGATGAGCTGCATGCATGCCTCTCTTGAATTAATTTTCTGATATGGATGGAAGATCTGCGCTGATTTTAACTCGCATCGGTTTCGACTGCCGCAAAAACCATGTCTGTAGAACAGAGACCACATGGAGATGTACAGTCATCATATCTAGCGGTAGGTGCAATACCAATTGTGATGTCTGCATAATTTTGCAGTGATGGATTAGAAGATAGCAAAGCAATTAATCTACGAATCTTTAGGTATTTGAGAAGGCAGACAATCGATCGTTTTGATGCTTTCACTTAATACATCTCTAATGGTTGACTGATATATGACATCCACTTTTACTTGAGAGGGATGCGTACCTATTTGGTTGGTGATGCTCGATGGTTATCACTCGCGACGCTTGCAAATTGCAGGTACAATGAATCACCTGCGATGATTATTGTAATCACTCGCCACCTTGATTGTTGTTGAGACTTGAGAGAAACAGTTAGCTCGTCGTCAGCGACACGATTCAACACCAACTACTGGCAAAAAAGTACAACCCCAAGTAGGCAACTAAACAGAGGAAACGAGGTGACCTCAGCTGACCGGTCGTGGCCGTCGTTCAGGGTCATTGGATCGCACAGCAGCTTTCTGGAGCCCCGCTATACCATTGCCATGGCGAGGCCCTAGCTGCGAGGCAGATCGCGCCGCCGAGCACCTGCCAACACCCGTGAGCCCGCCGCTGGTGGTGCCCCGGAAAGGCTGTGGAGATGATGATCCTGATCGACTAGAGCACACACCGTGCATTACAGTTATTTGCAATTAGTCTGTGATGCTAGCAGTCCTGATACCACTCATTCCCACATATGCATGGCTGATGACAACTAGTAGCTAGTAGCTACCATCCAAGTTTGCAAGGCTAGTCTAGAGAGAATGGAATGGAAATGAAGTGAACAAAACAAATAAGACTTGTGTTGCTATATATAAAGGGCCTAGGCTAGCAGTAAGGATATAAGTAGTCCCCCAATGATATTTTTTGGATCGGCTAATTAATTTTTTTTTGCAAGGAAATCATGACATGTCATTTAGTTTATTTCTTGCCATTGTATTTTAGTTCATTTTAACAAAATTTGGGTCGACCCGATGACCCAAGTGAAACTTAAATCCTTTTGAGAGAGATAGGAGGAGAGAATCAAAATACGACTGCAAACATAGCAAGGGGCAATGAATATGATGCAAGCCTTTTTTTAGAGAGAGAGAGAATATGCTGCGCCACTTCAAAGAATCTACCACATGTTTCAGAATTCTGCCTCTATCGCAGGAATTCTTATGATGTTAGACGAAATTAAAAAAAAGAAAAAATTACCCATCCGAGAGATTCCTGCACTACTAGAGAACTGACTTTAGATACCACATCCCCTTTAGTCTCGGTTTAATTTCGGCCCGGGAGAAAAGGGGGTGCGTCACGGTAGGCTGGAATAGGGCGCACCTTTACTCTCGGTTTCTTTTTTGCAACCGGGATTACAGGCCACCCTTTAGTCTCAGTTAAAACGGCTAGTTTCCGGGCACCGACGGCGCCACCCTTTACCCCCGGTTGGAGCTACCAACCGGGACAAAAGCTTCAACCTTTTATCCCGGTTGGAGTTACCAACTAGGATAAACATTTTACTCCCAGTTGGTAATTCCAACCAGGACAAAAAGGTTGAAGCTTTTGTCTCGGTTGGCATTACCAACTGGGAGTAACCACCAACCGGGACAAAAGCTCTAATCTTTTGTCCCAGTTGGATTTACCAACCGGGATAAAATCTTATATACAAGTACCCTTTCTTCCACCTCCACTCCTCCAGCCCGAGCCACTCCACTCCACAAAGATAGAGAAGCTTATCCTCTCCATGGCGCCGAAGCAAGCCTAGGGGAGGTGCTGCTAAAATTTTTTTTCCTTATTTTCGTGGGGATTTCACCCATCCAAAGTGTTGTGAAGGTTAGCTACTTCATGCTCCGTTCATTTATTGTTGTTAAGCTTTATTTTATACTTTAGAGAGGGAGAAAAATTAGTTTGTTTGTTGTTAAGCATGTAGAGGATTTGTATTTATACATGTTTTTGAGCTACAATGTGATGGATAGTTTGAATGTGAGGGAGAATGGACAATAAATGTGAGGTAGAATTGAGATTATTTCAATTTTATGTATTAGGGAAAAATTAGAGTACATGTGTTTTTAATACGTATAAATTAGCCATATAGATTGTAGGTGTAATTTGATACTTTAGTACTTTTCAGATAGAGCTATGCAATTAGTCATTTTTAAAATAAGTACATTATGTGGGAAATATTGAATTTTTTAATAGTGTAGTTATTATAAATTAAATATGAGCTAAATAATTTGTGTATTTCTATGTAAAGTTTCAGCAATATTTGAGTTTGTCGTACCGTATGATGTTGTTTCCTTCTGAAATTTTAATTTGTGTATTTTTATCTAAAATTGTAGCAATATATGATGGATAGTTTTATTGTAATCCATTTTATTGATGGCTTGCGTAATACGATGCAGATGGACCGACAATGGATGTATAACGCGGACAGGCGGAGCAAAGTGTTTATTGTTGGCATGAATAATTTTCTTGAAGTGGCTAAAGCGAACAAGCCAGAGAACGGGTTCATATCTTGTCCATGCGCCCAATACAGTAACCAGAAGTGCTATTCAAAGGCTTCCTAGGGGACTGTTCACAGGCACTTGTTTAGATACGGTTTCACGCCTAACTATTTGTTTGAACCCGTCACAGCGAAAGAGGGATTGTAATGGAAGACGGTGAACAGGAGGAGGAGGATGACAACATTCCGGACTGCGCTATAGGCCAATCTTTTGCAGATACTACAATGGGTGAGGCTGATGAAGATGAGTTTGCAGAAGATGGCCATACTGATGACCTCAGTCAGGTGCTTAGGGATGCACACAGAGATTGCGAAACTCAGAAGGAAGCATCAAAGTTGCAGCGCATGATAGATGATCACAGGAAATTGCTATACCCAGATTGCCAGGGAGGCCATAAAAAGCTGGGTACCACACTAGAACTTATGCAATGGAAGGCCAAAAATGGTGTGTCCGATAAGGCATTTCAGGGGATGTTGAAAATTGTCAAGAAGATTCTTCCCAAGGATATTGAATTGCCATCCGCAACATATGAAGCTAAACAGATTGTTTGCCCTCAGGGATTGGAGGTTCAGAAGATACACGCATGCCCTAATGATTGTATCCTCTATCGCGGTGTTGAATACAAGGATCTGGGTGCGTGTCCCGTGTGCGAAGCACTGCGGTATAAGATTAGGCAAGATGATTCTGGTGATGTCGAGGGGCAACCTCTCAGGAAGAGAGTTCCCACGAAAGTGATGTTGTATTTCCCTATAATACCACGCTTGAAGCGCTTGTTCAGGAACAAGGCAAATGCTAAGTTGATACGATGGCACAAAATAGAACGTAAGGAAGATAAGATGCTGAGACACCCCACTGATGGGGCTCAGTGGAGATCAATTGATAGAGCATTCCTGAAGTTTGAAGGTGATCCAAGGAACATAAGGTTTGGTTTAAGTACTGATGGATTCAATCCATTTGGTGAGTTGAGTAGTGGTCATAGTACTTAGCCTGTGACCTTATGTATGTTTAACCTTCCTCCTTGGATGTGCATGAAATGGAAGATCATTATGATGCCGGCACTTATCCAAGGCCCAAAGCAACCCGGCAATGACATTGATGTCCACCTAAGACCATTGATTGATGAACTTTTACAGCTCTAGAAGGAAAAAGGTATACATGTGTGGGATGAGGATAAACAAGAGATGTTTAACTTGCGAGCACTGTTGTTCGTAACCATCAATGAATGGCCTGCACTAAGTAACCTCTTGGGACAGACAAACAAGGGATATCGAGCCTGCATCCACTGCTTAGATGACACAAATAGCATGTATTTGAAGCACTGTAAGAAGGTAGTCTATATGGGTCATCATCGATTTCTCCATGCTCACCACCAGCTACGAGAAAGCGGGATGCATTTCAAAGGGGTGCCAGAAACTCGTAAAAAACATTTACATCATAATGGAAAATGTGTCTTTGAGATGATAAAGGATGTAAGGGTAGTATTTAGAAAAGGTCTTGGTAGCCAACCTATTTCGAACGACGATGACGGACGTGCAGCCATGTGGAAGAAGAAATCAATATTTTGGGGGCTACCTTATTGGGAAACCCTAGATGTCTGCAACGCAATAGACGTGATGCACCTGATGAAAAATCTTTGTGTGAACATGCTAGGCTTCATGGGTGTTTATGGGCCCTCAAAAGATACACTGGAAGCACGATGCAACCTTAAACAAATGGGGCAATAGGATGAACTACATCCAGAAAAGAGAGATAACGGACAGCACTACTTATGTCCTGCTAGTTACACCCTCAGCAAGGAAGAGAAGGATAGTATGTTTGAATGCTTGAATAGTCTGAAGGTCCCGTATGGGTACTCCTCGAATATAAAGAGAATAATAAATATGAAAGAAAAGAAGTTCACAAATCTGAAGACCCATGATTGCCACATGTTGATGACCCAGTTGCTTCCGGTTGTACTGAGCGGTGTTCTACCAGAGAATGTTCAATTGCCACTCGTAAAACTATGTGCATTTCTCAATGCGATTTCACAGAAGGCAATCGATCCATCAAATCTAACAAAGCTACAAAACAATGTGGTGCAATTTCTTGTTAGCTTTGAGTTGGTATTTCCACCATCTTTTTTCAATATTATGACTCACCTTGTGGTTCACCTAGTAAAAGAGATTAATATTCTCAGACCAATATACCTACACAATATGTGGCCTTTCGAGAGGTTGATGTTAGTCCTAAAAAACTAGATTCTTAATTGTGCCCGTCCAGAAGGAAGCATCGCCAAGGGATATGGAATAGAGGAGGTGATTGAGTTTTGTGTTGATTTTATTGACTCAATTGACCCGATTGGGGTTCCAACTTCACGCCACCCTTGGAAGGAAAGTATGTTTGAGCAATGATGCTGATTTGTTCAACAAGGCACACTACACTGTTCTACATCAGTCAACCTTTGTGGCTCTGTATATCGAGCAGCACAAGCAGATGTTAGTTTCCAAAAATCCGGCGAGATCCGATGCCTGGCTTACAAGAACCCATGTGAAAACTTTTCCCTCCTGGTTGCGCAAACAACTTATGGGTAACTATGAGATTCACCAACAGCTTGTTTGGTTAGCCAAAGGACCTTCTAGCATAATTGTGAAATTCCAAGGCTACGAGATAAATGGTTATACAATTTACACGAGAGTCCAAGACCAGAAAAGCACAAACCAGAATAGTGGTGTCCGCATAGAGGCCATAGGCAGAAATAGTAGCAAGGACTCTTATTATGGTTTCATAGAGGAGATACGGGAAATTGAATACGGACCGATGTGCATCCCTCTGTTTTGTTGCCAATGGGTGAAGCTAAATGGCGTAACCAAATATCAGTATGGAATGACAATAGTGGACCTTAGCAAGACTGGATACAGTGATGAACCATTCTTACTCGCCAATGATATGCATCAAGTTTTCTTTGTGAAGGACATGTCTAGCAAACCCAAAAGAAATCTAGAAGATCCATGGGAGCCAAAGCTCCACATAGTCCTTCCAAGTAAAAGAAAAATTGTGGGAGTCGAGGATAAAACAGACCAATCAAATGATTATGATCAGTTTGCAGGCCTGCCTTCATTCACTGTTGAAGTTGACCCTAGCCTCCTACTATCCAAAGAAGAGGATCCGTACTTCCGCCGCGATCATGACCTAGGAACATTCATGAAGATTATTTTTTTAATGTTACATTGTAATGCGTTAAATTTGCATCACATTTATGATTAATTTCATGTACTACTTGATACAATTTCATGTGTGCTTAAATTAGATGTTTTCACGCGTATAAATTATTTAATTGATAATTTCTTGATGATAGTGGTGTAGTAAAAAAATTATTTAAGAAGGTAATATAACTAGTGTAGAATTAATGAGTCATTCAAACTTATTGTAAATATAATTGCTAATTAAATATATTTTTGCATGTTCCAATATGTAAAGTTTTACTTTTTGCTGCATGAAATCCAGCGAAAACATAAAAAAATATATTTCCAAAAAAGAAGAGCAAGATGAGAAATGGGAGAGGGACATTTTATCCCGGTTTGTAAGGCCCTTTATCTTAGTTTGTAATTAGAACTGGGACAAAAGGGTAAATTTCAGTTCCCGCCTAGATGTGACCTTTTATCCTGGTTCTATTTAGGAACCGAGATAAAGGGTTGTCCTTTTACCCCGAGTGCGTCAAAACCGGGATAAAAGGGCAGGCTTTTAGCTTGGTTGCTTACAAACCAAGATAAAAGGGCAGGTCATTTATCTCGGTTTGTAAGAAGAATCGAGATTAAAAGTCCATTTCTCTCGGTTCTTCTTACAAACCGAGATAAATGATGGGGGGTGGATAAAAGTATTTGGTGTTTCTACTCCCCCTCACCCGGTAACTTAGCGAAATTTTTACTCCTCTCTAGCCTCCGCATCATCTCCGTTGCTGGCTCCGCGGGCATCACACTGCCACCTCCATCCCCGTCGCCACCAGTTGTCTTCCTCCCCGTCGCCGCCTCCTCTCCATCCGCGCCGTCGTCCTCCACCTTGATCCGCGCCGTCATTCGTCATCGTCCGCGAGCCGTGTCCTCTCCTCCGTCCGGCGCCCCGTCCTCTCCTCCGTACGGCACCCCGTCCTGCCTCCTCCTTCTGTCGCCCCGTCATCCCTCCTTCGTCCGCGCACCCCGTCCTCCCTCCTCCATCCGGCCCTCCGTCCTCCCCTCCTCCGTCCGGTGCCCGTCCTCCCTCGTCCTCCGTCCAGGCCCCCATCCTCCCTCCTTGATTCGTCCGACGCCCCGTCCTCCCTCCTCTGTCGGTGCGCCATCCTCTGTCCGCACCTTGAGCCCCGATCCGCCTCGAGCGCATTGCCGCCGTGGCCACCCTCGCGCGTCGTCGACCCTCCGCCGCGCCCGCGTGCATAAAACCTTGGCACCCGGCGCTCTAGTTAATAAATTGGTCAGTGATGATGCAAGGTAGTGATGCAAGCCTTTTTTTACTTTTTTCTTGTTATATAATTAATAGAAAATTATAGATTAGTAAAATTGTATAGGAAGTTAGAATAATTGTGGCAGTGATGCAGGCAGTGATGCAAGCCTTTTTTATTTACTTTTTTCTAGTTATAAATTTAATAGAAAATTTTGGATTGGTAAAATTGTATAGGAAGTTAGAATAAATTTGGTAGTGATGCAAGCCTTTTTTATTTATTTTTTTCTAGTTATAAAATTAATAGAAAATTTTGGATTGGTAAAATTGTATAGGAAGTTAGAATAAATTTGGCAGTGATGCAAGACAGTGATGCAAGCCTTTTTTATTTATTTTTTTCTAGTTATAAAATTTGGTAGAAATTCTTAGAAATAGTACTAATTTGTACAAATTTTATAGAAATTCTAATAAATTAGTAGAAATCTGTATAAAAAATTATGCTTCAATTTTGATAGAATTTAGTAGAAATTAGTATAAATTTTTATGGTTTCACGTTGTTCTTCTATGAGTTCATGTATGTACACTAACTTGTAATACATTAAATATATTTCATGTAAATAAGTTGCATTCAAGATTTTTTGTGTATTTCTTAAGAAGTTTTCATGTAAGTTTAATTTCGTGTACGGTTTCATGTGTACGTTTCTATGATTTCATTTATATACCTTAACGGTAGATGTAATTATGATTTCATGTGTGTTTGGAGTAGTTGAGATGGCGGACGACGAGAATGCAAGGTTCATGCTGGAGGATATTATTGCTGGTAGAGATCATAACGTAACATACATCGAAGAAGAGAATAACCAGTGGACACGTACCTCAACATATCCGCCGATGGCAACGAAGAGCCCGAGCAAAACCTTGCCACGGCGGAAGATACCGTCGAGGTATATATCATTAATAACATTGTACCACATTTAGAATGTCTTCTTCTATATTATTATGTATTAATTAACGAATCTTGAACTATTAGCTGTCTGGATCAGCGAACCCTAAGAAGACACGAGGTCGAAGCATGGTGATGGATGGATCGCAAAAGCTAGAGATCACAGAAGTGTCAGAAGACGGCAGGCCGGTTGCTCCCGTCGATGTGGCAAACAAGTACGTCGCTCAGCTAGGGGCAATTGTAAGGGACAATGTGCCCATTAGCTTCACGAAATGGAGAGGAAAAGCAATGATCTGGACGCGCTGCCGCAAACAGAAAAGGATATGCTGTGGGAACAGGTCAAGCAAAATTTCATATTTCACGCTGGATATATTGAAAAGGATGTGAAAGCGTGGGCGCTGAAGAAGATGGCCACACAATTTCAAACATTCAAGAAATTTCTAGTTTCAAAGTACATTGAGGACAAAACTCCAGATTTCAACAAATTTCCAAAGTTGAGCGGCCACTGGGAGGCATTTGTCGAGTACAAGAGGAGCCACGACGGTCAGCAAAAAGTCAACACCACCGTTGAAAATGCTAGTCATAAGAAAGAGCACCATAAGCTAGGGCAAGGTGGTTACAAAACAGCAGTGCCCAAATTTCAGAAGATGGAACAAGACCTGCTCGAACGGGGTATCGTACCAGCAACTCATGAATGGAGCCAACGAGCTAAAAATTGGTTTTTCGCTCCTGGAGGCAGTACGAGGATGGGACGTTGATCTTAACTGAGGAATACGTCTCAAGGTCGAACAGCTCGCCAAGAACATTGAAGATGTTAAGGCTGTGAGGTTGGTGATGGATCGAGAAATGGATGAGCTCACATTGGCCCTCGGGAATCCTGAGCACCCAGGATGTGTTCGCGGGTTCGAGATCATTCCGTGGAAGTACGGTTTCAAAGAAGACACAGACTCGTACAGAAGCTGCAAGCGAAGAAAGGATCGAGCTGAGCAGAGCTGGCGGGGCAACCTAGAATCTCAAGTGTAATCTATAGAACAAAGAATGCATGACGAAGTCAATCATCGAGTGGCCCTTTCCTAATCAGAAGCACAGCTCGATCCACAGGACCAGCAATAGTTCATTGTTGATTTCATCAGGCAACGCACCTCCTATGAGCTGCATGTACCGGTCAGCAACCTGACTGTTAAGGTACACTCTTATACATAATTAATATTTATGCA
This sequence comes from Setaria viridis, assembly GCF_005286985.2. NCBI lineage: Eukaryota > Viridiplantae > Streptophyta > Magnoliopsida > Poales > Poaceae > Setaria > Setaria viridis. Next base: position 14,110,568 of record NC_048264.2, read on the forward strand.
ATAATCTTCTCAATCCATCGATCCACCACGCCTCAGGATTAATAACATCTTTATTTTTGCTATATGTACATGTAGCGTACGCGAGTGCCTTACCAAGCTGGGCAACGCAGGCGAGCCATGGCATGGAGATTCCACCTCGCTATGCTAGTGTCTCGGTAGAGCAGCTCGTTGATCAGCAATATGAAGGACATGAGCTCCAACTCCCTGGAGGCGTTGGGGAGAGGATATTAGGAGATACGGTTCAAGGAGGCATCATTCTATGGCGCAAATGCTACATCATCATTCCGGGCATGGAGGCAGCACCCCTCCCGGAAGAACCCGAGCCATAACCATCTCCTCAAATGGCAAGACCGACTTCTCGACCACGGTCAATTCCAGGACCATCATCACTAGGACCATCAGCACCAGGACCTTCAATGCCAGGACCATCGTCGATGCATGCTCAAGCAAAGTCTCCATCTCCACATCCAGCTGGCAACCACAACGACAACAACACTCCTCCCCGCTCACCGACAACGCCGGCAATAAGAGCAGTCCTGAGCAAGGTACCAACGGGTCCCAAGCCAGCACATAAAAAGAGGAAAACAAATAAGGATCCTGAAGTGACTCCTGAGGAATGGTGGAATGCAATGCCTCAAGAGGAACGCTGGTCCGAAATCGAAGCAGAATGCAAGGAGTTGTTCAGGAAAAGGGTTGAGCAAAAAAAAGTAAGGGGATGGAGCCACAACCAACAATTCATCCAACTAAATTACAATTTTTTCAGAAGATGTTACATTCAAACAAGGAGGCGGTGAATATAGGGGAAAAAAGAAAAGGAAAGTCATCTTCAAGTGTTGTTGATCGCTGCCTTCGTCATCTACCAGAAGGAGACGCTAGAAGGATAGCAGCAATGCCCAAGTCTCAGCAAGATCAAGTATTGGAATTCATGGAAGAATTTGGAGTGGGACTTGATCAATGTATAGAGCTAGGTGGTCACGAGCCAGCAGCTTCACAACCATTTCAACCGAGATGGACGTTTGAGCTAGGAAAGTCTCTGGTAAGGCCTGAGTTGGTAGGGAGCCTATCACCAAAGATGTACGAATTCCATGAATGGTACATGAACACGTCCGCCGACCAGACTTCCATGTTCGCCCTTAAGGTAAAACCGATAGATTTTTACGGCGAAGGCGAGAAATGCCTCTGGCTGGAATTCAAAGATATATATGAAGTGCACCATCAAGATGCCCGAGACATCTCTCGCATCAGCGCCTGGGCTTTGTAAGTATCCATTTATCTATATGAAAATTTTGGACCATATCATTATTTTTTATGCATGCGTCGCCTTACTAACTTTGTCTTCCTTTTTATGTAGGCGGCTAATTCAGAAGTGCCGACAAGAAGGATACTTGCATGTTGGCTTTACTGATCCATCCGTAGTTAACCAAACCCAACTATGAGATTTTATAGATAAAACGTTGGTGGAATGTTTCAATATGCTGGACCTTCAAGGTGGCAAGAGCTACATACTACTTCCATACAACTTCAAGTAAGTGTTTGTATGTACGTATACTGTCTATCTTAGTATTCTTTTCCTTATCTAATTAATGAATATTTATGTACACAGTTACCACTAGATCCTAATAGTAATTGAGCCTGATAGAAACCGAGTTACCGTCTTCGATTCCTTGAGAAAACCACTAGCGTAGTACCAAGAGATTCAAGACATTCTACACTTGTAATTAATAATTCTGGACCTTTGTCTCAATACAAAAGTGTGTTTCCTAAATTTTCGCCTAACACTATATCATTCATTATTTAAATCCGTAGGGCATGGAAACAATTCATCAAAAAATGACGCCAAGGTGCATTCCAAGAAAAACTTACATGGGACACAGACTTCCCGGTACGTATGAAGTTTGCATGTTTTGTACTTCTATATGATGAATATTTTATAACTTGTTTTTTCCCACTAAAGTGCTTAAGACAGAAATAAAGGAATAATCTATGTGGGTACTATGTCTGTGAGAACATGCAAAGTTTTCTGTCACACAAGGCCAAGTTGACGCCGCAGGAAAAACAAGAATTACGTAATATAAATAATACTATTAATAGTTAATTGTTTTCTAGCTTATTATATTTAATTGTTCATGTAACACTATTCACTTCCAAATTAAAGATGCATAATATTCGAGACAAGATCTTGGAGAAGAATAGACTCAATATGCGAAAGTCTCGTAGGATTCTTGCTGGACGAGGTGATAAATCCACAAGGAGAATTTTATTACGGTGGATGAAATTAAGAAGCACCGAGCAACACCTCGACGGGAAGACCTCGACGAAGATCCTAGAGCTATATAGCTAGCTAGCTAGGCATTAATTGTACTATATATATATACTACAATTGTACATATACTAGCTAATTGTATAAGAATTGTATATATAAGTATGTAATAGTTAAATTGATTCATTTAAATACTATATATAGTTTGATTGATTTCCTTAATTATAAAAAAAAACTCTCAACTAATTAAAGGGGTACATGATGCACGAAATTATAGGCGCCTTGCAGGCGCCTGCATGGCGCTGTATACACGCACTTTAGTCCTGGTTTGTAACACCAACCGGGACTAAAGGGGTCTGTCCAGCGCCTGGCATGGCAACGCCGTTAGTCCCGTTTGGTTTTACAAACCGGGACTAAAAGAGGATCTTATATCCCGGTTCACGGACCCGTGATAAAAGACCACCCCCTTTTATCTTGACGGGTTAATCCCGGATACATTTTCGGGAGATATGCACCTACGAACCGGTACTAATACCCAGTTCTCTAGTAGTGATGCCTTGAGCCTAAGACGTCATGAGCCTTCAACAATGCTAAAGGACCGCTATTCCAAAGAACGTCACCATTAACTCCATCAAACAATGACACAATGGATTTGAAACCTATATCCAAATGCCCAAAACCATCGAAGAAATATGGATAAGGGACCAAGACTAAAAAATCTACCATCAAGACCATCTCCAGGAAGACAAGAAAAGAGCTGTTTTATTTGGATGAAAACCTAAATACCTACGTAGGTCTATTTATAGGGGCAGATCTAGGACTCGGGCTGGGAGGGCTGCAGCACGGGTTCAACCCATGTAGTCTCTTTAATATATGTAGTGTTTAGCCTAAAAAACTATGATTAGTTAGAGAGAAAGTGTTGGAATATTTAGGCTAGGCCCATTTATTTCATTTAATCTCAAGACCCACGATTAATGCTAGGTGGTTAAAGTGGTTAATCCTAAATGGGTAGTTAAGAGTATTTTAACCAACTTATATTGGTGGACTATCTGTGCACTAATTGAGAAGTTGAAGAAGAGAGAAAGGGTGCCACACGCGCGCTTGCTCGTCGAGCCGAGGCGAGGCGTGGCGCGGCGCGGCGCGGCGCGGCGACGTGATGTATGTGTGGGCTAGGCTTGGTCTGGTTTTACAGTTTTTAATTACGAGTTGAGTTGATGACTAGTAACTGACGCTATGTTTAGTGACTAGTAACGGTTGAAGGTTACTGGTAACTGATAGTGACTAGTAACGGCTGGAGGTTACTGGTAACTGATGGCTGGTTAATGACTATCAATCACCTGTGACAATCTCCTTTCTCTTGCGCCTATAAAAAGGGTGCTCGTACTCTGATTAACGCACGCTAAAAATCACTCACTCTCCCTTTCTGCTACTACTTTCGCATCTCCATCGCGAGCCTCTGCGCGCACAGAGCTTGCGAGAGCAGGCCTTCGAAACTTCGTCTTGCTGTGACACTTGCACGAGTAGGCAGGCGATCAAGTTTTTTGGGGAGCGCATCTTCTGCGCGACAGCTCGCTGCGAACAACTACGTCCTACTACTTCTCGGAGGCTACTCGAGGGACTGTGCTGCACCAAATCATCACTGTACCAACTTTGATCGACTACATCGAACAGCCTAAACTGAAGTTTCAGGCACAATGTCTGATACTTTCAGTTCTGGGAATGGCACAACCATTGCCTCCGGCAATGGTCCTGCCCCTGGGTACACTTTGAACCCTTTTTGGTTATTTTGTTTCATTCTGTTCATGATTAAAATTGTGTTAAACATGAACACTCACACATGCTTCGAGTCACTCACAATAATCATGATTTACTTAATAATATTCAGAATTAATATATATCGTAAAATGCCTAAAACGACTACCACACGAGCAACTATCAGGGTAGTTTGGGAGATGCACTAAAACAAATAATTCAGTTTGTGACAAGACTTCAAATAATTTACATTTCATTTCATTCATGACATGATTATATTACAATGCCTTCATTTTTTTTACTTAACAGCTACTCAGGGTCTATTTGACCGGCACCTTCCTTAGCAAAGGGAGCCACCTCTTGTAGGTACTGTTGAAACTGCTCATTAGAGCACTCATGTGGGATCCCCTCTGCAACTGGAGCTAAGTTAGCTTGCGGGTAGAAGGATTTCACCATTGTCAATAGTTGCTTCGAGACGGACTCTACCATCTTTTGGAAGTACCCGATGATCTTCACAGGTACCTCCTTGAGTACTCTTGCCAATGGGCAGGGCTCCACACCTTCTGTCAGGGGCTCCACCATATCAGCAATGGGCTGAGCGACTTCTGATAGCTCCTTTAGAGCAAGCTTGGTCGTCACTAGCTTAGCCTCACACTCTCAGAGGGTTGTCATGATGTTCACCACATTGACTTCTCCGTCAGTACGCAGTTTCCGCTCTTTCTCTGGCCGATGCTCCAAAGTCTCGTACAGAGCGGACAACTTGTCATGTTGCTCCGTTACTCTATAGTATGAGTTCTGCCAGTCCGTGATGCAGCCCTGGAGATCTTCCTTCTCTTTGGTGAGCACTACAAGAATAACACAAAAGAGCAAGTTAGATTCATCAAGCAAAAATTGGTTACTTGAAGATCAACGGGAGGTGACAATTTACCTTCCAACCAATTCTTCAACGCCTTTTTGCACTCCTGAAGGCGGTCCTTCCCCTCTGCGGCTTTCTGGACAAGATTTTGGTACTCAACAGCTTGGCCGTTGTACTTCATAAGTAGCCGGGAGGAGTACTGCTGCTCCTTTGCTAGCTCTTGTTCAAGTGAGATCTAAATCAATTTCTGCAGAAACAGAGCAAATACTCATATAAGTACAAAGTACTGATTTTAAGATGAAGACAAACTCAGAAAAGAAAGTTACAACTATCTACTCACCTACACAGCAATGCAACTCCATGACCATGGCCTCCATCTCCACGGTGGTCAGAGGTAAGCAAGAAGCTAGATCTTCTCTAGATCCACCCCTTCGGCTATCCACGGTTCCTCACGCTCTTCAACGATTGGCGCACCTAGAGGAACCAGCGCCCGGCTAGTTGATGGGCCCGCTTTCGAAGATAAAAGGGAGGCTGCACTGCGACTAGTCGACGGTCCCGCTTCGGACGGCGGGACAACGGCCAGCACTTCCAGAGCCCTGGCAGCTTCAATTTCAGCTTCTGGCTCGGGAGCTACAAGTGTAGCCTCGACTCCAGTAGTAGTCGCCACCGCTACCTTGGTCTCTACCTCCGGCTCAGGGGCTACCAACATCGCCACCACTGCGGAAGTAGTTGCCGCAATTGTCTTGGCCACCGGCAGCTCGGGGGCTGGCACTACAACAACATTGTGCATGAGTGTAGCGACAAGGGGATATATCACCTGGAGTGAGTTTAGGAGCAGGCTGTTCCTCTTGCGGTGGAATTGCAGGCTCCGGAATGAGACCTTGGGCTGACCGGCTACTGTCATCAGCTCCAGATGTCGGGCTTGGGCCCCCAATGTCCATGCTAGTGGATTTCCTAAAAAAAGATAAGTGTCACGTCATCTCACAAGACAACAATGGCCACAATCAGTACTCGAATACTTACTTTGTGGGCCACCTTATCTTCAAAGTGGGCTTTTTCCCCAGATGCAGGGACTTCACTACGGGCGACAGCTTCTTCGGCGCGGCTTGCTGGATCGCAGCTTGATCCTCGCTAGTCTTGGTTGCTGTCTCCACTACTTGAGTAGTCTACATGCTGGCGGGATTGGCCCTAGTGATAGGAAGTTCCTCATCATCTTCTAGCTTGATGACCTCCTTGATCACCGGCAGCTCCTACTGCACGACTTCGGTAGTCATTTTCTCCACCTCTGTCTCCTCCCCGACTACCTGCAATCCTCCAAATGTCATAACTAAGCAGACATGGTGGTAAGGGAACAACTTATGGGTACTCAATCCTCAGGACCTATTCCTTCTTCTAATGTGATTACCGGAGGAGGAACTTCATTGGTAGTGCGCGGCTTCTTTGCCACACGTTTCACGGTGATAGTGCATCTCCTCTTCGGCAACGACGCTAGCCTGACCTCCAGGTCATCTTCTGCTTCGAGCTCTGATGTCTCGGAGGAAGATCCTATCTTTTCAGATGAATGGGGCTTCACAACAAACTTCTCCCCAGCCTCTGAATCAGAGTTGCTGAACAAGAAGAACCCCTCTGATTCCTCCCCCTCCTCCTCCTCCTTGATCGCCTTCTATATAGCCGCAATTGTCTGTACACGCGGAGCACCATCAAAGCCATCCGATCCAGGTAGAGAAGGGGCGGAGCAATACAAGTGAAGTTCTTCCTGCAATAGAAGACAAGTCAGCAAATTGACAAGTGTAAAAATTAGTACTCGGGGGCTGCAGGCCTGGGTACTTACACTGCTTGATAGGTTGGCGGCACAGTGTTCTTGCACGATCGTCGGGATTTTCCCTGGCGTGCTTGAAGAGGCGCCTCAGTGGTGCCATCACCTCATCCACAGACAAGTCTTCAGATGTCATCATGGTTGGGTCATTGGGGCCTGAGTAGTCGTACCAATAAGTACAGCGCAGCTGCAGTGGCTGGATTCATCTCCTTATGAAGCTAAAGGCTACGCTGATGCCAGTCAACCTTTCTTTCTTGAGTACTGCGATCTTCTCCAGAAGTTCGAGTAGTTGAAGCTATCTACATGGTTTGGCTCATCCAACCACTGTTATTCCACACCGGGTGGTGGCCGGTCAATTTGGGAAGTCGAGGCTCGTGATTTCCAATATAGAACCACATCTCCTTCCAGCTAGAGTTGGAGTCAACGAGTTCATAATTTAAGTATAAGCCTTTCACTTTGTCCCGCAGTTGAATACCTAGCCCTCCCCCCCCCCTTACTACTTCTGTGTGGTCCATCCTGGACTGGGGCTTCACTCTAAAGAACTTTCTAAACAATTGGAAATGTGGTTGAATCCCAAGGAAAGCCTCGCATAAGTGCACAAAAGATGGCTACATGCATAATTGAGTTGGGATTGAGGTGGACTAACTCCAACTTGTAATAATTTAGCAGTCCACAGAAGAAATGAGATGTGGCCAGAGCCAAACCTCGCTTGATGAAGTGCAAGAAGATCACCGTCTCGTGGGTGTAGTTCCCCATTGGCTAGGGGTTGCCAATAGCGGCCCTCCAGTTGATAAATTGTTGCTCCTGGAGAAGGTTGGCATCCACCAAAGCCTGGATGTCCGCCTCTTACATCACAGACTTCTTCCAGGCACACGCTTGATTTGGCAGCGCCATTTGGTCAATCTTCCCATACTTCAGTGCTGGCAACTGGATCTCCTTCTTCTTCTCGGCCTTCCTCTTCTTACTCTTGGCCGCCTTGCTGGAACTTGCTTTCTTCCCTATACGTGTTGCCACTAGGGTCATCTTGCACATGCACTCAGGGGCTAAGCGGTGGGGGAGGTTGGCACTCGAGCTCAAGGATCGCAAGCGGCAGCGCTAGGGCTACAGTGTGGAAGATGAACGGGCAGAATGGTTTGGGTGAAACGGAAGGGATGAATTCCTCCTTATTTATAACCGCGGTACAGTTAAAAATAAAGGCAAAATTAACGGGAATATTTCATTTTAAATGCCCATAGTTATCGCTTCACAGTTTCCAATTTTTTCAGAAAGAGATAAGGTTACTGTTGCTGAACGGTCACACTGATCAATGGTTGACCCTTATACCTAAAACTAATCGTGTAATGGCTCGGGGGCTGTGTGCCACGTGCCCATCGGCTAAAAACTTTTTTCTTTAGGTTTTAAGGCAAAAGAGATGTGAAATTACAACATTGACCCTCAGCCTGATTCTTCGATTCAACCTAAGGCTCGGGGGCTACTCCATATGAAAGTGCAAACGAGAAACAGGTCACTCCAATAATGAGTCATCCTTGACCACTCCCGTGCAATTACGCTTGAATTAGACAAGAGCGCATACTAATACTACTCCCTCCGTCCCAAATTGTAGGTTGTTTTAGTATTTCTAGATTCATAGCTTTTGTTATGCATCTAGATATAGCGTATACCTAGGTGCATAGTAAAATCTATTAATCTTTTCATAGACCAAAGGAAGAATTGTATATAATAAATCAAAGCTGTTACATCATCATGCCACACATAGCACTCTCGAAGAAAATAAAATTACATTTAAGAACAATCAAGTACTGCTCTTCATCTTCATTGTACTCACACGTCATGCAGCTCCAAATCTCAAACCTGTATAAAGATTCATATAGAAGACCGCACAGAAATATGCTCAGCAAGTAGGCTGAGAACAAGCACCCAAAGAACGACAACCAACATCTTTGTAGGCTGGACCAAGCAAAATCTTCGTTTTCCTTCTTGCATCGTTCTTCTTCCTCTTTCCATCACCGATGAAGAAGAGAGACTAATCCCAATCTACCCAACCTAAGACTGATCAACATCAGCTCAAGGGGCAGAATTATTCTCATAAGCCTTTCATCATGGTTGGATCTAACCACGACAACACGAAGAAGGGCCTGGAGAAAATTATTCCACGACGGCAGTATCATCCCCATCTCGATGTCGCCATCCGGAAACCTAATTCTCCATGTCGTCATGCCAAGGAAGTTGCCAATGTCATAGTTGCCGTCATCATCTTCATCAGAGTTGCCAGGGACAGACCAAATCTACCCTACCTCCTCGCTGTTGCCAGAAAAGAGAAGGAGGAAACAAATCGCCAATACCATGAACCGCGACATGGAGAAACCTAAACCCTAAAACTAGACTCGATCTACTACACCTATTAGAGAGATGGATCCCCACTCCCTCTAGCCTCCGGCAAGATGCCGAAGGTGGGAAGGGAGGGGGACCAACGGTGGTGGAGGCGGAGGGCCGGCGGCGGGATCGCGCTGCCACCCGTGTCGACCTTCGGGATGATGCGGGGACGATCCATTTTTTTTACTGAAAGTCTTAATAGTATACATAAAATCTATGAATCTGGAAAAGTCAAAACGACCTATAATTGGAACGGAGAGAGTAGAATATTACTAAAGTGAAGATGATCATGAGATTGATCCACTGATTGTGATTTGGATGGAAGATTTGCTGTGGTAACTCGGAGGTGGGGTTAGGTGGGGGGGGGGGGGGGGGGGTAAGCATTGGTTTCAACTGCCGCCAAAACTGCGTCTAGGATAGTGAGCACACATAGATTGGTAGATATACAGTTATCTTATTCAGCTGGTGCTGTCTGAGTAATTTTGCTGTAGTGGATGAGATGATAGCTAAGCAATTAATTTACGAATCTCCATATATTTGAGAAGGCAGATAATCGATCATTCTGAGGTTTGTACTTCATGCATCTTTGATGGTTCGGTGACCTGTTGGCAGGTTGCAGAAGCAATGGATCCGCTATGATGCCTGATTGCAGGTTCAATTAACTGTAATCACCCGCGGATCAGTGAGGCTTGATTGTAGTGTTGGGAGAAACTGGCAGCTTTCATTAGTTGCTCGTCAGCAGCGACATGATTTGCAGTAAGCATTTGGTTTCCGAGTACAACACCAACTAAAAAGAGCAAACGAGATGACTAGCTCACCTGGCCGGGCCGGCGACCAGGGTCACCAGGTAGTCCTGGCGCGCAGCGACGCCATGGAGTCTCGCCTCCATGTCCAAGCTACCATGCAGATCGCGCTGCCGAGCACCTGCGGAGTACGCCAGTGCCACTGCCGCGGTGAGACTGGGGAGACGACGATCTTGATCACCTAGAGCTCACGCCGGGTGTTATAGTTCTTTGTTATTAGTCTATGATGCTAGCAATCTTCCTAATACCACCCATTCCTGCGCGCAGGCCTAGCGACTAGTAGGTAGTTGCAGCTAACTACATGCAAGTTGCGCATTGGCTAGCTAGTGTAGAGAGAATGGAATGGGAATGAATAAAACAAATGGCTCTCGTGTGGCTATATAAATGGACTATGATGCAGCTTTAATTATATATATGGGCATGATCTCAACTCTCAAATAAGCATAGTTGTGGCTCTCTCTTAACCTTTTCTTTCCACAAGGTATGCACTAGACATCTTCTAGAACCACTAAAAAAAGACACTAGCCGAAAAGAAAATTATAATTAAATTTAATAATAGTCTTCTTTTCAACTGCATTCATTGCAACCACGACCATTCTGCGTTTCGATCACCATCGTCGGAACAAACAAAGAACCCAGACTTTTTAGATAAAGGAATAAGTATTATTCCGACCTCTACGAAAATTCGGCCATTTATTACAAAGAAACACACTTGCTTTAAGCGAATTTAAACGGAGCCAACAGATTAGAGGCAAAGCATATTACTAAATTGTGACCCATTCTTCACGAACATCACCATAGCTGTCGACTCCAAAGCTTGACAAGCCTCTAGAATAGCATCCCGATCCTCCTCCTTCTGAAGTAGAGCCTAAAACCTGATCCAGTATGTGGCCTTGAAAAATCTGTTTGTATGCTTTGTCAAAAATAATTTCATTTCTGCTTAGCCAAATGACCCAACAAATGGCACTTACACCTATTAAAAATAGATTCTTCTGCCTCCATCCTACCCCTTGTAGGCATGACCCAAACATATGCATTACATTATTTGATTTATAGAGGCAAAAGGTCGTATGTATGATTCTCCAAATTAACCTAGCTAACTGACAGTCTTAAGAATAAATGTTTAATAGTTTCATTTCTATTACAGTAACAACATCGCATACTTCCATGCCAATTTCGTTTAGCTAAGTTATCCTTTGTTAGAATTACGTCATGATGAAGGAGCCAAATGAAAACTTTTACCTTAAGGGGTATTTTTAGTTTCCATACAGCTTTATTTACTGGCAAAACCCTTTCATCTAGGAGCGCTAAGTACATAGAATGTACTAAGAAGAGCCCATTTTTGGTTAAGGACCAGATACAAACATCCGGTTGGTCCACAAGCTGTACATTGGCAACCTTAGTAACCAATTCAATCCAGTCCCTAAGGTTATTTGCTCTCAAAGACCTTCTAAAACAAATATTGAAAGGAGAAACCGATAGGACTTTTTGTGTTAGATTAAATGGGCCGGTGGCCTATTAATTCAATTAAATCCTAAGGCCCATTCACATGATGGTAGTTACATTTGTAATAAAACCATCTTGGAAGTTGAAAGGGTCCCTAACCAACTTATAAGGTGGAGCCATGCTGCACCTGTTGAGAAGGTGAGGAAGGGATAGCAGGATGCCACACGCACGCGCGCACTCGCTTGCCGAGCCGAGCCGTGCCGAACATGATGTTGATGTGTGGGCTTGGTCTGGTTTTACAGTTTTTTATCATGGTTGATGACTAGTAATTGACGCTAATTGATTGCGATTGGTGACCAGTAACCTACGATGCTTGAGTAACTAGTAATTGACGATGCTTGAATGGCTGACCACTACTACTAACTAATCATTTGATGGTCCAAATTAACTGCATTAACATGGATGATCAAAGGTCTCATAGCGCCTCCACTGCCGCGCTGCTTTTTTCATGTCCCCGTTCTAGCGATCTGTGTACACAGACTTCGCCGGAAGAGCAGGCCTCCAAAGCTACGCCCTTACTAGAGACTCTGCACCCAAGGAGTAGAAGCACGATCAAGTTTTTGGGAAGCGTATCTGCGCGATTGCTCACTGCGCACCTCTTCCTGGAGATGCAACTGCACGGCGAACATCTGCACAATATTGACTTTGATCAAAAAAATTGAATAGGCTCGAAATGTCGAGTAACAGCGCATCTGGTGTCGCCGGCACCGGCCCCGCTGCAGGGTACTCCCTTCTGATTTCTTTGTTTCATTACATGTTGTTTGTAATGTCCTCTGCATGCATTATGTTCATTAGTATAAACATAATGGATCATGCTCCTGTTTTAGCTATCATATATGTCATATTTTATTTCGTATTTCGGATTAAAATGAACCGTAAAATGCCTCTAATTCCAACAATATTTTATTTCGTATTTCGGATTAAAATGAACCGTAAAATGCTTCTAATTCCAACAATCTAAAAACTTGATAGGGATTTTTTAGTTGTTTGCTTTGCTACACAATTGAAACCAAATATTTTTGATTGAACGAATTACAAGAAATAGGTTGGTAGACTTAAGTTGTGGCTCACGGCTATGAACATGTTGACGAATTACAAGAGAGTTCACTGTAGCCGGTCTGATCGGCACTCTTGATGTTGAGGAAAAGGCGAGAGCAAAGGATTCACGTACGCGTGGCAATGAGGAAGGTTCTAGCGCTCATGTGGTGCAGAAAAGGAACTTGCAATCCCACAAGAATAAGCGTAAAGGAAAGGTTGAGTTTCAATACAAGACTGCTCATGCTACCAACTTTAAGAAGAACAACAACAATAAGGCCCCGTTTGGGTCCAAGGAATTGGAATCTATTTAATGGAGTAGGCTAATTTATGTTGGAATGTGGCATTCCACAACTTTCCAAAGTTTAGATATAAGCCTATCTTAAATTCATGGGGTGGGAGATGGAAATTGATTCTATAGATTATGGTTATTAGAATGGAATTCAATTCTTATAGCACGCTCTTAAACTCGCTTCTCTATAGTAGAAGTGCAGCATACAAGTATCTCTCCCATATCACCAACTATAATATACAACTATATTCCACATACAATTATATTAGCTTAATTAATTTATATCTAAATTATGATTATTAGGATGGAATTCAATTCCAATGATCCAAACGGGGCCTAAAGGAAAGTGATTTGTAGCGCGCATTTGGTTTCGGAGTACAAAACTAACTAAATTAACATAAACAGAGCAATCTCAGCTGGCCGCCCATCGGTCAGGGTCACCACCGAGTCCCGGCGCACAGCGGCGCCATGGAGTCTCGCTTCCATTTCCTAGCTGGCATGCGGATCGCGCTGCCGAGCACCTGCGGAGTCTGTCGGTGCCACTGCCGCGGCGAGACTGGGGAGACGACTGTCATGATCGCGCAGAGCTCATGCCACGTGTTACAGTTCTTCGCTATTAATCTAGAATGCTACTATCAGTCTTCCTGATACCACTCGTTCCGCACGCATGCCTGCCGACTAGTAGGCAGTAGCAGCTAACTACATGCAAATTGCGCATTGGCTAGCTGGTCTAGAGAGCGGAATGGAAACGAACAAAAGAAATGGCTCTCGTGTTGCTTATATGAAGGGCCTACTACGCTGCAGCTTTTATTATGAGCACGATCTCCATTATTATGGCTCTCTTGACCTTTTTTTTTCACAAGAGATGCACTGGCCATCTTATTGAACCACTAAAAAAGACACTAAGCGAAAAAAGAAAATTACATGCGTTGCAACCATGACAACTTTGCATTGTTTCCATCACCTTGTCAGCGGCGGAGCCAAAATTTAGAAGTTGGGTATTCCCACGTTAAAAAAGATATGTTCCTTACAAAAATGTTGAAAGTTCATAATGCTGCAAAATCATTAGAATTGAATATATATGTTAAACGCAATAAAGAGAAATTACAACTGTTTCTAATTTCTCATGTGCCCATTTCTAAATCCCCTTTCACAAAAGCATTTCCACCTGAACAATTAATTTTTTATGCTTGAAAAAGCAACAAACAAAATAGAATGCACCTAGATCCACAAAGATTCCAATTCACCGGTTTGCTATTGATTTTTCACAGCTCCACAATCCATATTAAGAAACATAAATATCTTAAAAGTAAATATTAACAATGGTTGTGCAAGAAAATCAGAAATAGGGATATGATATTCCCTCAACATCAATGTTGCTAGAGTGCTAGACTGCTAGCCTGATGCTCGATTCAATTGCTAGAGTCCTGGTTTACGCTTTGCTGCTGGCATGCTATCTCTTCTGCTGCTGCCCGCTCTCGCTTCGCCCGCCGCATCCGTGCCGTGTTTGCTTTACGTTAGTGCTTGCGTACGTGATGCATTGACGGGAGATGTGGGGCATGTGGTCTCTGGGCTGGTAGCTGCTGCCAACGGTCTAGCCAGGGAGTTGCCGAGGAGGGCAATGCTGTCTGTATTGGGCTAAGTTATAAGCCGAAAACTAGAGATCTTGGCCCAATATAACGTATACATGTGTGTACAGTTAACATATACTTGATATTTTGGCAAAATAGTTAGGTATTCCTGGAAATACAGATGCACCATGCTGCCTCCGCCCCTGACCGTTGTCAGAACAAAAAAAGATAGCCACACCCCCACATGGTTCCACCGCTACTACAGCGTTCGTGCTGGGTGCGACATACGAGATCATCACGCGCTTGACACACCCCAGCATAGTCTGGCTTGCTCAGCGTCTGGACGACTTCGGACAGTGTACCAGGGTGCACACGATCAACAATGGAGAGATCCACTGCCACAAAACGGAGATTTCGTGAGAGGAGTACCATTTTCTTGAGAGTAATTAACAAACCCACCCCACGAATATGTTTGCTTTCGTGAAGGTGAGAAAAAAACTATTTTCGTGAAGGTATTTATGGACCGTCAAGAAAATGTTCATTTTATGTAGATGAACCCAACACTCTCACAAAAATTATGTATATTTCATGGAGGTGTTGAGTAAACTCTCATGTAATTAAAATAGCTACAGTTACGTGAGAGGCGATCCATTTTCGTGAGACGGATTAACAACTCTCACGAAATACTTGGATACACGCTAGCTTAGCACTTCGCGTGCTCAATCTTTTTAGCTATGTGCACCTCCCCACGCATCTACTCCTTCTCCATTCATCTCCCCTGGCATGCTTGTTTATGGAAAAATTAACTATATTTTTAGCAATAATATATCTTTTTGGGAATTTAAATGTCTTTATGTCTATTTATTAGAATTACTTCGCATTTGAACTAAATGTGTTATAAAGATGATCTTAAAATTGCAAACAACATACAAGAGGGTGCATTCATACATTTCAATACAAATCCAAATTTGAAAGTAAATTTTTTAATGTTTGTGTACTTTACATTCTAGTTTTCTAAGTCATTTATAGTTGATAAAATTTAATAATTCCTAAATTTCCTCAAAAAATTATGAAACTTGGCTGAGTGCCAAAAATACATCATTATAACATCCGCAAAAAAAATTCACAAATAAAATCGAATTGAGGCAATGGTTTGCTTCATTTGGTGCTCTATTGCGAGCGCATGTTCAAAGTAAACTCTCATCTCTAGCAAGATTTAAGGTGATCAGCATCTAACCTTATCTTTTTTCAAAACAAGTTAATATAACCTTGATTTGGTATGGTTATTCATAGAAATAATTTAATTATACTTTTCAAGAAAAAATATACATTTTTAGAATTTAATTGTATTTCTGCCTATTTATTAGAATTACTGCGCATTTGAACTACACATGTTAGAACATTGATATTTAAATTATAAAAAATATACGAGAGTACATTCATATATTTAGATACGACATGAACTCTCATGAAAAAATGGCATTATTTTCCTGGTGGCGTTGGCTCTCATTAAAATGACACCATTTTCGTGGAGGCATGAAAACATGAAAATGGAATCTGACCTTTGGTTTGGCATTTTTTTCGTGGAGGCCTGCATGAATTTTCCTGAGGGTTATGGGTCTGCAGGAAAAACATTCGTTGCGGCTTTTGACTCTCACGAAAACAATCTTGGAGAACGTAGAAACCGCTACAGAAATACCGATGAGACCATGCCCTGAGCCTAAGACATCACGAGCCCTTCACCAGTGCTAAAGGACCGCTATTTTAAAGACCTTTACCGGTGCTAAAGGACCACTATTCCGATCCAAAGAACGTCAGGCCATCAACCCCATCCAAACAATGATACAATGGACATGAAACCCATAACAAAAAGTCCAAAACCATCGAAGCAAGATGGATAGGGGACAAAGACAAGAAAATCTGCCGTCGCCACCATTGTTGAGGAAGACTAGAATAGAAAAAAGATAGATATTTCATTTGGATAAAAAATCTAAATACCCACTAGGTCTATTAGCTATTTGGGAAGGCAGATAATTGATCGTTGAGGCATGTACTTAATACATCTTTGATTGTTGAGCATGACCTGTTGGCTAATATGACATCGAGTATTACTCGAGGGATACGTACGTATTTTGTTGGTGATGCTTGGCAGGTTGCAGGTACACAAACAATAAATCGGCTGCGATGATTGTAGGGTGCAATCGGTTGTTATCACTCAGTTGAGAGGCTCGGCGTGATTGCTGTTGAGAGAAACCAGCAGCGGCAGCTTTCATTTGTTACTCGTCATCAGCAGCAACACGAGTAGCAGCGAGCATTTTGCTTGCAAGTACAATTAATCTCAATCGCAACGCAGCAAATGAGACGATGATCGTCTCAGCTGGCACGCCATCGGTCAGGGCCACCCGCTGCTCTTCCGTCGAGCAGCCGCGCCGTTATCAGGTGCTCGCCGCCATACCCCATCCAATGGCGGCCTAGCTACGGGGCAGATCGCGCGGCAGCACACCTGCGGGGCTCGCCGCCGCCGGTGCTGTGGCGAGGCTGGGAAGGTGTTCCTGATCGCATAGAGGCCACGCCATGTGATACGATTCTTTGCAATTAGCATGCGACACTAGCAGTCTTGCTGATACTGCTCATTCCGAAGCGCTTGCCTAGCGACTACTAGTTGCTAACTGCATACAAGTTTGCATGGATAGTGTAGCGAGAATGAAATGGAAACCAAACAAAACGAATGACTCTCATGTTGCTATATATAGGGGCCTAGCAAGGCTTCAGCTTATGTTAACTCGCATTGGTTTCGAGTGCCGCCAAAACCATATGTGTAGAACAGAGACCAATGTAGATGTACAGTCAACAGTCATCATATTTAGCGGTAGATGCAATACCATCTGTGCATGTCCGCATAATTTTACAGTGGTGGATGAGAAGATAGCTAAGCAGTTAATCTATGAATCTTTAGCTATTTGAGAAGGCAGAGAATCGATCATTTGAGGCTTGTACTTAGTATAATACATCTCTGATGGTTGAGCATGACCTGTTTGGCTGATATGACATCGAGTTTTACTTGAGAAAGGATGCGTACGTATTTGGTTAATTGGTCAAGCTCGACTGTTATCACTTGCCAAGCTTGCAGATTACAGTTACAATGAATCACCTGCGATGATTGGAAGAGCAATCAATTGTAGGCTTAATTGTTGTGGAGAGAAATTGGCATCTCCGTTAGTTAGCACGTCAGAAGCGACACGAATTGCTTGCAAAGTGTACAATTAACAGATGAAACGAGGAGACCTCAGCAGACTGGCCGTGGCCGTCGGTCAGGGTCACCAGACGTTCCGGGCTTCTGGCGCACAGCGGCTGCTCGCTGCCATTGCCTAGCGACACCCTAGCTGCGAGACAGAAAGCGCCGCCGAGCACCTGCGGACAGCTGCCAGCCCGCCGCCGGTGGTGCCGTGGCAAGACTGTGGAGACGAAGATTGTGATCCACCGGAGCTCACGCCGTGCATTACAGTTATTTGCAATTAGTCCACGACGCTAGAAGTATTCCTTATACCACTCATTCCCACATGCATGCCTGAAGGCTACTAGTAGCTACTCCCTCCGTTAATTTGGGACGGAGGGAGAGGGAGTATCTATTTAAGTTTGCAGGACTAGTCTAGAGATAATAATGGAATGAGACTTGTATTGCTATATAAAGGCCTAGGCTCCCAGCTTAAGGGGAATGATCTCAACTCTCAAGCAAACATACTGCCTTGTTTGGTTGCGGCTCTCTTGACCTTTCCTTTTTTTTTTGGCACAAAAGGATGTCCCAGGCACCTGACAGATTTACATTAGCAAAACTAGAACCATTACAGAAGACATTATACCAAAATAAGACAAACTACGATTAATTTAAGTCTTCATTCCAATGCATCCATCGTAACATCACCGTTGATCCTGTCGGTTCGCGAAAGAAAGGACAAATAAAGAACCTACGAACCAATCGCACACTGGTGCTTTTGAAGACCGCTAGTCGTGTGTCTCGAGGCCGATCCACAAAACTACTGCAAAATTAAAATACGGGTAAGACCACACTCTTCTACTCCATCCATCCCAAATTATAGATCGTTTTGGTTTTTCAAGATTCACAAGTGTTTGTATGCATGTATGACTTATAATTTGGGATGGAGTATAAAACAGATATGCTCCTGCGATGTTAGTTCCATGATGCGATCACAACCATCATTGAGTAGTGCCAAAGGACTATTAAATACACTACAATTAACTTCACCCAAAACAATGATGCAATTGTCACAAAACCCATAGCCAAAAGTCCATAACCATTGAAGCAAGTGGACAAAGAATCAAGACCAAAAAATCAAGTATCATCATCATGGAGGTAGACGAGAAAAGATAGATATTTTTTAGATGAAAACCCGAGTACTATTAGCTATTTGGAAAGGCAGGTACTTGATTGTTGAGGCTTGTACTTGAAACATATTTGATTGTTGTGCATGATATGACATCGAGTTCAACCTGAGGTATACATGATATTGAATCGAAAACATGCCATGCTAAATACTCGAGCATAGACACACGGAGGGGCTCCTTGCAGCATCTCTACAAAAATCATAAACACCAGTTTCATGAGAAACCAACGAATAATCATCCAGGAGTAACCTGTCAGGGCAAGCACACCTTGGATTATTTTAAGGTTGGCAAACCACCTATAACGTCTTCAATTGCAGTTGAGATGGAGGAAGAACAACAAGATGGGGTTAGGAAGAGATTGGGTTTTTTTGAGAGATAAAAGGGTAAATTGTAGTGTGTTTGATCGATTGGATAAACCCTTGATCGGTCGTGGCCCTTCATATTTATAGATTGGGGAGGTTGTGTTCCATGGAAAGTCCAAGTACATTACGAAACACGTTTAAAATCAGTTCAAACCTGATTTATCAAGTAAAACCTAGATTCTCTAGAAAAAAATACTGAAACATTTGATTTTTCCTAGTGTATATTTATAAAATGACCATAACTTCCTAATTCAGAGTTCAAATCAGAAGATCTACATATGTATTTCAATCATCTCGACAAGTGCTATACACAACAGTAAAGTCCAATTTGTGATGGGAGACTTCCCCAAAATTGGATGTTCCGGATTTAGAAAACTGCATCGGACTCTCCGGTTTGCCCATCTGTGCCAATTTTAGTCGTCAATATATGCCCCTTTATTTGGGTAAATGTTGTGCGCAAAAAACATTATTATGATCCATATTGTCTTAGGATGATGGTGAACACAGATCGGCCACATTTTTTCTATGGGCGATACAATTCCATCGGGTATAACACGTTGCTCAAGTCAAAACTGAGCTCACCTGCTTTGGTCTCTATTCTTTTCATGTCGATCTCACTAGTTTGCCTCAACTTGTATGAGAAAATGTAATTTTTCTAGGTTTCGTCAACTCATTAAAGATTATATTGCATTTAGATTCATCAAAAGTAAATTTAATGCTTGAAAAAAACGAGAATCGTCCATCCGGCAAAATCGAGCGGTGGAAACAAAGGAAGTACCATGAAGTACCTAAAGAGAAGTACCAAGAAGTACCAATTTACTGGGATCAAGTACAAAAAATAGTGAGAAATTACTATGATACCATTTTAATTATGTGTAAATCTATTTAATTTTAAAAAAAATAAGAAAGGAAAGTACCTTGCGGTACCACTGGTACTTTAAAAGCATTGTAATAAAGCTCTAATAAGTTACTAATTTTTACTAATAGACTTATTAATGGACCAACAAGTGCCCTTTAGATGACAATACAAATTCAGCAATATAAACATCTTTACTTTTATTGGCCGAGGAATCATAATTAAGCATATGCGTATTAGGTCCTATTTGGTTACCCTGGACTAAACTTTAGTCCATCCATTTTAGCCCCTTTTAGTCCCTAAACTGCCAAGCATGTGGACTAAAATATGGACTAAACCCTTTAGTCCTCTAGTCCAAGGGGTGGACTAAAGTAGACTAAAAGCCCTAGAAGACACGCCTGCCCCTCATTTACTACCCATCCCACCCCTCCTCCACCTTCTTCTCCTCGGCTAGCGCCGCCTCCACCTTCTTCTCCTTAGCCGGCACAGCGGCGGTTGCAGCATCCATCCCCTTCTCCTCCTTCCCCTCAGCCAGTGCCTCCTTCTTCTCCGCCACGGCCGCGTATGACGCCAAGGAGGCTACGGCCACGTACGACGCCACGCGACTCCGCATCCGCGAGCCCGGCACCGCCTCCACCAACCCGCCAACCTCCGCCGACAACGACCTACTCCATCCGCCCGCTGTTGTGCCTCTTCCGCCTCCACCCGCAGCTTCCCTACCCCCTCATCCCCCTCCACCCGATGCGCCCCTGCCCCCTCGCCCGCCGCCGCCACACCTACCTCTGCGGGAGCAGCAGCCCACGCTGCCGCCACTACTTCCGCTGAGGAAGCAATACCTACCACCGCCGCCACCGCCCCTGCTCCCACCGAAGAAGCGGCTGCCCTCCCCACCGCTGCCGCTGGAAATAGGGAAGCCGGGGTGGGCAGCCTCCTCATCCCCGCCGGCGCCACCTCCGTTCACCCTGTTGCCGGTGTGGGCGCTGCTGTCCGAGAAGCACAAGAAGCGGTCGGGCTACGGCGGACGCGTCCCCACCCTCCGCACCCCCACCGCCAAGGAAGCCAGCCGCACTTGAGAAGCCCACCAATCCCCCCACCACTCCCTTGGGTACCAATCTGAAATCCTTGATGATTCTCGATGATGCTTATGTGAAGAATCTCTCTGTAACTTCTCTGATTCATGAACTGATGATGATGTTGTACATATGCTGCTCTGCTATCTGCTACTGCTGATGTTAGAAAGCGCAGCGGATGATGAACTGATCTGTAAAACCTGATAAACCCTTCGATGTGTGATAAATAATATTTGTTGACAATTTTGTTTTGTTCTTTCAATCCGAACAAGGTTGTTTGCTGTGGAGATTGCAAAGATTTGTTGCGGGTGCCACCAACGTTGTTGTGGTTTTTATTGTTGGAGAAATCCTCTTGCAGTGTTTGGTGGCAGTGAACAACCTTATCCTTGGAGAAATTTGTTAACACTTCACCAACGTTTTGCATTGCGGTCGGGCATGGCGTCCTGAGCAGGGTGTTTTCATCTTCAAAACAGGAATAATATCATCTTTGTTCATCTGCATTAATGGACTTTGGTCCCTAGATCCAAACAGGATAGGGACTAAAGTTTAGTTCATGGACTTAGTCTGAGTTCATGGACTAAAGGAACAGGGGCTTAGTTCAATGGTTCCGCTGCTGCCATTATTTCAAGTGCAATAAATTGTAATCATCCGTTGATCACAGTGAGGTTAAGAGGCTGGATTGTTGTTGAGAGAAACTGACAGCTTTCATTAGTTGTTCGTCAGCGCGCAGCGACATGATTTGCAGCGAGCGTTTGGTTTCCGAGGCCGCCCGTCGGTCGGGGCGTTCCGGCGCACAGTGGCACCTTGGAGTCTCGCCTCCATTTCCCGGCGACGGCCTAGCTGCGACGCAGATCGCGCTGCCGAGCACCTGCGGGGTCCTCAGCTGCCACTGCTGCTTCGAGACTGGGGAGATGACACCCTAGAGCTCATGCCGTGTGTAGCGTGTTACGGTTCTTCGCTATCAATCCATGACGCTAGCAGTCTTCCTGATACCACTCATTCCCGCACGCATGCGTAGGCAGTAGCAGTTATTGTGCATTAGCTAGCTAGTGTAGGGTGTGGAATGGAAATGAACAAAACAAATGGTTATCGTGTTTCTATATATATATAGGCCTACGCTGCAGCCTTAATTATGGATATGATCTCAACTCTGTCCGACTGGAACAACGGCCCACCTCGGGTGGTGGGAGACGACGAGAAGGGCGAAAGCACCTGTATTTTCCGCGTCAGGATGGGCCTTTTCACCATAGTCATAGGAATATGGGCATGTTCACCTAGAAAGATCGTGCTGCTACGTCGCCGCTGACCACTTCTATTTGCTTTATCTTTGAATTCAAAGAAATGCTTGGCAATGGCGATAACTGTTTGTTTATTTGCAGATCAAAATCTATTTCTTTAGGAGATTTCATTTAAGGAGAGGAAAAATGTTCCAGAGTACAATACAGTCGATATTACATAAATAGTTAACTCTCTTAGCGCTAACATTAGGAAACTAAGAAAATCACATTCCCAATATTGGGTTGCTACACGCAGTCCTCTTCAAATTGACGTCCGCTTGAATCAGGTTGAATACTTGATCAGACCTCATGCATTTGCCAACGAATACTCTTCTATTTTACCCCTTCCAAATATACCACGGTATACATGAGAATGGCTGCAGTTAATCTTCTTTGCTTGGTTTTTAACGGTGCTAGCATCGCTGAAACGATTCCTCCACACCCACCTCATCAGTGCCTGGGACATATATCGTATTTCAGGCATAGGTACTGACATTTACCCATACTTATCGTGCGTAGCAGCATTTAAGGCATAAACAATTATGCCCCGCTCACCCCCACGTCCTCCTATGCGGGCGGCTCCCTCACCTCCCCTCGGCGAGCTCCGCCTCCCAAATCCCTACCTCCGCCGCTGCTCAAGCAGCCAGTTGGAAGCATGGCAAGCTACAAGGAGGGTGACAGCACAGGGGCCAACTCGGTTTCCTCCCACCTTTTTCCTCCCCGACCCTTTTCTCCTCATCTCATTCCATTCCTGCTCCGGCGTGCCTCGTGCCTGGAAGCCTTTTCCATGTGGTGGTGGCGTGATTCGTGTGGTGGGCGGGCGGATCCATGCGGGGGACACTCGGACCTGCACTCATGAGAACTCTGGGGACAATCCCCATGACCCTTGGTGCGGCAGCGGCGGTGGTGTGGGGCCCTAGGCAGGCAACTTAGGGGCCTGTGTGCGGCCGCATCTGCTCACGGGGACTAGGAGGTGGGCGGATCCATGCGGGGGACACCCAGACCTACACTCATGGCAACTCCGGGGACGGTCCCCACAACCCTTGGTGCGGTAGTAGCGGTGGTGTTGGACCCTAGACAGGCAGTTTAGGAGCTTGTGTGCGGCCGCAGCTGCTCACGGGGGACTAGGAGGTGGGTGGATCCATGCGGGGGGCACCCGGACCTGGACTCATGGCAACTTCGGGGGCGGTCCCCACGACCCTTGGTGTGGCAGCGACAATGGTGTGGGGCCCTAGGTAGGCAGCTTTGGGGCTTGTGTGCGGCCGCAGCTGCTCACGGGGGACTAGGACGGTGGCTTCACGTGGCCCTAGGGTGGCGGCAGCGTGGATGGCCTCGTGGTCTTGTCAGAGTTGATTCTTGTCCAACATGGTGCAACCACGGAAAACAATTTTATTACGAATTCTGGGATGAAATTTCATTTGTCATAATCTTAGTAACGCACCGAAATAAGGAACATCAGTAGTCACAGTTTGTGACAGGGGAGGAGCCAAAGGGTGGTCCAGGTGTGCCATGGACCACCCTAGAATTTTGGCCCAAAGCCCGTACCGCCTCAGGTATTTTGGCATGTGTGTTCTGTTCGAGTTGTTCTCTGCCTGTGCGACTGCAAGCCTGCACCATCCTCCCACAGCAAACACCGGAATAGGAGTATAGGGCAACAGGTTCAGTTCCAATTCGATTTTAGGATTTTAGATTGGCGTTGCAATGGTAAATTTATGGTGTTAAAAAGTTTACATTTAGTTGGATCACCCTAATCTAAAATCCTAGCTCTACCACTGGTTTGTGATACTTGATCAATGAAGAATGGTGTTCGTCATTCGAGCGTCATAAATCACGGTTTATGATGAAAAAACGTGTTTATAACATATTTCGGTTCGTCATATATCAGCAAATTTCTTGTAGTGGCACCCGCATCGACCGTTAGGGGTGGGTGCCGGTGCGGGTGTGGTCTTGCTGAGACCGGCCTCGTGGAGGAGTGGTGGGCTAAGGGATAGCTCTGGCTCCGGTGGCATGGGCACGTGGTGGATAAGCCGCTGTAGCAGACTCAGTTCCCACGCTACACTCGCCAACCCCGACGCCGACCCAACAACGTGCAGCAGCCGAGGAGATCCCGGCACCTCCGCACCGGGATTTTAGGCTCCTCGCCGCAACCACCACCACGCCGTTCGCCTCCTCCGCCCGGGGTGTCACCGGCTGCCACGCCGCCTCTGATGCCAATGCTTGTGAATGCTTCATTAGCAATATCATCCCCACCATCATCGCCCCTACATCCTCCTCCCCCGACGGTGCGGGCATTTTTTGACTTTTTCTTTGTGAAACAGAGTACACACTATTAATTAATTTACAAGGCATGTTTTTGACTTTTCCTTCGTGAAATTAAACATAGTACAGATGCATACACTTATATACAAATGTATGTATACTCGCTCTTATGAAGATATGCGCGCAAATTTTAAGCCCGCCTTACCATACCTTGACAAATTAACTTTCTAAATTACATAAAACAGAAAGTATTTTCTTTATTCAGATTCTTCTGTGTACATCAAAGCTGGTTAAAGTTTGGTGGTCCATATATCAGCTCCCAAACTTTTTATTGCAAGGGGGTTTTGTATATAACTCTGAATTAGAAAATTTTCATTTATATAACTAAAATTCTCGCGGTACCAAATGACAACTTCCATTGATAAATGTAGTATGAATCAACATGTTGTGTAGGTAATTTGCGGTATTTGTCAAACGCGTGGCTTTCCTTGTTGCTATAGTACTGTACACTGAACACTCCTCGTCAAGAACTCTTCTGAAGATGAACCCTCTGATTCCTGCACATTTGTCGTTGCTAAGATTTACACACACATATCAGCCTCCATTTATATACATGCTTAACTCAGCTATACTAGAGGCCAGTGAACTTGTCTTCCTCAAATTTTTAGCTTCTTCCTCTTCAAAGTTCATGCAAACGTGAACTCCACATTTCACACGCCGCCATTGCTTGATTCCTGCTTCAATTGTTCATCTTCTTCCAGTTCTTTCCTCTACACTCACACACTTGCCATGCGGCGTATCATTGTTTTGTAGCCGTATCACCCCCGTGGTGTAGGCTCGAACGCCATCTTCTTGGGAGGCTAGCATGAGGCCATAGGTTGTGCTGGGTTGGTGGCGGAGGCGGCATGAGGAGTCCGCCGGGAGCTGGAGCACCTTCACGGTGCAGGCCCTCTCCAGATTTGCTGTGGCGTGGAGCTGGGAAGGGAGATCTATTGTGAAGTTGCCGAATTCGTCAGTCGTTGCAAGTGCAGAGTTGGCCGCTTGATCATTGGGACACTCGGTTTCGCAGAGTACAGCTACCTTAGCACCTGGTTCAGACAAATACACAATTCATCATCACACGATGCAAAAGTACCAAAGATACATGATTGCTATAAAGAACAATTTGTTGAGCTCATTGTTCTCAATGGATTTTTGCTCAAATACTCATATTTTGGTAGAACTTGTACTAGTTTGCTACTAGCGTGTGGATCCGTTGGAGGCGCACCCGTTCTAAGATGTAACAGGCGAGCAACTCCAATCTCAGAACGAGCTATTAATTTATCAGGTTCCCGTAGTGGCTTTGTATCCGAACATCTAAAGCAGATTTAATTTTTGAGTCCGTGCTGATAGCACCGGGGAAAAAGGGAGTGCATCTGGACCAGACAAAAGCACTGCCATCGTACGCATCAAATCAGACACTGTGGCCACCGGCCAGCAGATAGGTTAAGTGGCTCAATTATCGTTGGAGCCATCTATCGTCTGAATTGAATGATGCCACGCGGAAAGGGACTGATCAAGATTGGCACTAGAAGACGAGGCAAAGAATACGAGAAATAGGCGAGCTAACCGTGTCCATGGCAAAAGAAAAATCAACTCGGATACGTTTAACTCTGGCAGGAATATTAGTTGCAACGACAAGCCTGCAAACCTTACCTAGTTCTCCCTTGTGGAAGCTCTCCACTTTATTTGTCTCTACATATAACAAGCGTTTGACTACAACTCAGGATACCACTTAAATTTTTTGGATCGGCAACATCGGTGGCGTTAACAAGCGTGTTGTTCCCTGAAGCACAGAAATTTTTGGTAGCAAAATCTTGTGCGTCATTCTTTTTAATGCGACGGTGGTTGGAAAAGGGTCGTAGAGGCCAGGTTTCATTTTATTTTCTAAGGCTACTCCTTCTGTAGTTTTGAAAAAACAAAGTCATTCAGTTTTGTGTTAAGTCAAACTATCTTAAATTTAATTAATTTTACAAAGTAACAACATTTATATAATTTGACTATTAAATAATAGGAGTATGAATTCTCAAAAGCTAACAAAGATTTTTCTATTTTATCTTTTCAGATCCCGATGTGTACGTCGGCACGAATGAAAACAATTGGAATTTTGAATGGAGTAGTTGCGTCGGTTCTAACATCCCGGACGGCTTCCCTTTGTGTACCCGTATGTTGTGTAGTACTACACCGTAATTTAGAAAAGGCTCAAATAACCTACAATCTGAAATTGGGGAATTGAATTGGGAAATGGGGATCTGCTGAGATCCTAATGTGTATCCTAATGTGTACGTCTGCCCGAATGAAAACAACTGGAATTCTGAAGGGATCAGTAGTTGCGTTGGTTCTAACGTCCCGGGCGGCTTTCCCTTGTGTACCCGTCGTACCAAACGCAATATGTTTAGCTCCAACGACCTTTTCAAGCGGCAGCAGGCAAGCAGTACTCGTGATCAGTCCTCCGTTGCTTTGGCGATCCGGCCAGCGTGACACATCTGACCACTGACCAAGGAGGGTCCAGAAGCACACGTCGTCCTCCTCCAGAACGCAATCGAGACGACGAATGCGCGCGGTAGCCATGGTCAAGGTCGCCGTGTTGCTTTGCTTTCTTCAATTCCCTTCCGATTCCGTGGCGTTCATGCCCACCCTGGCCGTCGCGGCGTTTGCCGGCCAAACGAACAGGGCGCTGCGAAAAAGACCGGCCGTCTGCGAATGATTCGACGGGAAGTTTGCCAGGCACGCACGGACGTTGCAACGACCATTTGTTCATGTGACAGTCTGGCGGCCGGTTCCGACGACCGAACACCTATAGCGCTTCATCACGGAGGGAATGGCAATTGGATGGGAATTTTAAACTACGAAAGGAGAATCATTTGCAAGAGTTTTTTGCTAGCTACGGATGGAGCGTGTGGAAAACTAAGAAACCATTTTTGCTTTGAGAATGGCACGCGGCTAGGTATGCAGAAGCTATGGAGATTCATGATATAGGGATACCTGGCAGCTCGAAGGCGAGGAGGTCGGAGCCGCGGCGGAGGCAGAGCTCGCAGGCGACCTGCCCGGACACGGACACCGACGACACGGGCTCCTCGCCGTACCCCGCGATGCGCGCCAGCTCCGCGGGCGAGAAGTAGAGCTCCATCGGCTCCACCACCGGCAGCGACGACGCTTCCTCCATCGCCGCCGCCGCTGCGAAGACGAGGAGCAAAGCGGCAGCCGCTCTTCTCCGAAGCAGCAACATGCCGTCGGCTGTCGCAGCTCTCTCTCTCCCTCTATCTATCTGTTGGGTCCAGGCTCCAGAGCAAATCGAACTACTAGTAGTACGTTCAGGGGGAAAGGAGGGAAGGAGGGAGGGAGTATAAGGGTGCGCCTGCGATGCTTGGGTTGGTCCGTCGTCACGTTGACTTGGAAAGCAAGGGTGTGCGTACGTGCGCCGCATGATGTGTACAGAGCAGGCGCGTCTGCGTGGCTTGTGCGTTTGGTCCATGGCAACTGCCGAGGGGGCAACTGGGCAAGTCAGCAGTCATGCGTCCGAGTGGTTCAGGTGTCGTGTGGTGCGCGGTGGTTCGGGCGGGTGTAACCGTTCTCCACCTGCGTATATGGGCCGGTCATGTATGTGTTGGGCTAGCTACGTACTGTTTCTCCTTTTCTTTTGCGAAACAAATGGCTAAAAATCATCATCGTTATTGTTCTAGAAGCAAAATCTAGAGTAAAATGCATATCGCATCACTAAACTAGTACCAAATTATCATATGAATTACACTAACTTCGCTAATGGTGCATGGGGGCATCATCAAATTGGCATCGTTGTTCATCTGAGGTCCTTTTCTGAACACATAAGCATTTGTCCTTCCACATAAGCAGGTTTCATCCATCATGGCATGAGAATGCAATGCACAACGGTCACGAGCACTACATGCGAGCCAAGAGCTAAGACTGATTTGCACGAATTACTTTCCGCAAAACCCCTTGAAAGAATTAGGTACCACATATTTTTTTATTTGTTTCTTCCTCATGCCTGAGATGGCAAAACAAAACGGAGTACAACCCCGACGGCGAGTATGGGTGGCGTGTTGCAGCTCGCCATGCAAATATGGCTGGTGGGAGTTTCAGCGATGTAGATGGGCGGAGAGAACCAAATGGATTGCTGCCACAATATAGTAAGTTCATGAACTCATCTATAGTGTTAGGGCAAGGCGCACTCCGGGAAAGCTAGAAATTACCGAGTGTATTTTTTTTGCCGAGTGTTTTTTTCGAGCACTCGGCAAACAAGCTCTTCGCCGAGTGTCAAGCCAAAAATACTCGGCAAATAAAAAACACTCGGCAAATTGGGGTTTTGCCGAGTGGCAAATAAAAAACACTCGGCAAACCCCCCCCCCCCCCTCTTTGCCGAGTGTCAAAAAAGACACTCGGCAAAGACGGGGGTTTGCCGAGTGTTTTTTTTTTTGACACTCAGCAAAAAAATAATTTTTTTCCTCTTTTCACCATGAAATTTTTTCTACTCCCCACATACAACATGTGGTACTCCATGTTAAAATTTGGTATATTTTGGATTTATTTGCTATATTTATTTAATTAATTGCATTTCAAGGAAATTTTTGGTATAAGTCAAATTTGAACTGCAAGTGATTCAAATTATGGAAAAAAATGAGTAGAAAAATGATATTCATGTTATTTGGCCCAATTTGAGACCTAACCCATGAAATGAAAAGAAATTTCGAACATCTTGTTCAAAAAACACGACTATGAACGTGTGGCAGTAGTATTTTTAAATTGTAAAAAAAAACAAGCAACGTCTGAAAATCATGAGATTTGTCATGATGTGATGATATAATACGTGGAGGCTGTGGAAAAAAATTGAGAAGGTTTTGCACATTTCATCATGTACAATGATTACAAACCGAAGCATCTCAGAAGAAGAATAATAACTTTGAGAGGATTTGATAAGATTTAGAGTCGAAGTGACGGTCGAGTTTGGTTTGACTACAAAACTTTTTGTATAGTCAATAGAGAATATATATTGGTTCGTGTGAAAATTTGGTATTTTTTTGAAACTGTTGGATATTTTTTAAATTTTTTTCAAAATAAGTTTGCCGAGTGTCCTACGTTGGACACTCGGCAAAGAAACCCTTTACCGAGTGTCCACATAGGACACTCGGCAAACCAGACCCCCCCTCAAAACAACCCCCCCCCCCCCCCGCGCGCGCAGACCGCCCGGCCCCCACTCCCCTCCAGCGCCCCCCCCCCCCCCGGCCCCCTCCCTGCGCCCCCCGGCCCCCTCCCTCCAGCGCGCGCCCCCGGCCCCCTCCCCTCCCTCTCCTCCGGCGGACCCAGCGCCCTGCCGCCACCGCCGCCGCCCCCCCCCCCCCCCCCCCGGGGCCCTCTCCCTCCAGCGCGTGCCCCCGACCCCCTCCCCTCCCTCTCCTCCGGCGGACCCAGGGCGGCCCCGGCCCCCTCCCCTCTCCTCCGGCGGGCCCCTCCCCTCCCTCCCTCCCTCCGCCGCCGGTCAGATCCGGGCGGCTCGAGGGGAGGGGGCTTCGGAGGGGGCCAGATCAGGGCGGTGGCCGCGGATCGAGGGGAGGGGTCCTGGCGGCGGCGCGCCCCTGCCCCTCCCCCACCCCTCTCCGGCGGATCCGACGGCACCGACCCTCCCCTCATTGGATCCGGCGGCCGTGGGCCTCGGCGGCTGGAGCGCGTCGGCGGCGTTGACGAGGCAGGACAGTTCGTCCACCTCCACCACCGCCAGCGACGGGTTACAAGTACCCCTACTACTCCGAGCTAGGTTCGGTCGCCGACGGCGTCATGATGGTCGACGCGGACAACTTTTGGAATGTCGTCGACAACTTCTGGGTGCTGGCGGTGGTGGCTGTCGTGGCGGCCGGTGGTGGCGGAGCTGGTGGTGGTGGCGGCCGGTGGTGGCAGAGCTGGCGGTGGTGGCGGAGCTGGCGGCCGGTGATGGCGGCGGCGGCGTAACAGGATTTTTTTTATTTTTTTAAAAAATTGGATGCCGAGTGTTTTCTGGCCACTCGGCAACGACTTTGCCAAGTGTGCGACACAAAACACTCGGCAAATCCAGGTTTGCCGACTCGAAATTTGCCGTGTGCCGTTTGCCGAGTGTTACACTCGGCAAACGGTTCGCCGAGGGTATTTTGCCCTTCGCCGAGTGCTCCTGGCAGTCGGCAGTTTTCCTGTCTCCCGTAGTGGCGATAGGGCACAAGGTTAAGATGATCAGGGCGGGAAGCTGAAGGATGTGGTGCAGATTTAGGTGTGAAAGAACTTTGATTTCCACTTGTTTAGATCATATGGTTCAGGTTTACATTGCTAAAGTGGTGGTTATGCAATGAAAAGGTCATGATGGATTCTTGAAATGTCATGAAAAGGAAGAAGATAGTGTTAATCAGTTGGAATGTCATGGAAGTACTTACTTCCGAGACAGCTTGTCCGAAGCTATTTCATTATCAAAAGCAAATGTTGGTTTTAGCCAAAACATGTGCTTGACCTCACCCTCTAGACACACCGTGCCAACAAGCCGCTCCCACCGAGTCCATTATCCATGGCAAGTGGAGCTCTATAGTATGTAATTTAGGCTAATAGAGCTTCTTCCCTCCTTTATAACCAGTTGTTGAGAAATATTGTACATATGAATACGCATTGTTTAGGCCAGCAACTGCCGTCCGTACTCACCTAAATTGAACCAACCAAGATATGGACAAATTCCAATCTTACCAGCACAGCGGTTCTTTTGAAGACCGCAATAGCCATCTATATCGAGAACCACACATAGAATCGCTAGAGAAATATCGATGAGACCGTGCCCTGAGCCTAGAACATCATGAGCACTTCACCAGTGCTAGATTTTTTTTTAACGAACCCATACGTGTTTCATTGGTATAACAGAAAATACAAGACTCCAGTCCTGGGAGGCTATAGGCAAGAAAAGGAAAAGAAAAGAAAAGAAAACAGACTCGCCCGATTGGATTAAAACATCAACGCAGGTAACCACTCAACTCAAACCCGCCACACCCGACCAGTTGGGATGGGACGTCAGCGTGGCCTCACCACTCCACTCACCACGGCGGCATCCATCAACATTCACGCTCATATATTCGCCGAAAGCTCCAAGCGTGGCCCTGCATCGACAGGAACCGATAGAAGCGGACTGCACCGCACCGAGAAGGCCACCGCCATGCAGGACCCTCCGTTGTAGTGCCGCTGCAGCATCACACTCCACCTAACAGAATGATACCATCGAATCCGAACCTCTCGCAAGCTGCTTCGCAGTCGCCACCACGATAACACAACACGCGGGGGTCTCGCCACATCCGCCATTGGACTCCACTTCGCACTCGTCGCCTCGAAGAAAATACCGCGTGCGGGGGCCTCGCCACGCCCGCCACAGTACTTCACGTCACGGATCCATTTCTTTTGTCGCCGTCAGAGTGGTGAGCAATGTTGCCCCGCTCCACAAGATCTCCATCAATCAGCCAAGCCGCCGCCGCAGGACGACTTTGCCTCGTTTCTTCACCCGAGCAAAAGCCTCCGCCGCCATGTCAGCAAGCCAGAGAAGTCGTTTACGCTGTCTTCCGATGATGTACCGCACCGGGTAGTCCAGCCAAGCTAAGCAACCCGCTACGATCCGTTGCAATCCTAGTTGTCCCACGATGCTGTTGCCGCAAGTGCCGTCCTCCGACACAGTTCCACGCAGCACTGGCCGTTGCCAAGCAACGCCAGCGGCTGTGGTTCGCTGCAAGTAGCCAAGATCGACAACCATGCAACAATCCCTAGCCCCCACCATAACTGTTGTCGCCTCCACGTGACCTTAGCAACACCTGTCCAGCTTGCCACGCGGCGGAATTCCCGCCACCAGCTGCGGCCGCCCATGACCAATGGACCGGCAATGCTATAAACCGAGATGGGTATCTAGAGACGACGCCTCCAAGGAGAGCATGATGCCAATAGCACCGTCATCACTTGTCCAGGATCTGGACAAGGTTTTCACCCAGAGGATCCCATGCAGCAA
This sequence comes from Setaria viridis, assembly GCF_005286985.2. Classification (NCBI taxonomy): domain Eukaryota; kingdom Viridiplantae; phylum Streptophyta; class Magnoliopsida; order Poales; family Poaceae; genus Setaria; species Setaria viridis. The sequence goes on from NC_048264.2 coordinate 14,143,107, forward strand.
GGTTGTAGCTCAGACATGACGAGCCCAACGGGGAGAACGACGCCCTAGGGCGCCGCCGTCATCTCCACCAGCAAGCACGCCGGTGAGGGCTTTCGCCGAAGCATCCAAACACCTCACTGCACACTCACAGCTCGGCCAGTCCACATTCACGGCAACCCATCCGAGGTGGCATCGCCGCTGTGCCTCCACGTCGCCGTACCCCCACTCCTCGCACGTGGCCACCGTCACACCGCCTCACCATCACACGTCATCGGGCATTTCCTTGGGGCGTCAGCACCTTACACACGTGCCTCTCCGCGTGCAGCCTCCTCCACGTCGCGCGAGCCCCCACCAGCACCTAGCTGCCTCTCTCTCCAATCACCGCCTCCGCAATTCCCCAGTCGAGGAGAGGTAGCCGGACGCCGCCCATAGCACCACCTTAGTGCTGCCACCGCATCCCTGCGCCAGGCGTCCCTGCTGTGCCTCCATGGCATTGCTGGCACACCTTGCACAAGCCACTCCGACCGCAACACCACACCACCACCATTGAAAACACAGGAGCTGCCATGCCATGCAGGTGGGAATGAAGAATCCGCGGCCGCCGTCACTGCTGGCCCTGAGCTCGGACGTCACCGCCCGCAGCCCCTCTCCCTGCTGGGCCGCCGTCTCGCTCCTTGCTGCCGTCCCGCGGCCACCATGTCGCTCACCTAGTTGCCGACGAACCCACCGCACACGAGGCCCGGACACCCCAGCGGAGCATCACGCCCCAACGGCAGCCCAGTGGCACCCTCACCGGACCGCCGCCGGCCCCGTAGCATCGCGCCCCAGGGGCAGCCCGGCTAGCGCCCTCCACTACTGCAGACACGCCCACATCGCCCCGTGCCGGCCGCTGCCACGCACAGTCTTCTCGCCCGCGCCATCTCCTTGCCCCACGCCGGGGTGGCCGCCGCTGCCGCGCGCGGCCCCACACCCCGCGCTGCCTATCACCCACGCGCCCACCGTCCTCCACCCGAACCGCTGTCGCCATCGCATGACCTCGCTCCGCACCGCTCGTCGCTTGCCGGAAAGGGTCGTGGGCGGCGGATCTGGGGGCGGGAAAGCCGGATCCGCCCACGGCAAGGCCGGATCTGCCCACAGCAAGGCCGGATCCATGCTGCCGCCACTTTGGCGCGCCGCTCAGCCAGGGTCTCCTTGCGCCGCCCCACACCGGCCGGATTGCCCTGCCGCCGCTGCCATCCTCGGGAGCTGCACGGGCTTCCGGCGACCCCCTCCGGTGACGACGATGTGGGCATGAGAGGGGGGGGGGTTTGGCGGCGGCAGCTAGGGCGCCTCCTGTGTCTCCCTATGGCTCATGAATTCTATGTAAAACCGTCCCCGTGCTAGATTAAAGGACCGTCTATTTTAAAGAAGGTCACCATCAACTCCATCCAAACAATGATTTTACAATGGACATGAAACACATAACCAAAAGCCCAAAATCATCAAAACAAGATGGATAAGGGACCAAGATTAAATTAAAAATCTACCATCACCACCATCGTTGAAGGAGATGAGAAAAGATAGATATTTTATTTGGATCAAAACCTAAATACCTACTTTAGTCTGTTAGCTATTTGGGAAGGCAGATAATTGATCGTTGAGGCTTGTACTTAATACATCTTTGATTGGTGAGCATGATGTGTTGGCTAATATGACATCGAGTTTTATTTGGTTGGTGATGCTCTCAATTTTTATCACTCGCAACCCTTGGCAGGTTGCTGATACAAATACAATAAATCCTCTGCGGCGATGATTGTAGGGCGCAAAAGCTTGGTATCACTCTGTCGAGGCTCGACTGATTGCTGTTGAGAGAAACTGGCGGTGGCAGCTTTCATTTGTTACTCGTCAGGGGCGACATGAGTTGAAGCGAGCATTTTGCTTGCAAGTACAATCCCATCAAAACGCATTCGGTCGTGCCGCGCCGCCACGACCTACAGGCCACACCATGTGCTGTGATTCTTTGCAATTAGCTTGTGACACTAGCAGTCTTCCTAATACCGCTCATTCCCATATGCGCATGCCTAGTTGCTAACTGCAGCAAGTTTGCATGGGCTAGTCTAGCGAGAATGGAATGAAAACCAACTAACAAAACGAATAACTCTCATGTTGCTATGTGTATAAAGCTAGGGGGGCTAGGCTTCAGCTTATGGGCATGATCTCAACTCTCAAACAAGCATATATTGCCTTTCTCCATAGTCCATAGCCAGAGGCAAACAAAGAAAATGAGCGCAGTGCTTTACACAAGAAATACGTCTTAAGTTTGGTGAGTGATAACACAAGAGATGATGCAGGTGTATTGCCGTATTGGCGTGTGAATTATATAGCATAGCTGGCTGGCAATGAGCAAAATGCAAAACAATGTGGTGTCTCTTATGAATTAATTTTGTGGATTGAAGATCTGCTGATGTTAACTCGCATTGGTTTCGACTGCGTAAAACCGTGTGTAGAACAGAGAGACCACATGTAGATGTAAAGTCATCATATTTAGCGGTAGGTGTAAACCAATTGTGATGTCTGCATAATTTCACAGTGGCGGATGAGAAGATGGCTAAACAATTAATCTATGAATCTTTAGCTATTTGATGAGAAGGTAGAACATTGATCGTTTTGAGAAATGTACTTAATGTAATACAGCTGTGATGGTTGAGGATGACTGTTGGCTGCTGACATGACATCGAGTTTTACTTGAAAGCGATGCGTATGTATTTTGTTGGCGATGCTCAATTTCGCGATACTTGCAGATTGCAGGCATAAGAATCCGCTGCGATGATTGCAGGTGCAATCGACTGTTATCAGTCATCGCGACTCAGTGAGGTTTGATTGTTGCTCAGAGAAGCTGGCAGTTTTCGTTCGTTGCTCATCGACAGAGGGCATGATTTGCAGTGAGCACTTGGTTTGCAAGTACAACGCCAAGAAACACAGCAATTCAGCAAACGAGATGACCTCAGCTGGCCGGCCGGTCAGGGTCACCCCTCGCCGGTCGTTCTGCCGCACACTGCTGTCGTACCCATCCTGGGAGGGAGCCTCGCCGCCAGCATTGATCCTGGCTGAGGCAGGTCGCACCGCCGAGCACCTGCAACAGACGTTGGCCCATCGCTGCTGGTGCCGCGCGGCGAGACTAGGGAGACGACCACGCCATCGTCGCCCTGGGCTCACATGATACAGTACGATTATTCTTTGCAGTTACTCTACAATACTAGCAGTGTTCCTGATACCCCTCGTTCCTGTGCGTATGCCTAATAACGACTACTGATTGCTAACTGCATGCAAGTTTGCATTTAGTCCAGAGAGAATGGGGGTGGAAAACAACAAAGCAAATGATGACTCCTTGTGTTAGCGTTTTTCTATTCAAAGGGCCTAGGCAGCAACCTATGGGCATGACCTCAACTCCCCCGAAAAAATTCTTGTTTGTCATCGAAATTGCCTTATTTGCTACTGAGAAATTTTGTCATTCTTTATTTTCCATCGACTCGAGCGTCCATCCCTTACAAGTCATTGCCGTCAAGTTTGACGGTAACGATGTGAAATTGCACATGAAAAAATGATTTTGCCCTTAGATACTCAGGTAGGCATATATTGGTTTTAAATTTGCAGCATTTTTTTTCCTGCCGTGGCATGTCATTGTACAATTTGAATAGCAATGGGGACAATGGCTGTTTGGACACATCCATAATCATTAATTCGAATAATTTTTGCAAAAGATAATACTAGCTCCTCACGTGAGAGCATGAACCAGCCCATAATTGGAACATAATTGCAAGCATGAACCGGCACAATTGGAGCATAATAGCAAGCACTCATCCTGAACAGAGACCGCATGTAGATGTACAGCAGATGTAGATGTTAGCGGTAGGTGTAATACCAATTGTGTTGTCTGCATAATTTTACAGTGGTGGATGAGAAGATAGCTAAACAATTAATCTATGAATATTTAGCTATTTGACGAGAAGCTGGCAGGTTTCATTCGTTGCTTCATGCTTGTCAGCACGCAGGTCGCAGGGGCATGGTTTGCAGTGAGCAATTGGTTTGCAAGTACAACACCAACGAAACACAGCGATTCAGGAACGGAGATGACCTCATCTGGTCGGCCGGCGATCAGCGGGGTCACCGCTCACCAGAGGCGTTCCGCCGCACACTGTTGACGGGTACATCCTGTGTAGTGGTACGCGGCGATCGGAGCCTCACCGCCATTGCCCCTAGTCGAGGCAGATCGCACCGCGGAAACCCTGCGCACAGCCGTTGGCCCGCCGCCGGCGGTGCCACGGAAAGACTGGGGAGACGACGACCGTCATCGCCCAGGACTCACGCCGCACATTATGATTCTTAGCAATTAGTCTACGATGCCAGTGGTGTTCCTGATACCACTCGTTCCCACACATATACCTAACGTCTATTGGCAGCTAAATGCATGCAAGTTTGTATTTAGTCTAGAGAGAATGGGATGGAAACAACAAAACAAATGACGACTCCTTGTGTTGGTGTATTGCTATATAAAGGGCCTAGAGGAATGTTTCTTATTTGCCATCAAAAGTTACATCATTGTCTTATTTGCCACTGAGAAAGTTTGTCATCCTCATTTTCCATGGAAAGCATCTGTCCCTTATATATCATTGCCGTCAAGTTTGATGGGTAACAATGTGAAATTGCACATGAAAACGATCTTGCCCTTAGGTACTCAGGTAGGCATACATTGGTGTTAAATTTGCAGCTTTCTTTACCGTCGTGCCATGTCATTGTAAAATTTGAACAGCAATGGGAAAATAATGGCTCTTCGGACACATCCATAATCATTTATTAGAATAATTTTTGCAAAAGATAATAGTAGCTCCTCACGTGAGAGCATGAACCAGCCCACAACTGGAGCATAATTGCAAGCATGAAACCAGCACATAATTGGAGCATGATGGCAGCACTAATCCATCCATAATCCGCCAGGTCCATTACAAGTCTAAAGTACACGTCATCCAGCAATTTGTAGTGTCCTCATCGATGTATAAGTGGGTACGTAAGAGTCTAAAATAGCATTGAGAGTAGGCATGTACGTGTGGTACTTAATGGTGTTTTCTGGGTCAGTCAATTAAGCACTTGGCATGTCACATATATTTTAGTTTATTTCTTTTCATGTTTTCTCATTTTATTTTATCAAATTTCGAATCAATCTAATTATCCAAAACAAGTGGAACTTATATGTTCCTGTAGACAGGAAGAGAGACAATCAAAATACTAGGTGTGAAGGGTAATGAACGTGGGCGGATCGAAGGGGGATGGGGCTCCAGCCCCCAGGCGTGCAGCCCAGGGAGCCCCTGCAATTTTTGGACATTGATCAAGGAGAGAAAGAAGAAGAGAGAAAGGATGAGGGAGAGGAGGAAAAAGAGGAAGGACGAAGCAGACAAGCCCCCTAGCTTGCCAGCCTGCCTCCGCCACTAGTAATGAACACGTTGCTGACCCCTTCAAAAAGAAGGTGGATGGGTCACTGAATTTGGGAGAGTTTCTGACTAGTAAATATATTTCGTTGCTCGAGGAGATGCAAATTACAGTACTACAAGGCCTAAGATCAAAGCCTTTCCGAACCATTCAGTCCTCATGTACATTGGAGAGCAGGCCGAAAAAGTGATCTCATCGCCAGCGTCAATCGATCTATCCGGCTTCTAGCTCCTCGAGCGGCCTCTTTGGCACTGGACGAGTGAGGGAACATCGACGCCCAGTGTTGTCGTTTGTCAATAGGATAGGTGCTATGTTGTAATTCTATCTTACATATTATTAAATCAAGCAATCGTTTCTGCCTTAATTTGTGGTTTGGTCTGAATTTCATTGATAGGTGGACTCGATCTTTAATTTATTGTAATTTCCATCTTTGATATGGGTCAGACCTTGAGTTCGTTTACTCGCGAAGTTTCGCTTCATGTCCGTTCCTTTCCCGTCCGCGCCTCCCTCTCCGCGTCCCCATCTTGAGTCCCAACCCGTCGGTATGCCCCGCCCAGATGGCACCTTCCTTCCTCTCCGCCGCCCTGCGTCCGCAAGACCCTTTCTCCATCACTAAAGGACTATGCCCCTCCCTCTAGCCATGTGGCCCCTCCATCCCTACCGACCAGCAGGCCCTTCCTCCCGTCCCTCCCTCTCTCCCCGTCCGCACCCGGCCATTGCTCCGTCCCACCCTCTCTGTTGTTTCCTCCGTTCGTTGCACCTCGCTCCATGCCGCTCCACACTTGAGCCTTCTCTGTCCCCATCCGCGTCGCGCTGCACCTCTCCGTTGTGCCGATAGGTGGGCCGCAGCCCCAAGGACCAAGGTTGTTGCTTGCCCACCGATGAAGCAAGCATGAAATCAGGCAGCGGTGCCACCACTCCTCGTCATTGTCCATTGCGGCCTCAGCGCAACATGAGGCCCCAGAGGAGGATGTGCCCGCCATAGCCATTGTGGTGTTGGTTTGGACGGCAAGAGCTGGGCGAAAGCTAGCGCGGCACTGCACGTTGGATAGCATGGAACAGGTCCCGACTTGCTATGACCAAAGGTGTGGACGAAAATTTCTCCCGATATATATATATATATATATATATATGCTAAATAGTACCAGACTCCGCTGCCGGCACCTATCTCCCTATCGTTGGCTTTTTTAAAGCTTTTTCTGTGTTTTTTTACCAGCTCGATCTCACCACGTTGCGAATAGATCGTGGGTCCACTACCCAGATGCGGTTTCGCCAGTTTCGGCTCTGTAGCCACTGCCTACCCTTGAGTCCTTCCGTCGCCGCCTCCCTTGCCGTCGATGCCGCGCAGCCCCGATGCGTTCCCGCTGGTGCAACCGACGCCATGCCGTTTGCCGACCTTCGTGCAAGCGGGGTGTCGCCGCCACCCCTCGCCTTTTCCTGCGCATTGACGCCGCAACAGCCTTCCGGCGTTAGGTCTTCCAATTATCCTCGGCCGCCCGATTCTCTGCGCATTGACGCCACCGGCGAGGCCCTCCACCGAATTGTGCTTCTAACCTCAGCTCGTCGGCAAGCTATCTTCCAACCATTCTCCCAATTAGATACAAGTAATCAGATGATGAGGTTTCATGTTTTTTTTTGTTGGGATTAGATCTTGCATTACAAGGCTTAATTTCTCATATCTTCTGATTTTTAATCGCAATAGCTGCGGCTTGCAGGAGGGTAGCGGCTGTAGGCTAGCAAGGATGCGGTAGCAGCTGTGGGGGTGCTCATCACTTGCATCGGCAGGTTTGGGAGGATGAAGTTCCTAACGGAAGAGGAACTAGAGAAGCTCAAGGGTCGTGGACGAGGTTCCTGAGGGTGGGTTCGACAATAGCTTTGTATCCTTTGCCTACCTCTAGATTCTCCGTGTCCACTGCAGGACCCTACCTGCTTGAGCTCTTCAGCTCCATCCTCAGCCTTTCAGATCGTGTGATGGTTCTGACCATGATGGGCCCTCTAATGGATTCAGGTGAGCTTATCCATCCCCACCCATGTGTATTCAGGATTGCTAAATACAGAGTACATTCTCTAATTCTAAATTAGAAATGCTAATTAGAATAAGCTGTGTGCTAGAGAAATCACAACAACGCCGAGATGAAGCACTGCAGGTTTTGTTTTTCCATATCCTGATTTCCTTCTTTTACTCTACAAGTGATTTTTCTATATATTCATAATTTCCTTGGTTTGTGCTGCTTGTTTCCTGTAGCCATGCAATTAATTATTTTAGGATTATCTCATAAGAATATAATCATACCTTTCATTTCCTGAACTAGCTTTAGAAATGTTGGAAATTATTCATTTTTGACAATGTTATATAAATCCTTCGTAACATTGGAGATTATTCCTGACCTTTGCATTGCTCTTTTATTTTTTGGCAACAATTGAGGTGGAGGTGAGCTTAATTGCCTAGTAAAGCTAGCATGTTTTATAACTTTATGTCCATATGAATGCTACTGATTTTCTGTGAGCTATACGGCACGCCAGTGTATTATCAGCTCATCTTTAACTAATGTTCCAAATCAATGCCATCACCGTTGTTTCTTGAATGTTGAAAATGCTCATTAGTGATTTGCTTAAATAAAACTCATTCAAGTATTCAACATGTTTACTTTCATAGACGAAAACTATATCTGATAAGGTTTCTTTCATGAAAAATTACTTTTATTCAGATTGCATAATGATACTATAGTTTTAGATTAATTAGAATAATAATAATAATTTGCCAGAACTAGGGTCACTTATATTTTATTTCCCTATACTTGAATGAATGTTATCTTCATCTTAACATTAGCATGGTATCCTGAAACAAATATTAGAGCTAATGCCACCGCTCCTAAGACATATATACTGATTAGATTTGCCAATCCAAATCTGCCAGCCTGCTAGGTGCAGACCTAGTTAGTTTGATTGACTGATATTAATATGTTTGGATCAATATACTTTGCTAATCATTCCAAATGTTCTGAAGCTTTGGACTTCCAAACATTGTGAAATTTTTTTGGTGGGAATTAAGCTTTGGACTAATTTTTTTTTTGGGGGGGAGGGGGGTTGTTGTGGCAACTTCACCTACAACAAATCATGCCAGATTTGTGTAGTCTCTGAGGAATGTATTGTGCTTACTATACGAATTTTGTGTTCCTCATATAATTTTATTTGTTAAATGTTACAATTTTACTGTTCCTCATTTCAGTTTCTTAATATGCAACAGCTCTGATTCTGACCTCCATCGTGGTGGAAGTTGCTTCAAATCAACGGTATTTGGGCCCTCAAATCAGCCTGTCGTTTGAGTTTTGCTGCCAGTAAATCGTGCAATGAATCCATACAAATTCAAGGATGGCTAATCCCCTCTTCCATTCATCTACGTTGATTTATATTTTGGTTAAGATTACAACAGCATAGTGGAAGTACTTCGCATTTGCTGGTACTGAAGCTATATTAATAAAGAAATTTCCGATGCTATTAGCCTTGCCAATAGTTTTGGTGCAATATACTAATCCTATTTCCAATTCTAACTTTTACACCCGCATCAATTAGTCCTAAAATCTTCCCTTATTCAAAAAGTTCAGATAAAATACTCTTATTCAGAAAGTTCAGATGCAATGCAAAATGGTAATGTTAATTATTCTAAGAACTCCTTTTTTATTTTATTTCAGTTTGCGCATGGGTGCCATGGCTACTTCCCTGCAAAGTCACTGCCATCACCCGCGACTACCATGGTAGCCTTCTACTCGTACCTAAGAAGGTAGTAATTTTTGATCCATTATGTTAAGAAGCCCAGAAAACTGGCAAAGGCTTATTAATCTACATGGATTGAACCTGCTATTGTAGGGTCATATTGGGCGAGTGACCATTCTGATGAGTCATTATCTATCTATTATATATGCGTTGTTCTGAACTATTTCCATCTTCCTGCAGCTCCAAGGTAACATTCGAGCAGATTGCTCAAAACAAAGAAGCTTGAGTTTTGATTGCATTGTGAAAGACATCCAAACAAGCTGTTAGATGACGGTGAAGGCTGAAATAGCTCTAGGGAGTGTAGAAAATTCATGTTAGTGTGATGGTTCATGTCCTTATGAGACATCCATTTGTATGCCTATAATATGACCCTGTTTCATATGGCACGATTATGGATCCCAAAGAAAACATATGCTCATGTGTCATGTAGGTGAAGGCCAGAGTAGGCATGTGGCTTATTTGCTTTACTTGTATGCCAATCACTTGTTAGATTGTAGGTTTAAGATCTGTAAATTATTTCTATACTTAGTTCTATAGATTTTTTGGATCCTAATCCTTTGTTATTTTATTCATATAATTAGCTCTCTTGATTTTTGGAGGTTTGTAATTTTTTAGTTTTTATACCATTCATTCATCTTTTCTAGATTTTCTATGATTTTTATTCTGTATAAATATATTACTACTTCGTGTTGAATGTATGCGTCAGATCTACACGCATCACAAATTGCGATAATACGCTGAGCAAGTTTAACGTGTATTTTTTTCTAACATGTACTTACCTAATAATATGTTGAATAAAGCACTTACAAATGTCCTACAAGTATAAAACCAAATGTCCTACAATTATAAAACCAGAACCCTTGAGACTCGAGTGAGAAAAGCAAAGTACGTAATTGTTAGGATATGCAGTATCAAATGATGACACCAGTACTTCATTAGGTATTGATTTTGTTATGGAGAAAAACTGGACATGGGGCGCACAGGTCCGGTGCCTAGAGAAAAGAAAAAAATAGAGTTGGATGGAGAACGTAGCCACGTGAGGTGCTCAGCTGCACTGAAAAAAAATGGGTGTTGGTCAACCTATTGCACGGTGCAAAAAGAATAAACTGGGGGTGGGCTCGCACTGGAAGCCTCGGGCACATGGTTGGGGATGCGGGTGCGAGGAAAACCGGACGCCCAGGTTCGGTGGCGAGCAAGCGCCCGGGCGCTCGGTGCGCCTCAGAGGAGGGCTCGGGTAAGGAATAAGCTATTTCGTACCAGGATATTGAATAGCGGAGGCATATGTATATTATATACACGTGTGTATTATATATATATATATATATATATATATATATATATATAATTTCTACCTCGAGGACCGCGAGCATGCTCGCATGTAACGAGTCACGTGCCACGTGTCGTGAAACCTCTCCTATGCCTTCCAGATTCCTTGATTTTCTTTCCTAGATCGTCACCGCCATCATTATGATTTTCTTGAAAAGAAAAGCAACCAGTTAAATTTCTATTTTTTTATGAGGCGGACAATTTTTTAACAATAAATCAAGATAGATCATATTTGGCCTAGCCCACTAAAACCTAGTGTGCCCCTACATGGGCTACAAGCCTACCCACTTAGGCACGTGCCATATATTCTCTTTGGGCCAAGTTCTCCTCCCACCCTATTTTTAGTTCCAAGCGATCTCATCCATCGATTCCAATCCGACGACTCATTTATTAGACACCGACCAAAAACGGCAGCCGGCCCTGAAACCCTAACCATTTATCTCCTCCCCCTCTTCACTCTCCACCTAGAGCTGCACTGAAAGGGCGACAACGTGGAGCTTGGTGCCTGAGTGCATGGAGAAGGGGTGGCGCCCCCACGAGCCCTCTCGTCGAAGTGAGTGTGCAGCGGAGAGGGCATGCGGCTCCATCAAGGTGATTCACGGAGGCGGATCGGTGATGTTTGCACGGGAGAAGCTCCCATGGCGACAGGCCCGATGCCCATCAGTTCCACGACGGCGGCAGCTGCTCCGATGGTGACGACGGCTACCCCTATGGAAACAAAAGCGCACATGAGCCCACCAGCGATGGCGTGGCATGACACGGCAAGGACGAACACACATGTGGCAACTGGTGCAACACTCGAGTTCTTTGTGCGCAAGGATGGCTCTTAGGTAGGTCTTCCCACCTCCTTTCTCTCCTAGGTTAGGATTTGCACTTAATTTGGGGAAATTTCTAGGAATTTTGGATCTAGGGTTTTGGATTTGGGAATCCAGGGATTTCGGTGATTTGCGATTCCCCTCCTCCATCTCTAGACCGATACCCTAGTGTGCTAATTCCGCATGAAAAATATGATCCATATACTAATTTGCAAGTGATTAACACTAATTAGAGGGTAATGACAGCTTATCCGAAACCCTAGTGCCTGATGTGTGCTAATTGGTCATGAATTGCATAAACTAGATGCTAATTTCAACTCAACTCCTTGAGAAAATTTCTTGTTTGCCATAGAAAATTATATCTGTGTTATTTACCACTGAGAAAGCTCCTTATTTTCTTCCAACTCAAACGTATGTCCCCCACATGCCATTGCCGTCCTTCCCCAGTTCCCCAGTTTCTCTCCTTATTTTCTTCCAATTTTGAATGTGAAGTTGCACATCAAAAGACGATTTTGCCCTTATGTTCACACGTAGGGACCGGTGTTAAATTTATAGCGTTCTTCTTTTCCTGATGCCGCCGCCCGTGGCATGTCATTGTACAAGCAGATTGACAAGCCCATGGGCCGATCGCTCCGTCTCCACGGCCCGCTCAATCCCCTCCAGCATGCGACGCGGCGCTCCGCGAGAAGCGCGAGCACGCGCGCACGACACGAGTCGTGCGCTCGTGCGCGTCGCGAAATCTGGCTTCCGGATTCTTGGTTTTATAGATCATCCTCGTCATCATCGGCCAAAGGAGGAAAAAAAAAAAGGCCAGTCAAGGAGATTTCTTTCGAGAAGGAATGGGAATCGGAGCCCCATCCGCCAACCCGAAGCCGAAGCGGTGCCGATTGCCGAAGCCGCAGCGCAGAAATCGAAACGAACCCCTCGCGACTCGCGAGAGCGAAATCCGGCAGCATCACCGCCGCCATCTAGAAAAGCAGAATCCATCGCCGCCCGCCCCCATCGCTTTTCTAGCAGTGTACGTATTCCACCCGCCGCCAGCAAAATCCATCTGCTGCGGAGCGGTTGCTTTCTCTCGCCACCAACCACGGCCGGCGTCCGTCCCAGGTGAGGAGGAGAAGAAAACCCCAGCGCGGCCGCCCCTCCCCCGGGGTTCCTCGACGCAACCACCCATCGCACGCGCGCGATCCATCTCAAGTGCGAACCCTTCCCCAGTTCCCATCCCCCTTCTCTGTTTACTTGCTTCCCATCGTACGTGCCGGGTCTTCTGTTCTGCTGGGCTAGATAGCTCCTCGCTTTCCTTTCGTTTGTTTTTTTTTCACACTGCCAATTTTTTTAGGGTTTACGATCGTTAGTTTCCCGGCAATCACTCCCCGATTCATCTGAAAAATAAGTCGCACCACGGCAGTCGTAGTGGATGATTTGGTTTCATGTGGTGCAGGCGACTCGATTCCTGCTCCCCGTCACAACCATTGCCCCCCTTCCCTTTCCTTGTTGCCCTTGCGGATTTCGCGGGTTGCAGATTTTGGTGTTCTGCGTTGCAAATATTTTAGTTTAGTCGGAACAATTTCCACAATTTAATCCGGCTCGTATCTTGCGCTCCTTTTTTGTCCGGCTGAACTCAGCAGCGCTGTGTCACATCACTTTTGTACTTTTTTTGTACTTGCTGTGGTCCTCTTGGATAGCGTAGCATTAGTTAAATTCCCCACTTCTTTTATTCGCCTTTCTTCGAATGGGATATTCTTAACTTTCTTCGGTTAAACACCGGGTTTATTTTGACTCGTGGTTGTACTGTTGAAGATAATTTTGACTTTGTGCAGCATCTCTGTTTTTTTTACATAATTAATTAAAGCTAAGCCTTAAGGCTGGCCATTTTTGTAATGCGCGGTTGATTGTCTTCTATATATGCATACAAGTCTCTAGCATGTATTAACAACCAATTACTCCCTCTGTCCTACAAAGACAGACTGTTCGTTTAGCTGCTTTCAAAACTTGTTCGTATAATTTTAAGACCATCCAACAAAGGTCCTCATAATACATTCTAGTCCAGTTAACGAATTGATCATTTACTTCTACCATTGATGCCCGAGCCAGACTCGCTAAATAAGGAAGACTAATAGGTCCGACAATTACTGCAAGCGTGCATGCATAATTAATTTTACTTGGTAATCATTTCACTTGTGTGCTTGTGCAAGGTCTGTCAGAATGAAGTGCAAGGGGCCTGCGCTGTCGTTTAGACAGGATGCTGTTGGTGACATGGCAGGAGCGATCTTCATGTCCAACACCCTCACAAGAGAAAAATGCTTCCAAGCGAGCATTTTCGGCCTACCATTGGAGTATGAACCCTTTGTCAGCAATGTCAGAAAAGGGATGCCTTTGTTTCTTTTCGACCATACTCTGCGTAAGCTTTACGGAGTCTTTGAGGCTGCTTCGGACGGAGGGCTCAATATTAATAATGCCGCATTTCGGTCAACACAACGCTCATATCCTGCGCAGGTAATTTGCAGCTAATATGTGCCTCTTGGTTAATCCTAGTTTTGTAGGCTCAGGTCTCATTAAACAGCAATGCCTTCTGAGTTCAATTTCTCCTTAAGTGTCCATTTTCTGAATATATGTATGCATATGACATGTGAAAGTGGCTATGATAGGTTGAACTTGCTAAACTAAAAATACTGCAAGCTTTGTAGGACCAGGAAGGCAGGAACTAAACCTCCCGGCACTACAAACCTTGTGTTTTTTCTTGTTATTACTAGAATTGTAATGCACCTTTCACTTTTGTAGGCAGAAGGACATAGGAACAGAGAACCCAAATTGCTTTTACATTTTCTGGTTTTTTCACATTAGATCAGCTAACAGACTTTAGAGCTCTGATCATACTGAATTACAATCTAAAAAAAACTATTCATGCAGTTTTGAGTTGTTATTTTCCACCCCAGGTTCGCATCAATATTATATGGAAGTGCAGGCCACTAAGTGAAGATGAGTTTTCCCCTGCCATAGAAGACAACTACTATCTGCCAAGGAAGTTCTACTTTGACCTTTCCTACGAGCAGGTTTGCTGTACTATTGCTTTGTACTATATAATGTTACAAATGTTACCTTCTGATTGCACAGCTAAGACAATTGAAACTTCTACTGACTTGCAGGTTGTTCGGCTATATGAGTTGTTTGACGACAGAAGGGTACAGCTGCCTATTCGTGACTATTCAAAAAATGAGAGTTCGGAAACAAACCGCTCTAGCAAAGGGAGGCAGGACAAAGAAAGCCTGACTCCAGATGTTCCTCGTTCCATTGATCAATCACGCCTTTTGGTTCCCAACATTTCAGAAGTTGTTAGAAGATATTCTACTGCTACAAGCATGCACACAGATTTACCACTTAGTGTTGAGGCACACCCAAACATGTCTATGCCCATGGGAACAGAAATTGGAGCCCAAATTGCTTCCATCCACAGACGCCATGACCGAATCGAATTCCAATCGAGTGAGCTTTTCCCAGCTCCTGTTATGACAGATGCTGTTTCAACTCAAGTATCTGCACCTTGCTCTCAAACTTTTAGGCACTACCAGTTGGTTGCAAAGCAACCATATCCATTACCACAAGAGTATCCACAAAGTATCTTACCTTCTGGATGTACAACTCAGGACCCAACTGAAGGAGCTAAATTTACTGCAAATCAGTCATATCCATTATCTAGTGGTTATTTGCACAGTGGCTTGTTAACTTCTGGATATGCAACTCAGAATTCAACTTACAAAGGCAGGACTCATTTGAATCCAACTCCATATGGCCATTTATATACTGATTTGTCTCTGTCTAATCCACAAAGTAACTATGAAGGTCATTGTGACATCTGCTTTAACCAAGGACGCGCCAGTGCACATAATAATGACATATATGAGTGTGAGCGTCAGCGTTTCAGCGAAGGAACACCTGCGAAACTAAGCTTACAATGTATTCCCACATACCCTGAATTTCCTGAACGCAATGGGAAAATAGTACCAGCAATTGATCAGAAAAGGAATTCTGCTGATTGCATTCAGATCCCTGATTGTGATCAGATGAGATATGGAGGTCCCCGTAGTGATGCTTCAGATTCTTCAGATCTTGAAAATGATGTTGATCCACGACATACACAACAATTTATAAGAGCTGAAAGCAACACAAAGGATCGGTGTAGCCCTCCACAAAGAAGTGTTTTTTCTCGCTTATCACTGAACAAGCAACTGACATGCCAAGAGGCCGCAGGTCCTACACTCGACCAATTGGTTTCTTCTCTTTCTCAGAAAACAGAACAGTGGAGCTACAAGAATAGACCAATTGCAGATGGTCTTGTCATCCCATTGATAGGGGAGGAGGCTATGGACCATTCTCATGCAGAGCTGAATCTACCAAGTCAACTAGAGCTACAAGAAGAAGAAAAAGAAGAAGAAAGCATAGAACCACAAGTTCCCTTATACAACTTCAAGAGGCGGAGTGAAGCAAGGAAGGTGGATGCAAATTTAATAAAGGAAATCAGCGGGAAAGCAAAGAGAAGAAAGCTTGTACGCCCTTCCTTAGAAGAAACCAATGCTTCTACAAACGTTGGAGAACTTGAAGGCACACAAGACAGAAAACAACACCATCTGGAAGTTAGTGAAAACCAATTTGACATTGACCTAAACATACCTGCTCCATCAGAAGCTACTGATCCAGTGGAGGAGGATTACAGAATTGCAGTGTGTCCTAGTGTTATCAATGCACCTTTCAAAATAGATGCAAACAAGCCAAACTCAGATGTGATAGACAACCAAAGAACAAGATCCGCCTAGTGCATCTGCACAAAAGATTTCAATTGATTTTAATGTCGTGGAGTTGAATTCAATGGATGAATTGAAATTACAAACAATTCTTGATCAGGCTTCCTTGTTGCTGCTAGCACTTGGTAAGATTAAAAGTGGGAAGCCCAACAACTCTGAAGCTAGGTCAAACGTTTGCAGTGAAGACAGGAAAGTTAACATGGCGGTAAACTCAGATGGGGGACACCAAATCTGAGTACAATTTACAGTGGCAACAAAATGGGAGCTGTCCATCTTGATTGTAATATCTATGCAAGCACAAGATTGAAGTTTATACGGGCAACTAGTGCCCATAGTATGTGTAGGGATGGTTTTATCTTTCTCATGGTAACATTTCGTAATTTTGGGGAAAATGGGATATTTCTGGAAGGGTGACTGCTACTATCATATACCACCACTTATGATAGAAACTTGAAACACCAACTTTGGCCAAAGACGATGACATCTATGTTAACCATGGAGTCATGTTCTTGTTTAATGATAAGATTCTTTATTTTTCTGTATATCCATTTTTTATGTGTGTTTATTGCCGCGTGCCACTGCAGTTTTAGTGACAAGAAATTCATGATATTTTTCTGCCCAGATGGCGTTGAAATGAACAACTTTTATAATTTTTTTAAGGCCAACACATGTTATTCCAAATTACTGTAGCTTAGCTCACATAATTTCTTAGCATCAACATATTATTTACATCTAATCAGGCAAACCGAACATGACACAAGTGAAATGAAATCATTGCTCGTAGACCAATGACACAACAGATGATCAACATTTGAACACTATCTCGTGGAGATTTGCCCTTTGTTTTCTTCTACCTATTTCTCCTATGCTACGTCAGAGGACATCTTGTTTCTGTACAGCTTCTCCGAGGAGATACAACAAGATGACTGTATGTACATTACAATTCACAACATGCTCATCATCTGACCGAACCTCCTGGGGTTGTAGGACTTGGGGGCGTCCTTGGGATGACAAACCGATCGATAATGCGCACCGAGCTAATCGGGTCCGGGCCTGAGGCGGACCTCCATTTGCTTGGGAACCTCCTGGTGTAGCTCATCTGGAGTGGCGGCTTGGGTTCCATGTCCCAGTCTGGATCCAGCATCCAATCTTTTGGCACCTGATTCATTTACGATATTGAGTTATGTATGACAATAACACAGTTGTTTCTATGAAAAATATTAGTCTTACCTTGTCCACAGCCAGGGTGAAGACTTCAAGGTCTCCATTCTTCTTGATATGGAACCGTGTGAATGCCTTATAATTTGCTATGCGCAGTGAGGAGAAGGCCTCATCGAAATGAATATGGAACCAGTTTATGCATACATATAAGTAGCTCCCAAACACCAGTGATACGACAGGTGTTGACAAGACCCAGAAGTACAGGAAAACACAGACGTAGTAGATGATGGCACCTCCCCGGGGAAGGGACTCTATACCCTTTTTGCAGATTGTGCTTCTAGTTACTGCCATGACCTGAAAGAGCGTGTAGATGGCATAAGTGGATAACGATACCAACCATCAGAAAGGATGTCATTGCAGTTTACAAAGATGAAAGAATAACCTCTGGGATGTCGAATGCAGACATGAGGTACTTAATACATGCAGGGTAAAGCCCAAAGGTCCACTGCTCAAGACGAGCGCGAAGTCCTGTGGGGTCAGGGAAATGCTCGCCTTCCACTTTGCGATACCATTCATAAAGGGTATGGTAGCCTAAGAACAAGCAAAAGAACAAACTTTTTAACATTGTGGATGAAGATAGGAACATAATAACACATGAGAGGCCGCCACAAAGAATATACAGCGGTGTAAACTATTACACTATACAGAGGATATAGGACAGGTGATGAAAAAAGGATCAGCCATTACTATCATGTCACTCTCCTCCAAAATGTGTCCCAGCTTTTTTAAGTAAAAATGTTTATTCACGTAAGAATTAAAGCTGTAGTTCCTGAGGGACAAAGCCAGTGCATGGGCATTCAAAGATGGATCACTTTCTTTAAAAGGAATGAGCACTTTCTTGTGCACCTGTCACACTATCATCTGATACTTAGGATGCAAGGTCACAAGAGTTCAAGCAGAGGACATGCGAATGATACAAGTGATGATGCATGTCAAAAGAAACAAAAAAGGGACCAACCTGATGTTGCTAATAAATGGTTGCGGATGCAGATTTCAATAGCTAATTCCATAAGTAGCATCAATAGCACTGCTGAAGTTATATGAGCAGCAGCATGAAGAAAACCGAGCAAAGCACGTCTCCTACGTGATAGTTTTGTGGGTACAAAGAAAAATGATACCATCAATAAAGTGACAACACCAGCTAGGGATACATAGGACCTCTCTAGAATCTCAAAAACAGCATTCCACATTGCAATGAAGAAACCATTGACACGACCAGCCCAGGAGTCCTCATGTAAGATGTGAAACGAGTCACACTGCATAGACAATATATTTGCATCAGGCCACAAAAACAGTAACTGAATAGTTTATTAGTGCTTGTGCAACACCCATAGATTATTAAGTAGTCTTTTGCTAATTTCTTTTCATTATATGATCTTTGCAAATCCCCAAATTGGACAAAAACGTATCCCCATTTGTTGGTTCACAGAAATTTGTGGGAGAGCAGCAAATTTATATAACTTTAGACCACTTGTATTAACACACACAAAAACAACATTGTGTAAACCCTACTAGAAATGTGTGGCTCAGAATATGTCTAAGATACCCTTGGAGACAGGCACATGACCTGGCTGGTCCTGTGAACACATAAACCACTGATTACAGGATGGCAAAAGTTATCAGAGTCCTTAAGTATTCTGAATATTATTTGCCATCCTTAGTGTCAAGCTGTCAACTCTAAGTAGCAGTCATAACCATAGATGAACTTGTACCACCAAGAAGAAAGGGACCATGTAATAATACATATGAGAACACTATTTTCATGCATTCTAGAATTTAGCATTTATGAATGTGAAAGCCAAATGAATTTTTAAGCTTTACTTTACCCTAAGAATGGCAGTTTTCTACCAAGAACTGTACAGTTCATAAAGAGAAATTTATCTAGAATCTCTCACCTGTGGAAACATTGAGAAAACCAGTACGAAGTACACAAAACCACCAATAACATCAAATTGCCAATTTTTCCTCCGGAACTTCAAAATATTACCAAGCGCAATCTGGAGAGACAAACAACGAAGAAAAGTCAACTTGACAACACAAAACCCTCAAACAACATGGCCAATCAAACGCTGCTATCAAATGAACTAATAATAAGGTAAAAATGTAAGAGTAAACCTTACCTTGCTAGAATCATTATAAGAAGGATATGTAGACTTTGTTTCATACTTGTTCCCATAAAATACTCTGAAGTTCTCAAAGACATGTGTTGGATGCAAAAAGGCCCCACCACAGCCATTTACAAGCAAGTGCTGTACATGAACCGGTTCTTTTGAGTCGATGCAAGAATGTCGCATATAATGGTGCAGGTCCCCAGCCATCCGCAGTTTGCATCTTCCCCTGAGGTACTCTCGTATTAAATATGTGACATTTGTTCCAGTGTTATCACCCCAGTACCAATCTAGGAGCCAGTTTGGTTCATGAGTAATAACAATTACAGAATCACTTTCACCGACCTGCATACTTCCAGTGATAAATATGAAATCACTAAAAAACACGTCCTGTAGTCTTCAATGTTTTCTGCTTATGATCAAAAGATCTTCTAGTAACGTGCTACTATTGCACCCATCAAATTTACACAAAAAAAATGCTGACAAAAAGAAGATCAAAGAATGAAATTACCTTCTGTCGACACAACTCCGCAAAAAACTTGAACTGGTAGACATCAATGTCGCCATGAAGAGCTTGGTCAAGGCCAAAAACCCACCAGCCATTGGGAAGCTTCAATGCAAAATAACTCTTCTTCTGAGGTAGGAACCACCCACCCAACCAACTCTTATGACAGATATACCTCATGAACGTGTGTAGTCCATCAAACCAATCTGTTCATGGCCATGTAGGTTCAGTCACTCAGATTGTTTTGAAACATCAATCCACAAGGATAAATTTCGGAAAATATGTTTTGACATTTCCATGTTAACACATCACTGGCATAACACATTCGCAAATAGGCAAATAACAACAAACATAAACAAACATTGTTGCACATATTCGCTCAAAAACATCATTACACATGATTATATTGCATGCTTCTATAGATGGCGATAATTACCATGGTTTCCGGGAATCATAAAACATTGTGGTCCACGATATCGCCTGAGCTCAGAAACACCAAGAGGAAGTTCAGGCTTCTCCAGTGCAATATGTTCAGGCTTATACCAAGCAGGAGGCTGGAGAGCATATTCAAAAGGGCAGAAAAAACGTCGTTCGTATGAAAATGAGGATGGGTTTGGATATCTGCGGATATAAGCAAGGGAAACTTCCATCATATAGGTAAACAAAATAACAATGGAACTTATACTAGCAAGATATTAATATAGCTAAAATGACAAGAATCAAATCAGCTTTTACTGGTTATTGAGTAGTCAGCATTAATTAGAAACATACGCAAGGTCTCCACCAATGAGTAGCAGTTGTCCACGTGGAAGTGTTAGCCTTGAATCATCAGATTTTATGACTAACGAAGGTTGAGCAAGTAATCGTGCTACAGAATATGTAGAGTTGCCACCATCGCCAGTATCTGCAATGAAGTCAAACCAGAGCTCATCTTTTTCATCAAGATGATCATACAAAAGGTCGTGGCTGCTCGCTTCATCAGGAGTTTTATTCATAGCAGCCTGGTCAAGGTCAGGAAAAAATTGTCAATAACTGCCTTAAGACAACCATAGACTCAACCTGCTAGTGCAAAAATAAATCCCAATTTGCAAAGCAATACATAAATCAGTTGTGATTTTAAATCACTATTGTTATGTGCCTATCACGGAAAGAAATACACAAGCAGAAACCATGGAAAACGGGCACTATGAGGAAGCAAAGAACTGATGTACCTGCATCATACGCATGTCAAATCGACCAACAAAGAGAGTCACAGATATCATGAGGTCGAAGACAGTTTTAAACAAATCAGTTGATGTCCTGCAGAACAAATTGCCAACTTGTAAGTAACTTTTTCCATATCAAGTGCATTATAAGAACTTATGTATTGACTAATAACATACCCAGAGTACCAAGGAACCATGTCCTCAAAATCTGGTTTCAACTGTTTCTTCAATTTCTCATACTCTGAAATTGTCAAGGGATGAGTTAAAGCCCATCTGCACATCAAAACAGAGAGAGAGAAATGTGGAATGAGTCCAAAAGTAAACCAACAAAAACAGATTTCAGTTTCTGTTATTCACCAGCAATTATATGGTTGTACAGTAAACTATTCGGGCACGTTTATCACCTCTTTGATTGTCATGCACATAGCAACTAAGGTGATACCGTGATAGGTACCAAGTGCGAAGGGCCCTAATTTAGGAGGTAATAACATGAGAACACTGTAAATATGATTTCACACATTTAGTTGCCTCATCGACTAATCAGTATGCAGAACCTGATTTACTAAATAATGTGCTCTTTGAATTTGTGCAGACCAGGAGGATGCAGAACCTGATTTACTAAATAATGATATGAGAATATGTACTCCTATGATGATGTTATTGCACCACAAACAGAAATATTGTTCTAGTAATATTCATAATGCAACCAATAGGTGATAAGCTGATCCCAACGCCTCCAGTAAGAAATTCATCAAAAAAATTCTTGTAGAAATGGGCAAGGCTGAAGTGCTCAGATAGTTGACATACCCAGTTGAACGCTCTACGACATAATTGGCAATGTAAAGGCCAATGAATGTAGCCCACAAAGAGTAGACTGGTGAAATTTCATTGGAGGACCCAGATCCATTGGAAGACAACTGGACCAGACAAAGAAAAGAAAAAACTTAAAAATGAAAGAACAAAGATACTCATGTAAAGATAAACAGAAGGTATAGTAATACTAACTTCTCCATAAATGGCCCATTTAGAGAGAAGAGGGTAATCACTAGCAGAACCAACTGGAGCAAACCAGGAGGAGCAAATCTGCTCTTTAAATTTATGCATACGTAATAGCCTTGAAATCAGTGTGTTGTCATCATGCTTTGTCCAAAGTGAAAATGCAATCCAGCTAGCAGTTCTACGGTCAATAGATTTATCTCTTGAAACAGTCCTGTTACCGCAGTGGCTGTAAAACACACAGCAAGCTATGCTTATAACCTGCAATAAGATACAAGATATATATAAAGAAATCGATAACACACAGGTAACTAAGAAAAGACTAAGTGAAAGGAAGACACATAAACCAATGTCACCATGCCTTACCGCACAGTTTTGTATTATAGTAAGCAGCTCTGGCTTTTTCTCTGCCATTCGAGAAACAAGACCCAAATACCAAAGGCCAAGAAATATGATATGGAAGACCATCAAGAAAATTAGAGAAGAGATATAAATTGTGAGGAAGAGGGAAAGATTCATCCGCAAATCCAAGCCCATTGACTGAAAACTGGGCAGATGGTATAGTGCTGCCAAGAATATCCAAGCAATATACCTGCATTTGGAAACAGCTTCAGAGAACCAAACATCTTGTGTTACTTAAGTACTAGTTCACAGACAAGAGGTTAATGCTTACCATCGGTTGAAGTTCGAATAGTTTGGTTTGATGGTCTTCCTAATAAAAGGTGATGAGAAGAAATAGAAGAAGCCAATTAAACAAGCATACATGGACCACCATTTAAAATTCTTGTCCAATTTCATTATAAGGTTCTGTAAGTTATCTGAGGAAATGAAGAAAAGCCAACAAGCAAACACAGCAATCATGAAATGTCTTGAGTGCTCATGCGGGTATGGATATCTATGAGTCAGGATGTTCCTCATCCTCTCCATTTTGAGGGATTCAATCAGACGGCCAGAAGGCTGCTTACGGAGTTTTTCTTTTCCCATAAAAATTATTGCTTCCCAAGTCAGTGATTCATGCTCCTAATCAGGGCAACCATATAGTGTACTTTATCACTTGAGAAACGTCTCAGACTTGTGTCCAGATCTGCATAACGAGATAATTATGATGTTTACTTTCATCTAGCAAAATAAGATAACATTTTTTTAAAAAAAAAAGGCAATCCATAAATTCACAGAAGGCATGCCAGCATGTAGAACAGCAACATAAAAAATCACCTACTACAAGAAAACCCAAACTGCCCAACATAAATGAGATAAAACCAAATTTTAGTATGCTGACTTCTTTACTCCTAACATAAAAGAACAAGCTATTAGGCTAACATATTGGATTCTGGTGTTTGAAAATGACTTCTGGAAATCCAATTGATACTGCTTTGTACCAGGAACATACAAGCATGATATCTTTGAATTTACCACACTAGCTAAGCATTTTGAGACTATTGTCCATCATTTTACCATCAGAGCTACATTGTCTTTCTATTGTTGCTCACCTCTCCCTATAAAAGAAATGCCACTAACATAACAAGACAGAAAAGGTTGTTACTCTGTGCATGATGTTTTCTTCAGATACGGCTAGGATGCAGGATACATTCGCCAGTGTCTGACACTTATACAAAACTAAACCATTACATAGCCATCAACCCATCGTATATCCCATGCTACACAGGTAGACAAACTGACGAAGCAGACAAAGCAATAAACAGACTCCAAGGAAATGGGGGCAATCATTACAACAAACAAAACAGGAAAGGAAAACCTACTCATAACTGCTTGTCCACAGCATGACAAACAAGCTAGATAGCTCTAGCTGAAACAAGGCACAATACCTCATCAGTAGTACATATTTTAATGAACTCGACTAGAACCCCAGACTGGACCACAAGGTAAACTACTGAACTAACTGAAAGCCTGATTAAAACGTAGTGCATGGAACAAAGCAAAGCCCAGATTCACCAAATTCAGTGAGAACTATGCACCAGGCAGATATAATCATACTAATGCCGTCGGAAACAAAGGAGATGAACAAACCAATCTGCCAGGTCCGAAACATCACCAGAAGGAATAGTTCCACCCGTTGACAGCAAAAAAAAAATCACATGACTTAGGGAAATTCAAGCGGACAGAGGACAAATTTGACTGCACGCGCGGATTAGACAACGAACCGGACAGATTAAAAACATATATAAGCACTTTATCAAATACAATTTCGACATACGGCTCGCGCAGAAGCACAAAGATGGAACCTTTTCCTCGGAATTCGCCAAGGAGCCGAGGTTTCCCGATTCCGGAATACTAACACAATTATCAAGAAAGAAGGGGCAATAAACTAGATTTTGTAGATGAAAAAAAGGAATGGGGGCCCAGAATTAGGGAACTGAAGCAGAGACGGAACTGCGCTCGGAGCCCCGGAACCAACCGCCCCCAAGATCCGCACCTGCCTGTCCCTACGAGCCGGCGACGAAGAAACGCCACGGAATTCTTCCAACACGGAACGAAACGAAACGGGAGATTTTGGAATTAAAAGAGTTTGGAGAAATCCAGGGGCCGCATACCAACCTGGGGCCGGGGGCCGGGGGCAGCTTGCCGGGGCAAGAAAGCGGAGAGTTTCCCGTTTGGCAGCAAAATTCTGCTCGAATCCCCCACGGAATCCGCCGCTGCTCCCCCTCGTCTGGAAGCGTATTTGGGGTGGGGGGGTGGGGGGGTGGGGGGGAAGGGAGGAGCTAGTAACTGACACGAAATGGCAAGAGAAATAAATTTAAAATGCTTGGTTGGTCTTCCTCGGTGCAGGTGTGCCTTATGGTTTTGGTGCGGTCCAACGACCACGACCACGAACAAACAGAGAAGAGGGACAGAGCAAGAGGGGTTGGTGCCTTTGGTCAGCTGCGATTTGGGGGAAAGATCCCGAGGATTTTGCTGTTTTGTGATCTGGGCCACAGCATTCGCTTCTTGGCGAAGCATGGATGCTCCTGCGGTCCTGCCGGTTGCGTCGTCAACCTGTTGGTCTCGGGGTAGAGGCGGTGGTCGCGGTCGGGGACACGTCTTGCTCCGCCTGCGCGTTGCTTTGCATTCGGTCAGCGATACAAGGACGCGTGGCCCCCTTTAGCACACAGCTAGCGGCTTCTCAAGGAGAATAAACGGGTCATTCCAAAATGGCTTCTCCGACGAAGCCCATCCGGAGCCGTCTTGAAAATGAACCAAACTGCTGTACCAAACTGCCCCTCAAATCAATGGAAATTGCGCCCAAAATTGCCATCGCCCTGCTTACCTGGAGGCTCGCCGGCCGGAAGAATGGGTGCCTGCACTGCTATCCTCGGCTGGTGCGGTCACGCCGCCGCTGTTCTTGGCTCGGGTGGAGGCGGCGCGAGCTCGCCGCCAGGCGGGCAACGCCTTGGCCGCGGCCGCGGAGGGCCTGGAGCGTCCCGCGAGATAGTTAATCTATAATCTTATTATGAATATCTTTTTATTTCATTATGAAATCACATTATAATAAAAAAGAAAGGGGTATGAAGGTGGAAAAAGGTAATTTTGAGTATATAAGAATTGAATTATTGGTTAATATCTAATTCTATTCATTAATACTTTTATCTCATAGGAAACTCAATTTATAAATAAGAGGAAAAACATACAAATCATATGTAAAAAAAGACAGTAGCTAGGGTCATTTGATTTCTTTCATCTACCAAGAGACTGTTTCACCAAACATTTCCTAAAACAATTTCTGCTCTATAAGAGAAGTTGCTTCACCAAAGGAGCTGGAGTCGATCCGTTCTAACTCGTGCTAAAGCCGTGCCAACCCGACCCTGAGTCTGACCAGCCACGCGGCTGGCTTTCCCCTAGTGTTGTAGGGAAGACGGTGTGTCATCGGCTCATCGCCATTTTGCTCTCCGAACAAGAAAGATGGCGCTTCTCGGCAACCCACATCATATGGCTCCAGTCTTCCCCCGTCCACTCGCTATCGAGGGAGATCGCATCGGGCAAGAATACCTCGCCGCCGCGCATCGTTGTCTTTCCCTCCAGCCGTGCCCACCTCGCGCACCTCCCCGGTGTACTTGAAAGCTCCGTCACGACGGCGCGCGCTCCCGAGTCATCCCTCTTGCTTTGGCCCGCCCATTTGTGCTCGAACCGTACCGAAGCACCGTGTAGGCCACGCGCGAGATAGTGCTGCTGCCCTGCTGAACGCGTGCTGTTGTGCCACGAGTAGGGTAGGGAAAAGGGCCGGAGATTGGAAGGTGATTTATATTTATTAGGAATTCGGGGTAGAAGAAAAAAGAGGAAGATGATATATGGACGGAGATTGGTGCTGATACACGATTGGTGCACGGTGACAGCGTGTCCCCACTTTATCAAAGATTGGATACATACGTTGTAGAAGTATTTGGATACGCTGTTAAATCTGCACATCATATTCCATACATTTAAGTACTGCTAGATGCATTGCTAAAGTTGCAGCATAGCACTCCACTCCGTAACATAGTGGCAAGTATCATGTTGAAGCTAAGAGTTGTAACTTGGATCTAATTATTTTCAATAGGAGGCAACTAGAGAGGTATAAGTCGAGGCCCTGTGCTGGTTTATTTTACCTCTCTTCCACGCATACCTTCTTCTTCCACTTATCGGGGTAGCACTCCAGCCACCCTTAACTGACCTCCACAAAGATTTCTTTAAACCTGAAATCCTAATCCCAACCGTTGCCAGGATTCATCGGCGGAGAACACGATCACCCCAGCCCCATGTCCAGCTCCAACGACGAAACAACTCCTCCTCCGCTCGCCACCATCTCCATTGTGGACACCATTAATCTTCACCGCCACCCCTATCCATGGATTTGAGGAGGAGAGAGATAGAGAGCGTGAGGAACAAAGGAATGTGTGCAGGAAGAAGAGGTGTGCCGGCGAGAGAGAGATAAATAGGGAGGTGTCACATTGGTTGTGAGTCCCACGTGGGGCTCTCAACTTAAGGAAAAAAGAGAGGTCACTCTAAATAGATTATACCTTTTCAATAAATTGTTGAGTTCAAGATCTAGTAGGCTCATGTGACGTAGCAGCGATATTAACTAAATCTTTGTTTTTTTTATGAATGGGAGGGATTCCCCCCTACTGGTTATATACATTAAGGCCATGTTTAGTTTGCCCCAAAATCCCAACTTTGATACTATGCAAAAAGAAGATTCCCCATCACATCAAACTTACGATACATGCATGGAGTACTAAATGTAGATGAAATCAAAAACTAATTGCACAGTTTTGTTGTACTTTGCGAGACGAATTTTTTGAGCCTAATTAGTCAATGTTTGGACAATAATTCACAAATACAAACGAAAATGCTACAGTTGCGTATTTATGGCAAACTCCCAACTTTGGCACTCCCAAATTGAAACTAAACAAGGCCTAAAGAAATGAGAAATGACGAATACAAAAGCAGTTCATGAAACCAAAAAGAAAATAAAAAATGTGACTTGTTACGACAGAGAGTCTAGCCATAATTGCATAGGACGTTTAAGCCGTTCCTTTGCCCTTAGGAACATTAGCGGCAATCCGATCGTAACAGATGCGCAGTCGCTAGCTATTGAGATAGGAACACCAAGGATGCTGAGGAGTGGATTCGGTGGCAGCTCGCTCGAGCGACGGTGGGACACATGGCATGTGCTGCAGCAATCAGAGAAGACAGAAGGTAGAATTATGGTGGACTAAAGGGTATTTTAAGTGTTTCTTCCATGTTATTTATGTTTTGTAAAAGTATATAGACTATGTATAACTGCAACTGCAAGGAGATATAAAAGAAATTATGCGATACTGCCTATACCTTCTGTAGCTTGTACAGATATATGACTACGGTCATGTTTGGATCTATCCATCTAAACTAGCTAGCTAAAGTTTAGATGCTTATTTTTAGCTAGCTAAAGTTTAGGTTTTGCTGGCTAAACTTCAGTTAGGGGTGTTTGGATCCAGTTCCCGTACTACCCTCACGCGTCGAAACACCCTTATCGTCTTCCTTCCGACCCAATCCCCAACTACCCCGGCCAAGCGCGAGCTGCGGTTGGTGGTGGGCACCCACGGCAGCACCCAGCGAGGGCACCTGCGGCTGCACAAGGCCACTCGCACCCCGAAGATAGGCTTTGGGAGCTCAAAAATTGGATTTCTAAAACTGTTTTTGGAGGTTTGCTCTCGCCAATTCCCAAGATTTCTTCTTTATCTCATCATTTTAAAGATCTAAGCTTGAGGTTTCTTGATGCAAAGCAGAGGAATCCACCAAAATCACCCTGAGATTTGGAGTTGTAATAGTCCATCCATGGGCTCCGGGTCCGGCCATGGAGCGGCCACAGCCGTGTTGGTGTCTTGGCTGTGCGTGGCGGTGGTCGGCGTCGGCGTCGTAGGGGTGAACTGGGACATGCAGACGGGACACCTGCTGCCACCGGTGAGGGCACCCGCGGTGGCGGGCCTCGGTGAGCGGGCACACGGTAGCCCTCGGCGCGACGCCCCTTGTGAGGGAGCGGCGGGCTAGGCGGCAGGCGGCAGGGAGCGGTGGGAGGGGACTTTTCTCGAAGAAAGTGAGGAGCAATTTGGTCTTTTGGTGGTTTAAGCTGATTTAGCTGGGCTCAACGAATTAAAAGATCTTTAGCTACAGCTAAAGTTTAGCAGGGTAAGTGGCTAAGGGTGTGTTTGGTTGGGCTTTTCAATCTGCTTTTGCTTTTGCAAAAGCCAAAAGCCAACCAAAGAAGTAAAAAGCCATATGTGCTTTTGGGCAAAGAAATTACCTGCTCGCCACTGATTATGGAGGATACCGGTTCATTTTTCCCTTCTATTTCCCGTCCGTCCGTGACCCCTCTCCGTCCGTGATCAACTGCCGCCCCATCCGCCAACGGTCGTCGCCGCCCCAAGCGCACCCCGCCGCCGCTGGCCGCACCCGGCCGCCCGCCACCCGCCACACCCCGCCGCCCCAGCCACCCCCACCTGACCGCGCTGCGCCACGCCATAAAAGGCGGCGCCGCGCCGCACAAGCAGATGGAGTGTAGTGTGTTCTACGAGGTGGCGCTGGAACAGCGCTGGGAGCTGGTGCATGTGCACGCCGCCGGCGTCTCGAAGCTGGCCAGCAACAGGGCATGAGTGTGGAAGCGAAACAGGAGGTGGGGAGCTCATGGAACGGTGACGGGTACGTGTGGTTCAGGGTGGCAGCGACGGGGCAGAGGGTCGGTGTGTGCACGAGTGTGTAGGAGAGGATGCAATGGAAGGAGTACATGGGCGGGTGGGTGGATGAGGAGGAGGAGGCCAAGAGGCTGGTCGGCAGATCGGTGCTGGTGGAGAGGTTCATGGTGAAGAGGTTGGATGGCAGTGTGGTTCGTGGTGAAGAGGCTGGGGGCACGAGCGTGGGGTGGACTGGCTAGTGGGAGCAAGAAAAAGGGCTAACGAGCGGGACCGCTCGTTAGTGAAAGAGGAAGAGGTTGAGTGGGGTGGACTGTGGATGACATGTAGGGTTCACTCGACAGTTTATTCAAAAGTCACAGCTGTTCTAACCAAACGATCTTCTGGTTTTCCCACAGCTACTTTCTCACAGCTGCTTTTCCACAGTCCACAACTCACAACAGCTTTTCCAAAAACCAAAGTCCAATCAAATACACCCTAAATTTAGTTTTAGCAGGTCCTGTTTGGATCAAAGTGGCTAAATTTAACCAGCTAGTTAGCAGGATCCTGTTTGGATCAAAGTGGCTAAATTTTAGATTGTGCATCCAAACAAAATCTAGTACGGCAGACGGCAGTCGCGGATACCTTATGAGCTAAGAAATCAATCTCGGCGAAGCAAACAAGAGAACATCTGACGTCAACCTTCAGAGTTTCAAAGTTTCCCGAATGTTTTTCTTTTCGTCTCTGTTCCAATTGCCCTGCACGTTAGCCCGTTTGACTTGCACGCTACAGCAAGGTGCTGGTGTGAACGACTGAAACCCTATTGGTCTTCGGCTCTTCGCGTCTTGATCTTGTCAGGAAGATGAGGAATTGTGCCCGACGATCTGTATGAATAAGGAAAGTCCAAGGGTCGCCCTGCAAAACAACCACCTTGCCAACAGCGAAGAGAGAGGTGGGAGTTCGCCGCCGAAAGCGGCCGGCCCAGTAACGATAACATGCGCGGCGGCCCGCTGCTGTGGTGGCCGCCCTTTTTCGGCCGGCGTGTCGCAGCCGGAGCGGGTGGGCGTGGAAGCCGTGGAGGCGTTGGAAGCTTTCAGGCACCGAGGCACGTGCTGGCCGCCCCCCAAGATTCCAGAACAAAACCACCTCCGACCAACACAGACGCACCGCGCGCACTCTTCACCCTATCCACTGACCTAGTGACCTTGTAGGCCTGCGAAATCGTGCTGCACAATTAGATCGAGCAATTCATCCTCCGACGTGAAACATGTTGATTTCTTCTTTAAAGTAAAAACGTGAAACATGTTACCTCAGCCTTTTTTCCCCCGCCTACGGAAAAAGAATCAAAGCTTAGCAGTACTTCTCCACTCCGAACGATAGATCCTTTTAATTTTTCTGTATTCATAAATATTATTATTCATAGTATATCTAAATCCATACTAAAATTTATAAATTTTAAAAGATCGAAGGTTAGCAAAATGTACTGTGCAATATGCATTTTAAAACCACGCACGTACAAAAGTAAGCCGGCTGCCTTTTTGTCCAAGTCAGCGCAATTAGCAAACGTGGCAGTGATTAAACGAAGAAAGAGGAGCTCGCCGTCGTCTCGTTCGTCCACGGCCCGCGCGCGTGCTCCGAGGCGAGGCGCCGGCTCCCGAAGCGCGCTGTGCGATTTGCTCCCAGTCGTCGCCGGCGAGCGCGGATCCGTTGCGCTTGGCCCCGCGCGCGCGCGTTTTCCTTTCTGGCGCCAAAGAAGCGTGCGCTTCTTCCCCAAATCCTCCTCTCCGCTGCGGCGCAAACGCACAAGGCCGCCATGTCGGCGGCGGGGCGGAAATCGACGACTCCGGCGCAGATGCGGAAGGCCAAGGGGGGAGCTGCGCCGGAGCAGAGGAGCCTCGTGTCGTCAACTCGATAGTATCCATATCCCAATGCGAGCCTAGAGGACACGAGGCTCCGGCGGCCGCCGCCTGTCCCCGCTCCCCGCCGTCGCTGTAACACCCAAATTTTAAATTTTTAGAGAATTCAAATTCACTAAAATTACTCAAATTAGGGTGTCATTTAAATTCCTAGACATTTAATTTCATTTTCTCAAAAATTTAATTAATTCATCATAGGAGTTTATTGTGCATTCATGCTGGAGCATAATTTTTGGTTGCTTGAGTTTGAATCAAGTTTGAATTTCAAATTCAATTTCCAAATTTTCAAAACCTTGCTTTACTCTTTTTCTTTCTTTCTTCTCTTAACCTTCTGTTGGGCCGCATCCTTCTTTCCTCCCCCTTCTTCTTTTTTTTTCTTTCGGCCCAGCCGCACAGCAGCGTTGCCAGCCCGCTCCGTTTTCGCCGGCCCGTCGCTCCTTCCTCCGTGGCCCGCGAAGCAGCGCTCGACCCGCTCCCTTCTTTTCTCCTCTGCCGGCCCACGAAGCCGCGCCAGCCCGCCTCCCGCCGCGGCCACCGACAGGTGGGACCCGCTGTCGTCTTCTACCTCCGGCCGGACTCTGCTCCGCCCGCAACCGCCGCGCAAGATCTCCGCGCGGGAGCCGCCTCCCCGACCGATTTGAACCAGGGCCACCTCTATCCCTTGACGCGCAATCCGCCACCATCCGCCCCTATATAAGCCGCTGCCCCTCCCGACCTCGAGCACCCGCGCCAGCAGCACCCGAAACCCTAGCGCCCAAGCTCTAGCACCGCCGCCTCTTCTCTGCCGCCAAGCGCCGCCCTCCGGTGAGCCTCGGTCGTCGTGGACCGCCAAAACGAGTTCGCCGCATTCTTCTCTTGGTCCTGGTGTTTTTCGTGTGTGAAACCAAGCCCCAGAGCGCCTTTTCAGCCAACTCCGGCGACCCCGCCACCGCTCGCCGCCGACGCGCGTGACCGTTGGATTCAGATCCGACGGCTGGCAGCGAGTCAATCAGACCGCGTACCGGTCAACCGCGCCGCGCTGTGTCACTTTTTCGCTTAAGCCCTCGCCTTTTCCGCAAATCAACCCGCGGTCCAGATCACGTTGAAAAATATTTACAGATCTGCCCTCGCGTTTTTCGGTTTAAGCCCTAAGTTTTCTAAAAATCAACCCGCCATCCGTTTTGGAGTTTTTGTGCGTTGGACCTTCGGTTTATACGCGTAATTACGTATAAGCCCTCAGTTTTCGTGGTTTGGCCCTTAAAGTTTTATTTTTCTCGCAGAAAAGCCCCTGGATCTTGTTTCAAGCATATCTTTTGCATCTTAACTCCGTTTTTCGCGTTCTTCGTATCCACATGTTCGTTTTAAAATGTAGATCAATTTTACAAGCTTGTTTTCTCTGTTTAATTGTGATTGGTGTACTGTTCTTACCTTTTTGCCCATATTTGCTTGTATGTGCTCGTGTGACGCGTGTAGACGTTCAACAGTTCAAGGGATTTGAAGACCAAGCCTTTGAGGAGTACGAATAGAGGAGCAAGACCAAGAAGGCAAGTCGTGTCCTTGATCACTACTTTTCCATCCTATACACCTTTACTTTCTTGTACTCAACAATATGCTATGCACATGTTAAGATTAAATTGATGGGTCCCAATTAAGATTCGCCTAGATTGAAATTACCTTTGCCTTGACCAACTGGGTTTACCTTTATGTTGGGTAGCTCATGCTTAGTGCTTACTTGGTATGGTGGTTTAACTGAACACAATGTTTAATCTTGCTTTACTTCTGCTATACCTTTCATTAATACAAGATCATGTATGTTTAATCGGAACATGGAGTGACTACCCAGGAAAACAATGCTACCACAAGACTAAATGGCTCTGGTCTTGGCTGAATAATTAGAAACCTTAGTCTGGGGTGATCTTACTCGTGATGAGGCAAGAGGGGGGGACTGAGTCGTTGCATCTTTGGCCTGTGATAGGTTGTGCACGCCAGACACCGAAAACTTAGCGGGTTACCATTGACTAATGAATCTTTGTAAAGGCCTCGTAGCGTCCCTATACAATCACACCTCGGAAGTGTGGTATGGTGCCTTGCAAACACCGCATGGTTGGGTCCAAAGTTCTTTTGAACTTTTACGCGACTTGTGGGTAAAGATGTGCCACCTCTGCAGAGTGTAAAACTGATCGATCAGCCATGCTCACGGTTAAGAGCGGCCTGGACCCTCATATGATAATTTTACCGGAAGAAGGATTTAAATTGTTGTCATTTCATGCATATGTTGTTTACTTTATTTATGCTCATGTTTAATTTCGGGTGGTATAAACTTATACTTAGTTAATTGCTAATAAAACTTGACCAACCTAATTAAAAGCTAATGCTAATTACACCTTAGCTATACCTTGATTTGCCTTACACTACACTATTCCCCACGACTTGTTGAGTACCAACCATAAGTGTACTCACCCATGCAAAACCGCTGTTCAGACCCAGCTAATTTGGAGGAGTATCTGCGCGACTTTGAGGAGTTCTAGGCGTACGGTTCTTCAGTCAGCTGCCTGTGGTGTCTTCGTCGTCTTTTGAGTTCCGCTGCGTAATAATTTAGGTTTATGTTTTATTGAGACTTTTCGGTCATGTTATAATGTTTAATACTCCCTTTATTCGTTTTAGCATCATCTTTATCATTTACTATTATCGTACATGTGTGTAACTTGATCCTGCCGCACATGTATTTAATGCACTTTATTTTGTCCCTAAAATCGGGTTTGGCAGTCGCCCTACCGAGTCACCACTCACCGGCGGCCACACCAGGCCAGTGCGCGCGGGAGTGCCTTCTCCCTCGTGGGACGAATCCAAATCCAGCAGCCGGCCCAGCGCCAGGTTCTGCCCTCCACATTCTTAGTACCTAATGAATTAACTACTCTTAGTTCCTAACTGAGTTATCAATTATCATGTTACGAAATTTTTATACCGGAATGGAAGTATTGGAATTTCATTCAGATAGATATTGGAGAGAGTTTTTTTTCAGGTTGTCAGTTAGAGGGAGGGAGGGAGGAAGAGATTTGTCTGAAGATGCAAGGGACTTGGAGAAACAAGGCAGCGGCATTGAGACCACCACCTATTCCTTGAGCCCTGTCAGTTGATTTAGGACCGAGTGGTCTTAAAATGCATATTGCACAACACAATTTGAATTTTTCGAGCTTTAGAGTTTAGGCTTTAGAGATGTGTTTTCGTTCTGTTTGAATGATGCATAGAAACTTTCTGAATCAGTTCCACGTAGCTCTAGTTACTCAATGGTGAGTTCAATATGACACCTATGAAGTACAATTTACATCGTAATCGAAGTACTGGACAATCCCCTGAAGAAGAAGAAAATCATCTTGAATGCTATATGAAATTTCCACATCTCACCGCATATGCTCTAATTTTCCAAGTTAAATGATGGTTCTCCAACCACAACATCACTTTGGTCATTACGTTATCCATTTTTCCATGTGAATTCTTTCACTTTGTACTGTATTTGAAGATAGGGAAAGGATCTTGACCGCTCTTTACTATGAAAATGAGAAACTGGTGTCGAGCAGCAGCCTCTTGCATATTAGATAACTTATTTGTGCAGTTCGATTCCTTAGTTTTGAATCATTAACAAGGTACCCTAAGAGCTTACCTAAGAACTTCAATAACAACTTGATTCCAAGGTATTTTGAGGGTTTCCAGATAGGTTGTAGAGGGATTCCTAAAGATGGAAATATCTTGGGTCCTTTTGCTTTCAAGTTGAAGTACCCGGGAGGATTTAGGCCAAACCGGAAGTACCTTGAGGAGGTTGTCAAGTGGCAGAAGATGGCATTTCCTTCACCTTATCTGAATGCTAGGCGAGTTGAGCCTGCAACACCACAGGCTCGAAAGCGAGCTGTTGCTGTTCTGCATGAGATTTTGAACCTGACAATGGAGAGTTAATTGACATCTGAAAAGTTAGAGCATGCAAATACAATGAAGTGTTTGAAGAAGAAATTATTTTCAGATTACAACTGAGGCAATATGATTTCTGTTAGCTTGGCAATATGATTTCTGTTAGCATCAACTGTTAGATTGTGCTGCTATGATATATTTTGACAGTTTATCATACATCTTGCAGGGATGTTCTGATCAAGAAGGCTGTTGGATGTTTGGATCTATTTCATTGCAATGTAGGTGTCATTCTGTCAGTTAAATATGTGAACTGTGATGGTTATCTCCCTATCCCTGCTCTTCAGTATTAGCGTTTCAGTCTGTCATCCTGTGAACTATGCTCTGAGAACTTCTGTCTGCGAACTGCTGTGTGAGAACTGCATTTTCAACTCATTTCTTATTCTGTGTGAATGGCTGTTGGAATGGCAGAGGCCATATGATGTTGCTGTTCACTTTCAGGCTGTTCATTTAATCCTTGTTGTTCAGTTTTAGTTCCAGGCATTGCTGTTTCAGTTTCAGGTCTGTAGTTTCTGAAACGTTGTGTGAACTCGGTACTGTTATTTCAGGTCCGTTAGTTTATGAGTGAATGTTTGGTTGAACTCTTCATTTTTGTGAACTGCTATCTTGTGTGAATGAATGTGGGAATTGCAGAGGCCACATGTGTAAATGCTTGCGTGAACTCTTCATTTTTGTGTATAAATAATTGATATCATATCATATCCTGTATTTGGAGTACCGATTGATATAAATATGTATTATATTTATGTTTTTAAAGATTTTATGTGACATTCTACCAATTGAGCACCAAAATGGCTACAAAAATCAAGTGTACATTTGATCATCGTTTCTATGAATCAATTAAATAGCTTGCAAACAGCTAAGGGAGTGTTTGGATACTAGGTGCTAACCTTTAGCATCGGATGTTCGGATGCTAATTAGGAGGACCTAACATGAGCTAATTATAAAACTAATTGCAGAACCACTGTGCTAATTCGCGAGATGAATCTATTAAGCCAAATTAATCTATCATTAGCAAATGGTTACTGTAGCACCACATTGTCAAATCATGGATTAGGCTTAATAGATCCGTCTCGCGAATTAGACTCCATCTGTGCAATTAGTTTTGTAATTAGCTTATGTTTAATACTCCTAATTAGCATCAAAACATCTGATGTGACAGGTGCTAAACTTTAGCACGAGGTATCTAAACACCCCCTAAATACTGTACAACCTATCTTTTTAGCTGTCTGTGTCTGACATGGAAAACCAAATAGACAGCCATTGTCTAAATTGTTATACATGCACTAAGCTAACTTCAGGTTTTATGTGCAAAATTCAAGATTAAAAGGCTAATCTTACATGGACAACCATGGGTTCAGGGTAGACCCGAGCAAAATAGGCTAGCCCAGCCCGGATTGGCTCGAGCTCAACCCGATTCTCATTTACGGTTGGGTGTGGCGCTGATTTTCGCGGCCCAAAAAATGAGCGGGCTTGTGCTTGGTCCGAATTATAAAATGAATTACATTTACACTAAAAAAAGATGGGTGGCCCGGTCCAAGCTCAAGCTCGATCTGAATTGGGTCTGATTTTGTTGGCTCGGTGGAGTTAATTGGCAGGCTTGGGTGGAGATTTTGGGCCCGAAAGAAACTGGGCTTTTTGCCGGCCAGCCCAAGTTTTCCTCAAGTCTAGTTCAGGGGATGCTGCAGCACCCCCGCAGATCTACCTTGATCAAATGACCTATAATTTAGGATGCAAAGAGCATTGCATAACAAGTTTTTTTCTTGGAAAATAAAAAACAGTAAAATTAAAGGCTCCATATTCTGTACGGGGTCACCATGAATGCTCTAGCTAGCTTGGGATTAAAGGATTCCAATGGGAAGAGGACATTTGGCTGCCGAGGATTAGGAGCCTGGTTGGGTACCAAAATTAGGGCAAAGCCTATGAACTTTGGCGCTTGTTTGGTCGAAAGTCAAAAGAATTTGGCTATCCTATTTTAGCACCCACCATTTAGGTGATATCCTAAAGTTCTTGCTCAGTTTTGGTAGAAAAGTTTTTATTATACTCATGTTTTGGCATGCCCTAGATTTGGCACAAATCTTGGAGCCAAAATTAGGCTCTAGGGTAGGCCACGAGCCTGTCGTAGGAAGGGTTATCGGTAGAGAAATAGAAGGAAGGTTTGAATAGAATAGGTGAATCGGGGAAAAATACAGATGGCATTGCATGGATATAATACAGATGGCAATATACTCCCTCTGTTCTGAAATATAAGATATTTTAGAAATTTTAGGACATATTAGTAGGAGTAGTAAGAGATATATATACCTTGAGTTATACTTGATAGTTGTGCTATCTGCTTTTTAATGATAGTTGCAGATAAACAATGAACTTATTTTTAGAATAATCCATCCACCAATCAGTCATCTTTATCTTATCTATTTTCGGGAAGAATTAAATTGGCAATTATCCAAATGTATCTATAATATCTTGTATTTGAGGATAAATTGTGAATACTTGAATGCTTGTATTATATTACGGAGGGAGTATATGAATTAGCGCAGAGTATTCTATCGTATATTGCTTCTCAGAGTTGGGAGCCAGGCACGATTCTCTCGGATAAAAGGTTTCAATAGTTTACAGTTCATCTTATAGTCAGTCGAGGTCACGAGGAACAGGAGACAAATAGCCCGCCTATGAGAGTAACCGGGTCACGGCCCAGAAACGCACTATACGGCCCACCAGCGCCCATGTCCCATCTCCCGAGTTGGGTCTCGTTCTCGGAGTCGGCGAGCGCCGCCGCCGGTGACCAGAGCACAGCCGGCCATCAGCTCAAGCTCGAATCGATCGAGTACGAGTAGAGCCCTCTACACACACGAACAAAAACCATCCGGGGCTAGTACGATTGAAAAGCCCAGGATTTTCTCTCGATTACTCTTCTGCTCGCTGACGGCCGATCCCCAGCTCCGTATTTTCGCTTAGGAGGACCGACGCAGCTTGTCTTACCATCCCCCACACTCCCACAGCAAGGTCATCATCCGGATCGACTAATATAGTTTCAGATTTCTGCCGCCTTGCTATGTTTCCCCCCAAAAAAACATTGACTGGAGTGATTGATCTTCATTTGTTGGTTTTTTACTAGCTCAGGTACATCAAGATGGCAGCCATCCTGCCGAGAACCGTATGCAGGGCTGCGGAGGCAGCGCTTTCACTGCGCTCCGTGCCGCCGCGCGGCGCCGGTCACCATGTACGGTCCCTGGGCGGCGTCTCCGCTGCTTGCTGTAGTAAGTAATCGTTGACTCCCCATTGCCTCATAGCTTCAGTTTCTTGATTTTTCTAAATCGCTTTATTCGCTTTCATATTTGTGTGGTCTGTGACTTGCTGAATGCTCAGAAGCTGGTGCTGCTTCAGTGGAGTTCGTGCCGTGGCACAATGGCGGGGGCATCCTGCACAGGGCGGCATCCGTGGACCCCACCGCAGTGGTCGAGGCTGGCGCCGTCGTGCACTCCGGTGCTGTCCTTGGTAAGGAGGTCGTTGTTGGTTCTGGAGCCGTCGTTGGACCTTCGGTCTCCATCGGCAACTCAACTAGGATAGGGTATGTTAATTCTTGAATTGATTTGAGCACCCATGTGTATCTTTTTAATTTAGAGAATTGCTGAGAATGACATTTGTGTTAAAACTGCGTAGGTACAATGTTGTCTTAAGCAATTGCTCGGTGGGTGAGTTCTGTACTATCCATAATGGAGCCTGCATTGGCCAAGATGGTGAGCATATATACTCATTTTGTGTCTAAAAATCATCCCATGCTGTGAAAAAAAAATGAAAATACAAAGTTGCTGTTAGCATGTGCTAAAATCTCTTTGAGCCAGATGTCCACTTCAGATTGTGAAATGCAGTTTCTTTTTTCCTGTGAACAGACTGCAGAGTTTCAGTTCTGTTTTGCAATTTGGCTACTCACAAACCTTTTCTTGATTCACCTTTTTTTTTTAAAAAAAATACTTGGTACATATAAAGATTGCTTTATATAATCCTTTCAAAGAATATAATTCATTTCTGATAATATGCTGATGTCAACATCTTATTTATGTTGCAGGTTTTGGGTTTTTTGTGGACGAGGATGGACAGGTTAAGAAGAAACCACAGGTTAGTGCTCACCATTATCACTCTGTTAAAATTTTTCTTTGTTTCTTTCTCAAAGATTATTAATTAGTAGAATCCAGATTCAAAGACAGTGAATTGATTGTTGAGTTCAACACTGAGGTACATTATGCCCTGTGTTAATGCAAATATTCAGTATTATTTATATAGGTGAGGAAAAAGCTTAGTCTGACATTTATCACACTTAATCCATTATACTTACCTGAGGTCCGACAGAAAAAGATCTTGAGATAACTCCAGTCCACCCAATGTTTAGTAACCAGTTGGCTCATCTCTGTTTATTTTTATTTG
Source organism: Setaria viridis (assembly GCF_005286985.2). Taxonomy (NCBI): domain Eukaryota; kingdom Viridiplantae; phylum Streptophyta; class Magnoliopsida; order Poales; family Poaceae; genus Setaria; species Setaria viridis. The sequence goes on from NC_048264.2 coordinate 14,182,696, forward strand.
AGAATCTTTATGTGGATGTGATTGGAGTACCAAATCACATAATATGTGTATACTGAAAAATGTTACTATTTGCCAGATGCTGTATGCAAGAATCGGGGACCATGTAGAAATAGGTGCAAACACATGCGTTGATAGAGGCAGGTAACTTGTTAGCCATACATTGGATGATTATTAGTGCTCAGAGGTACTGCTGGTATCAAGAGAATGTGGTTGCAATTCTTCTGTTTGTTGGCCCATGATTTTCATTTAAGATTTTGGGCTATCGGCTTTTGCATTTGATTATATGGCAGTAAAATTTTCCTGAAAACTTTTTTCACCTTTTATTAACTGCAGTTGGAGAGAGACAATGATTGGTGATCATACCAAGATTGATAATCTAGTCCAGGTATTATCCCTCCTAAATTAGGTGATTGGTTTCTTCTGCATTACCTGTGAATTGACAATTCTCTTGCAGATAGGTCACAATGTGGTCATTGGAAAGTGCTGCATGATATGTGGGCAAGTAGGGATTGCTGGTTCTGCCACGTATGTATAACTTTGTTTCATTGTTTACATGTTTTGTTCTGCTTAGGAATATTACATGATTTTTCTGGGCCATTGATCAGGATTCATTCTGTTATGAGCATGCAGGCTGGGGGACTATGTTACGTTGGGTGGTAGGGTGGCAATCCGGGACCATGTCTCCATTGTATCAAAGGTGCTGCTTCTCCAGCTCTGTGCTTTTGGCTTTGCTTTTTCTTTTTGTGCACCTTGTATCAAACTAGTTTGAATTCAGTGCAACATTGTGTCACCTTGCGTAATATCGTATCCTGGCTACATTGCTCGGAGCACTCTGGAATCATTTTAGCTCTTTGACTCAATTCTGGTTACAGTGGCGAAAACATTTTTTTCTTCATGTTAGCAGCTGACTACAGCCTAATAAATTTATCTGCAACTTATATCTCCACATATAATGGTTTCAGCAAATAAAACATGCAGTAAAACAAATGTTATTCCTTATAGTCTGATTAAAATTAAGCCAGTGACAGTCTATTACTTGATATCAGGCTTCTTTGTTGTGCTTGTCTTTGTTTTCACTCTTTCTGCAATCTTTTTGCAGGTTCGGCTTGCAGCAAATAGCTCGGTGACAAAGGATATTCAGAAGCCCGGTGACTATGGTGGATTCCCTGCTGTAAGCATATATCAACAACCATATTAGTTTCAACTTTTGTTCCCTTCTTTGTACTTATTGAAAAAACAACCTAACAGTTCGATATGCATTCTTAGGTACCGATAAATGAATGGCGCCGGCAAACTGCAAACTTGCGCCTGTTCTCAAAGAAGGATGGTGTGAAGAGATAGCATCCAGCAATCCACCTGTGCCAGATGTTTTCCCTGGCAGTGGACAATGGTTGTACTTGACTAGTGAATGTTGCAGTATCTCATTTTTAACGGTGTTGCGTCTATTTGGCTTGGCCAATGTTTAGGGTTTGACTAAGGTTCAGATCCGATCACCTCTGCCGAATGAGGGGATGAATGTGCTCAACATTTTAGTTACACAATGGAACTTCATCTTTGATCTTTGAATGTGTTCAACATTTTAGTTACACAATGGAACTTGGCCACAAGGAAAGCTCTACATCGATATCGCATTCTTTTCTAGCTGAATGGCAATACCAATCAAACAATGCAGATAATTTACACGAGAAGCTGAACTGACATGAACATTACATAAGAGCAAGATTACTGCAACCGGGAGTAAACAAAATTCTGGTGCTGGTGAAGATTACATGAAGCAGACTGCAGACACAGACTACTCAAGAAGTCTCAGCTGTCGTAGCTAAGCTCGTAATAGGCGCCGCACTCGGGCCTCTTGGCGACGGCGCGGTACCCCTCCTCGAAGTCCTCGCTCGTCACCACGGGCCGGTCGCCGCGCACCGCCCGCATGCCGGCCTCGAAGCACACTGCCGCGATCTCGGCGGCGCTCATCCGGTCGTGCCGCGCCGCCAGGCTCTCCAGGTCCACGCCGCCGTCCAGGCTCATCCCCGCTGCGCACGCCCGGAACACGAGCCGCCTCTGCCGCCTGTCCGGCAGCGGGAACTCCACCCTGCGGTCCAGCCGCCCCGGCCGGAGCAGCGCCGGGTCCAGCGTGTCCGGGCGGTTCGTCGCCATGATCACGCGCACGCCGTCGCCCGCGCGGCCGTCGCCGTCGAACCCGTCCATCTGCGCCAGCAGCTCCACCAGCACGCGCCGCACCTCGCGGTCGGCGCCCGAGTCCGATGTCGCCGCCGCCGCCACGGCATCCACCTCGTCGATGAAGATGATCGACGGCGCCTTCTCCCGGGCGAGCCGGAACACGTCGCGAACCATCTGGGGCCCCTCGCCGAGGAACTTCCCCACGAGCGCGGCGCCGCTGACGCGGAAGAACGCCGCTGAAGCGTGGTGCGCGACGGCCCTGGCGAGCATGGTTTTGCCGGTGCCCGGTGGGCCGCACAGGAGTACGCCGCGCGGCGGGTCCACGCCGACGCGCGCGAACAGCTCGGGGTGCGTCAGCGGCAGCTCCACGGCCTCGCGGACCTCCCGCTTCTGCGCCTCGCACCCGGCGACGTCGTCGTACGTGACGCCCGGCCTCTCGCCCTCCGCGACGAGCAGGGACGACGCAGCGGCGGCGCCCTCGCCGGCGGCGTCCACGGGCAGCGCCTCGAGGACCGCGTGCGACGGTGACGCGTGGAGCAGCACGGTCGCCGAGGGCTTGAGGCGCGCGCGGTCGACGGCGCCGTGGACGCGCACGTAGTATCCGTGCGGGCTCCCGTCGTCGGTCTCCTCTTCGACGACGGCGTGGTCCTCGCCGACGATCTCAACGACGTGGCCGACGACGAGGGGCGTGTCTTGCTGGACGCCCTTCAGGGCCTCCTCCGTGGACCGCACCTCGCGCCGGAGCTGGGCCATATCGACGCGCACGCGCTCTTCCCGCTGGTCCAGCTCTTCGAGCTCCCGTTCCAGGGAGTGGAGCAGTTCGTACAGGTCCGCGTCGTCGCCGACCTCGCCGTGGGCGAACCTGTACACGGCCTCGGCCTGGGACGTCGGCGGCGGGACGAGGTAGAAGAAATCCGATGGGCACGACAACGTTCGGTGCAACTGCGCTACGGTGGCGTCGGCGGCCACGGCCATGGATGTACCCGTTCGACCATGGAACGACAGCGTACGGTGCAACGACGGCGCTGCGGCGGAGGCGTCCATGGATGCGATGCGACCGTGCGTTCGTCTCTCGTTCGACGACGGTCGACGGGCACGCACGCGCCGTGATTTGTAAGGCAGGGCGGGGTCGGTTGGAAGTCGGACGAGAGATGCCGATTCGAGCCCGACTCGGAACAAGCCCAAATTAATCGGACACTTGTTCGCGCGAGGCCCGAGGGCCTGAGCGATTTTTTTTAAAAAAATAAAAGAAAAATAAAATTATCATCTTTTAAAAAAATTACCACTGATTTAGCAATGTAAGCCACGAAGATCTCTGTTCGGTAAAAGCCGGGGGGAAGCACAAACCCATAAATAAATCGTCGTAAAACGGATATATGAAACGATTTTGGTCAGCTGGTGCAGCATTTTTAGACTTGAATGTATCGTTGTCTGAAAAAACAAAACAAGAAATAAAAAAGGGGTAAAAAGGTTGCAACTGGTAAAAGGAAACTTACGTCGACCACGATGGGACTCGAACCCACAATCTCCCGCTCCGGAGGCGAGCGCCTTATCCATTAGGCCACGCGGTCCCGTTGTGTAGTTGATTAAAAATAAATTTTAAGACCAGTTACCCACAGTAAGGCTAAGAAAAGGAACATTGCGGCTATTCCTTATTTCTTTACTAACCAATAGCAGAAAAGTTTGCCAGACAAAAGCAAGATGTCTTCTACATACTGCAAATTGGCAACAAGATGAAGCAATCCCTGACGAGAACTATAAACGCACCAGAAACACGACCATGTTCTTTACATGAAGGGTAAAGAGCATTGTTGTGAATCCGCAGAATTTTTCCTTTTTATTTTGACATAGCAATTTGCATGTTTGGATTGTAGTATGACAGTTATAACTGCCTGTCAGAACAAAGGCATAGCATTTGCCACATCTATTTACACATGGGAGCTCATAGTGCTTACGGTGAATCCAACGAATTGCCATGATAGAGAGTTTAACAAAAAGCACACGCGCTTAGAAAACAACAAAAACAAAAGTACACTAGCACTTTCTGTTCACACATGAGTAGATCCAGAACAACCAGGGTTCAGATACAACCAAATGAATGTCAATCCCAACCACCTATGACACCTCTAAAATCTAACCAATTGCAAATTCTGATAACAAAAAATACTTCTCATAATCTCATATACTATCACCACACACATAGCTACCGGAAAAACTACAGGATGCAAGTCACTTGATTTGTTACAGAACAACACACAAAAAAAGATCTGTGTTTTAATCACACATCAGTTGGCGAAATGGAAAGAGCGCAAGTGCGCAGGCTATTCCTTCTTGGTAGCAACCTTGCTGCCAGGCTTCACTGGTGTCGAGAAGAGTGGGGTGTACTTGTGGTGTTTGATCACCATGAGCATAACAAATGTGTTAGCAGCTAGAAACACGAGGCCTGCAAGCCAGAGTTGCACAAAGACATTTCGGCCCTTGAATTCCAGCAGGTAAGCCCACATGAGCCAATGTAGTTGAGATCCCATCCACACTAGCATGCAGGCCAGACCCTTCCACTTAAGTTTCATGCTGCTCCAAGGGAGGATGAGAGGCAACAGGCAGAAGAACCACACGAAGTACTGTGCCGTCATCACCTACTCATTTAACAAACTGAAAGTCAATACCTCAAGGGACTAGATTAAGAAAACAGAGAAACGTATGTAGGAGTCACCATATACCTTGTTAAAAGCAACAAATGCAACAGTCTGGAGAAACATGCAAAATGGAAGATCCCTACAGAAGCGCGCAATCAATGCCAGTTGCACGATCAGTTGAGGCAGAAACGAAGCAAGCCTCTGAATACTTGAGAACCCTTGCTGATGATGTAGATATATATGATAGAAATATATCGAGAAATTGTGTCTTGGATCAGTCCGAGTAAGATGGTAAAGTAATGCTTCGTTTAGGAACTCCCACCCATAAAGATAGAAGAAAACACCAGTCCAGACAAAGAACATAGATCCTGAGAGCAACCCAAATAGGATTGCATTTCTTGTTATAAAGTTTGAAAGGAAATCCCATAGAGTGGCCAGGAATGATGTTGGTCCTTCTCTTTGACTGGATTTGTCATTTTGCAAGTGCTGTTCGGACCTCCACAATGTAAGAGTAGGCCTACCAGAAGAACCAGCATAACTCTTGCCAAGAACAATTACAAAAGGAATCGCATATATGATTGGGTATATTCTGAAGTGCACGATAAGCCCATACCAGAATGCTGCCTGAAATACTCTACCTGCAAAAGGCAGTTAAACTGTAACATACCATGCTAATCTACATTATACCCAACAAATTTTAATCATTGGCAATCTTTCTTCCTATAATTGAGATGAACAGTTGAACACCAGTAAGTTATTTATGCTATTAGGCAATGTAACTGTAGAGTAAAACATTATAAGCTGTTTTCTGGGAGGTTGCAATCAAACAAGACCTTAAGGTACAGAGCAAAAGTGATCATGAATTTATGTCTTCAAGGAGAAACAAGTACACACACCACATATAAGAAGATAAATATTCCATATTCAGTAGTCAAAACGTGATAAACTATATGTCTGCACAAGTGATATAAATACCCATAAACTTCAAAACAACAAACAATAATTCAGTAAGTACAAATTTCATTCACTATGAGTGCATAAGTGCATATACTGAGTACTGTATTTCATTCCATGAGCAACACCAAACTTGGCAATGCACATGTGGGATGAGAGCTCTTAGTATTGAACAAACTCAGGGGGATTCCAGTTCAAATAGAGATCGAAATAACAAACTAGCATAAAATATTGGATTTACAACACAAACAGGAGTCTTTTGAGACAAAATATAAGTAAAACTAGGGATATGAATAAGTTACATACTCAGTTTAGAAAACAATCATATCTCAGTTTGACATGAAAGAATAAACAAATGAACAAATAGAGTTATTAAAGCATGCATTAGACCATGAGAGCACATGCTGGGACACTTTCAATGGTTCTATCACATTTCATTTATAACAATTTTACGAAGGTAGCAATAAACTGAACAAGCAGCAAAAGAGATTCAGAGCTTACACCCTTCATCAAACAAATGAGAATCCAGAGTATGGCAGCGCAAACTATTGGCTCGCAGTTTCCTCTTGTGCCAATGGTGAATGTGAAGGGATTGAACAGCCAAGCTATCACAGACCACATCCGCATTTTCTCAGGGATTCCTCGTAGTTTCAGAATGGTGTCTATGAACAATCCTACGAGCAAATCTGCAGAACAAATAATCATATATGACCATCACGAAGTTTATCAAGGAAACTAAACAGAAAAAGAATTTATCCAGCTTAGTAGTCCCCAAATCATAACAAATTTCTGTAATTACTACGTCATATCAAAAGCTCCCTTCCTAAACTAGTAAGTGTGAACGTGTAACCAAGAAAACAAAAGTTTACTGCGCATCCAAATGCCACATCCTACCATTGCAAATAAAGATCACAAGTTGAACAATATCTGTAATATGATCAAACATGTATAAATGATTAAAATGGGTATAAGAACTAACACACTGAAATCTTCCATATAGCGATTCTCAATTAGGTTGCATAATAAACCCAGGCATCTCGATTGCCGAACGTCACTGAACCGAGGATCAAGCACACGTTCGAGAAACTAAATATACATACAAAGATCTACTAAAATTAATTACCATTGGCGTCAAGATAGATAGGGAAGCAAAGAGTTTTAGGAACAGCTGCAGCGCGTGAGCAGAGCGGGTTACCTGCGGCGGAGAAGAGGAGCTTGCCCCAGGCAGCATGGAGGAGTGAGTTCGGGAGAAGCAGGAAGGCCAGGAGCGGAGAGTAGCGGTAGGTCGCGCGGGCGAACGGGGATCCACCGGCGGCGACAGAGGCGGCGGCATCGGAGAAGACGAGGTAGTCGACGTCGGTGTAGCGCACCTCGAGGTGGGCATCCTGCCACTCCCCGAACACTACCAGTGCGAGCCGGAGCGCGGCAGACGCGAGCAGCACCCGCCGTAGTGTCACGGCGGCGGCGGCGGGGGCCATCGGGGAATCGTCGCCGGAGCTGGTAGGCGGGGCCGTGAGATGCGCAGGGCAGTTGGGTAATTTCTGCTTTTCTGGAGGTCACGATGGCGCGCGTGGCCCCTTGGATTCCGAACGGACGGCTCGGACGGTCCGATCTGAGGGTGCAGCAACACCTCCTGGCCCCACATGTCAGGTGCCACTTTCCGGAAAACCCCCTGAAGGACCGTTGATTTCTCGTCCCCTTCCGCGCGGAGGTGGATTCCTCCATCCACACCGTCGTCCCCCACCACTTTCCCCCGCACCAACCACGCGGCGCCGCCCGAGCACGACCATGGCGTCGCCGTCCATCCCCGCCGCTCTCCGCCACCCGCACCTCGCCGCCGGTGGCGGCCTCCTTGCCCACTCGTCCGGGGAACCAACTTCGCGCTCCGCGCTCTCATTCAGGCAAAAATTTCTTTCTCGGATACTTGTTCTTTCCTTGCCGCCGCATCTAGTTTCTGGAGCCGCGCCGTGTAACTTTTTGGCGTGTCGGTCGATCCCATCGTAGTTAATTTTGGCTGCCCATTCTAGAAACAATTGTTGTTGCATCAAATGCTCCAAGAACAAAATGAATCTTTTCTCGTTTTCCATTAGTAGCAAGGGGGAAAAAGGGCTAGCCAACTATTTGCTGCTCTTGCTTAACATTATCTGTTTTCGTCTGAACTTCTTATGTCCTGGTCTTAGAATCAGACGGATTTGTTTTGGCCAAATTAAATAATCCAGATGATGAGTCATTAAGTCCCATTACTTGATCAATGCTTTGTAGCCAGATCGATTGTTTGTACTGAAAAATCGAATGTTATCTTTTTTAGAAAAATAAATTTAACCTCTATGTGTAAGTGATTAGCTTGCTGAGCCACATGAGTGTTGGTGGATTATTTTGTGGTTAATTTTCGTGACATTGATGATATAGTTCTGTTAAATGGTGATGCAGTGGTAATTCTTTGCATTTCTTCCTGCTTAAGCAGGACTGTAGACATGCCAAGGAGGAGGTGGCAGACAGGTCTTGGTCCCGTTTTGGCTGCGAGGAGTCCTGGTTTGGGCAATGTTGATAATCTGCATGAGGTGCGCACTTGCAATTCCGTGCATAGTTTTTGAGTATTTAGTTGAATTGCCATATAATGAAGTTTATCTTGACGAATTATCTTTCTTGGGCATGTGCTGTAGAGTTCGAGCTTGTCTAGAAGCTGGGATTTGAACAGTCAGATTGATAATGACCGTGATGTACTCATAGAATGTAGGGATGTTCATAAGTCATTTGGGGACAAACATGTATTGAGAGGTGTCAGCTTCAAGGTCAGCCCATCTCTTCCCACTTTCATTGTTATATGCTTTTCATAACTCGAATTAGAACCAGGGGTTGGATAAGTAACACTAAAATGGCATGAGTCATCAGGATACCATCATATTCATATGTAATTCTTAATCCCCAGTTGCACACTGTTTGTAATTGGAATTGTCTTAAATTCTATTTTTTAGTCACTGTATTTCAGTCACTATGCATTCTGTTTACTGTTATCTTTGATTGGTTGGTGTTTTCAGGATTCAGTAGGTTTGCTTGTAGTCAATTATGATTCAAAATAATGTTACATCTTGTGTAGATTAGACATGGTGAAGCAGTTGGGATAATTGGACCTTCAGGAACTGGCAAGTCAACTATTTTGAAGGTTATGGCAGGGCTGCTAGCTCCAGACAAGGTTGTTTATCTTCTTAATTTGTCCTTGTTACAGCAGCGCATCATTACATGCTGGTTAACTGGAAGCTAAATGTGCTCTCTATTTTTTCCTGGCTCTGCAATAACAAGCAGGGTGATGTAATCATTTGTGGAAAGAAAAGACATGGATTAGTTAGTGACGAGGATATTGAGGGTCTCCGTATTGGTTTGGTACATTTTCCTTGTACTTTGCTATATTTGGAGAAAAAAATGGCATGCTTTCCTTATAGCTGCCTGTGCTTGAACATTCTGATATGGTATTTTGATACAGGTCTTTCAAAGTGCTGCACTTTTTGATTCTCTCACAGTCCGTGAAAATGTTGGATTCCTTTTGTAAGGGAACATGCGCTCCAGAAAGTCATTTTTTTAGTAATTGCCTCATGTTAAACTTTCATGTCTGATCCATCCATTCTTTGCTTCAGATATGAAAATTCAAGCTTACCCGAGGACCGCATTGGTAAATTAGTGACAGAAACTTTGGCTGCAGTAGGACTAAAGGTATGTCAAGTTTCTATTTTTGTTTCAGTAAGCACTTGGTTTTACAATAAGTTTTAACAATCAATTCGTAGAGTATCTGGTGCCATTTCTTTTTCTTTTGGAGGAGAGACATGATAATCTTGCAAGGTTTATATAGAACATGTTATATTCATGCAAACAATTACATGGTGGCCTCTTTGTTGATCAAGAGAAAAAAATAAAAAAAGGACTTTTCATTTGTTGAAACAAGAATTGCACACATTCTAAAAACAAATCAGCAGTAGAGGAACTGGTCTGCTGCAATAAATGAGTTACTGTTGTATCTTTAGAATATGTGAGGATTCTGAAGTCATAATCAATCTTGTTAGATAGGGCATGAGCTAATGTTTTAGCATTTCCTGTGGTACTTGTTGAATAAATCGAATAAAATATTGTCATTTTGGGCAGGGTGTTGAAGATCGCATGCCATCTGAGTTGTCTGGTGGCATGAAAAAGCGTGTTGCTCTAGCTCGTTCAATAATATTTGATGATACAAAGGATGTAATCGAGCCAGAGGTATGTCTTTGATTGATTATGAGCTAACAAAGTAACAAGGCCCGTTTTCTGCTTTTATTACCTGATACACTATGAACTGCTCATATGTTTACACTCCTCAAATTTCTTCCTCTGCTAGGTCCTTCTATATGATGAACCTACAGCTGGGCTCGACCCAATTGCATCAACTGTCGTGGAAGATCTTATACGTTCCGTGCATATGACTGGACGGGATGCTGTAGGCAAGCCAGGAAAAATAGCTTCTTATGTTGTTGTGACTCATCAGCATAGCACAATAAGAAGAGCTGTTGATAGGTAAGAACAAATGCTACATTTTTCATTTCATGGCCTCCATTGTCTATTGCTAGGCCAGTATCTCACATTTGCTTTTCAGATTGCTGTTTCTTCATGAGGGGAAGGTTGTTTGGGAAGGAATGACACATGAGTTCACAACATCAACTAATCCAATTGTTCAACAGGTTATGCACTATGTTTTCTGGTGTTTTTAAGCATTCTACAAGATTAATCTTTATTTAGCCAGTTTTAGCACCTGGCATTATCTGATATTTAAGCCACTTGTGCATTGCAGTTTGCATCTGGTAGCTTGGATGGGCCCATACGATATTTCTGAAGACCCAACTTAGTAGTGACTCAAAGCTTAGGTGGTTTTGTACACCTCTTACAGATCATCTCAACATTATCTGGAGCATGAAGAATCTGAAATGCCCTCGCAGCGGTGGTTGGGAGATGCAAACGCTCTCTGCTTGCCATCATTCCTTTGAGATTTATAGGTGTCTGCAGACTTCAGCATCATCGATCGGTTACAGCATTGAGCGGCATAGTAGCAATACCAGTTTCTCAAATAGGCTTTAGTTTCTACATCATTTTTGAGGAAATTGCGCCGATCAAGTCACAAGGGAGCTGATGTAAATGTATTTGTCACTTATAGCTGCATCATATTCTTTGGGAGCCGTCCCAAATTACTATTCGTTTGGCCTTTTCTAGATACATAGTTTGATATGCACCTAGATATATATTATATCTAAGTACATAGCAAAAACTATGTATCTAGAATAGTCAAAACGAATAGTGAAAAGTCAAAACGAATAGTATTTTGGGATGGAGGGAGTACTTGTGTATATGTTTGTCTTAACTGAAATGGCGCACTGTCATGTATATGTTAAGCAGCCACTCCCTCCATCCTAAATTACTATTCATTTTTTTACATAATTTTTACTATGTATCTAGACATCCTCCATCCTAAATTACTATTCATTTTTTTACATAATTTTTACTATGTATCTAGACATAATATATATCTAGATGCATATCAAAGACCATGTATCTAGAAAAGCTAAAATGAATAGTAATTTAGGAGAGCAAGTATTATTATATCTAGATGCATGTCAAAGACTATGTATCTAGAAAAGTTAAAATAAAATGAAACGAAAGGAATAATAATTTGGGATGGAAGGAGTATGTTTAACAAAGTCAAATGAGACGGCACTGGCGCACTGCCGTGCGGCTAAAACGTGTGAGCTGCTTACACTTGATGCCCAGAGCTTTACATCCCACCACTCGAATGAAATGCGTGAGCACTGAGCAAGTCTGCCAGGAACATGCACAACATAAGGACACAAGCCAAGAATAATGTAGCTCATATGCCACTCTGACAGGGTCTAAAATTCACCATGAACAAACAAAGGGAGGCAAATATCCAGATTATAGCTTCCAGAACAGGCTGGCCTCTCAACAACGACACAAACAGGTGGTAGCTTGTCAGATATCAACAGGGTAAACAACACCCAGTGCAAAAATTCAGGTTCCCTCAGATCTGATATGTGGAGCAGTTCTGGACGGTATGTGTGGGTGTGTTCACCGCAGCATTGAATGGAAAGAAAGAGCAACAAAACAACCAAATCTGGAGCTTTATTTGACAGAAATCAAAACTTAACCTAGCTCAGCTCAGTTTCATTATGAGTTCTGTCATAGTTTCTAGACTGTTAGTCCCAACCCAACAATTGATGGCTGCTATTGAACAAGTAGCTCCTTTGCCAAACAAAAATCCACAGCAGGCGATCAGCCAAGAACCAGTGTGCAATTGCATTGGAGACCCTGGTTTCAAGTCCAACAACCTTTGAACCTAATCAACGTAGACAAAATCAAGAATTAGAGAGCAGAACATAAGTGAGCTCAGAACAGCACAAGCAAGCTCAAGGTTTCGGATGTGCTATAGAATGCTGTACTTCTATGACCCAGCAATATAATTGCCAATATGGATTTATGGTTTACAGAATACCTAATGACCCAGCATATAGATTTCCTTAAAGAGGCACATGCACACAGCTTAAAACGGAGTGATGAGAAAGAAGATTTTCCAAGCTTGCATCAGGCTCTGTTTCGACTCGCAACTATCCCTTGTCTAATCCACCTACATATAGTAGAATCACACAATATTGAAAATAAAGTGAGCTTGCCAACTATGCTTGCAAAATTAAAGCCTCTCTAGGTTCTCCCATACAGAAACAAAGGTCACCTAAGCATATATAATTTCTAAATGTATATCAGAAAAACAGGGCTACATCAAGCACAGAATTTCCAGCATACCATAAATAACAGAGCCCCCAATAAAAAAAAAGTGCTCAGCAAGGAAGATGATCAACTCAACAAAAATCGTCTAAGCACAGTGAATGGGCTACAGACAGTGACTAAAATTATTCATTCATTACATTGCTCTCTATCATCCACCCGTAATCCCTCTGTCTCACTCTACGGATCAGAGCAACCAAAGGAGAGGTCAAATCACCAGACGCGACGGAATGGCGAGAGGTCTAACCGGAGCGGAGAGAGCGCTCATGTCTGGCGGCGGAGTCGCTTCCGGAGCTTGCGGAGCTTGTGCTTGTTCATCTTGCGCTTGCGCTTCTTCTTCACGCTGTCCGCCCACACCTCCGCCGCCTCTCCGCCTCCCTCCTCCACGGCGGGGGCGTCCCCGATCGGATCTAGGCACGGGTGTATCTGGAGGCCCGGGTGGAAGGAGAGGATGGCGTCGCGGAGACTCGTGGGTGGCGTTCCGGCCGGCGTCGAGGCCGGGAGTGGAGGGGGAGCCGGGGTCGGGGTGGGGCTCTGCTGGAGCTGCGGCGGGAGGCGGGAGAGGAGAGAGTTAAAGGGGAGCGGGGGCGGGTCGCGGAGGCGGAGCAACAGCCGGCGGAGCGGCGCGGCGGCGGCGGCCATCGGAGACGTGCGAGAAAAGAGGGGAGGGTTTCGTCGTAGGGAATGGAGGCTGGGTGGGCTGACGCTTGCGTTGTGTTGTTCTGCGTGGTTCCTTGGGCTGGGTCGGGGGACTGGAGCGGGTGGGCTTATTGTGCGTCCTAGGTTTCGGCCCAGCTTGCTGTCGTTCGATTTTAAATTTTCCAATTTAAATTCCGTTCAATTTTTTTTCTGGCAACGGTGAATTTTCTTTTTCTTTTTTGTGGCGAGAGACAAGTGTGACATTTCAGGTGTATTTGAATAACCTTGATTTTTTATTGAAGCTAGGTGATTCTTGTTTAGTAAACCTAAAACCATTTTTGCGCAACTTTTTCCATCGCCTGGCATTCTTGTTTATTTAACTCTCTTGATGCTGGCATATGTTGCTTGGTCCCCAAAGCCCAAAGGGCGTGTGGATTTTACTTCTGTAACCTGTTTCTATGGGCAAGTAATTGATTATTGGGAATATAAGTCTCGGTATGATTGGATTCGATAATGTTCACTAACAATGCACAACCATCTGAGATCTGCATAATCCAATATATACAAGGGCACATAGAGAAAAAACTGAAAGATTGCAGTAAAATCTGAAAATAATAACACTGTATGAGATGACACTTATCATGATTTGTGTGCTATGAAAACAAATAATGATGGTTAGAAGTATAATAATATACAAGACATCATTGCATATGATCTGTCTGTGGAGAGATTTTCGTGTGTGGGTCGAGGGCATGCAGAAACAGCACAGCATCGGTTCCTCTACCATTACCATTATTGTAGGAAATATGGATTGTCCCTCAATTTCTAGCTACGATAACTAACTGAGCTATGACATAGATGGCCCACGTACGTAAGCTGCTTTGCGAAGCTCAGTCACTAATTTTTCTTCAAATTAAAGCTATCAACCTTTCGTAGTTGATTGCCCAACTAGTAGATGTTAAAATAAAGACTGGAGTGCTGATGGGTTAGTTTCGCGGCATTTGGAGTTGGAGCTAGCTAGCAAGATCTAGAGAAGCCTACTTGATGGGAGCGAGCCCTCAGCATTACAAATGGTCCTGTGGTTGCTCGTCTGCTTGATTTCACTCGAAGGACGTCACTGTAAAACATCTGCACAATCCTGTATGTAGTTAGGTAAAAGTTAGTGAAAGGGTAAGGAATTTTGATAGCATGCATTCCGAATACATGGTTTTTGTAAGAATAAAGTGGATGCAGTCTATTATGAATTAAGTAAGATGTGCAGGCATTGTTGCATTATGCTCTTCTGAAACAAATAGCTGAGATTCTATGCTAGCTAGGTTAAAGGAAAACTAAAACAGGTAATTTCATAATTCTAACCAGAATGACGAAGTACTCCATCTTTTTACAGACGAGCTAATTGTTACTTGGTTTTAAAACTAATTAGATTACCTAAATGTCATATATTTTTTAAAAAAGGGAAAGTACCATGTAAACAGGTACATTGACCACTAACCTCTCCGTTGAAGGTAGCAATAGCACTATCTGGTTCATCGAATGCTTCCATGGTTACAAGTCCGAACCCCGAAGACTGTCCGGACATTGTATCACAGATGACTCTTGCATCCATGCCTGCCATACTTCGCGAAGAAAACTCGCAGCATGCATGACACTACACATCCATGCTGGCAGGTTGCCCACGTACATCTTGAGAAGGGGCCCGAATCTTGAAGTTGAACCACGAATGATCTTTATTGGACATGGAGCAGTTTGCTTCTCCTTAGGAACCGGAAGCCTTCCTCCGATATCCTGCCCAAGTGAAATTTTGAACTCTGATCTACTTATTCAAAACCCTACATTTTGTAATCCAGAGAATTTGCAAATTATCAGTCCTAAATGCCTAATGTTTTTATATTATTAAATATAAAGAAAAAAGAAGTTTCAAGGCTATGAAGTGCTGCGGCCTGTACACGTGGCTCCTCACCGGCACGTTTCTACAACCGGCATTGAGGATGAAGTAGGCGGAGCCACCGCTGACGGCACCACCGAACCACGCGGCATCGACGGGCATAGCTGGTCGGGCAACCCAGGGACAGGCGTGGTCCCTCAGGCTCCAGCCGTCCCTCCTCACCCATCGTACACTGTTCCGGCCATCGCCGGCTTCCATCGCGTGTACCCACACCGACAGAGCACCGGCGAGATCCCCAGAGACGCCGCCGTTGTCCGCCGCTATGGGCCGGGTGACGACGGGCCAGCAGCTCGCTGCAGGACTCGGAAGATGTAGATGCATAGCGGCTCAACAGCCGCGCGCTCGTCTGGAGTAATTTCTACCGGCGTCGTACGGAGTTCTTGGACCACGCCATCGTCGTCGCCGCCGGTGCCGGCAGTCACGCACAGCTTCACGGTGGTGGACTGGTAGAGGTCGACGAGCACGATCTCCCCATAGTGATATGCGGCGGCGCAGCAGTGGTCGAGGCTGGTGTACGGCCCATCTTCGCCTCCGTCCACACTGCATCACCGGGGCGGAGGACCGCCGCCAAACTGCAGGGGGTGTCCTTGAAGTAGAACCCGATGTCGTACAGGATGACGGCGCCGTCAGCAGCGACGATGCCAGTGGCGCGCTCCATGTCGATGAGCCTTTCAATCTCATCCGGTAGGTGAGGCAGCGTGGCGGTGGCTCCGTTGAAAGCGTTGATGAGGTGCGGAGGAGATGGAGAGCGACTGGCATTCCTGCCACCGGTGACGAGGAGCAGCCACGCGCCCACGCCGTCGGCGCTCGCGAGCAACTTGATGCGGCGGCTGGACGTGCCGGGCGCGCACCAGGTGGTCTCGGTGAAGATGGGCGTTTTAATCCCGATTTAAAGTAGGCCCGGTACAAAAGGAGGTACGCGGAGCTTTACTCCCGGTTGGTATTTGCAACCGGAACTAAAAACCACCTTTTATCCCGGTTCAAAAATTAGCCACCCGTGGGGGACCCTTTAGTCCCGGGTGAAAAAATCAGCTACCCGTGGGGGACCTTTTTATCCCGGGTGGTAAGAATAACCAGGACTAAAGGTCACCCTTTTAATCTCGGTTGGTGTTACCACCTAGGATTAAAGCTCACGGCACCAACCGGGATAAAATGTGGTCTTTTATCCCGGTTGGAAACTCCAGCCAGGATAAAAGAATCCCTCACGGGTGGCTGAAAAAGAACTAAAGCCCTCGAACCCTTTTATCCCGGTTGGAAACACCAACCGGGATAAAACGGTCCCCCACGAATTAGTATAAAAGGATTGGATCTCCTATATAGTCAGATGTGGTGGGTAGGTGGGATGGCAAGGAAGCAACGCGCGAGGCTTGAGGTTGTGGGTTCGAATCCCACGAACCGCGTACGCGCATATTTCGTGTGAAAATCACGTGACTTGTGATCTCCATGGGACCCCCTGGGAATTTATTTATTTTTCAATTTTTTTTGCAAAACCATTTATCCTGGTTGTTATTACTAACCGGGATAAAAGGGGTCCTGTACCGCGCTTGGTGTGGCAACCTATTTAGTCCCGGTTGAGGGACCCAGGATAAAAGATACCCCTTTTGTCTCGATTGCTTTGTCCCGGATGGTTTTTCGAGAGATTTGCACCCTTTCAACCGGGACTAATACTCAGTTTTCTACCGGTGCGCGCCATCCAAGAGTGGGAGTTGGTGCCTGGAGCGAGGAGCCACGGGAGGAATGGCGGCGGCAGCGTGCCGCTCCATGCCTTGCAGGCGGCGTGGAAGCAAACGGAGTCCGCAGCGTCATGAAGGGTGCCAGAGATTTGTCGGATCAGGTCCGGCGGGAGGTCAGCCCACGTCCTGCGGCGGCGGGATGCCGCCTCCATAGCTAGTTGAGTTGGATGAGATCTTGACGGGAGATTTGCGGAACTGTGGCAACTGACAATTAGCCAGGAATTAATCTGTTCTTCAAAACTTGTTTTTTTTCCCCGAAACATTTGCAGAGTGCGGCGAGTATTATCTAATAGGGAGTCTCCTGCATTAACATGTAATTTTGAGACGACTCAATAGAAAATCGGTATGATTTGCATTGCAACAACAACTTGTACAATGGTTATTAAGTTGTCTCGTAGTCCTAAAATTTAGCTTACAAGGCGGTTGTTTCGTGAAACAACGACCTCTTCTCTCTCTTCACATCATCAAAAATTTTATGTGACACTGCATATAAGAACGTTGACATGTAGCAATGTACTTGTTCAAAACTTGTGTGGTGAGGGTATTTGCATGGTTTTCCTTGCGGTGTTTCACTGTATTTTCCAAATTTGGTTGGGCTGCAAACAATCTAACGAAGGAGACAACTAAAAAGACATTTAGACTAATTTCATTTTTAGAGGTTGTTTGTGTTAAATTGTCCTACTTAATAAATAGATAACTAAAAAGATATCCAGTCTAATTTCATTTTTAGAGGTTGTTTTGTGTCCAAATTGTCCTGCTAAATTAATATTAGATATGTGTTAACGGCTGTTAGGATGTCAAGTTGTGAAACGCAAGCGTACGAATCAGTTGTAACTCTTCCCTCATAGTATTTCCCTAAGGTTTATCAATCCGTGGAACCTATAGCATAAATGTTCCCTCATAATATTTCCCCAAGGTTTATCAATCCGTGGAACTTATAGTATAAGATCTATTTCAACTAGCATTGTTAGTATTAACTTGGTGTCTATGAGAGATTCAGATCCAATCTACTAAGCATATACAAACAGATAACAGATAGAGCAAGGGTAACCAATCTAGAGCAACCAGGACTATGTCGTACATACATCTATTGCCTCACTAGAAAGTTTGGACAGTCCTAAATATAGAGCTATACACCAAGACGTATCTGACATGGAGGCTATGGCGCAGGACGGCGTTGTCTATGTGGCAAGACAGGAACTAGTCGAGGATTAGGAAAAGTACTCGTAGCAATTAGAGTAAGACTCGATTAGTCAAATCCAACTAGTATTTTTGTAAATCAACCGACCTTTAACCCTTCCCTTGGCAATATAAGGTGAGGTAGGGACCCCCTTCAAAGCAATTTAATCTAACCAACACATAGGACGTAGGGTATTACACAACCTAGTGGCCCGAACCTATCTAAATTGTGTGTTTGTGCTCACCTTCGAGTTCCTAATCTCGGCGAGTCCCACTAACCAAAACACTACCTCGGGCACCCCCTTGATAGGTTGCCGGGTCTAAACATTGACAGCTGGCGCACCAGGTAGGGGCTCTCGTGGAGAATCCACTAGCGAACTCGATGGCCCAAGTCATCATCAAGCCAACCATCGCATTCAAAGCAGGCGCGACGTTCATCTTCAGCTTCTGGGTTTGCTTCACAGACAGCGCTGGAAATTTCCACCGCCACATTGCGACGACCTCGAAGAAGAAGCAGCAAACCATGAAGCTCCAGCATCAAGCTTTGCAAGATCTCATCAATAATTTCGGCAAAATTTCAATTTCTGACTTAGTCAAGGGCTTTGGGGACGAGTCCGAGTACAATTCGACTTCTCCCACCAGTCGGATTGACCCACACGAGCAGGCACATAAGCTATCATGCAAATCGGACTACAACCCGAGTCGACTCCCATTCGGACTTCGCAATGCGGCTACTACTTATCAGGCTACCCTATCCAGATCACAATCTAATACGGATATAATTGAGGACCTCGACTACTACGTGGATCCGGACGAGGAGACCCCTTTATGAGATCTGCAGCGGGGCCTGTTGATCACATCAACTCCACAAGGCAGATTCGTCTACTGGCCCAACATAAAGACACCTACTCTCGGCAAGGACGACGATTCATGCCTCATCGCCTACCTCAACACCCTATCATACCATGAGAGAACTCCTCTGTCGCCCATCTATGAAGAAGGCGGCACCACGGAGGTCATCACTTCAAGCTCAGGAAGTTACTCTTTGGAATAAGAACTCTTCGCTCTCATTGCTGGACAAGAGGATAAAGAAGAAGAGCAACGGGATAGAAACCCGCGACACGAGCGTCACCCAGATGATGTCTTGCAGGATGAGCTCACAACCAACGTTGCTGGAGAACAGATTAAAGCTCAAAGAACTCAACGGTGAGCAAGAAACATCGCAAGAGCAGAGTGCCGCCGCCGCCTTGCAGCAAACCTACCAATCATGAACCTATATAACGCGTTCAAAGTAGTTCAATTGCGTCACCATCGTACTCCCCTTGCCACCATCGCGTCCACTGATCTCTTTACCCACGTAATGCCACATGACAAGTACACTAGACAATTGGCTGAACTGGCAGAGCGTGCATACGAACAACTCGATTAGCAGAACCCGATACATTCATTTCAACGCTTCCCTTTCCAGTGTAGTCAACATGGTAGTAGCCTTAGAGGCCCTCCATCCAGACCAAGTCAAATTGGAGTCACCAAGCCAAGTCAAGTTGGAGTTGAGGGTAGTCGGGCAGGACCCTCGGAAGGCCGTGGCCACCGTGGGCCTAACCTAGAAATTGAATGCCCAGTAGAAGATCTTCGCAACAAGATCAACGCCGACCACGCGCCCGCACCATTATTGACGGACGGCGCTGCGAGCGCGAGCAAGAAGTCGAACACCCAGGGGATGATTCTGACGGGTTCCCTACCTTCTCTAGACAGGTGTGGAGGATATTTCTACCTGAAAAATTTAAACCCATCACCAAATACGATGTCAAGCAAGACCTAGTCCAATGGCTCTGATGCTACTCGCTGTTAGTGCAAGTAGCTGGAGGAAACGGTGATACCAAAGTCATCTACTTCTCCATCTGCATGGAGGCAGCGCCACTCACATGGCTCGAATCATTAGATAAGAATTCCATCAACACGTGGAAGTTCCTCAAGGTGGCGTTCACCAACAACTACGCAGGGGCAATGCAGTGTCCTAGCAACAGGATTGACTTGTCTCAAGTTAAACAACAAGAAGGCAAGACCCTGCGGAGTTACTTACATTGCTTCTTTAACAAAAAATCCACAATTGTGGACATTACGGAGTGCAACATTATAGATTGCTTCCAGAATAGCCTCTACAACCGCCAGATGTTCCAGGACTTTAGCAGGAGATGCCCCACTGATGTCAAATCTCTTAAGATCATGGTACAGGCGTGGTAGATGAAGAAGATAGGGAGATCGAGAGGTTCGAGTCTAATCGCAACTAGGGCCAACACAATAATAATTAGAACAATGGCCAACGCAATGACAAGAACCGCAACAATCGCCCTAACAATGACAACCGAAATTACTACTTGGGAGGTCACAACCGCAAGCGCAAGCCAGATAATATTGTCGCGGCAATGTCACAGTCATCCAAGAAAGGTGGCGGTTGGAATCAAGACATGCCCTTGTTCAACGAGCTCCTAAAGAAACAGTGCCTATGGCACCCATACCACAAGCACGCTGCGATAGGTTGTTTCAGTCTACGCAGAGTCATAAAGGACCTACCGAAACCATCTGGCACTAAAGACAAGGGCAAGGCCAAAGAAAATGAAGATGATGGTGACAATGGTAAATTCTAGAACCCATCCAACACCATCAACGTCATCTTTGATGGCACATCGGGTACTGCTACTAAGCGGTCCCAGAAGCTCGGCCTTCGAGAGATTATGTCCATTGAACCTGCAACACCAACATTCCTAAAATAGTTCGAGGTACCAATTACCTTCTTCAGGAAGGACCAATGGATTAGTTTCTCAGGATCAGGACGGTATCCCCTTTTCCTGCATCTAGTAGTCGCTGGCTCCAGACTCGCTAAAGTACTCATCAATGGTGGTAGCGGTCTCAATGGTTGTTCGCCAAGGCACTGAGGAATATGGGCCTCGACATCACAGATATGCTCACTTCAATGAACTCTCCGTTCTATGGGATTGTCCCACTCAACGTGGTTGTACCCCTAGGACAGGTGGTTTTGCCAGTTACCTTTGGAACCAAATAGCACTGTTGGACATAGTACATTCCATTCGAGGTAGTAGACTTCGAAACATCATACCACACTATCCTCGGAAGACCAGCATTGGCCAAATTCATGGCCATCGCACACTACGTGTACTTATTACTTAAGATGCTGAGACCCAAGGGAGTATTCTCCCTGCACGGAGACTTGAAGAGGTCGTATGACTGCGACACGGAAGCTGTGGAGCTAGCAGCAACTACACAAGTACCAAATTTGATGATGCAAGTCTTCACCGCATCCAAGAAATTGTCTCCGTCAAAACTCGAGATCTCAAAAAAGAAGTCGGGGGCAACCAAGGTTAAGCCATCAAGTGAAGTAGATGTCAAAGCCATTGACCTTGAGACTGGTGACAGCTCTAAGACAGTTCTAATTGGCATAGGGCTGGATCCTAAATAGGAAAGCACGCTCGTTAGCTTGCTCCGGGCCAACCGAGACATCTTCGCATGGAAACGAGCGGATATGCTGGGGTTGCCCAGGGACTTGATTGAGCATTTGCTAAACGTGGATCTAAGAGCTACACCAAAAAGGCAATGCCTACGATGATTTGCCCATGATAGAAGGAAAGCCATCAAAAAAGAGCTAGCCAAACTACTCGCGGCGGGCTTCACAAAAGAGGTCTATTATCCAGAGTGGTTTGCCAATCCTATCCTGGTATGAAAGAAAAACAACAACAAGTGGAGAATGTGTGTCGATTATACAGATCTCAACAAGCACTGTCCAAAGGACCCCTTTGGGCTCTCTAGGATTGATCAAGTAATCTACTCCACAGCTAGGTGTGCCCTACTCTGCTTCCTCGATTGCTACTCGGGTGTCACTAGATAGCTCTCAAGGAAGATGACCAAATCAAAACTGCGTTCATCACCCCATAGAAGTTTTCTGCTACACTACAATGTCTTTTGGGCTGAAGAATGCAGGCGCTACTTATCAACGGGCAATCCACGAGTGCATCAAGAAGCAGCTACACTGCAACGTAGAGGTGTACGTGGATGATGTGGCCGTAAAGACTAGAATTCTTGATGACCTGATTGCATATTTGGAAGAAACCTTCACAAGCTTGCAAGAATTCTTGTGGAAACTAAACCCAACAAAGTGCATTTTTGGCATACCCTCCGAAAAACTACTCAGGTTCATCATTAGTCACCGAGGAATTGAAGCTAATCCTGAAAAGATCTCCGCCATTACCAACATGCATGCTCCATCGTGCATCAAGGACATCTAGAAGCCAACTGGATGCATGGCGGCACTCAACAGATTCATCTCAAGGTTTGGAGAATGGGGCCTACCCTTTTTCAAACTACTCAAGCAGCGAGATAAATTCTAGTGGACCGAGAAGACAGATCAAGCCCTGCAACAGTTAAAGGCTTTCTATTAAAACCACCAGTCCTCACGGCGCCAAACCCCAATGAAGACTTTCTGCTTTACATTGCCACGACTAGTAACTTCGTCTATAGGTGATCGTGGTCGAAAGACTAGAACTAGGCCATGTATACAAAGTACAGAGGCCCGTCTACTTCGTCAGCGAGGTGTTATCAGATTCCAAGGCTAGATACCTACTAGTTTAGAAACTTCTTTACGCAATACTACTCACCTCGCAGAAGCTACAACACTACTTCCAAGAGCACAACATCTCCATCATCACCGATTTTCCCCTACGAGAAATTCTTCACAGTCGAGATGCAACGGGTAGAATATCTAAATGGGCGGTAGAACTCGGAATATTGTCCCTGGAGTTCAAGTCGAGGACTGCAATCAAATCCCAAACCCTAGTCGATTTCATGGCAGAGTGGTGGGAGAATAAACTACCAACGCCAGGAGAGCATCCAAAGTATTGGGTCATGTATTTCGACGGATCACTCAAACTCGAGAGCGCTGATGCAAGAGTACTCTTGATATCTCCCAAAGACGAATAACTCAAATACATCATGTAAATCTTTAGGAAGTATCCAACAACGAAGCTGAATACGAAGCGCTTCTACACGGGCTCCGCCTAGCAGTGTCGCTAGGAATCAAGCGATTGTTGGTATACGGTGACTCACTTGTAGTAATCAATCAAGTCAATGACGAGTGGGACCGCCACAAGGAGAACATGGTTGCGTACTGCCTAGAAGTATGCAAGCTAGAGAACAAATTATCCGGTCTAGAGTTCCACCACGTAGCTCACGACAACAACGTTGCCGCGGACATCCTATCCAAGCTTGGATCTACTCATGCTCAAGTTCCAGCTGGGGTTTTCGTCCCTGAGCTGCACAAGCCATCCATAACAGAGCCGGCACCATCAACAACCACCGATCGAGGTCATGTTGTACCAGACCGGGAGGTTATGATGACCGACATAGACTGGATAGATTCTTTCATCGACTATATCAAAGAGCACAAGTTGCCTCCAAATAAAATAGAGGCAGAGCAAGTGTGGCGGATCCACTTCGAATTTGCTTGATTAAAACATGATTAGGCCGCCTGATATGCGACACTCATGCCTTAACCAAGTAAACACGAAGTGCCGTCGGATTTCATCCGATTTAACCACTTGAACAGGACCAAATAGCAAACCCACCCGAAGGTGAGCGGTTCTAGAGAACACAACAAGTCCACTGAGTTAACAAATTAACCATTTAGTTTGGCCATAAAACAACATCAGAGTTTACAAGGTTCAGAAGAAAAACAACAGAAGGTAAAACAACGCGCGGAAGCTACTTCGTCGAGGTCGGACATCCCTGGTGAGGCCAACCGGGACATCAGTGATCCCTTTCCTCGCCATCCGAGGAGGGATCCTACTCAACCGTCCAACCTGGAGGGAGTTGGGGCGGCCAAGTGCCAGCAGAGGAAGGCTTAGAGGCAGCAACTTCACCTGAAAAAGAAGAGCCACAACAAGGCTGAGCTACTAAGCTCAACAAGACTTAACCGACAGGGAGTACGCTACTCCACCACTTCTAGACATGCGAGGCCTTTTGGCTGAGGGGTTTGTTTACCAAAAGCGCTAGGTGTATCCCTACTTTCAAAGTTTTAGCTCAGGTTCTAAGTTCATTATCCAGTCTAAGTTAGCAACTTCCTCTAAGCAAACATAGAACCAACCAAAGGTATATATATATCATCACAAACCATGTCATCATCAGATTCCTTTCTTACTCAGGGTGACATAGCGATCAAGCAATCTCAAACTGTGAGAGGCAGACGGATCGATTCGAGTTTCTTAACCATGCATGGCGAACCTAATCTCACGACATCCGCGCACCACAAGGGTCGCTTCCTGTGTCGGCCGTCCCCATCAATTCCTAGGCGCGTGTCAGGTCCAAACTTTCCTTGGCATGCAATGCTCCACAGTCCCGGTCTCTACCGTACTGTGACCGCACTTGCACCCACATGATGCACCATGGGAACCTCGTTCCAGGGACAACAGGGGTATAAGCCACGCCCTAGTTCAATCAGGTACTAGGCTTCCCCATCCCATACTAGGTATGAGATTAGTACTTTCAAACACTTGATCACGAACACCACCACTGTCGGGCCTTAGCAAGTTTCATAGACAGACGGGGCGATCAGCCGACCACCAAAGAGTTACCCACCACCTTGCCCCGTCCATCGTCTTTATAGTTGTAACAGAAGAGGAAACAACCAACTCCTACAACTCGCGAGTGACAGGAAATCACTAGGCTTTTACCGTTTCCTATTTGAGCAAAGCATCTACTCGGTCCAACAGCTAGTGTTCAGATCACGGGAAACTAAGTTATGCATCTATGGTTCCAAACAACTCCTATACATAAATGCACAAGCATGATAAGGAAGGCATGCGCAATTTTGGTAAAACACAGGGGATTCATGCATCCAGGGCTTTCCTTCGAACAAGGAGGAGGGAAGCTGCTCTTCTGCTTGGGTGGCTTCGGCTTCTGGAGGCAGGAGCTCGGCTACACCTTTGTCTTCTGGCACCGGGTGCAGCTCGTAGAAGCCGTCAGCGAGACGCAGCTCTACACGAATGCAATGCATTGGTTAGCATTTAGACGGTTATTTCAACAGCAACACTTGCAAGTTTGAGCCCAGAAACTTGCGGCAAGTTACAGGAGGGTGGGGAGGTTCGCTTGAGTTGGTGGAGATCAAGATATAAGGGTCGGAGGGGAAGGAACTTATGATCTGACCCTTAATCTAGAGGAATAGATGTGCTAGGGGTCCTCAGACTTAACGCTGAATACTCCCCAAGTTTTACACATACACCCTCGGTTCAAAGAAAAAGATACAGCCGAGCCCTCGGGCGAGGCGGAGAAAGGTCGGCGGAACAGACAGGGTCGGGCGGATAGGAGGGGTCGGACGAGGCGAACAAAGGGTCGGTAGCTTACCTTCATCTTACAGATGAGGCTTGGGGTCGGGAAAGGACAGGCTTGGGCGGAAAGACTAAGGCTTGGGATAGCGGCGAGGATGTCCGGTGGTACTTCGGCAGCGGCGGTGCTTCTTGTGGAGTACGGGGAGCAGTGGCTGGTGGATTGGAGAAAGGTGGTGTTTGAGTGGAGAGGAGAGTTCCTCAGACTTAGGCGGTGGCGCTGTGAGCACGAACAGGGAGCAAGCGGGAGGGCAGCGATTGTTGGAGGTATGCCCTAGAGGCAATCATAGAGATGATGATATTCCATTTGTATCCGTGATTTGTATATTGTGTTCATTGAATATCCATTAAAGGCTACTTGAATTGATTTGCAATTATGTGAATTGTATGTGAAACTCTTTACTTGTATGGTTATTCTAAAGTTGTCCCTAGTCGGAGTTCATGTGAGGACACACATGAATATTAGACTAGCACATGTATTAGTTGATGACTATGTTTCACAAGTCATGGACATGGAGATGTTGAACTAATAATGTGGACACATGTGGAGACATGTGTTAGGACTGACCCAACACGAGAAGTAGTTCTCTCTTTAAAACAACATATACGCTTTGTCCTTAGACCTGAGATTGTCGCATGTATTCTAGATGTGGATCGACCTACTTAGGGGCTATCAAACGCTACGCCGTAACAGGGTAGTTATAAAGGTAGTTTTCGGGTTTGTCAAGAAGCATGCTATGAGACATGGTCAATCAAGATGGGATTTGCCCCTCTCTGATTGAGAGTGATATCTCTGGGCCCCTCGAGTGATCGGATCCGAAAATGCATGGCCATGCTACGTACGGTTAAGAGTTAACCTACAAAGGGATTCCGAATCACAGGATCGAGAAAGAGCGGTCGGCTTGAAGCTAGACCAAATATCGTGAGGCAAAGGGAATAGCATGTATATTATGTTGTGATGGTTCGTCTGATATGATCTTCGTGTGCGTATAGGAGTTGGCATGTCTTGCTAGAGGCCGCTACCGACTATTGGGCCGAGTAGGAGTACTCGGGCCATGTCTATGCGTATCCGAACCCATAGGGTCACACACTTAAGGGGCTGGAAGCCCAATTTGGATCTGATCCGAGTTAGATTAGGTTTAGAAGTACTAATGGGCCTCGGATCCAGAGGCCCGTCAGGAACCTCTATAAATAGAGGGGTGGGGGCGCCCTAGGGTTTACACCTTTTTGGCGAAACACACCTGCCGCGCCTCCCACGCCCTCGCCTGTTGCAACTCGCGGATCTAGCAATCCGGCTTGTGACGCTTCCTCCCTGCACGTGTGGATACCTTGGAGGTGTTGCGCCTGCAGCACTTGGACGAGCCGCCGACGAGCCACGACGAGCCGACGACGAGCCGCGGCACCGGAGGCGATCTTGCTGCACGTGGAGGAGCTGCTGAGGAGCTGCTGGACGTGATCGACTACGTACGACTACGTTGATCGACTACGTACGACTACGTGATCGTCTTCACTGCATCGACGCATATCTACATCTTCCGCACCAGTAGTGCGTTGAGTGGTAATCCCGTGATCCTTATACGGCAGTTCTTCCTGGTTATACGCGGTAGAATTTTGAATTGCGCTAGTGTAACCTACCTCGTATCCCAACAGCAATGGCGAAGGGGAACTCCGGCGGGGCTCCGGCATTCCCTTTTATAGCTGCGCGAAAGAGAGAAGGGGAGAGCGGCGCGAAGGCCGGGGAAGAAGCGATGGAGTGCGCTGCCGGGGTGGCGATTGAGCGACGAGGGCGGCGGAGCAGGGCTTCGGGGATGACACCGGCGGTCATTGGGCACCGATGACAGGGCGGCGCAGGCGCGGGTTTGCCGGTGGTTGAGATTTGGCGGAGGCGGGCGTCGTGGTGCGGTGGATCTGATGGAAGTGACTGGGGAAACGACGCTAGAAACAAGGGCGCACAGGTGAGAGGACAAGCGGCTGCGGTCGCACGGGCAAGCGCGGAGCAACAGATTGTCGGGGCGGAGCTCTGACAGGGCGGGAAAAGGAGCTGTCGCTGCTGTGGTCTAGGTTGGCGGAGGAGGAATCGTCGCGTAGCGAGGACCGGGGCGGCGCGACTGTGGAGGGGCGATGGAAAAGACGGGCGGCATCAGGCTCTGCAGCCGGGATCTGGCGATGTGATGATGGGCGCGGGCGGCGAGGTGCTGCAAAAAGGGTAGCAGAGGAGCTTCCGCTGCGATTGGGGAAAGGGGCGCGAGAATCCATCCGGTCGTGGCCGGCGACGAGGCGGAGCGGCGGGCGTCGGAGGAGTTGAGCCACGCGGCTAGGGAACTCTGAAGCGGGCATGCAACTCGAGTGCGCCTGTCGCGGGAGATCTGGGAGAAAGATCTCGTGGGTCCATCGGTCAGTCTCGGTGGTCACGGCTCAGATTGAAAGGAGGCGTTGTGGGAGGACTTAAAAAGATCCGGCGGTGGGTTGGGGGTCGGCGGGGTCGGAACTGGGGAAAAATGGTGAGGGGTTAGATCACAGGGGGTCGGGACCGAGCTGGAGGTCGAGCACTTAGACTTGGTAAACTGAGACAGGGGATCAGGGACTCGGATTAAGATTAACGCAAAGGATTTTAACCGAGGTCATTATAGCAAGTCTAACGACGCGGTAAGAACCACATTCTAGTCGGAGACAAGCTTCTTAGAAGAGGCGCATCATCAGGAGTACTCATGAAGTGCGTCTCATGACAAGACGACAAGGACAAACTGGAGGAAATTCTCAAAGGCATTTGCGGCAACCACGCATCCTCACGAACAATCATGGGTAAAGCTTTCAGAGCAGGGTTCTATCGGCCTACAGCTCTCGCTGATGCTGAGGAACTAGTCCGCTGATGCCAAGGATGCTAATTCTTCACCAAACAATAGCACGTCCATGCCTACAAGTTGGTCACCATACCACCCTCTTGGCCCTTCACTTGCTGGGGGCTTGACATGATTGGCCCACTTCCCACGATGCCGAGAGGATTCAACAGAGTACTGGTGGTGATTGACAAGTTTACCAAGTGGATCGAGGTGAAGCCAATAACTTGCCCCAAGGCAGACAGAGTACTCGACTTCCTCGATGAAATCATCCATCTCTACGGCTTCCCCAATCGCATTATCACAGATCTGGGCTCCAACTTCAACAATCACGAGTTCTGGAAATATTGTAAGAATAGCGGGATCAACGTCCAATACGTCTCCGTCGCTCATCCGCAGGCCAATGGATAGGTTGAGCACGCTAATGGGATGGTACTAGAAGCTCTCAAGAAAAGATTGCATGATATTGAAAACACGAAAGGGGACAAGTGGCTAAAAGAACTTCCCAATATCCTCTGTGGGCTCTGTACCCAGCTGTGCAAGCCTACAGAGCAATCGCCCTACTTCGCGGTCTACGGATTCGAAGCTGTCCTCCCTACCGATGTTATGTGGAAATCTCCAGAAGTCGAGTAGTACGAGGAGGGCGCAGCAAAAGAAACAAGATGTCTAGAATTAGACAGCCTCGAAGAAGCCCGCTGTGCAGCACTCATCCAGTCTGCAAGATATCTTGAAGGATTACGCCGCTATCATGATCACAACATCAAAGAACATTCGTTCAATATAGGCGATATGGTCCTCAAGCGCATCCAAGACACCAAGGGGCTGCACAAGCTAAACTCACCATGGGAGGGTCCGTTCATCGTCTCCAAGGTCACTGCACCAAGGTCGTATAGGCTCCAACACCTCTCTGTTGAAGGCGTCGACAACTCGTGGAACATCGATCAACTCTGTCGATTTTATCCTTAATTTACGCATTCATGTACACCGGCCATCAGCCTTAGCTGTAGATTTTCAAGTCAATAAAGTAGTTTTATTTTTTGTCGTAATACGACTACTTATTTCTGCCTATTTACAGCTTGCAGAAGCAAGTTTGTCGAGCTACTTGGCTCCATTGGCAAAATTGCCTACATGCGGCTTGTAATAACAAGTCCGCAAAAAGTTTCAAAAGAGTTATTCAACTCACTGGACGAAATTGTCCAAACACGGCTTGCAAAGACAATTTCGCAGCAAAATTCATGAGTTATTCAACTCATTGGACAAATCTCTCCCTTAGCAGCTTTCAGAAAAGGAGTCATCAACACTTCAGGAGTTATCTAAACTACCTGAGATAATATCCACTAGATACGTCTATCTAGTCGCGACTTGTAATAACAAGCTCACAATTCCATGTTTTCAAGAGCACAACATCAATATAACCCAGAGAGGTTGTAAAGATAGGCTCTAGTCGAAGAAATACTGAAGAGACTACTCGCCCAAGAGGTCTAACTACCCATGTACCTTGAATACTTGTACTCTGTAGAAAGGAGTCGCATCCTAAAGTACTCTAAATCGTGTATCTGAAGAGGCTCATCAAAGAAGCCTTGTGTGCAGATACTTACATCTACCATACGAGCAATTATCAGGGTAGATCATAAAATGCACTAAAGCAACAAGTTGAAAGCAACAAAAATTGCAACAATACTATTATTTACATTTTAGAGCATTCATATCATGTTTACATTACAAGAACTATTGTTTGCTTTTTGTACAAGACTACTCAATGTCTAAATGATTTGCTACTTCTTTTGCGATAGGGTTCATCACTTGCAGGTACTACTAAAAGAGCTCATCCGAGTAGTCCTCCGCTATTCTTTCCGCAACAGGAGTTAGCTTAGCCAGCGGGTAGAAGGACTTCACGAAGCTCAGCAGCTGCTTGGAGACAGACTTCGCTATCTTCTGGACGTAGCCAGTGAACTTTGCTGGCACATCCTTGACTATTTTAGACAGAGGGTGGGGCTCTACACCCTCAACAGGGGGCTCCACCATGTCCGCAATCGGCCGAGCTACTTTAGAAATTTCCTTCAAAGCAAGTCTTGAAGCTTCAAGGTTGGCTTTGCGCTCCTGGAGGATCTTCATGGCATTGACCAAGTCGACCTCGCCATCTTCGCGCATCTTCTTTTCCTTCTTCAGGTGATGATCCAAGTTCTCATATAAAGTAGTCAACTTATCATGTTGATCTGTCACTCCGTAGTACAAGTTCTTCCAATCGGTGACTTATCCGTGGAGATCATCCCTTGACTTCTCAAGCGCTGCACAAATAATCCACAAAGAGGATTAGCATTGTAAGTAAAATTAGTACTCGAAGACCAAGGAAGAAGATCAATTACCTTTCATTTGCTGGTTCAGAGACATGTTGCGACCTTTGATACGGTCCTTCTCCTCCTCCAACTGCTGGATACGATTCCGGTACTCGACGGCTTAACCGTCGTACTTCATCAACAATCGGGAGGAGTACTCCCTCTCCTTAGCAAGCTCCTTAGCAAGGGCCTTAACACGGAGTACTAAGTCCCCATAGCCTTAAAGCATCTGATATTTTCACCGGGAGCATCTGATGACATCCTGCACCACAAAGTAAGTACTCGTATTAGTATATGACTACTAAGTACAAATCGTGTATCAACGCAAGGAGTCGGATCAAGCATACCTCTGCATATGCAATAATGCGGCGGTGCATCTCCATCATTCCAGCTACCATATCCATGTCTAGCAGGGGGTCATCGATCAATTGGATGTCCTCAAGATTTAGTTCTCCAGCTGCCAGTGGGTCCCCGTGTGCTTTAGAATCCGTTGCGCTAAGTGGAACATGGCACGACTTGTCGGCGGACCTGGTTCGGAAGATGGGACGACCACCACGACTTCCAGCACTTCCGCTGCTTCAGTTGCTACCTCTGGCTTGGAGGCTACAAGAGTAGCCATGGTGCCAGAGGTAGTCGCCTCCACAACTTCAGGCACTCATTGCTCGGGACCTGGCACTACTACGTCAGTCAACAAAGATATCACATCCTGCATCAATGCTGCTACGAGAGATATGGCACCTGAGTTCCTTATGAGTGCAGGATGTTCTTCTGGCTACGGACTTGCTAGAGCCGAAGAAATGTCTTGGATCAAGTGGCTACTGCCATCAGTCGCCAGCTTCAGGCTAGGACCTCCAAGTTCCATGTCAGAGGATTTCCTGCCGTGGAAAAGTTTTAGGGAAATAAAACAAGTCGTTCATGAGCTACAATTAGTACTTGTAAGGAGTAGCAAGGCATACCTTGAAGATCTCCTCAGTTTCAGGGAAGGTTCCCCTGTCAAGCAGAGGGGCTTGATCATCAGAGATGACTTCTTTGGCGCGGCTTGCAGGATTGCAACACGATCGTTACCCGCCTTTGTTACCGCCTCTATTCTTTGAGTACCTCTCGTGCCGACAGCATCCACCTCAGAGATAGAAGGCTCTGGATCGTCTTCGATTTCGATCACCTCCTCGATGACCAGCAGTTTGTGTTGAGCAACCTCAGCAGCCACCTTCTCCGCCTCGGTCACCTCTCCGAGTACCTATGCACCACCAATACCATTTTGAGTAGACATGATGGTATTGGAATTAATTACTGGGAGTACTCGATCCTCAGGATCTTGTCCTTCTTCATAGGTTATTACCGTGGGGGGTATGTCTTCCTCAATTACAGGCTTCCTCACAGGCCGCTTTGTAGTGATGGACCGTTTCTTCCTCGGTGGCGGAGCAAGTGCAGCTTCAAGATCATCTTCAGCTACGCACTTCGACGATCCAGAGGATGACCCAGCCTTATCAGATGGCCATACCTTGATTTCAAAGTCCCCCGTAGCTTCAAAATCAGAGCTGTTGGAGGCCTCGACTACTTCTTCTTCCTCCTCCTCCCCAGCTTCACCCTCCACGCTCGCTACCGTGTGGACACGAGGAGCAGCTTTGCAAATGTCTTCTGATTCAGGAGTACGAGGAGCAGAGCAGTACAAATGCACATCTTCCTCCACAGACAGACAAGATTATTACACTCACACATTAACAAAATGAGTACTCAGGGGTTGCGGTCATGGGTACTTACAACTTTTGGTGGGTTGGTAGTGCAGAACTCTCGCACAATGGTGGGGATTTCACCCGCGTTCTTGAACATACGCCTCAACCGCGCCATGACCTCGTCTGTGCTAAGTTCCTCGGGAGTCATTCTTGATGGGTCATTAACTCCTGAGTACTCGTAACCCCAGCGGCATCGCAGCTGTAGGGGCTGAGTCCGCCGCTTCATGAAGCTCAATGCTACTCTGACTTCAGTCAGTCCTTCTTGCTTCAGCTTGGATATCCTGTTCAGGAGTTCGGGTAGTTGCAGACAGTCTTCATGGTTTGGCTCATCTAACCATCTATTGTTCTAGGTGGGATGATGCCCTATTAGCTTGGGGAGCTTGGGGTCATGGTTGCCGATGTAGTACCACTTCTCATTCCATCTAGAATGTGAATCAATCAACTCATAATCTAGGTAGAGACTCTTGAGCTTCTCTCTCGTTTTAATTCCGACCCCTCCGACTACTTCGGTGTGCTCCCTCTTTGGCTGCAGCTTCACTCAGAAGAACTTCCAAAATAGTTGGAAGTGGGGCTGGATCCCCAAGAAAGTTTCGCACAAATGCACAAAAATCGCGGCATGCAGAATGCCATTGGGATTCAAATGTACAAGCTCCAATTTGTAATAATCCAAGAGACCCAGGAAGAAATCTAACGCCGGCAAAGCAAGACCACGCTCAATGAAATGCGCAAAGATTACCGTTTCCTTCGGGTACTCCTTCAGTGGCAATGAGTTTTCTAAAGCAGGTCTCCAGTTGATGACATCTTTCTCTTGGTGGCCACAAGTATCTTGATCTCCTTTTCCTTCAGAGCGGATCGCTTCCACGCACATGCAGGAGTCGGTGGTGCAATTTGGTCCGTCTTTCCATACTTGGGCATCGGCAGTTGCGGCTCTTTCTTCTTGTCCGCCTTCTTCTTTTTGCCCTCAACCACCTTGGATGTAGCTGCTTTCTTCCCCATTCTCGATGTCACGAGTGTCTTCTGTCGCATGCGCTCGGGGGCTGAGTAGGGTGGGAGGGGGGGAGGGGGCGCTAGCGCTCGAAGATTGTGCAGTGGCGCTAGAGCTACAGTGTAGAAGTTGAACAGACATATGGCTAAGGTAAAACGGAAGGGATAATTTCCTCCGTTATTTATAACCGCGGCGCAATAACAGCAGCGGGAATAAAGGAATATTCAAGTTTAATGGATCTGAGGTTTTCGCACCTCATTGGCAGTTATCTCTATTTTCAGAAGAGATAAGGTTTCCGTTAACAGATGGTCACGTTGACCAAAGGTTGACCCTTATACCCACCAAACTAGTCGGTAAAAGGCTCGGGGGCTGTGTGCCACGTGTCAATCGGCAAAAAAGTTTTTTCTCTAGATTTTAAGGGAAAAATGATACAAATTATAGATTGATCCTCAACCTGATTCTTTGATTCAACCTAAGGCTTAGGGGCTACTCCATATGGAGTGCGACTTTCATCGCACTTTCATATAAAATTAGAGATGAAGGATTCAAGATTAAGTTAAATGAGGCTTGAGCACATTCTAGCCACATGACAGTGCTCGCGTACGTTTAAAGACTCAACCCGACGAAGTGCTTGAAGGACACCAAAACTAGTCGGTGAAGCCTACAAAAGTACTCGGAGCTGCTGCATTTGACTAAAAAGTACTCGACAGCTTGTCGTACATACATCTATGGGCCCACCAGAAGGTTTGGATAGTCCTAAATACAGGGCTGTACACCAAGACGTATCTGACATGGAGGCTATGTTGCAGGACAGTGTAGTCTACGCGGCAAGATAGGAACTAGTAGAGAATTAGGAAAAGTACTCGTAGCAATTAGAGTAGGACTCGCCTAGTCGAATCCGACTAGTATTCTTGTAAATCAACCGACATGTAACCATGCCCCCGGCAATATAAGGTGAGGCAGGGACCCTCTCCAAAGTAATTCAATCCAACCGACACATAGGACGTAGGGTATTAAGCAATCTAGCAGCTCGAACGTGTCTAAATCGTGTGTTTGTGTTCACCTTTGAGTTCCTGATCTCGGCGAGCCCTATTAACCAAAACACTACCTCAGGCACCCCCCCGGTACATTGCCACGTCTAAACACCGACAGACTATGCATATGTTGTAATTCTGAGCATGGATAGCGAAGCAACACATGTATGATCTTAGTAAAAAATATCTTTAAATCTACACCTCCGGTTCGGATCTCGAAACCCCTCACCTTACACAAGAAAGATCATGTCATATCACCTCTATCAGCGCTAGCAGGTTAAGGGTATGATCATAAGAACATGTCATACTCATCGGTAGATCGGGCATGCAAATCTGGTCAACACGACCACAAGAACACCCTAAGCAATCTATCATCAATTAATAGATTGAAAAACAAGCAAACCCGATAAAGCATAAAACCATCAAAAGAGACACTTAGATCGCTAAGAACATGAATACATTTATTACTTCACCATGAATTATTGAGGGATAAGGGTACCCATGGTCCCCATCGACCAGGATACTGGTTGGCATGTCAGTGGGCCTGCCCGACCATACCGTGGTTGGCATGTCAGTGGGCCTGCCCGACCATACCGTGCGGGTCAAGGTATGAAGACACGTGGAGCACAAGCCAGGAGGCCAGGCGAATCAATTCAGCCCGGATATCACGCGATACTTGTTGTAAACCGACTCAGATTGCTTTCCTTGTAACAACCGACTAGAATTAGATCTTGTCTGATTGTAACCCTAGGTCGTTAGCCTATATAAGATGGTCAAGGGTGCCCCTCGAGGGTGACGGATCCCACCTCAACGTATCGCATCCCATACCAATAATACAGTCTACCATGACACATAACGTAGGGTATTACTCTCCGGAAGTCCGAACCTGTTGAAATTTGAAAACTATGTTGTGATACCTGAGTAGTGAACCAAATAGCTATAACGTTATTCATTACTATTACCGCATCAAACCAAACAAAGGACGTAATCAGGGATTCCACCAAACAAAGGATGTAATCAGTGATTCCACCAGAAAACCAGCTGCGACCTGGTTAGGTTTCCCTTTGCCTTACCTGCGCGCCAACCAAACACCAGCAAGATTAAGGAAAATATTGTGTACCATCAGTTTCATGGTCTCTAGCCTCTAGCAAGATTAAGGACTCCTATCCTTCCTGATTCCTACTGCCATTTATTAAAAGGGGGAAAAACATGCTCCCCCTTAAACGCTACGTTAGCCGTGCAATTAACACTGACATGCGGGCCCATATGTGGCTGGAAATTGCACGTGTAAGTGAACATGTCTCGTACTCTCGTCCAGAAAGCAGTAGAGCAAACATGCACATACACACTTGTTTTCCTTGAACAGATGTCAGACAAAATTTCGAATTGCATCGACAAATTAAGCTAGGTGCACCACAACAGTAGCCTACAAGACATGAACTCGTGAACACAACCAATAGTTAACAAAATAGCAGAAGACTTCCCTCTTCACAATAAGACGGGATGGTAGCAAGCCCATCAACACAAGACAAGAGAACGGAGGGTCTACATGTATCAGACCACGCTACGATGCTCCTATGGAACAAGCCTGTTGTCCACCCACACACAGCCTGATTAGAAACCTCGCTGCGGTCGCTCCTCTGCAACATTCACTCGCAGGGCACGGCCATCCAAGCTCTGTACAATTACAGGATGAGAAGTCATATTTTTGGGGGTAACAAAAGCTTTAATTTGGCTGTGGAATATAGAAGAGGTAGAAGATAGAATCACTCCACGGTACAGCCAAATTTGCTTCATTCAATTACTACTGTTATGCAAATGGCAGGGAATCAACACTGACCTGTCCGTCAAGGGCAGCAATAGCATCATCCAATTCCTCCTGTGTTGCCATAGTTACAAAACCGAATCCCCGGGAACGCCCAGTTTCTCGGTCATAGACAACTCGGGCGTCAACTACTTTACCATGCTCGCTGAACAACTGCACCAATTTAGAGTCATCCACTTGCCATGGCAGGTTGCCCACATAAATCCTGAAAGAAGGCCCAAATTGTCTGGGAGATCTTTCTCTTTCCACACGAGAGCCTCTAGGAGCTGCTTTATTTACAGTCAGAAGCCTTCCATTGACATCCTGTCCACATAAACAGGTACTCAGCAACTCATGTAACTGTATATTCTTAAATTGTACTGGGACATCCACATCCATATAGGATAGAATCATGAAATTTCGATATGTGTGTGTGATAGCACTCATGCATAGCATATAGATGAAGTAAGTCAGTATAAAGTATTGAAGTTCACTTACAACAAAGCCTTCACTTGAACAGCACACAAACAGGCATGTATGTCTAAAATCAAAGTCCTTACAGGCATGTGCTATGGGTTGGCCGTACAGGAGCTAGAAGATTAGGAGCACTTCTCCAGCTCCTCCCTTGTTCCAAGCCATTGCATGGGACTATGGGACGGGAGCAAGGAAAAGATACTTAGGTCCAGCTCAAGTTGAAGCTCTGGTGCCAGAAACATTGAAAACTATATTTTCCAACACTAGTTGAGACAGCAGCAACATAAGCACAGGGGAAAGGTGGGGAAGTGCTGACTTTGTTACTTGTTCAATGGCTTGTGGGTCCTACAAGAGGGGCTAGCACATTGCATGAATTTTTAGTACAGATGAATTTGCTGGTGTGTCAGTTAGATCCTCACACACCACTGCTCATGCCCTAGGAATGAGAAAAATATACCCCTATGCCTTAGCAATCTATTAATGTTTACATGAACCATATTTATATGCAAGCTGCGAACAGCATTCGATGCATAACACAGGTGTGCAAATTAGTAGTTAACAATGGTTAAATGAATTGTAACTAGCATAAGCAAACAAGGCTATTGTAACCATAACTAAAGTACTAAACCCAGAATTTATCAAGAAAAACAGCTCCATCAAGTCATCAAATACACTCACATAGCGATGGAACATCTCCACTGCCTTCTCAGCCTCCTCAACAGTACTCATGGTGACAAATCCAAATCCACGGCTCCGATCTGTTTCTCTGTTGTAAATGACCTGCATAGCAACAAAGTAAGTTTACTTCAGAGCACATAAGCAAACTCTTTTTTCAAGCCAGGGGGAACAGGAAGTCAGGAACACATATATCCTCGAACGAGCAAACCATGAATATCCTTGAACTAGGAGCATCATAAAAAAATCCATTAAACGCCTGACCTAACAGATACAGCTAGGTAGGCACCTCCATAGTGTGCAGAGGTTGGATGAGCAACAAGTGTCAAGTGTACATGTTCAGTGTCTTAGGCTGACAATTTGTGCTGAAAGCTAAACAAGGCTTAGGGCCATTTTGCTTAACAGCACATAACAGGTTTTTAATCACCTAGCCAAAGATGCTGTTCTGATAAGAACCTTTAATCACAGCAATATCTCAACACACAACAAGAACATCTCATGAAGCAATACCACATTACAACATACCGGAACCTAAAATATCTGAAGGAATAAGGTCATAATTCGGGCAAGTAGGCTAAAGTAGCTGCACGTTTGCAACTCCAAAAGTGCATTTCGCTACTCTTGCGTAGCGGCATAAAGACATTCGCACTACCTGACTAAAAGTGAAGCCGCTCCAGAATGGAGGCAGCGGAGCCAGTCAGAAGTTTAAATTGAGGCAATTTTTATGCATGGCGTATAAAAATTAAGGAGGCGGAACCGCGGAAGCAACGGCTAGTCTCACCTCCGCGACCTCGACGACGCCGGCCTGCTCGAAGAGCTGCGCGAGGCGCTCGCTGTCGACGTCGTAGGGCAGGTTGCCGACGTAGACCTTGGCCTCCTCTGGCGGCTCGACGTACTCCCCGACCTCCTCCTCCTCCTCGACGGCAGCGTCCTCCTCCTCCTCCTCCCCCGACGCGAACGCCTCCTCCTGCTCCGACTCGGCCCCGTCGGCGGCGGTCGGCTCCGCGTAGTCGACGCCGACGGAGGACTCGAAGGAGTCGGAGGCGGCGAGTGGGGCGAGCGGTAGGCGGCGGGCGGAGCGGAGGCGGAGCAGGCGCGGGGGCGTCGGGGCGAGGAGGACGAGGAAGGGGGAGGTGGGGGTGGTGGGCTTCGTGAGGGAGGCGGAGGTGCTGGCGGAAGCGAGGGCGCGGAGGGACGCCGCGACGGAGGAGGCCATGGTGGCGCCGCGGGCGAGGGGAGGGCAGAGGGGAATGGGAGGAGGAGGGGAAGGGGATAAGAGAGGGAGGGAGGAGCGACAGCGAGCGGGGAGGGGATTTTGGGGGTGGGGCGCCAGGACCAGGAGGTCCAGGAGTCGGCAGGGCAGCGCACGAGGAGGAAGAGGGACGAGCCGATATTTTCCGCTCGTTTTCGTATGGGCCGGGCCGCGGACGGGGTGTTCTACATGGGCTGGGCCGTGTATTTTGCTACTCGCATTTTTAGTCCAAGGTCAGCCAGTTTCCCAAATGGCTCTCAAAAGAAAAAAAACAAAGTTCCCGAAATGGTTGTTAGTATTTGCCACATCTGATACAAATCACATCACATCGGGGAAAAAATGGAGGAGGAGAAAACATTTGCATATTCCAGGTAATCATAAAACCGTCGATCCAAGGTAATTCTGATGTGAGACCTAAGGTTAACCTAATGTCGACTGTCGACTATCAAACTGACTGAACTCTAAACTCTAGGTGGTACTCCCTCCGTCCTAAATTATAGATCGTTTTATCATCTAGATGCATAGATGTTTGTATACTAGAAAAGCTAAAACGACCCACAATTTGAAACGGAGGGACTAGCAAGCTTCAGAGTTCAGGCTGCACATCATCTGCCGTTCCATTCCCTATCCATTTGCGCTTCACCTGCGTGCATCAAAAACAAGGCTTCGTTAGTTATGAAATACTCATGCCCACCTAGCTAGGTCCAGATACTTTTCGGTGTGGTTGATGCAATTCAGATCCTTTTTACCCCCTCGTTTAGTGGTGTAGCAGTGCCACGAAAGAGAAATGTCAAATGTGTGAGCGTAGTGAAAGTTTGCAAATAAAACACGAGTGTGTTGGTCCGCTGAACGGCACCCAAACACTATGAGGTGCATATGCCCAATAGCCAAGGAGGCAAATTCTGAAATTCTACTCCCCCATTTTTTTGAGAGGTAACTACATTGAGATCAGCAAGACAGATTATGGCTCCAGTATCTGTAAATCTTTTGTTAAGTGATCAGATCAGAAACCTACCGGCACTAGCAGAACCGTCTCAGCAAGGTGGGGGAAGAGGAGTCCCCGGAGGCGCACTTGCAGCCTGCTCACTGCAGATCATGCCATTGCGAAACAATCAAAACTCTAGAACAACAGAGACATACTATACATCTAAATGCATTTGAACCAGCACCTTCCGTTCCTCTGACACATACCGGATCCACTTGTCGATTATCGCGCTGTACTGGGCTGGTATCTTCCTCAGAGCTTCCAGAGCAAACTGATCCTCCTTCTCGGCTTGCGACATTTCCCTTGACATTATTTCGGTGAAATCCACAAACTGCAAGGAATACCAAAAGCAGAAATAGAAAAAAAATCAAATCAAGCACATGAGAGAGAAAGAAACGAAATCCTCTATTTGAGAATAGTGTACATGTAACTATCATGTACCTGGAAATTGTCAAACAAACGCCGGTTATCGTGGCGGTGAATACGATCATCCCATGGCACATCACCAACTCCAACGAGGACAATAGACAAAGGGAAATGACTGCAATAAAAAAACCATATAACAACTCTATATCTACGTATGGATCTTTGCAAGTAGATTGAGCTTTCTCGACAAGGAGAATTAGGTGACTTAAAAAAAACTTTAGTTGACTATATTAGGTGACAGTTACCTGGCATGTATGAGAGCCTGAAGAGTCCTTTCTTCAAGGATGTTCACAGATCTTGTCTCATCCGGATACCTTGCTGAATGAGAACCAGTAATTATCGGAACCTGGGGCAAAATGAGCAAATACAAGCATAAAAATTTGTCAGTAAAGCAGTGGTAAGTCATCCGAAACTAGAGAAGGACAACTTCATTTATGTCAGATTAAACAAGGCCGTGGCGAAATGGAAAGCGCCTTATCTATTTGAAGAACATCTGCAATGCACAGTGATCACACTTTTCATACTTTGTTTAGTTAATCACCGCAAGAGCATAAATCTTGATATTTCTCATCTCTAAAAAAAACAGAAAGGACCATACATGCCAAGAAAGCTCAAATCTGACTGCCATATGAAATAATCGACGAGATTTTAATTAGGGCATTTACACAGAAAATGGCATGCATACCTGCCCATCAGCTATGATCAGTAGAATGTGGTACTGGTGCCTAGAAACTTCAACAATTCTCGTTGCCGTTTCTATGATCGGAACTAGAGATGTCGGCCCTAAACCAGAACCCACCGGCCGGTCAGTGAGTGTGATGGGGGGACAAACGGAATGACTGAAAGATGCATTGTACCAGAAAGCCGAACGTGAGGAGCGATCTCTCTGTATCGCTGCAGTGCTTCTGAAACACCGGTGCACGCCCGGCCATCTCTGTGGAAGTTGAAGACGTTTCGATCATGCGTCGTTGCTGAAACAGACGTGGAAGCAAAATGAGAACACCATATCTCTCCTCTCTGGTTTGTTATATGCAAAAGGAACGAAGAATCAGAGGTCTTACTGTCCCCAAAGCCGAAGCATGGGATCTTGTTGTCTTCATCGTATGCTGACAGCGTCCTCCCAATAATGCCGATCGCCTGCTCGTACGGGTTTGGAGCGTTCCCGAGGTGATGCAGGCTTCTCCCGTTGAAACAATGCTTCCCTTAAATTACACAACCGATACTTCAGTCAGTTGTCATGCACAATGACTGGGAAAAGGGAGGGAAAAAAACAAGGTGATCGATGGTAAAAAATAAAAAGAAAAGAAAATAACTGCTAGTGTCAACCTGTCCATTCGTTGCTCCTGGTGAAATCCACCCCGATTACAAGGTTAGATGACTCGAGCCCAACCTTTTGTAGTTTCTCCTTCACCTGGATGGGGAGAGAGAGATACCCAACCCAAAACAACACTGGCAGCGTCAGGAGGTACTCAAGGGTTAGGTAAGTTCTTGGCTTCATGCATCTGTAATTCTCACGCCGGGGGTAATCGGTAATGAAATGGAGTGAAAGTGAGCATGTAGCTGACCTGATCCAAGGTGCTGCAGTTCTGGTCTGTTCCTGCCGATCCATGGCTTTCAGCGGTGACTCTCTTGAGACGAAGGGACCAGGTGAAGCAGAACAGCAGAAACAAAGTGGAGAAGATCATGTCCGGGCTACAAAGGCTCTAACGCTCTCAAAAGCAAGCAAGAAATGGCAGTGAAATCGATCAGGAGCTGGAAACAAGCAGGCTTGGGCGCAGTCGCACTCATCAGCACCTGGAGCCTTTTTATAGTTTTGGGGATGAGACGCAGCAAGGTGAATGCGATTGGCCGGGAGAACGAAACTGCAAGGCAATGACCCAGCAGGACTTAGAGAGGCCGCGACGCGATGGCAACGACGCGCAAAGGATGTCGATGGACACGCTGAAACGAGCAGCCTACGGTGTGGTGCTCTGCTGTGGTGGTGCGAGTGGTTGGTTGCCATGCAATTCTTTAGGGTATTACTACGTTATTAAACTTTTACACCGACGAGCTCGCTCTTAATTTTTGCATAAGAGATGGATGCGTCATGTCCAACTTTCGTCGTGTACGAATAAAGGAAACACGGCGGGGAAAGGAAGATTGGGATTCGTTAATACCTGGAAGAAAAGAGCAAAAGGCCGGCTTGTTGCTAGCCTGTTGGAATTTGCTCTCTTTCTTTGCTGGTTGTCAAAATCTTGTCCTCAGAGAAACCGCAGCTCAAGCACTGAAACTCTGGCGCCCTTGGGATAATCTGGATGATGGTTCAGGATCAGTGTATATCGATATTCTCTTTGCAGAAACGCGCTAGATAATTCCAAGAACAACCATTACCTGGAGGTTGAAAAGGCACTCCGCGTGCAGTGAGACGGCACACGACTTGATATAGCTGTTGACCAGGAGTGGCATCTTATTCGAGTCATTCCAATGCCGCATCCAATAGCAGTAGGCCAGCAACACAGATATATCAATTTTGCAGCTTCACACTGCTGTTTATTCCCACGAATAGCTTCTCAAATATGAGTATTCAACATCTTTATTTGTACACTGGAAACTTGTAGACTTCCCCTTTACAGTGTCATGTACCTAACCTAAAGCAGCATAAACGGTTTCTCGTAATGAAGACCAACTGGTGTTCGTTTTCATCTTAAAATGGAACAATCTTGTCAAAGAATGGAAATCTCAGCATCTTCACTATATCAACTTTTACAATTACACGGAGCCATCCAACACTCTCGTCAGTTTTCCACTAAACATGCATCAACAAATTGGGAAAACATCTACACAAGAACGCAAATCAAAACAAAATTTACCGTTCCCCTTCTCTAAATGAAGGAGCAGGAGCCGTATATGTAAACTGTATAGACATGGCACAACTATATTATTAGGGGTTCAGATAGCTCCATCTCATTGGATGTCTGCTCCATCTCCGCAGGAGGTAACCGCACATAGTTCAGTCCCAACCATTGCCATGGCCAGCACATGTATCTATGGCCATTGCGATTAACAGAATCGGTTCTATTATCTGATTCTTCAAGCTGCCTGTTAAGCTCCTCCAGCCTCTCTCGAAGCCTGGATGATCGCAAATCCGCTAGTTTTAGAGACTTCTCTGCAGCATCGCGTGCTGCCATCGCTGCGGCTGCTGTCTCTTCCTTGAACTTCAGCTTGTTTTCAAGCTCCACCATAGCTTGCTTTGCCTCATCTAATTCCTTTCTAAGGGATGAGATCTGCGTGACAAAGCAAATCCCATCAGATTGAACTCAGCTAATCAAAAGTTTAAAAAAAGGATGGTTGAAACTGATGTTTCATCATCATAAACAAACCATCCATTCCC
This sequence comes from Setaria viridis, assembly GCF_005286985.2. Taxonomy (NCBI): domain Eukaryota; kingdom Viridiplantae; phylum Streptophyta; class Magnoliopsida; order Poales; family Poaceae; genus Setaria; species Setaria viridis. The sequence goes on from NC_048264.2 coordinate 14,226,069, forward strand.
TTGCATCAGTTAATCTATGTATGTTCGCTTAAACGCAAGTCCAAACGCCATGGCACTATATCTACAAAGGCTCTATAATGCTCCATTGCAGATTGCTGTATGCTCCACACAGTCATCATGGCACTGTGCCGGCTATTGGTTCAGCCGCATCTTCTGCCACCACTAGTTGCCCAAGGCCTTCCTTGCATTACACATCGATAGGTGAAATTTGTCTATCTGGGATAACTGCAGAAGGCATCTAACTTGTTTCTAAACTGAAATTATTTAGATGATTATTAAGCTAACAGGACCATATCTAGGAAGGAATGCACTTAAGAATACTAGAATGATAATCATTAAGTATGGACATGCAATTTGTAACAAAAATAGCAGCAACAAAACATACTCCCTCCGGTTTTTAACATATGAAGGGCCCCTCCCCTGTTTTCAATAAGATATGTATGCCAAATCATATAGTACTGCAGGCTTATGCTTGTCTCACTTATTAGTACCCATAATATGTATGTTTTGGATAATTGCAACATGTAGCAGAGGAAAATCTGCTGAATATCCTTTTTACGGGGAAAAAATCGGTTAAATGTTATTCTCACGGATGCTACTCTAGGTGTTGCAGGCAGTTCACTTTAGATATATTAAACATATAAGTTGCAAAACCAATCACGGTAGTTTGATTGCGCATGGGACAAACTCACTGTACTAGAAGTTACTCCAAAAGAAATCTTTCTAGTCAGATAACCATGACGCAAAGGTGACAAACATGATAGACCCATCAGCTTTTATGAGCAACCCCAACCCCTCAAGAAAACACAAACAAGACACCGAAAGCATAGAGACCAAACAGAACTATATGGAATATGTTTGTATTAAAGCACCTGAATCTGGAACTCTTGCTCAATTGATCTACCAGCTTCAGCTTCCTCCTCTGCTGCCATCTTCCATCTTTTAATCTCCTCTTCAGCAGCTGTCACATCCATCATCAGACCCTCAACCTGAACAGAGTGCATAGAATGTGATTACCCATTGATAATAACCTTAAAGAGAAATAAGTAGTGTACTTGAAACATCAAATTATACATGGGGAAGAAAATTACACTTTCATTTGCCACCCTTTCCTTCTCTTCAAGATGCTTTATTTGCTTTCTTAGCTGGACAATCTCTTTTTCCTGCCCTTCCAGCCTTGTTCTTAGTAGACCAGACTCCGCCCTTAAAGCCAGCAATTGCATAGATGATAAGAAGCGGGAAGCAATTTACAATGGTTCAAAGCATCCACAATAGGATATAGCAACGCAGCAATATCCAAATGTCTTTTTGTTGCAAGGAAGTTCAATAAGCATGTCTTAAAAACCATATGTTCAGTTTACACGAAACCTAAGCCAAATGATATTCTAAGTTCATTAAAGTCACTCTAAGTTCAACAGGCAGAGAAAACAAGGACTAGATGTACAATAAATTGAAACAGGGGATTTCTCTACCCCTAGAGGCTAGAACTGGGTGTGAGCAATCTTGGCCATGGAAATGAACTAAATAGAACCAAAGCTCATCTGTAACCAGCTCGCAAAACTAAAAAACATTCATCAGTCACAATAGCTACCTTAGTGCTTCGACGAGATGTTGGAGCTCAATGATCTTAACTTGGGACTCCTTCATGGTATTCTCTAGTGCCCCTGCCTGCAATGTTGATTGCATAACTAACAATTTAGCGCACTATGCATGCTGAAGAACTTGCAATAACATGGATGGTAGCATCAAATTGGCCATACCAGGGTATAGACCTCGTCCTTCTCCACACTCCCTGGCCTGTGCTCCTTCCGCTCGTCGAGTCCAATCTCAATGCCGGCCTCCCTCAGTCCATCCTCTGCAACCTTTAACACCTCGCTCGTAGTCGCCTGCAGTGCACTCCTGAGCAGCACCCCAATGTGCTCCTTCTCTTTGATCAGTTCATCCACCCTGTCCTCCAAACCCCTCAGCTTGCTCTCCTTGTCATCGATGCATGCCCCAACCTTCTCCAGGGCCATTGCTGCAAGCTCATAGGCCAATTTCGTCCCTTCCAGGGACACCTTGAGGCTTTCCTCAACGTCCGTCTCCTTCCAGACAAAAACCGAGTCTGACAGCGTGCTGGCAGCATCAGCATCGACCAGCTTGACCACCTCCCGCATTTCATCGTACAGCTTGGAGGCGCAGCCGATCTGCTCGGCGAGCACGGGCCTCTGCGCGTCAAGCTTTACCTCGAGAGATGCGATTTTGTCACGGAGCTCGGAGATCTCGGCTTCCCGCTGCGAGAGGGACTTGGAGAGGGATTCGCAATCGGCGGACCTGGACGCGACCGATGCCTCGAGCTCGGAGACCTCGATGGCGATCTGGTAGTTGCGGTGTTCCATCTGCTCCCGTGCGCGGTCGCGGTCCCGGTTGGCGGCGTCGATCTGGGCTAGGAGATCGTCGACGATGTCGTTGGCGCGCTTGAGGACGCCGTACGCGAGGGCGGGGAGGCCGGAGGAGTACTTCTGGGAGGTCGGGAGCGGGGCGGGGGCCGAGGAAGGCGAGGCCTTGGCGGAGATCCTCTCGAAGCCGGAGGAGAGCATGGAGGAGGCGGTGGAGGCCTCGGCCTGGAGCGCGGCGAGGGAGCGGGCGGAGGCGGCGGACTCGGCCTGGAGCGCGGCAAGGGAGCGCGCCGAGGCGGTGGACTCGGCCTGGAGCGCGGCGAGGGAGCGCGCGGAGGCGGCGGCCTCGGTGGTAAGGTCGTCGCGCTTGCGGAGCACGTCCTGCGCGAAGGCCTTGAGGCGGGCGAAACGGTTCTCGGCCTCCGCTAGGGAGCCCTCGGCGGCGCGGCGGAGGCGGCGCTCCTCCTCGAGCTCCGCGGCCAGGTCCAGCAGCCGCTGCTGCGCCTGGGCATCGGGCTGGGGCTGGGCCTGTGGTAGGGTTTTGTGGGCGGAGGCGGAGGCGGAGGAGGGAGGCGGGAGGGGGTCCTCGTCGACGTCGGAGAGGACGGCGGCGTCGTCGTCGTCGGCCATGGCGTCGGGAATTGGCCGGCCTGGACGGCGGTGGTGGTGGTGGTGGGTTTGTGTCGTCGCGTCGCGTGGACGGGGAGGTATCTTCCTTGCGGCCTTGCCTTGCCGGGTCGTTGGGCCAGCTGACTTGATTAGGTGCCGGTTCGGTTTTATTTTATTTTTTTCTGCACACAAAACGAACTGCTCTGTTGGGCTGTTTGGACACCTTCTGGAAAGATGATGACTCGGACCCGCCGTCTCGATGCGTGCGGCTACTTTTCAAGCTCCATGGACGGGCAGGTGAGGTCGCCGGAGACGGAGAAGAAAGGAGTTGGATGAAGCACCATAAACCAGAAGTCTTCAATTTTTTTTAATAAAAAGTCTATTTTACAACCCTCACCTATTTACTTTGTCCACTTAACCTCCTAAGCAAAATTTAGGTTCGTTTTGCTCCTCTAAACTATTTCCTTTGATCCAATCTACCTCCTAATTAGATTTTTTTTCTTCACGTGCAAGTTGAGATTTAATTTCAGATTTTACCAGTTGAATTATAACACGATGCTCTACGTTAGAAAAATATATTAGTAATTTTTCATGATTACCTTTTATACAGTTTTATATGTCTAAGATCAATTTCGTATTAAATATTTCTAAACTATGAAAATAACCATGAAATTTTTTTTAACATAAGACATCATGGTATCTGCTCACAAAACTTGAACTCAAAATTCAGCCCATATACGAAGAAATAAAAAAGAAAAATTTAATTAGGGGATAGATTGGATTAAATGAAATAGTTTAGGGAGTAAAGTGAGTCAGGAGGTTAAACTGACAAAACTGATGGACGAGTAAAATAGACTTTTCTTTTTTTTTCTTTTTTTGGGCGAAGGGCGAAAGGAAGGAATCTTCGTCTCGTATACACTCCGATGCTTCAGTAACTCCGCAACGGAAGGGAACGCATCAGCAGCGACACGAACAAGTTTCATTCCAATTTCACCTAGGACGCGTGTACGAATCTCGTAGTTGTATAAACTTTCTTCGAGAGCTTGATATTTATAAACTTGCAGCTGCATTATGCGGAACAATTTGTAAGCTGATTGAGAAACTTAACCGCACTCTTCATACACACTTACAACGGCGAAAGAGCAAATGAGCTTTACAGTTTCTTTCCATGCAATCACAATTCACAACATACAAGCTAATTTTTCTACCAGCACTTGTTTAGATACCATCTGAATTCTTGGCGGCGTCACTAGCCTTTGAACCCTCATAGCTAGTTCTTTCATCAGTTTTTAGTCAGATGAATGTAGCGTAGCATCATCAGAGATGTCATAGCGACTGCCTATTGCCATATCTCGTGATTTTGTGAAGAAGCCATGACTGAACGCTTCTTCAGAATCGGAGATGTCATAGAGACCTCCTTTCACCATATCTTGTGAAGAAACCATGACTCAATGCTTCTTCAGCAGTCAACCTAGCTGAGGGCTCATAAGCGAGAAGGCGCTTCAGCAGGTCAATGAAATCCCCAGCAGAGTGATCCACGTGCTGCATCACCAGGTTCTGCGCCGGAGACAAAGGACCATTGTTAGAACAGTAAATAAAATCAAAAGGGTTTTTCAAAAAAAAAATTAAAAGGCAGTTGCCAAGGAGAAATAGATGTATTGCCTTCGAACAAGAAAACTTGAGTCATTGTGCATAATAGCAAGGTGGGAAAATAAGGTTTAGTGAACAAATTGAAAATCCAGGAGGAAGCATTAATCATCCAAGAATTAGGAGCCCTGTCACATTTACCTGGAGGCGAGGCAATTTGAGAACAGCTCTAATGCTCTCCCTTGTTGTTGCCCCTTCTGGCCAGTTCAATTTTCCTCTTCTGACGTACTTCTCTGCATGTTGGCTGAGTTTACAAAAAGCAAGCAGCTAGAGTTAAGTCTCAAAGGAAGCATTAGGTGCTAATAGTGCCAATAGCACAGGTAACAAAAGCCATACTCTGCTTTTTCCAGCATGTGCCGTGGAAGAGACCCTAAAACTCTCTCCATCATTGCCAGGTGTTCCAAGTTCTCGTGGGTTTGGAACAGCGTCTCACCCTGTAAAATGAGGCCAATGATTTAATCAGACATTCACCCTTCTCAAGGATAGCAACAAACAAAATAAGAGAAGTACATACCGAGCAAAGCTCAACAAGTATACAACCAACACTCCAAATATCACATGGGTAGCTCCATCCATGCCCTTACAAGTTGCAACGGTGACATAAATATTAAGCTCCCGTTCCACAAGCAATGAAAATGGTGTATGCAATTGGGTAGCAACTACAGTCAAGTTCATACCCAAAATAACTTCAGGGGCTCGATAGTGCCTAGTAGATACAATGTAGCTGCGGTCCTGGTGATGGTATGCTGCACTTCCAAAGTCAATCAACTTGATGGCACTTGATTTTGGCAGTTTCCTTGAGAATGATCCATCCTAGATTGAAAAATTTTAGTGAAGATAACTAATGAAGCAGAAAGTATAGTTCAAGAGAAATAAGAATGAACTCGAGATTAAACTGATATCTCTTATGCGCCTTAGCAGCGACAGCACCATGTAGGTCCAAGCACACAAGCAGCAACCATATGCAATTAGATTAACTTAGTTTGCTTGTTAGCTAAATTAAGTAGTACCAACTTTGGATGGTTATGATTAGATGAGATCAAGTTTGTTAGCACCATTTGTAAGGGCTGGCTCTATAAAAATATGAGCTGGTGTATCCCATTGAATCAAGCAAGAATTAAGAAGAAAAGGTCCTTATTGCTGTGCCAAGAGCTTAGGCCCCCGGCTAGCCATCTCTCCTTCCCTTCCACCACGCAAATGCCAATTCATAGCAATGAGCACGGTCAAAATTTGTCTAAAATCTTTCCTATAGTTAATCTTAATCATGTAAATGGTAAAAGTACCTTAGAATCAGGTAACTTGACATAATCCGAAGAAACAAGAAGGATGTTCTCTGGTTTCAGATCAGTATGAATTAGCTGCAGACGATGCATAACTGCAAGGAAGGAAAGGCAAACATCAGGATACAAGAGAAATAAATCATGCCAACCCATGTTAAGAGTGCTGATATAAAAAATAGACAATCCCAAAAGGCAAAGAAAACAGCACCAAAATAGCACAAAAGTATTTGAAAAATAAGAAAAAGTTTGCTAAAGAAAGGGAAAAAAACATGACAAGCACTATCCACTGTCTTTCAAATGTGAAAAATTTTGGACTCGAAATATTGAGTTGAAGCTAAAGACGATTAGGACATCAGACACAGAAAACAAAAAAAGTGAGGAAGAATCTTGATAGAAAAAATTGACATATTTGAAGTTTGCAGGGTACTGTATCTACACACATGCAACAGATTCCAAAAGTTGCTCTCCAATCTGGCGAACTAGATCAATTGGGAATGGGCGGTAGCCAGTTTTCCGCAGAAAATCATATAAGCTTGGGCCAAGCTTCTCGCAGACCTGTTCATTCACCGAAATTTATTGATTGATTTGACCCCAATGTCTACTTGACAGGTTGGGGGAAATTCTATAAATCAACCATATACTTACAATACAAATATGGCTACGATAGTCAAACCAGTTCCGTATTTGAACACAACTGCAAAAACACTTGTAAGCATGTAGCCTGCCTCCATCACAGTAGCAACATAGTAGTTTTTAAGAAAGAAAATAATTTACATCACGGAAGTTATTTGTTTGGTTTCATATTGTGGACAAGTAAACATATGACTTACTGTTTGCCTGATGCATCGTTTCTTGCAAGCTTCTGTAGGACATCAATCTCTATCATTGCTGCATCACTGTACTTCTGTACAGAACGAATAACTTTAATAGCCACCATCTCTTTGCTTTCTCGGTCCCAACATTCCAGTACCTGACCAAATGTACCTAAACAACAAAAACATATCAAATATTACAGGTAAGTTTTGCTCAGTTCCATCATATAAATAATTTCGGTCGACATGGTCCTTCAGAGACAATAACAATGCCACCTTTAGATTCGCAAATTAATAAATTAAAATTAAACAGTTCACATTTTACAATATGAATACATGATAGCAAAGAAATACTAACCTTCACCCATTTTTCTGTATATCTTGTCTGCAAAAAAAAAGATATATTAGAACAGTGCCATTTCTGTGACTGCAACAAGTTCAGGAGCATTTATCAATAAGAAAACAGACAGCCGACATGCACTAAGAAAAAAGGAGCTTATGTCAAGATGAAACATAATGGTAACATCACTGGCTTTAGCTATAAAATAAGTCAACACAGACGACCTTGAAAACCTTGAACCACCATAGATTAGAAAGGAAAACTGAGATAGGAACATCCAAGTAAGAAATATTTTTCTGAATGAATTAGTTGTTTAAAAAATGGTCCCAAAAGGGTATCACAGCAAATAGATCAACCTTTAGCATTGAGGTATGTTTGAAAAACAAACGAAAGGTTTAAATGGTGATGCACATTTAAAAGAAAAGAATATGCTAACACAAGGTATCCGCAAAATTTTTTAGAAGAGTCAAAAAAAGGAAATCCAAGAAGGATAAACATCACATATCACAGAGATATTAATCCAATAATGATAGTCAAGTGTAATTACAGCGAGAGGTCAAATTCTCTCCGACAGCAAATACGTAATGGCCATCTTTATCGTCTTCTCTCCAAGGAGGGGAAGCATTTCGAGCCACACCCTTCGGGAGCAGAGACGAACAAGTATGGTCGGAATGATTTGCTGATAATAGCAGGCTGGCCACACCACCAACTTCTTGCCCACAAAATGTTCCTATCTGAGCCTACACACATCCATCCATTCATTTTTTTCATGCAAGAGAAAAATATAAACAAATACTTCCCCATGTGATGGTAACAGTGATAAGTGAGCCAAATAAGAAAAAAGGGATACAGTGGATAATAGCACAAGGAACACAGGCGTAGTACATGACAGATTATAAGTAAGAACTTGAAAGCATGTATTGTACATTCTTTCTTTCATTCCATCCACACCACACAGGAAAAATGGAACTTGGCAAGCTACAAATTACTTGTATTAACATGCAAACTTTAACAGATACCGCACTATTCAGAAATGTTATCGGTAGTTCTTATTTGATTAATTGAATCCAGTTAGATCATAATCATGTAGACCCAGCATAATAACAATCGCAACAGAATGCCTTGGGTGAATTATCTCAAACCATGTTCCTATTTCACAATTTCAGGCAGCAAGCTCATATAATTTATGACACTAGTTTATACCAAGATGTTTCCCATGATTAAAGCATCTTAAAGGGTGAATTGTCCACATAAGCAAAATTTAATGTGTATCGACCCAATTTTTTGGTATTTTAAAAAAACTATGTGCAAGCTCTAGAGTGTGTTCTCAAAACAAGAAAAACGTGCAAGCTCTAGGGTGTGTTCTCAAAATAAGAAAACATGCAAGCTCTAGATGATACTAAAAGCTGTTCGGAGTCAATCTGGCTTGATAAAGAGTTAGCAGCACCCTCCAGAACCTTAACATGCTAATTTTGCAAGGCAGTTCTAGAAACTCTACAGATCCGGACTCTAAATTAAACAACTAGACCTAGATCCAGAATCTTCATTTATCCGCAATTCATAACAAGGTAATGACATAGGTAGCTAAATAGATGATCGATCCATGCGAAATCAAGCTAACCGAAATAGATGATTGATCCATGCGAAATCACCTCCTGGGGATGCCATATCTAGGCAAAACGTATCCTAAACTGCACATCGGAGAGCAGGGGAGTCGGTAAAAAGGGGCGTTTACCTCGGCAGCCGGCGCCACGTCCCAGCCAAGCCTCGGGCGCTTGCGGGGGCGGCCGGTGGCCAGATCGGCCGCGGCGGCAGCGCACTTGGCCGCCATTTCTGTTGCTTGTGGTGCTCCGATTAGCGCGTGTTCCCGAACGGGGAGGGGGGTTGTGAATTGGGGAATTGTGAGGAGGAGGAGGTCGGCGAAGGGGAAAGTGGAGGGACGCCCGTAATATGCTGGGGAATGGGATCGGGTGCGGACCTGCTGCGGCAGGCCGGTAGCGTACGCCTCCTGCTGGTGCTGGGTCTGGTAGTTTGACCAAACGGAGGGAGCTCGCGCTGCGCCAAGATTCGTGCTTCATCTTGATGCGTGCACCGTTCCGGGATACTCCCCACCGTTCGAAATTGTAGATCGTTTTGACTTTTTTTAGATACAATATATGTCTAAGGCCTTGTTTGATATGGCTCCAGCTCTAAGTGGAGCTGCTCTACTCCAAAACTTCAGGTAGAGTCAGCTCCACTTCAGAACTCCAGAAATAAAATGGGGTGTTTGGCTAGATGGGTACTCTCAGCTAAAAAAACGATTTCAGTGTTAATTGCCATTGTTGCCCCCAATTCAGGCCCCACTTATCATCCTCTCCCCCTCCTTTCTTCCTCCTTTCTTTTTCCTCTCTCTGTCGTTGCCCACTGGTCACCTAAAGGAAGAGGAGGGGAAGGTACCGTTAGCAGGTGGGTGGTGCTGCCGGCGGTGGGAGGGTGCGGCTGGCGGCGGGGCTCGGGCGGGCGGCGGGGTGTGCGGCCGGCGGCGAGGCTAGGGCGAGCGGCGGTGTGGGCGGCCGGCGGTGGGGCTCGGGCGACGGTCGTGAGAATTGAGGTGATGGAGGGAGGCGCGGGATGGGGAATAGCGGAATAGAACAAAACGTTTTTTTTCATAACCAGTGGCATTGGTGGGTAATTATCCACCAACTCCACGAGGAGGTTCAAAAGAGTGGTTTCTGGAGCAGCAAAAGAGGTGCTCTAAAACTCCACCTTCATTTGCACTACAGCTCCATGAAGTTGTCAACTCCATGGAGTTTTGGAGTTGAGGTGTTTGGCTGAATTTTTTGATGGAGTTGCTGGAGTTTAGGAGTGAAGCTGTGCCAAACAGGACCTAAATACATAATAATATCTATTAAACTAAAAAAAGCTAAAACGACTTATGATTTGGAACGGAGGAAGTAGATGTGACATCCTGGCCCAAGGCTTAATAGGATTGATAGAATACTCATACCAACAAGTTGCAACTTCTTTTCCGAAAGCTCATCCTCAAAGAACTCCAGGGTTAAGCGGGACGCCACAGTTGGTATCAGAGCTGACTCTCGCGGTTTTCACGAGCGCGTGTGGTCGCAATTGCGCAGGCATGGTGTGCATGGCTGGTGTCGACCCAGAGTGGTCACACAGCATGGCACATGCGCTGGCACCGGACACACGGACGTGGCCAAGAGGGGACGTTCCTGGGTTGGGGTTGACCGACGAGGGCGTCGGTCTTCTAAGGGGGTGAGTATGTGATATCCTGACCCAAGGCTTAATAGGATTGATAGAATACTCATACCAACAAGTTGCAACTTGTTTTCCGAAAGCTCATCCTCAAAGAACTCTAGGGTTAAGCGTGCTTGGCCCGGAGCAATTTCAGGATGGGTGACCGATCGGGAAGTTCTTCCCAGGTGAGCACAAAGTGCGCAGAAAAGACTTGTGTTGGTCTGTGAGGGAATTCTTGATATCCTAAAGAGCTGACAGGTGTAAGCGGGCCCGGCCCCAGGGGCGGGACGCCACAGTAGACTATAAGACGGTGTTTGTTCGGTCTCATGTAACATAATCGTATTAGAGCATTCCAATCCAACTATCATATTGGGAGAATTAATAAGAAAATAGTGCTCCAACAGTCTCACTTTATCTTTCCCTTTTCCCAATAATTCATCGCAACTCTCTCTAAATAAATAAAGGATGAGTTATGAGACTCCACATGGTAACATTACGGCTGTTTAATTCGGTGGGATCTGCAATGCGTTAACACATAATTGGATAGCGGGCAATTTATGGCCCATTCCGCTCCTCCCTGACCGGTATCACATCGATTAAGCTACACTCATCTTAAAATGCAATTAAATAATTGCATCCAACCAAATAAAATCTGCAATCAACGATTCCACCACCAAACACCCTGTAACCTGATTCCCTCACCGTTTATGTTACCCAGCGTGAACCAAAACACATCTTAAAAGGGAAGCGAAAATACAGTAGTGAGTAGTGACAGTCTGATCATATATTTCTGCCACCGCAATCAAATTTCGCCCTGCATCGCAAACATGTGGCTTATGTATGATACTGTAAGAAGTATCAAGTTTCGATCAACCTCATGCTGTGAATGCATCCATTTATAGTCTCAAAAATCAAGCTAAGCGTACGAGTATGAAAGTTTTGATCAACCTCATGCACTTAGACAAGGAACTACAAAAAGAAGATGCTATGAATGCAACCATTTAGCCTCAAGAATCAAGCTAGCATACAATTATAAAATTTTGATCAAACTCATGCACTTGGACAAGGAACTACAAAAAGAAGATGCTGCGAATGCAACCATTTAGTCTCAAAAATCAAGCTAAGCATACAAGGAACCGAAAAGGAAACAGAGCATCAAGTTTGATCAACCTCCTTCAGTTGGACAGGGCATTGGAAAAAGATGATGTGAACACATGGCTGCAACCGCTCCTTTTAGTCCTTTCACTTCTACAGATTATTATTAGACAATAATCATGTAAAGTAGCTGCAGACAGGGGCATCATAGTATGATTGTCTACAAGTACCAATCGAGAAATCCTCATGTAAAGTACCCCCTCCGTCCCAAATTACTATTCATTTTGGCTTTTCTAAATGCATAGCAAAAAAAGTACCCCCTCCGTTCCAAATTACTATTCATTTTAGCTTTTCTAGATGCATAACTTTTGCTATGTATCTAGACGTAATATATATCTAGGTGCATAATAAAAGCTATGTACCTAGAAAAGCCAAAACGAATAGTAATTTGGGACGGAGGAAGTAGCTGCAGACAAGGGCATCACAGTATGATGGTCTACAAGTAACAATCGAGCAATCCTCAACAGAAACTAAATTTGGATCATATGGATTTCATTTCATTATTGAATATAACTCAGTTCCTATGGAATAATGCCATCAAACAATGAGGTCACATGAAATTTCGTATGCTAGACAATTCAGTCTAATGGTCTAATGGCTCAAAAATGGATTTCAGTATTGGCCATTCTGTCAGAACCTACAAGCAGCAGCCTGTCAGGATACACTTCAACATGCCCAAAAGCGCTGGTGCCAGGAGGACACTCCAATGCAGCCTCAAGAGTGCGGTGATGCACACCGTGCGAGTCCACAGAGTGGCCACCCTTGTGGTCATGCCCTGCAAAGCAGGCCTTGACACAGTTGTACCGGTGAACAATAGCCATAACCTCATCGTAGTTCCACATGAGAGCTGCCGGGGAAGAAGCACCGGGATCCATTGGGAGATGGCTGCATATGATGACATTTTGATGAAGTGTCGATGCGTCCTGGAGCACATCATTGAGCCAGGACAGCTGCTCCTCGCCAACTGCACCATTAAACTTCACAAATCGCCTGTCAATGCCAACCAGACCATCAGGGCTGTTCTTGTCAGTGTTTGGGTTCTTTTCATCCAGGAGCTTCGTTGCTGCTGCAGTCACAGGATGATCATGGGGCCAGCCAAGGCAACTGAAGTCATAAGCATCCAAAACAACAATTCTGAACTCAGGGCATGGCGAGAAGTCATAATAAGCTCGATCTGAATGGGTTGGCATCTTCAGCAAAGACACCAGCTTGCTGCGAGGAAGGTTGTAGAGGCAATGGTTGCCAAACATGTGATAGGTTGGCCCGTCAAACACGTCGAATTCATCAAGGACCTTCTGCACCGCCGACAGCGATTTGTCCTTTGGGCAGTAGCCATCGATTATGTCGCCAAAGTTGATCGAGAACTTAATGTTGCCATGCTTGTTCCATCTATTGACAGCCCTTTGGAGGACACTGATGCTGTGGCGGTAGTAGCGCGGGACGCCGAGGAATGAGCGGCCATCTGGGATATCGGCATACTGCACATCAGCAATTACACCAAACGAAAACATGGGTTCCTTCGCAGAAGCAGCAGCCACTCCATTTGCCACAGACATCATCGGAGATTCTGATCTCGGAAGAAATTATCCCTGTGCTGGAACTGAAGACAGACACGATGCATTCAGGACTCTGAAGCCAAGGGTGGCAATGGGGGTTTCAGTTGAACCCAAAATTTTATGGAGAACTTTCAGACTGAAATTTGTGGGCGCACCTTAAATAGGTCTGACAGAGTACTAACAACGTACTATCGTGTCCTCTGACTCTCTGAGATCGATCCACACCTTAAGAGCAAAACCTAATTGAACAAGGGATGGATGGGTTGGGTACTGATAACATAACGGACTCACAACAAGGGAATCCATCTATACAAGCTACTATGAAGCTAATATTGCTTACCTGCAAAAGAAGGAATCAACCAAGCCCAGATGGATCTCCGCTCCGCCCCACCAGACCGAGCGAGGAGCGGCTCACAAAGTAGACAGGAGTCGAGACGAGGCCGTCGCCGAAAGCGTCCGCTGCTCTGGATAGACTTGGTCGGATTCCTCGGCGATCTCTGAAAATCTCCCACGGCCAGGGCACTGGTTGTCCTCCGACCGCACAACCTCGAAGCGCCCTCCCGAGGAGGAAGAGGAGTCTTGTGGAATTGTGGAACCTGATCGGGATCTGCCCCATTCTGAAGAAGCCCGAGCCCGGCCCAACATAGGTACAATAGACATTTGGGCCTGCATTTGGGCAGGAGCAAAATTTGCAGGTCCCAAAATTTAAGGGAGGGTTTTATTTTTCGACAATGTGAACTTAAGTTGATGAAAGCATTCGGAAAAAGGCTCCCGTTGATGAAAAACAGGAGGAACCTGCTGGGCCACGTGCGTGGTGGGGTGGTGCCGTGGTGGTCACTTGCAACAAAGCACTTTTTTGTGTGTGTGAGATGGAATCGCAAAATTGATTTAGGGTGCTTTCCAACAAATTATGGAAATTTTTGTCCATCTGGATTCGAGTTTTTGATTTGCACGGGTACTCGTATTTTTTAAATTTATTTTAGACTTAATAAACATTATTCTTTTAGTAATGGATAGCGTGCCCATTAATAATGAGACGTTTTGGTGATTTTATCAATCATAAGATCTGTCAGCTCAATTTCTTGATGGTACTCACAATATTAGAGTTACATCGCATGTATTCATAGGGGTGAGTGTGCGTGTGTACGAGTGTCTACGTGTATATCATGTTTAGGGAAAAAACATCAAGATATTAGTGCGGTAGAAAAGTGTTTAAATACCAAAAATGAATTGTATGCCTTTTCTATTTATTTTAATTAATTTTTTTGGCTGAATAGGCTACTAAATTAACTCAATATGTTATTAGAACTAGATCTCTCGAGCTTGTATCTTGGCATGGACACGAGGAGTGTTGGAATACACGTAATTACTTTTCCTGTCATGTAAAGGTTTTGGGTTAATCTTGCCTGTGCATGTAGCTTAATGAAAAGGCCAATAGACTTTTGTAAAGAAATAGTTAGTCCTACAATTCATCTTTAGTGCCCAGAACTTGTCATGCTTTTGTCCGTGAGGCGAATAGATATGCGATGTTGTTTGTTGAAGCTGCTGAAGATACTGTTGCAATCCTTAGTCGCGTCGAGATGTTAATGTCCTAAAAAACAGTTGTGGGTGTCCCAGACAAATGGTCAAGGAAACAGCTTATTCGAATGCACTAACCCCTTGTTTACTTCACTCCCAACTCCCAACTTTGGCACTATGCAAAAAGAAGATTCCCCATCACATCAAACTTGCGGTACATGTATAGAGTACTAAATGTAGATGAAATTAAAAACTAATTGCACAGTTTTGTTGTACTTTGCGAGACGAATCTTTTGAGCCTAATTAGTCAATGTTTGGACAATAATTTACAAATACAAACGAAACGCTACAGTGTTGCTACAGTATTTTGGCACCTCTCAATTTGATCAAGTAAACAAGGGCTAAACTTTATTTGTATCAATTTCAACGAAATAATGTTAAGCTACTTGGAATTTGTCCTGTTATAAATTTTCATCCGAGGTCTCATTCTGTCAGAGCCTACAACAGCTACAAGCACGAGCGTGTCAGGGTACACCCTCGACGTGCCCAAACGCGCTAGTGCCCGGGGGGCACTCCAGCGCGGTGATGCACGGGCCGGCACGCCGTGCGAGTCCACGCAGCGCAGCAGCCGCGCCCGGTGGTCGTGCCCGGCGAAGCAGGCCCTCACGCAGCCATACCGTGGACCACGAGTCCACGACCGCCATCCCCTCCGCCGTAGCATGCAGTTCCACATGAGAACGACTCCGGGAACGCCGCGCCGGGGTTAGTCGGGAGGTGGCTGCACACGACGCCGCTCCCCCGGCGCGCCGACGCGTCCTGGAGGACGGCGTCGAGCCAGCACAGCTGCTCCTCGCCGATGGCGTGCGCCGTTGTACTTCACGAACCGCCGGTGGAAGTTGTCGAACTCGTCGATGACCCTCTGCACTGCCCAGAGCGACTTGTCCCTGGGGCAGTACGTTCCCGCCGTTGACGATCGACCTGTTCGCTTCAGCTTATTCAGTCGGCTTATCAGCCATCAAATAGTATTTTCCTCTCAGAACAAATCAGCCGTTTTAGCTTTTCAGCCGGCTTATAAGCTGAAGCGAACAGGCCCGATGTCGCCGAGGTTGATGGGGAACTTGACGCCGCTCTTCTGCGCGTTCCACTTGGCGACGGCCCGCTGTAGGACGCTGATGCTGTGCGGGACGCCGTGGATGGAGCCGGCCGTCCGGGATGCCGGCGTACTGCACGTCGGTGATGACGCCCAAAGGGAACAGAAGGTTCCTTTTCCTTCGCATACGCACGGGCTAGTGGGCTACTGCTCCGTTGGCCGCGCACCTATCGTTCGTAGGGCCGACGAAAAATCAACCGGCGAAACGAGACCTTTGTGCTGTTGGAACTTGGAAGAGACGGTACGAGAACTATACTACCGGTCTGAAAAGGCCCGGATGGCCGGATTAGGCCCGACCGTTACGATGGCCATTTCCCGTTTGGGATGGCCCGGCACGCTCTTCGTTCTTCCAGGGGGTGTTTGTACTGAAGTGCTAAACTTTAGCAGTGTCATATTGAATATTCGAATGCTAATTAGGAGGACTAAACATAAGCTAATTATAAAACTAATTGCATAATCCTGTGCTAATTCGCGAGACGAATCTATAATTAGGCTTAATAGATTCGTCTCGCGAATTAGACTCCATCTGTGCAATTAGTTTTGTAATTAGCCTATATTTAATACTCCTAATTAGTATCTAAACATCCGATGTGATATGTGCTAAAAGTCGTGCCATATTGAGAAACCATGAGCTTGATTCTCAAGTAATTCTCCACGCGTCATAGTCAGAGCAGGCAAGCAGCTGGGCTTGGGCTGTTTGGCCATAGGGTGTTAAAATTTAACACCCGTCACATCGGATGTTTGGATGCTAATTAGGAGTATTAAATATAGGCTAATTACAAAACTAATTGCACAGATGGAGTGTAATTCGCGAGACGAATCTATTAAACCTAATTAGTCCATGATTTGATAATGTGGTGCTACAGTAACCATTTGCTAATGATGGACTAATTAGGCTTAATAAATTCGTCTCGCGAATTAGCACATGGTTCTACAATTAATTTTATAATTAGCTTATATTTAACTATTCTAATTAGCATCCGAACATCCGATGTGATACTATGTTAAAATTTAACACCTCGTATCTAAGCACCTCCTAATCTAATCCGCCACGGTGGCCACTGCTCGCTCGGCCGCAGCGACTGGTCGGAGACGGCCACACCCGGCGAAAACGTCACCACCGCCACCAATCCCCACGTTACCACACCCGCGCCATTTCTTTCCTCGACTGCCACCCCCGCGGGAAAAATATCTCCAGCCGCTGGCCCCACGTGTCATACGCTCTGCCGCGCCGGAGGTTCCCATTCCGAAGCTATTTAACGGGCGCAGAAAACAGGTGGTGGAAATTTTTTCCTTCCACTTTCCTCCCTTCCCCTCCTTCCTTCGCCGGCGATGGGCGCCGGGCTCCTCCTCGGCGACGCCGCCGGCCTGGGGACCCACCTCGCCATCCACCGCCGGTCTGGGACGCGCCTCTACCTCCGCGGCTGGGCCCCGCGCCCGCGGCTCGGCGCGGCCGCTTGCGTCTCGCGGAACCGCGGCCGCCGCGGCCACGTGGCGAGGTTCGCGGCCTCCGCCGCGGGCGGCGGGGACGAGCCCGGGGAGCTGTCGGAGGACGAGGCGCAGAGGGAGTCGGAGGCGGAGCTGAACCGGCGGCTGAAGGAGGCTGAGGAGATGGAGGAGCTGGAGCGCACCGCCGAGCAGCTGCAGAGCCAGGCCGCCGCCGAGGCCACCGAGGAGTCGGAGGAGGAGAAGCGCGAGCGCGTCCGCCGCGAGCTCCAGAAGGTCTTGCTCTTAACCTTACTGCTTATCAGAGCTCACCTTCCTACAGCTATAGCTCCAGCCACTCAATTGTCACTATACTGATCACTAGTAACTACACATGCCACACACACACACACACACACACACACACACACACAAAGAGCACGCATGCTAGAACATGGGGGTAGAAATCATTTTTTTTTGCGTGGACTCCAATTTGCAGGTGGCACAAGAGCAGGCAGAAAGGAGGGCAACGGCCAAGCAAATGTTTGAATTGGGGCAAAAGGCATACGGGAGGGGAATGTATGGCCGTTCAATTGAATTCTTGGAGGCTGCACTCACTATCATACGTCCCTCCTCTCTCCTAGGTGGCGAGGTAATGTATCGTCACCCATAACTAGTGTATGTGTATCGGTTTTTGAGGTCTGTGTATGTTTAGGCTTCTCACTGCATACCAAATGTTTATCTTGAGTGAGTTGAACAGGAAAGAACATGGAGTCAAGATATAGCGTATCAGTGCTGCTAGTGACTTGTGACCAAGAATGTTGGCTGTTGTAGCAGTACATGTTTGCATCATATATTCCTATGTATCTTGGTGTCAGCTTGCTAAGCATGCTGAATGATCATTTTTGGTAAATTGAGACAAAATTCAACAGACTCTCATGTTAGGTAAAAGAAAATAACTAGAGCCAAGTACAAAGTGGAAGTAACTTTCTATGAAACGTTATGTGAATAAAGGTTCATGAACCCCGAACATGTCAGAATCCCACAAACCAACGAATTTACCAAGTTTCTGGCATTTTTTTGGATGAACCAGTTTCTGGCATTCTAGTTACAGTTTCTGGCATTTTGATGTTTCAGTGGCTAAGTATGTTTGCCGACTGGAGTGCGTACCATTATCTATATGTGGTTGTCAGCATGCTGCCACAATCTTTGGCTGTATCGGTGTATCCTAACCTACCATGGACCAGCTTTTCTCAAAAAATTTTTTGCAATCATCATTTATAGTGTGCATGGCATTGGAATTAATCTACACATACTTGGCTAAGTGATGATATAGCAGCAGGGACATGTAACCTGAAATATCTAATTAGTTTTGACAAAACTCTTGATCATGCTTGTAACTATATGGCTAAGATTATGTAGACATCTCTGTGATATAGATATAGTATATATCTAATTCTTACTCAAATTATTCTTTTCCAGATCCAAATTTGGCTTGCAATGGCATACGAGGCCAATAGGAGGCACAAGGATTGCATTGCATTGTACAAAGAATTGGAAAGTAGCCACCCCATGATCAATATCAGGCGGCAGGCCGCTGAACTCAGATACATTTTAGAGGCACCCAAGTTGAAGATATCAAATGACGAGGTGGTCACAATACCACAAATTGGGAGCAGCTGGGATTGGTTAGTTATCTATCTGACACTATTCTACTTTCTCTCTATGTCATTCAGCTATGCAGATTACTCTGTGTATACGTGGGCATTGATTTTCAGTTCGTTGGCGCCTAAGTATCAAAATGTCGAAGTTACAAACTGAAACGTCTTTGTTTTATGTTCACCTTGCGTAAAACAACTTTGTAGATTGCAAGAGTTCAGATAGATCTGAAGTCGTAATCATGTCTAGTCTGCAAATACCTTTTTCATTGAATTATGCATATTCAGCTGTATATTTTCAAGTGTATAGTGCTTGCTATCTGCTTGCTATGGTGTTCATTCCTATATGATTCTCTTTTTAACTGAAGGCTGCATGGTGAACCCACCTGCAATTGTAACTAATGGGTAGTTTTTGTTGCATTGTTTCTCTTAACCTGCATGTGGCTATGGAATAATGTTTGAGACCCATCTTTGAGAAGAGATAGCTACCTGTTTATCTTGGTTGACATCATTCTTTAGCTACTATACGTTCAAGAACCAATAAACTTTTTCCCACCCCTTATCTAAATTCTTAAACCTGAGATACCACCATAATAAACAGTTGCAATCATCCTCCTCCATGGAGACTTTTGCAGTTTTTGCGTGGTACTGCTTTCCTATCCCATGGTTTCATTTCAAACAATGGACATCGATCCACAACTTCTCATTCATAACATGCTGCGTGCTATTATGCGAATCAGGTATGCCGGAACATGGAGCGACAAAATCAAGGAACAAGAGGACAAGAAAAGAATGATGAGTGCTGCTAGCAACCAAGTTCAACCTTCTCCAAACATCTTTGGAGACTTCTCCTTCTTGCGACGGCCAAGTGAATGGAAGAAGAGCGCATGGGTGGTCATTACTTTATGGATCCTTTTGATTGGTACAGCAATCTATCTGCAAACATGAAGAACTCCCGCAACTCTGGAACAAGCCAATTGCATGTTGGCCGAACACTGATCCATGGTTCGACAACTCTGGAGGTGCTGCTAATATGGCTTTGTCTCAGAACACTCTAAGACAAGATAGGTCATGGTGGATTGCATTTGTTATTTTAGCTATGCAATCCAAGGATGCATCATATATACTCTTCCGGACTGGCATGGGCCATTTGTCACTTTGAAGATATTTTTTTGCTGCAATGTAAATACTAACTATTGTAACTAGCAATGCAAGCAGATGCTAGCTAGTTCAATTGATTAGCAACCCATCTGTCTGCTCATGTGCACACTTGATACTATTTGCATCTGGAGTTGATTTGTAAGTACCTTGATCTGAGCTGATACGTGCTCCGTGAAAAAAAAATATAAGCAGCGCAATAGACTGATCAATGTTCTGTTTTTAGCTAGGAGTCGCACTTTACAAATACACATTTGATAATATCTGCATCCGGAGTTGACTTGTAGTTTGACCATCGGTTTCTTCTACAATATATCATCAATTTCTACTAAATCAACGTCACATTAATAGATTTGTGAAATAAGAGCCTATTGATATAAACTCTATGCACGAAATATGCATGTAATTTGACCAATTTTTGGTCAAAATTTATGACGCCTATAATTGTTGGGGATGTGCCCTTTGGGGGTATAGGGACCTCTTCGTGTATAAAAGAGGCCTAGTTAGAGGAGAGGTCCAGGGGCTCGATTTAGATATACACGGGTATCATTGTAATGCCTATGAACTTATTTGTAATATCTTACCCCACCAATAGAATAAGCATAAACAACCATCTCCTCCTACATTGCCCTAGGTCTAGAGGGCGAGGATACTATCGGTGTTTTAACCCGGCAACCTACCAAAGGAGTACCTGAGTTAGAGTTTTGGTTGGTGGGTATCGCTGAAATCAGGAGCTCGATGGTGACACAGGTACACGATTTAGATAGGTTCGGGCCACTAGATCGCGTAATACCCTACATCCTATATGTTGTATGCTTGTATTGGATTGTACTTGTTTTGAGCGGGCTCCTGCCCGCCCTTATATATCGGGGGAGCAGGGTTACAGGGCGGTTTGCTTTATAAGAGTACTAGTCGGATTCGACTACAGAGTTCTACTCCAACTAGGAAGAGTAGTTTCCTTGTCTTCGACTAGCCTCTTGGACTCCATGTAGACTACGTCGTCCTGCACCGTAGTCTCCATGTCTGATACGCCTCGGTGTACTTCTCCAGATGTGGATCCGTACAACCCTTCTGGTGGGTCCATAGATGTATACCCGACAAGCCTCCAAGTACTTTTTAGTCAAATGTAACAGTCTCGAGTACTTTTGCAGACGTTGTTCGACTAGTTTCTGGTGTTCTTCGAGTACTTTTGTCGTGACTGAGTTTTTGAGTACTTGAGTACTGTCATGCGGCTAGAAGATACTCTAGCCTCATCTGACACTATTTTTGGAATGTCTATCTTCAAATCTTTATATGGAAGTGCGATGAAAATCGCACTTCATATGGAGTAGCCCCCGAGCCTTAGGTTGAATCAAAGAATCAGGTTGAGGGTCAATCTGCATTTATTCTATCTTTGTCTTGATCTTGAAGAAAAAAGAAAATTTTGTTCGACAGGCATGGTATATGCAACCCACGAGCCGTTACACGACTAGTTTGAGGAGGTATAAGGGTCATTCAACTGTTACTGTGGCCCTTCAGCTTATGTTGGATAGGGAATATTCTTGTATCGGGTTGATAAGTCCGAAATTATCGCCATTATGCGAAAACATTGGTCTTTTTACTTCTGGTGACTCCGCATGGTTATAAAGGATGGGAAAGTTACCCCCTTCCTAATCACGCAGTCATTTGCATCTGTTATCTTCTTGCTAAAAAAACCCTAACTTTTCCTCAAGCGCCGCCACACACCGACCTTAGGTCGTCAACGCCGCCTCCCCTCGCTTAGCCCCCGAGCGTATGCGCGTGAAGAGGCTTGTGAAGACCAGGATGGGGAAGAAGGTCGTGCTAAGGACGTTAAGGGTTCCCGGAAGGGTTCCAGCAAGGGGAAGGAGCCCCAACTGCCGCCACCGAAGAAATCTTGGAAGGATTCCAAGAAAGGGAAGGAGCCCCAATTGCCGCCACCGAAGTGTGGAGAGACTAACCAGACCGCACTGCCCAATCAAGCCATGGCCTGGAAGAGGTCGATGATGAAAGATGCGGAGATTCAGGAGCTGGTCGAGGCCAAACTGCTGAAAGAGAAGGCGATCGTGGGCTGGAGGTCATCATATGGCAATCCTTGGATGTTTGAGATGCATCCCCAAGAGACAGTAATTTTTGCTCGCTTTGTTGAGCGTGGATTTTCTGTCCCAACCTCTGATTTTTTCCGGGGTATTTTGGAGTACTACTGTTGGTGCTAGAAATCGGCTGATCGAATTCCCAGCATCGGACACACGATTCGGGAGAATCTACTTAACTCCTGTTCGGGTGATCGCCCTGGTGCGGTTCGCGCGGCGTGCCAGCCAATCTGACCTGTTGATTGGCAAGGAAAGAAACGTGTCAGATCCCAGAGGTTGCGATCGGCTAAGGTTCCGATCTCGAGATAGCTTATCAGCGAACCAGCCGATTTGCTGTAATAAAGAAATCGGCTATAATGCAGTTGATTACCGAGCAACGTTAATAAAGAAGACTGCTGGAGTAATCTAAACAACGCTACAGTAGCAACACTAGGAACAGATCTAATTGGCTACGCGTAAAATGAATAGATTAAATAACAAAGTACAGGAAAGCCGAAGGTTCCAATTCCTAGCTGGATAACTGGTGATAAAACTAGAACAACAGGTAAAACCTAGAATTCTAGTGAATATCGATAACTGGTGAATAAATCTAAATGAAACAACAGCGATGCGTCTGAAGTTAAAGCTTAGAAACTATTCGATAAGCAGAACTTACAAGATTGGCCGGAGATCAAGTTGATGCAGCCCCGCCAACCCGTACGAACTCGTGAGAAAGAAGAAAAGTATTGGCGAAGTCGCCGGCTTGAAAGTAAGTACGAGGAAATAGTAGTTTGTTGTACTGATTTGATGATGATTACAGATCTACAAGGGTGGCTATTTATAGCCTGTTACAAACGACTTCTTATCCGACTAGAACTCTATCTCTAATTTTAAACAAAAAATGAATATTTACAAGTACAACTCGTACTAGGTCGATTATCGCGCTCTTTATGGGCTGATTCCCTCTTCATCTTCATAATCCTCTTTAAGCCCACACCGGCCCAATCGCTCCAGCCTCCTAATCGGCCGATTTCTACTCACTCCATCGGCAAGGGACAGTCGATTAGGGCCCACATGTCGGGGGCTCTGACTACTCCGACCCTGGGACCTAAGGTCGGGCAAGGCGGAGATCCTCCCTTGGAGGGTCGGGTGCATCCGATCCCAGGACTCGGGGTCGGGCGAGGCGGAGATCCTCCCTCGGAGGGTCTGGCACATCCGATCCCAGGACTCAGGGGTCGGGCGAAGCGGAACTCCAAAGGTCAATCGGCCGATCCTCGACTGTAGCACCAATCGGCCGATTTCCAACCGTCACCCCTGTGTCTCGCCGCATCTTCTGATTTCTTCCTTCCCTAACGCCGATTTTACACGTGTCAAAATCTGGCGTCAACACATGCCCCCCAGTTTCGGAGTAAAACATAGTCTTTACTTCGAAATTCTTTTCAACTTCCCTTCCGAAACAAACGCATTGAAAATATCCTTCCGTTTCGCGGTCTCCAGCCTGATGATTGCAATCTTTTCGAAACAGGCGCCCACGACAACCACTCCTCCCGAAAAAATCGAAACGCCGACGCGGTAAAAATTCCGCTTTTACCCCTTCTCAGACCACCTTTAAATATCAGCTCGTCCCGTACTCCCCTTATGAGCTCATGTCTTCCTTCTTTAGCGTACAAGCCTTCTTCTTCCTCCGGCGCCTTCCTCAGCTTCCAGCTTTTTCCCTGACGTCTCTTTCCATCCTCATTTCTCCCTACTTCTCCAATGGCGGCACCTTCAGGCACTTCACCAACGCCCGAAGCTCCGGAGATGGCCCCACCGGCGGAAGTTCCAGCGGCAACGGCAGCGGCTCCATCAACGGGAGAAGGAACTCCATCAGCGGGAGCTGGGGCTTCAACCGAAATCCCATTGGCAGCTTCATCATCTGCAGCTCCACCGACGATCCCACCGACTACGATGAGCTTCATCCCGGAGGTCATTACCGAAACTTTCCTTATCAGTAATGCATTTACTTTAGATCTATTCTTACTTCCGCACCCCCTTTTTCCTTCTTTAGGTGGTTAGGCATCAGATTACCATTCGCCTTACAGAAACTCCCGGCCTTATCTGCCTTGGTCCCATGGGAAACCCAGATCCAACCGACTTAATCAATTTGGAAACCCATAGGATCCCTTTTAAGCAATCAACTATGGACCTAGATCATTGGTCGGGTACCTTCAGATCATGGCTGAATGAAACCCCCGGTTGGAGAGAATGGTACCAGCGGATAGCCGCCTCTAAGAGGGTCCAATGGGATGAGCGCAAAATCGGCCAGTGCATCGATCTGTCTTTGTCCCAAATGGAAAGGAACGAGCCATTAGTGATAGCAGCCTCTTACTTCTGGTCCGATGCTCTCAATGCATTCCTCTTCGGACACGGACCTATGACTCCCACTTTGGCCACTGTGGTTATGTTAACCGGCCTTGACATCTCCTCCCCGGATACCCCTTTTCACCTTTTGGCCACGACATCTCATCGGCTGGACACAAAGAGAATCGGCGGATGGAAGGGATTCATTAGATGCAATAGGAGGGTCGGATCAGTCGTGAACAGAGAGCACACGGCTTTCCTGATGATGTGGCTAGAGAAACATTTCTTCTGTGGGAGAGCAGCAGGTCCATCCACCAACACACAGGCTCTGGCCGAGGCATTATCGACAGGGGCCTCTGTTCCCCTTGGAAAGCACCTACTGGGGGCAGCCTATCACATGCTCCACCAAATCGACGTTAAATTATCCCAAGGGGAGCCGATTGGAAACCCCGGTGGGCCCTGGTGGTTTATCAACTTATGGCTTAACCTGTACATGAGCAAGATTTCTCAGCAGCGAGTGGAGCACATGACATTCCCCAACATCGAATCGGCAGAGAACCCCACTGTCCGATGCCGATGTACATCTTTCGACGAAGCGGCATCAGCCTTTTCTGGTTGCTCGTACTCTGCTACCAAGGTGGCCGAATACTTCAGGTGTTTTTATAATGGCTTCAGCGAAGACGCAACCAGCTGGTTCCCTTATTGGAGGGATAACCCATTCTTTGAGCTCCCTTCTTGTTTTGACTCAACTACTGGCCGATTCGATGAAAACCTCACAGACGAATTAATCAAACCGGGAATCTTACCAGCAAACTTCTTCTCGGGGAAGGATGCTCCTACTTATGAGTTCTACAACCCCTCTGTCGCAGCACGGCAATTCGGCATGGGTCAATTGCCGATTTATGCATACTTCGCCGGCTGAGCAAAGTTCAGAGATGAACTCACCAAGGGTCTTGACTATAATCGGCTGCGAGATCGGATTCCAGACTCCAGTACCATAGACCTGAATGAATGGATAGTAGCCTCTTTCGCCGTTCAGCAATTCAAGCTATGGTGGGCCGAATGGAAACAGTACCTGTTCTGCACTTCTGCATCGATATACTGCAACCTCCTGGATCCAGCCAACATCGATCCGAACGCCGAGGTACTCTTCTTTTCCCTGGCCGATTTTCATTTCCCCTTATTATTATTATTTTTTTACACATATGTACTAACTCTTGCTGTTGACTCAGTCTGAAAGCCGCGTTCCCCCAAAACGCAGCCGGAGTGGTCGGCCGATAGAGGATCGTTATCCATACACAACATTCCCCATCATCAGCTATCATGCCCCTTCTGTAGACGACATCGCCGGCCGAGCGAAGCAGGCGTAGAGGAAGGTTGTCAAGAAGACCAGTCGCCGAGTGTGTGCCCGTACAGAATCGGCCGATCCACCCATGATTATAATGGCAGAGACTTCGGCCGTGCCGACCCTTCCGATCGCTGAAGAGGTAGACATTCAAGTCGCCACAGAAGCCGAAGCAGCTGCCGCGTCATTATTGGTGGAGGCTATGCAGGTAAACTCACTGTCCGATCTTCCCGATTGCTATTTCCATACTGACTCCTCTTATATTAGGCTGCACAGATTTCCCTTGTGAACCCTCAGCAATCGGCGGTAACCCAAGCAGCTAATGAAATGTTAGTGCTCCCTCCTGTTGAGGTATACGATCCTTCAACCCGATCTTCTAGTATTTGGATGACGCTCTTACTAACTTTGACACAGGTTACCGGCACACTAAGCTCATTGCCTGATCAACCATTGGCCATCCTTCAAGAAGCTGGCCTGAGCAGAGCGCCGATTGTCGTTGAGTCCTCTTCTTCCGACGAACCAATGGTACCAGTCCCAGAGTCGAGGATGACAATTTCGCAAACGCAGCTGGAAGAAATCTGTTTTAAAGAGGTATAACAGATCTCCCGCCCTTAATTGGCCGATTTACTAATACCATCGGCTGACTTGTCCTCTTTTCGTTTACTATTTTACAGGAACAGGACACCCCTAATAACAGAAGTAGTTGATGAGTTCAACCATTCCAACAAGCCAAGAGAAGTAAGTACCCATGGCCACAACTCTCGAGTACTTATTTGTCATTGATCTTTGTTCCCAACTTGTTTCTCCTTGTGCAGGAAGATGTACTCGTGTTTTATTCGTCTCCTCCTCCTTCTAGTGCTGATGATGCTAAGGCTGCGTGGATAGTATTTCACTTCCGGTTACCTGGGGAATCCTCAGAAGAAGAGGAGGAGGACGATGAAGAGACCGAGTCCTTCAGCGGATCCGATTCTGACACTGCGGATGATTTTGTTATGCGGCCGCGCTCCTCTAAGCAGACCAAGTCGTCCTCTGGTGCATCAAAGCGACTTGCGAACACAGATCTTGACGCTGACCTGGCTCCGCCGCTAAGGAAGCAACGGACTGCTGTGCACAAGAGACGCGTTCGGCGCAACCTCCGCATTGCTGACGAGGTGCCCCCATCGGTAATAACTTTTGCGGAAGGGCAAGATGTCGAGGTATGAGTACATTTATACTTATCTTGTTGAATCAAGACTTCTGATCTTGAATTTCTTCTACTGCAGACTATTGATAACGTAGTTGAAGTAACGGAGGCGGCTGCCGATGATGCAGCCGGTACGAGAGAGACGACTGCTGATGTCATGGTCGAAGCGTCAGAAACGATCGCCCCCGATGTAGTCGGGGCGAAAGAGATAGGTATTGACGTCACCCTGCCCAAGGTTCCTGTTGGTGAGGGGGATGTGGATGCCAGTGGTGACCAGGAGCCCACTGCTATACAAGCGGATCCCGCGAGTAATGCCGGGACTCAAGAAATTCTGCAGCGTGCTCCATCGAAGGTGCCAGCCCCCATCATCCCGCCAATGCGCTTGGCGGGGAAACCTCCTCTGGTTCCTTATCGATCTAGCTGGTGAGTACTCTACCTATGCATTGAGTACTCATTTTATGCTGAGTAGTTGTCTTCTGCTACTTATACTCTTGTCTTGCGCGGGGCATCTTTAAATGTTGATCTTGGTGCATCAGGCTCTGCCTCAGTAGTTGATGGCGGTGGCCAATCAACTGAAGATCCAGCCCCTACTGTTGTCACAACTTAGGAAGAGGAGAACCCAACGCCAATGTTGAAGGCTGGCGCTACGTCATTGATGGCTGCACTAATGTGCGACGTGGTTGAATCCCTCAAGGATGCTACACTGCAAGCCCCCAAGACTACTGCGCCCGGGCTGTTTCCTAAAGCCGCTTCTATTGAAGACCCGCCTGCATCGGATGTCCTGGATGCGGTACCTCTCAATGCCATGGATTCTTGGGCTCCTGAGCTTGAGGCTGCTCGTGTGCTTGAGGCCGTCGTCGCTGCTGCTAGAGCATTGTCTGAGGCGGGGACTGTCGGCCATACATCCTCGGGCCTACCAGAAGATTTGTACGGACCCACTCAAGGGGACGTACTTGAGACGTATCAGGACAGGAAGACTATGCTACAGGACAACGTAGACTACATGGAACTCCTGAAGGACTAATCGGAATACAAGGAAACTACTCTGCCGAGTTAGAGTAGGACTCTGTAGTCGTGTCCGACTAATGCTCTTGTACCAATGAGTACCATGTAACCCTGCTCCCCCGATATATAAGGGCGGGCAGGGACCCCCTCAAAAGAAGTTAAATCGAATACAAGCATACAAGGCATAGGACATAGGGTATTATGCGATCTAGCGGCCCGAACCTATCTAAATCGTGTTCCTGCATCACCATTGACTCCTTGATTTCGGTGACACCCACCAACAAAAACACTATCTCGGGTACTTCCTTGACAGGTTGCTGGGTTAAAACACCGACAGCTGCCATGCTAGGTAGGGGCAGTCTCCAAAATTCTCCACGCGAGGTTGATGGCTCTAGGCATCATCAAGCCTGCATTCGTGTTTGAAGCGGGCGCAATGTTTGTTTTCAGCTCCTGGCTTTGCATCGCTGATAGTATTGTGTGATGACCGGTCCCTAATCTTCCTAGTCAATCGTATCCTAGCCCTTGATCATAGTCATCTGTCTTATTTTACCGCGCCTGAGTGCTCAGCCTCCCGCCCGGTCCCGACCCCTGAGACCCGACCCCTCCCCGCTTCGCTTCGATCCCGACCCCGGCAACCCAGTTCACCGTCAGATCCTTCTAAGTCTTTCCCAAACGCCGTTCTGTCTGACCAGTGGACCCTTGAGATCTTTTTCCCCAGATCTTCCGCGACCAGCGCACTCGAGTTGCATGCCCACTTCAGAGTCTCCCCGCCACGTGGCTCGTCTTCTCCGACGCCCGCCGCTCAGTTTTGTCTCTGGCTCGCGACCGAATGGATTCTCGTGCCCCCTTCCCCAATGGCGGCGGAAGCCCCTCTGCAACCTTTCTGCAACGCCTTGCCTCCCGCGCCCATCATCACACCGCCAGATCCCGGCCGCAGAGCTCGATGTCGCCTGTCTTTTCCGACACTTCGATCTCAGTCGCGCCGCCTGGTCTCCGCTACACGACGATTCCTCCATCGCCAACCCCGACCACGGCAGCGACAACTCCTTTCCCCACCCTGTCAGAAGCCGCCCAACAATCTGTTGCTCCGCGCTCGCCCGCGCGCCCGCGGCTGCCTGTCTTCTCACCTGTGCGCCCTCAATTCTAGCGCCGTTAAACCGGTCGCTTCTATCAAATCTTCCGCACGATGACGCCCGCCTCCGCCAAATCTCAACCACCAGCATACCCGCTCCTGCGCCGCCCTGACGGCAGAACCCAATGACCGCCGGCATCATCCCCGAGTCCTGCACCACCGCCCTCGTCGCTCAATCGCCGCCCCGGCAGAGCACTCCATTGCTTCTCCCCGGCCTTCGTGCCGCTCCCCTTTTCTCTCTCCTGCGCCGCTTCCCTTTCCCGTTCCAGCAGCTATAAAGTGGAGTGCACAAGCCCGCCGGAGCTCCCTCCGCCATTGTTGCCTTCAACCATTCTCTTGCTCCCTGCTCAAGTTCCTAGCACCACACCCTAAAGCTTGAGGAACTCTCCCCTCCGCTCCCCTCAGTTTTCTCCAAGTCACCCAGCCGCTTACTCCTCCGTGCTGCGTAAAAGCTTACTTGTGATCCGCAAGAAGCATCGCCGCCGCCGGAGCACTGCCGGTCTTAGCCGTTGTTCAAAGCTTTAGTCCCTCCGCCCAAGTCTGCCTCTTCCGACCCCAAAGCCTTCCTTTCAGGAAGAAGGTAAGCTGCCGACCCCAGTCCGCTTCGCCCGACCCCTCTTATCCGTCCGACCCCGGTTCCGTCTCGCTCGACCCTATCTGTTCCGCCGACCCTTATCCGCCTCGCCCGAGGGCTCGGCTGTGATCTTTCTTCAACCCGAGGGTGTATGTGTAAAACTTCGGAACCCTTCAGCGCTTGCGTCGGAGGATCCCTAGTATGCCACATCCTCTAGTTCAAGGATCAGATCATAAGTTCCTTTCCGACCCTTGCCTTTTGATCTTCACCAGCTCTCTTGAACCTCCCCACCCTCCTGCTCCTTGTCGCAAGTTTCTGGGCTCAGGCGAGCAAGTGTTGCTGTTGAAATAACCGTCTATGCTGACTCTTGCATTGCATTCGTGTAGAGCTGCACCTCGCCGACGGCTTCTACGAGCTACACCCGGCGCCAAAAGACAAAGCTGTAGCCGAGCTCCTGCCCGCTGAAGCCGAAGTCGCCCCCGAAGTCGAGCAATTCCCTTCCTCGTTGCTCGAAGGCAAGCCCCGGTTGCATGAAAACCCTGCGTGTTTTACCAGACTTGCGCATGCCTTCTGTAACATGCTTGTGCATTTACGTATAGGAGTTGTTTGAAGCCCTAGATGCATGACTTAGTTATCCCCTGATCTGAGCACTAGCTGTTGGACCGAGTAGCCGCTTGCTTAACTAGGAGACGGTAAAAGTCAAGTGATTCCCTATCACTCGCGAGTTGTAGGAGTTGGATGTCTATCTTTCTGTTATAACTATAAGGACGATGGACGGGGCAGGGTTTGGTAACTCTTTGGTGGACGGATGGTTGCCCCGTCTGTCTATGAAAACTTGCTAAGGCCGACAGTGGTGGTGTTCGTGATCAAGTGTTTGAAAGTACTAGCCTCATACTTAGTATGGGATGAGGAAGCCTAGTACCGGATTGAACCTAGACGTGAGCGGTCACCCCATTGTTCTTGGAACGGAGTTTCCCCTGCTGGATGTCGCACGTGGTGGCATGCGTGGCCCCAGAACGGCAGAGGCCGGGTCTGTGGAACCTTGCACCAAAGGAAATGGGCCCGACACGGGTTAGGGGATTGATGGGGAAGGCCGACACAGGAAGCGACCTCCGGGTGCGTGGATGTCGTGAGGCTAGGTTCACCATGCATGGTTGAGGAACTCGAATCGATTCATCTGCCTCTCACAGTTTGAGATTGCTTGATCGCTATGTCACCCTGAGTAAAAGAGAAATCTGATGATGACATGGTTTTGTTGATATGCATACCTTGTTTGGCTCTATGATTGCTTAGAATAGGTTGCAAAACCTAGATCAGTTAAAGAACTTAAAATTGGAGCTAAAACTTGAAAATAGGGTTTTACTTAGTGCTTTTGGCAAGCAAACCCCTCAGCCAGAAAGCCCTGCATGTCTAGAAGTGTGGAGTGGTTTTACTCCTATCGGTTAAGTCTTGTTGAGCTTAGTAGCTCAGCCTTGTTGTGGCTCCTGTTTTTCAGGTGAAGCTGCTGCTCCCGACCCCTCTCTTCCTGGCGCTTGGCCGCCCCAGCTCCCGCCGGGCTGGACGGTCGAGTGGGATCCCTCCTCGGACGGCGAGGAGAGGGATCAGTGATGTTCCGGCTGGCCTCTCCAGGACATCCGACCCCGACGATTGCTTCCGCTAGTATTTTATCTTCTGTTGTTTTTCCAAAATCTTGTAAAACTCTGATGTTCCTTTTTCGCAACTAAATCCAGTAGTAAATTTGTTAACTTGGTGGACTTGTTGGACTCTCTGGAACCGCTCACCTTCGTGTGGGTCTGCTAAGTCGGTCCTGTTCAAAGTGGTTTAATCGGAGGAAAATCCGACGGCACTCCGTGTTTACTCGGCTTAGGCATGAGCGTCGCATATCAGGCGGCTAAATCATGTTTAACCCAGTAGATCCGAAGTGGATCCGCCACACATTGGAGGTTTCCAACGCTGCAACATCAAAGAACCGGAGATGAAGCATGTCGGCGGAAACTCTTATCGACATGAGGCGGAAGATTTCATCGAGAAACTTGAATTTTTTGATCTGAATAACACCAGGTTCGACCACAACTCGGATTCAACCACAACTCGGACTAGTCCGCACGGATAGGCAATTCAGCCATCGTATGGACTGGATACAACACCAAGCTGATTCCCGCTTGGACTTTTAAACGTGGTCACAGTTCATCAAAAAGCTTTATCTAAACTCCAATCCGGACTGGAGTCAATTGAGGACCACGACTATGACTCGGACTTTCTTGAAGAACTCCCCTTATCAGGTCCACAGCAGGGCCTGGTAATCACATCAACACCGCAAGGTAGATTCATCTACTGGCCGGGGATGAAGCCATCCTTCCTTGCCCAGGACAACGAGTCACGCCTCGTCGCACACTTGGACATCCTCCCATACCAACAGGGTACTCCACTCTCACCGATCCGCGAAGAAGATGGTTCCACTGAGGTCATAACATCCAGCTCTGGAAGCTACTCTCCGGATAGAGAACTCCTTGTTGTTGTTTCACTAGCTGATGGAAAAAGAACCAGCGATCAACACCAACATAAGA
Organism: Setaria viridis; assembly: GCF_005286985.2. Lineage (NCBI taxonomy): Eukaryota > Viridiplantae > Streptophyta > Magnoliopsida > Poales > Poaceae > Setaria > Setaria viridis. Next base: position 14,258,204 of record NC_048264.2, read on the forward strand.
GAACTCCTCGTCGGGAATGCCAAGTCGAAGAAGTCTCCTAAGATGAATTATCAACTGACGCCCCGGAGCGCGAAACTAGCAGCCAGAGAACTCAAAGAAGAGGAAGAAACACTCAGAGAGCGGAACATCGTCGACTTCTAGCCGCGAGATTTCCCATCGTGAGTCTTGACAGAGCATTCGAAGCAGTACAAACACGAGAACACAACATGCCACTCGCCACTATTGCTTCTATCGACCTTATCGCCCGTTCAATGCCTCCGGACAAGTACAACGATATCCTGTCATACTTGGCAGAGTGCGTGTACAGGCTCCTCAACAAGGAAGCACCAATCCCATCCTTACCTTGCAACCCAAGTCAGCATGGCAGCAGCAGAGACCATGCAAGACACTCAAACCGACCACACGAAGAACCAAGACAACATGGGGGCGTACTCGAAGGCCCAAGTCAAAGCAGAGACACACCTGAAGCTCCAAGACAAAACATAGATGTAGCCGAAGGTAGTCGTACGGCCTCCGCAGAAGGCCCACATCACCGCAGAGCTAATCCAGAACCCTCGCACATCAGTGATCTTAGGGAAAGACTAAACCACAACTGTGATGCTCAAGATATAATCAACAATCGTCGCCGTGAACGTGAAGTTGAAGGTGATGACAATGACCACTTCCCCGCTTTCACAAGATGAATCATGAAGATTGCTCTATCAGAGAAATTCAAACCAATAGGCATCACCAAGTATGATGGCAAACAAGACCCAGTTTAGTGGTTCCGCTGCTACTCACTAGCAGTCCAAGCTACAGGCAGAAGCGACAATACAAAGGTCATCCACTTCCTCATATGCATGGAACCCACGCCTCTAACCTGACTCGAATCTTTGAAGCTTAACTCCATCGACTCATGGTCTGATCTAAAGAAAGATTTTACAAGCAACTACACGGGAGCTATGCAGCGCCCTGGCAATAGAATTGACTTGGCTCAGGTTAAGCAGCAAAAGGATGAATCCCTACGCAGCTACCTACACCGCTTCTTGACAAAAAGGCTACAATTTTTGACATCTCAGAGGCAGACGTGATAGAATGCTTTCAAAACAGCCTCTGGGACCAACGTATGTTCCAAGACTTTGGCAAATGCCGTCCAGTAGATGTCAAAGAACTCAAAATTATGGCTCAGTCATGGGCAGACAAAGAAGATAAGGAACACGAAAGGTTCGACTCACACCACGATCGCGGGCGTGACAACAACAACCAAGGTAACAACCAAGAACAAGACAGAAACTGCAACAGCGATCACCGAAACAACTACTCGAGCAATCAAAATCGCAAGCATAAACTAGACAATACCGTTGCAGCAATGTCAAACTCAAGCAAGAAAGGACCAAACAAACGAAATGATGGCCCTTCATTCAACGAACTACTCAAGAAACAATGCCCATGGCACCCGCACAGCAAGCACGCTGCAATAGACTGCTACAGCCTTCGTAGAGTAATGCAAGAGTTGCCAGAACCTCCCGCCAACAACACTAGTAATAACAACAATAAGGACAAAGGCAAGGGCAAGATGGATGAAACTGAAGACGGCGAAGATAAGTTCCAGACAACGTCTAAAATTGTCAACGTAATTTTCGGTAAAATTCTAGGCACTGCCTCCAAACGATCCAACAAATTAGTACTCAGAGAAATCATGGCTATGGAACCAGCCACCCCCACACCTCTCAAATGGTTTGAGGTACCCATTACCTTCAGCAGAAAGGATTAATGGACTAACTTCTCAGAACCAGGATGTTTCCCTTTGGTACTAGACCCAGTTGTCGCAGGCTCAAGAGTAACCAAAGTACTCATCAACGGCGGCAGTGGACTCAACTTTATTTTCACCAAGACTCTAAGAAAGATGGGCCTTGACATCACTGAAATGCTTACCCCAATGGATTCTCCCTTCTATAGGATTGTCCCAGGCAACGTAGCTATCCCACTAGGACAAGTCATCCTACCTGTCACCTTTAGCACCAAAGAGCATTATCGCACATAATCCATCAAGTTTGAGGTAGCTGACTTCGAGACTTCTTACCACACCATCCTCGGAAGATCAGCCCTGGCCAAGTTCATTGCCATCCCACACTACGTGTACCTGCTACTGAAAATGCCTGGACCGAAAGGAGAACTATCTCTTCGTGGAGACCTGCGACGATCCTATGAATGCGACACGAAAGCTGTTGAGATAGCCGTGACTACTCAAGTCCCCAGAGTTTTCACTGCGTCAAAAAAGCTCACCCCGGTAGAACTCAAAATTCTAGAGAACAAGTCGGGAGCCACTAAAGTCAAGCCAGCAAATGACAAGGACTTCAAAGCCATTGACCTCGAGACTGGCGACTCATCCAAAATAGCCTTGATCATAACAGGGCTAGACCATAAATAGGAAAGGGTGCTCGTCGGTTTCCTTTGGGCAAACCGAGACATTTTCGCGTGGAAACCAGCTGACATGCCAGGTGTGCCTAAGGAACTGATCGTGCACTCACTCAACGTCAATCCTAAAGCTACTCCAAAAACACAACGACTACGAAGATTCGCTCAAGATAGAAGAGACGTAATTAAGAAAGAGCTAGCCAAATTACTCGCCGCAAGCTTCATAAAGGAAGTTTTCCACCCTGATGGCTAGCCAACCCAGTTTTAGTTCAAATGAAGAAAAACAACGAGTAGAGGATGTGTGTGGACTACACAAATCTTAACAAGCATTGTCCCAAAGATCCTTTTGGGCTCCCTAGAATCGACCAAGTAGTTGACTCCACAGCTGGATGAGCACTACTCTGTTTCCTCAATTGCTACTCGGGATATCACCAGATAGCACTCAAGGAAGAAGATCAAGCCAAGATCATGTTCATCACCCCTTTTGGAGGATTTTGCTACAAGACAATGTCCTTTGGGCTGAAGAACGCAGGAACGACTTATCAACGTGCAATTCAAATGTGCTTGGAGAAACAACTACACCGCAACGTAGAAGCCTACGTGGACGATGTAGTAGTTAAAACCAGGAATCTAGGCGATCTGATCACAGACTTAGAAGAAACTTTCACAAGCTTGCGAGCGTTCCGATGGAAATTCAATCCTACCAAGTGCGTTTTCGGCGTACCATTAGGGAAACTACTTGGGTTCATCATCAGCCATCGAGGCATCGAGGAAAACCATGAGAAAATCTCCGCCATCACCAATATGCAAGCCCCATCTGCCGTAAAAGATGTGTAGAAGCTCACAGGCCGCTTGGCGGCCCCAAACAGATTCATATCAAGACTTGGAGAACGGAGTCTACCCTTCTTCAAATTACTCAAGCGATAAGATAAGTTTCAATGGACAGAGGAGGCGGATAAGACTCTGTTACAGCTGAAAGACTTCCTATCAAAGCCACCAATCCTGACAGCTCCAACACCAAACGAATACTTGCTCTTGTACATCGCTGCGACCACTCATGTTGTCAGCATAATAATAGTAGTCGAAAGGTCTGAACCAGGCTACGTCTACAAAGTCTAGAGACCAGTATACTTTGTCAGCGAAGTACTCTCGAACTCCAAGACACGGTACCCACCGGTCCAGAAGGTACTCTACGCCATACTACTCACTTCGCGGAAATTGCGACACTACTTCCAGGAACACAATATATCCATCATCACTGACTTCCCGCTCGGTGAAATCCTCCACAATCGGGATGCCACAGGCAGAATCTCAAAGTGGGCAGTGGAACTCGGAGCATTGTCCTTGGAATTTAAACCCAGAACAGCAATTAAGTCCCAAGGTGTAGTCGACTTCATGGCTGAGTGGAGGGAAAACCAATTGCCTACACCGGTAGAACGTCCTGAACATTGGGTCATGTACTTCGATGGATCTCTCAAGCTTGAGGGACCGGCGCAGGAGTACTCTTAATATTCCCAAAAGGCGAACAACTCAAGTACATTCTTCAAATCTTTTGGGAAGCATCAAATAATGAAGCCGAGTATGAAGCACTACTACATAGTCTTCGCCTAGAAAATTCACTAGGTATCAAAAGATTACTAGTCTACGGTAACTCATTAGTAGTCATCAACCAAGTCAACAATGAGTGGGACCGCAACAAGGAAAATATGGACGCATACTGCAGGAAAGTCCGCAAACTAGAGAACAAGTTCTCAGGCCTTGAATTTCACCATGTGGTCCGTGATAACAACGTTGCTGCCGATATTTTATCCAAAATGGGTTCAACACACGTGGAAGTCCCAGTAGGCATTTTTGTTCACAAACTTTGCAAGCCATCCATAATAGAACAAGCAACTCTAGCAACCACCAGTAAGGGTCCACCAGAACCTAACCGGGAGATCATGATGATCGAGGTAGACTGGAGGACTCCTTTTATCGACTACATTAAAGAGCACAAGCTACCTTTCGACAAGACGCATGCAGAACAAGTATCACGGCGAGGCAAAAGCTACGTTCTAGTCGGAGATAAGCTCTACAGAAGAGGAGCGTCCTCGGGAGTACTCATGAAGTGCGTCACTCGCGAGGACGGCAAGGACATCTTGGAGGATATACATAAAGGAATCTGCGGGAATCACGCATCCTCAAGAACAATAGTAGGCAAAGCTTTCAAAGCAGGATTTTACTAGCCAACTACGTTGGCAGATGCAGAGGAACTAGTCCGCAGATGTCAAGGCTGCCAATTTTTTGCCAAGCAACAACATGTCCCTGCCTACAAACTCATCACCATACCTCCACAATAGCTTTTCGCATGCTGGGGGCTTGACATGATTGGTCTGCTCCCAACAGCCCTAGGAGGATTTAGTCGAGTTCTTGTCGCCATCGATAAGTTCACCAAATGGATTGAGGTAAAACCCGTCACTTGTCCCAAGGCTGATAAAGTTCTCGACTTCTTGGGCGAGATCGTACACCGCTACAAATTCCCAAACAGAAGTATCACAGATTTGGGATCAAATTTCAACAATCACGAGTTCTGGGAGTACTACGAGAATAGCGGAATCGACATTCACTACGTCTCCATCGCTCACCGAAGAGCCAACGACAAGGTTGAGCATGCCAATGGCATGTTACTTGAAGCTCTCAAGAAAAGGCTGCACGACATTGGCAACACTAAAGGAGGCAAGTGACTTAAAGAACTACCCAACATTCTCTAGGGGCTACATACTCAACCGTGCAAGCCTACTGCGCAGTCGCCCTACTTTCTCGTCTACAGGTCAGAAGCCATACTCCCTGCTGATGTCATGTGGAGGTCCCCTATGGTTGAGCAACATGACGAAGGGGCAGTACAGGAAACAAGACACTTAGACCTCGATAGATTGGAAGAATCATGCTGTGCAGCACTCGTACAGTCAGCAAGATACCTTGAAGGACTACGCCGTTACCATGATCGCAATGTCAAAGAACGTTGTTTCAACATTGGCGACATGGTCCTCAAATGCAAGACACAACGTGGCTGCACAAACTCAACTCACCATGGGAAGGGCCTTACATCGTGTCCAAAGTCACATGACTAGGATCGTACATGCTACAACAACTCTCCGGTGAAGAAGTCGTGAACTCCCGGAACATTGAGCACCTATGTCGCTACTACCCATAGTCAATAGACTAAGCGGCACTGTACTCAGGCCACTGGCTTCAACCTTTCATTTATGATCAATAAATTTCCTTTCGACAACTATTGACTACTCATCTTTGCCTACAACTAGCGGCTCGCAAAGGTGGGTCAGCTGCAAATCGAGCTATTTAGCTCTACGAGCCTCTATGCTCTGACTTTGACTTGTTTCAACAAGTCTAGTGGCTCGCAAAAGCGAGTCAGCTGCAACTTGAGCTATTCAGCTCCACGAGCCCCAGTGCTCTGCTTTTGACGTGTCAACACAAGTCTATATGAGTTGTCTACAACTCATACAGTGGCTTACAGCTGCAATTTGAGCTATTCGGTCAACAAGTCTGCACGAACCACTCAGGTGCACAGGCATCGGTTTGTCACAATAGACCGACAAAGAGATTACAATAAATAACCCCACTGTAAGAAGTCGGAGTGTTCAGAGTACAACATAAGTGCTCAACAACGACTGCAAGCAACTACCTACTGGCAGTCACAACAGAAGTCCCAGGCTTTTTATATCACAAGAATACACTTTGAGCCTGGTGACTACTCACAGTTCAGGAGCAAGAAATGCCAAGAGGCAGGAAGCATACGCAAGGAAGCTGCGCTCTAGGCAGCTGTGCCCTTATCCTTCCCTCGATGGTGGCATAGACGGAGACTGGGGCTCCACGCACTCCAGCCCCACTGCCCTCCGTTAACACCATTTCACTTCTGCAAGTACTTGGAACTGGATTTCAAGTACGCATCGTGTACTTGAGTCTTGCCCAGGGATGTTGCAGAGAGAGTGAGCAGTCGAAATCATGCCTCCATCCTTGACTAGACAGCTGGATAAAGATCGTGAAGCTCATCATCCTTCACCTGCGAGCTCCAGCATGGTTACTACCAAAAAGCAGGAGAAAAGACGAAGCACACAACAAATCCTCCTACGTGGATTCTTCTAGCATCATAGCCATCTTTTTTAGCGTGAAGATCTATGGAGGGAATGTGGAACCTCACTACGAGGAATCTTCTAGCACTGGGGCGCTTATTGGAAACTTGCTACTGTCAAAGAGAAGCAACCTAAGGCCAACCATCGCTATCCATGTTTCAGCAATGGCAGCTGGAGGCTCTATTTACAGCTGGAAAGCCAGGCAACATAGCGAGCCTGTGACTACACAATAATTCGACTTGTCGTTTGGAAGGACAAGATCCACGTGAAAGCCTACCTGCACAGAATCAAAAGGTTGCATGTGAATCGCTCAGGCTGCAACCGACAAGTCCTTCACAGTACACTCGTGCGTCCTCGCAAATACACGACAATAATGCAGCAGTTACTACGTTCACATGCGCACCCTCGGCAACCATCTGCAACAATTGGGGTCTACATGGAAGACTAAACTGCCAACTCAATGGTTACTCGCAAGACTACCCATTGGAGATCTGCAAGCAAAGTACTCATTGCATATACAATGATCAACACCCCAAGAGAATCAATAGATACTTGTTCAGATGCATCGAGTTCATCGGCAAAATTACAAGTCAATACAAAAAACTAAGACTACTCCAAACTGATAAAGCCCGCAACACGTTCAGCAACTGGCTCCAAATCCTCCAAATATTGCGTGTACGCATTATTGCTATAGTCTTCGGCGATACCGTCTGCGACCAGAGCCAAGTTTGCCTTTGGATAAAAGGATTTTACGATCGCCAGCACCTGCTTGCAAACAGACTTTGCCATATTGGTGATATGGGCCGATGCATCCCTCAATCTCGCAATTAAGGGGCAGAACTCCACTCCTTTTTCGGGGGGCTCCATCACGTCAACCAGGGCCTGCGCTGCATTAGATAACTCCTTGAGATCTTTCTCCTTTGTCTTCAGAGAGGCTTCATGACTTCTAACAGCAAGCATAACATCAGCCAACATAACCCTGAAGTCTCGTCACCTACTCCTCACCTTTTCACGATCCTCCCTTGCATCCGCCAACTGGGCTTTGAGCTGCTCAACCTCGTTGGCGGCACGACTATGAGCATTCCTCCAGTCAAGCACTTGACTATTGAGTTTGGCCTCCAGACCGCTTAGCTCTATAAAGAATAACGACAATGCGGTCAGAGAAGCTGTTTAATGCATTTAAGAGATCGAAGGACTAAGGGTGCGAGTACTTACCCTCCAACTTTTGGCGCAATGACCTGTTACGTGCCTCCATGTGGCTCTTCTTGGATTCGAAAACCTGCCTTTCAATTTGAAAGAAGTCAACAACATCTTCATACTTCTTTAGGAAGTCGGCAGTGCGGCGACGCTCATCAATGATGTCCTTCTCCAATTGTGCCACATGGCGTGCAGCCTCACTCCGCTCTTGGACAACCTGGATATTCTTGCTAGATTTTTCATATAACTCTTGCACAATCAAGCAATTAGTACTCTTCACGAGTACAAATGGCACCAGGCTGCAAAAATAAGTACCGAACCATAGTATTAAGGACTCACCTGAGTATAAGACATCAACTGCTGATTCAAGTTCATGAAGTTTGATATTGGTAGCAGCTCTTCCAGGGGGTTCTCAACAATTTCGACTTTCTGCGACAACCCTGGAGCCTCGGCCGCCACACTAGCCCTCACACTCGGTGTAAGGACCAGCTGCTGGGAAAAAGAGGCTCCAGCTTCAGACACATCCTTGCCCGCCGCTTGCTCAAGCACAACAGTTAGCACAACCTTCTCCCCAAATACCTTGACACTCTGTGCGACTACTACAACCCCATCTTCGGTACTCGCCACTGTTGTACTCGCTGCAATCTTGGTTACGGGGGAGGATTGTCATTAACAACCTCGAGGGCTAGCGGCACCGGATCCTCAAGCGAGCTGATTACATCCCGTAGTATGGCGTCTGCGAGAGTCACCGCACGTGTGCCACCAGTGTACGATGGGTCTTCACTTGTCAAATCGATAATGGATGCTGCTGCAGAGTCCGTGGCTAACGGATTTTCAACCTGCTCCATGCTCACCCCTTCGAGAACAATGTTCTCAGAAGTCCTGACTCAAACATGGCTCAAGATTAAGAAAGCGACTATTGATCGCGAAATTGATAATCAAAGCATTGTAACAGAGTACTTACTTGGCGGACCGGGGAGGAACTCGACGATGTTTTTTCACCATAGGAATTGGTTGAACACTTGAAGCTGGCTCAGTAGCCGGTATGGATGGCAACTCCTCGGTGTTTTCGCCAAGATCTGAAAGAACCAACTCAGAGACAATGTACGCGTGACTACTACCAGTATTCGTGTACTCACCGCTAGCGGGGACTTCAGGCAATGTGGCGTCAGAAATTGTTTCAGGCGTTTTTACAGTTTCACCAATGGTCGTCTCTAACGGGCCGCCCACTCCACTATTCGCAACTTCAGGATCAATGGCTACTTGAGCAGTAGCTGTCTTGGGCATCATGGCCGCATCTTCAACAGATGTTTCCACCAAGGAAACGACACTAGCAGTTGCGTCCTTAGCTATCGCGACTACATCATTAGAAGTAGTCTCGGCAACCGTATACTGCATCCGCGACATCCTCAATGTCTTCACCCGCATCATCAAAAACGTGCAAAAACAAATGTAAAAACAAGTGAATTCGACTACTCAAGGAAGCTATATAAGTACTCATACTTCAGCACATTGCTCTTCTGCAAAGGTAATTACTGGCGGTAGAGCTTTGAAAGTCTCCAAGTGCTTGTGACTAATTGCTTACGCACTACAGTCCGTATTTTCTTCAGCATTGGAGCCCGGATCTCTTCATCACCAACATCCTCCGGTGGACGGTTCGAGGTGTCGGTTGCAAACTTATACCCTTTGCGAACTCGAGACTGCACAGAAATATGATTAGACAATTCAGAGTCAGACGATGCATTATCTGAGTCACTAAGTGGCTCAGAGTCCCCATCCTCCTCCTCCTCCTCCTCCTCCTCGGGATCACAGGAAAGCGCACGTAGTACATAGGTTTCGTATTTTTTGCGCCATCAGCATCAGGGGAGGAGGAGGAGAAAAGTATAAAAGGACATCTTCCTACATAAGGAATTACTAATTGGCAAACATAACGACTACTAATTATGGGTACTCAAAAGGAAAGCAAGTTACCTCTCTGGGCTTATGCCACTTGTCAAACTCCTGGATGGATTCACTGATTTCGGGCACCTCTTGGAAATTCTTGAAAAATTTGCCCAACAAGTCCTCAACTGCATCATCAGATATATCCTCAACCGATATCCACGATGGATCATCAAAGCCTGAGTATTCATAGCCCCAAGTCCGGCGCAGCTGCAACAATTGCACTCTCCTCTTCAAGAAGCTGGCTGCCACGTTTATCCCAGTCAGCCCTACCTTCTTCAACGTTGCGATCCTTTGCAACAACTCGGCTACCTGATGACTATCTTCAATGCTAGGCTCTTCAAGCCACTTGCTCGAGTACTTCGAGCGGTACCCGGTGATCACTAGCATTGGAGGCTCATGGTTCTCGATGTAAAACCACTTCTCTTTCCAGGAGCCATGGAAGGATGAAGTCTCATGCTCCAAATACACATCAGAGTCCCTCAGTTGAAATCCTGCACCTCCGAGTACTGCCATTCTATCTTGACTAGGCTGAGGCTTGCAGCGGAAAAGTTTGTGAAACAATTGGAAATGGGGCTGTATCCCCAAATATGCTTCAGAGAGATGCACAAAGATTGCATTGTGCAATATCCCGTTGGGATTCAGATGGACAAGCTGAATGTCATAAAAATTAAGGATACCTCTGAAGAACTCCGATGTAGGAACAACAAGTCCTCTCTCCACAAAATGAGCCCAAATCACTGTCTCTTTCGGATGGGCCTCGAAGTTCCAGGCATTGGCATAGGCGGACCTCCAAAATTACGACGGCCTCCTGCTGCAACAATTTTGCATTCACCAACTCTTGGATTGCTTCTTTCTTCATGGTGGACATCTTCCAAGCGAATGACTGATTTGGCAGAGCAGTCTGATCGGTAGGCCCACACTTGGACGGAGGAAGTTGTGGCTCCTTCCCTTTCTTGGAATCCTTCATCAATCCTTCTGTGGCCTTCCCCTTGGACTTGCCAGTCTTCTTCCCCATCTTCTTCACATGCATAACCTCGGGACGCGTACGGGGGGAGGAGAAGGCTACCCTAAGGTTGCTTATTTCGGCTGATGGCGGCGGCGCAAGTGGCGGTGTTAGGGTTTTCAAGATGGAGAATAACAAATGAGAATGGCTGGGAGCGTAACCCACAAAGACTACCGGCCTTATCTTTTATAACAGTGCAATGGATCTAAACGGCTCCGAGATTCTAGGAACGCAGCCGGTAATTTCGCAATGATCTGATACTATCAAGATTTATCGCAAGATTGAAGTCCAACGGTCACGGTTGATCATGTTTGACCCCTTCATTGCCTGGACGTAGTCGATCAAGTGTTCGGGGGCTGCGTACACCTCGCCCATTGGACAAAATTTTTCTTTTTCTTCAGAAGTTTAAAGAAAGACGAAGCAAATTTAGTTTGACCCTCAGCCTGATTCTTCGATTCAATCTAAGGCTCGGGGGCTACTCCATATGGAGTGCGATTGTCATCGCACTACCATATAAAGATTCAAAGAAAAACTGCTCGAAGCAACATCAGATGATGCTGAGAGTACCTTCCAGCCGCATGATAGTACTCGGGTACTCGAAAACAAGCCACGACAGAATTACTCAACGAGCAACATCCGCTGAGTACTCGGAACTGTTTCATTTGACTACAAAGTACTCGGGGGCTTGTCGGCCATACATCCTCGGGCCGACCAAAAGATTTGTATGGACACACTCAAGGGGACGTACTCGTGACGTATCAGGACATGAAGACTACGCTACAGGGCAACGTAGACTACATGGAACTCCTGAAGGACTAGTTGGAATACAAGGAAACTACTCTGCCGAGTTAGAGTCGGACTCTGTAGTCGTGTTCGACTAATGCTCTTGCACCAAAGACTACCCTGTAACCCTGCTCCCCTGATATATAAGGGCGGGCAGGGACCCCCTCAAAAGAAGTTCAATCAAATACAAGCATACAAGATATAAGACGTAGGGTATTACGCGATCTAGCAGCCCGAACTTGTCTAAATCGTATTTCTGCGTCACCATCGGCTCCTTGATTTTGGCGACACCCACCAACAAAAACACCATATCAGGTTCTCCCTGAATAGGTTGCTGGGTTAAAACACCGATAGGGATGTCTTCAAGTCAGGAACTAGTCAGCGTGCTCAGCGCGGGAAATGACTTGGCTGTAGAGGAGCCGGCGCAGCCAAAAGAGATCAAGGCCTTTGAGAGCCCCCTACTAGATCGCAAGCCATGACCTCCATTTTGGAGACGCATCAGTGCGTTGCGGCCTATGCCAAGGTGAGTTGTGAGCTTGGTCTTCTTGTCTTGATTGATTGTGAAATTTGTTTCAAGTACTAATTTCATGGTGTGCAGTACTTGTTTGAAACTTCTCGCCAAAACGCTCGACTTCTTCGAGAGGTAGTAAAGCTGCGTGCCGGGTTGAACTGCTGGAGAAGCAGATTGCTGAGGAGCAGGAGCAGACCTCCCAATATCTCGAGAAGTTTGATGGTGCCTTGGCTTCGTTCTAGATAGAGAGACGAGAGTTTGAGGGTGCATTGTTGCTCGCAACAAGTCTTTATACCACAAGGTTAAGGGTGAGTACTCGAATCTGTAGTCCATGCTTGTTTGTGGTATGTAGCCTATCTCTTGACTTCTTCTTGCCCTTTTGCAGAGTTGAAGAGCCAGGAAACTATACTAAAGAATACCATCAACGATTGGAAAAATGCTTTCTATTGGCTGATGGAGGAGCATGAAGAGCTCAGGTGTAAAATGGAGAAGGAAGCCAAGATGCACTGAGATAGTAGAGTGAGCCTATTGGAGGCTATGACTACTATCAAGGTGCAACAGGAACAACTCCAAAGGGGGTCAGAGGTGGCGCAACCCTTAGTGGACATGATGGAGCCCCCTGTTGAAGGCGTGGAGCCCCGCCCCGTGCTAGAGAGGATCCAGGAGGTGCCGACGAAGATTACCAGCCTAGTCCAAGGCATGGCGAAGTCTATGTCTAAGCAGTTGTTGCATTTCATCAAGTCATTCTATCCTAAGGCTGACCTTTCTCCGGTTGCGAAGGGCTTCACTGCGGACAGTTCTGACAAGGCCTTTCAGCAGTACATGGAGGAGATGGACCCCATAGCTGAGGAAGTAGCCAAGTTCATCAATCTTCAGTAGGCTTAGGCTTCTTCTGACTGTAATTTTCCTTGAACTTGTCAAGCATGGTCTTCACTTGGCTGAATGAACTCAGATATGCGAGTTGATGTTGAACTCGACTACTGAGTAGTCTTTAGTTATTTTTCTCTCATAGTCCTTGCAGTGAAGGTAGTCCACACTTTGCGTCTGCATTATTGTGAGTGTAGCCGAAGGGACGCATGAGAGTACTACGCACGCCTTGTTCTTTTGTCTTAGCATGGGAGTACTGTTGTCTTGTCCTTTTGCAAACAGGCCACATGTGAGTATTGATTCCGGGTGATCACGTCTTCACGTGGGTACTGTACTCGTGCCTGGTAGTTGGGCAAGCTTTGCACTATGTGGTCCCGGGTGTGCTGTGTAGAACTCCTTGGATGGTAGCTGCTCGTTTTGGCTATAAATAGAGCCACTGCTGCCCTTGGGAACTCATGGCTTGGGTTATAGCAATGATCGGCCTTAGTCTTCTCCTCTTTGATAGGTGTAGTTTCCATTGTATCATCTGATGCCAGAAGATTTCTCGTGATGTAGTCCTGACTTCTCCTTTCTTACACAATCTCTCTGGGCAAGACTCAAGTACATGATGTGAGAAGATTTCTTGTGAGGAGGAAACATCGTGTACCCTCGGTCTTGTTCCAGGTGCTGGGGGAGGGAGAGAGTGTTGATGCTGGATGACAGGACAGGGGTGCTGTTGCAGGAGAGCACCATGCGCCCCGGTCTTTATCCAGGTCACCATCTAGGGGAGGAGCAGGGCACAACTGCCTAGAGCGCAGCTTTCTTGTGTGCACTTCTTTTTTCTTCATCCTGCTCGACGCTTCTTGCTCCTGATGTTGGACTAGTCTTGAGGCTGTCCACACTCGCTATGCGTGATATTGTAAAAGCCTAGGACTTCTGTTGTAGCAGCTGGATAAGAAGCTTGTAGTCGTTGCTGAGCATACTTTTGTACTTGATGCTTTGACATATCTGAATCCTGTAGCTGCAAAGCTTGTGTAAAACAAGATGAAAAGTTTATTATAAATGAGTAGTCTATCGAGAAGTATGAGTACTCCTGGATGACTTGTTGGATCTTATAGAGCTAGTCTGTTTTTCGAACAGCCAAGTGAGTTTGAATGACTTGAGTAGACTTGGGATTACAAGTCATACTAGGGCATTGTAGCTTGGAGAGCTCAGAGGCTCGTAGAAGGCCTTTGGCATTCTTTTTTGCGAGCCACCTAGTGAGTTGAATAACTCGAGTAGACTTGTGACTACAAGTCGCAGTGGGGCTTTGTAGCCTGAAGAGCGCAGATGCTCATAGAAGGCTTTTGACCCGCTTTTTTGGCGAGCCACCTGGTGAGCTGAATAACTCGAGTAGACTTGTGACTACAAGTCATACTGGGGCTTTGTAGCCTAAGGAGTCAGAGGTTCGTAGAAGGCTTTTGACCCACTTTTTTGCGAGTCACCTGGTGAGTTGAATAACTCGAGTAGACTTGTGATTACAAGTCGTACTGTGGCTTTGTAGCCCGGAGAGTGCAGAGGCTTCGAGCTGACTCACTTTTGCGAGCTGCGATTGAGGCGAGGACGAGTAGTCGAATGTCGTCGAAAAATAATTGCATTAATATGTTGAAAACTCATAATGTTGGCTGGTGGCCTATTTACATTGCCCCACAGTCTACTGACTACGGGTAGAAACGACAGAGATGCTCGATGTTCCACGAGTTCTCGACATGCCGAAGATGTGTTGTAGCCTGTATGATCCAGGGCCTGTGACCTTGGATATGACGTACAGCCCTTCCCATGGTGAATTTAGCTTGTGCAGCCCCGTGGTGTCTTGGATGCGCTTGAGGACCATATCGCCTATCCTGAAGAACGTTCTTTGACGTTGCGATCATGATAGCGATGGAGCCCTTCAAGGTATCGTGCCGACTGGACGAGTGCTGCACAGTGGGATTCTTCTAGGCCGTCTATGTCTAGACGCATTGTTTTGTTGGAGGTATGCCCTAGAGGCAATCATAGAGATGATGATATTCCATTTGTATCCATGATTTGTATATTGTGTTCATTGAATATCCATTAAAGGCTACTTGAATTGATTTGCAATTATGTGAATTGTATGTGAAACTCTTTACTTGTATGGTTATTCTAAAGTTGTCCCTAGTCGGAGTTCATGTGAGGACACACATGAATATTAGACTAGCACATGTATTAGTTGATGACTATGTTTCACAAGTCATGGACATGGAGATGTTGAACTAATAATGTGGACACATGTTGAGACATGTGTTAGGACTGACCCAACACGAGAAGTAGTTCTCTCTTTAAACAACATATACGCTTTGTCCTTAGACCTGAGATCGTCGCATGTATTCTAGATGTGGATCGACCTACTTAGGGGCTATCAAACGCTACGCCGTAACAGGGTAGTTATAAAGGTAGCTTTCGGGTTTGTCAAGAAGCATGCTATGAGACATGGTCAATCAAGATGGGATTTGCCCCTCTCTGATTGAGAGTGATATCTCTGGGCCCCTCGAGTGATCGGATCAGAAAATGCATGGCCATGCTACGTACGGTTAAGAGTTAACCTACAAAGGGATTCCGAATCACAGGATCGAGAAAGAGCGGTCGGCTTGAAGCTAGACCAAATATCGTGAGGCAAAGGGAATAGCATGTATATTATGTTGTGATGGTTCGTCTGATATGATCTTCGTATGCGTATAGGAGTTGGCACGTCTTGCTAGAGGCCGCTACCGACTATTGGGCCGAGTAGGAGTACTCGGGCCATGTCTATACGTATCCGAACCCATAGGGTCACACACTTAAGGGGCTGGAAGCCCAATTCGGATCTGATCCGAGTTGGATTAGGTTTAGGAGTACTAATGGGCCTCGGATCCAGAGGCCCGTCAGGAACCCCTATAAATAGAGGGGTGGGGGCGCCCTAGGGTTTACACCTTTTTGGCTGAACACTCCTGCCGCGCCTCCCACGCCCTCGCCTGTTGCAACTCGCGGATCTAGCAATCCGGCTTGCGACGCTTCCTCCCTGCACGTGTGGATACCTTGGAGGTGTTGCGCCTGCAGCACTTGGACGAGCCATCGACGAGCCGCCGACGAGCCACGACGAGCCGACGACGAGCCGCGGCACCGGAGGCGATCTTGCTGTGCACGTGGACGAGCTGCTGAGGAGCTGCTGGACGTGATCGACTACGTACGACTACGTGATCGTCTTCACTGCACCGACGCATATCTACATCTTCCGCACCAGTAGTGCGTCGAGTGGTAATCCCGTGATCCTTATACGGCAGTTCTTCCTGGTTATACGCGGTAGAAATTTTGATTTGCGCTAGCGTAGCCTACCTCGTATCCCAACAGTGGTATCAGAGCCGTAGCTGCTTAGTTTTGGATTCGGGATGTGTGCATATGGAGATATGCGAGTTCTCTGTTTGATCTATGTCCTGATTTCGTGCCCTTGCTACAATGGTAGTGTAACGACATACTCCTACCGGTCGGTTTCCGCCATCGGAGTTAAGTGATACACGTAAATCCAGTTGCAGTGAGCGAAGATCAATATGATTGGTCAAATCGAGATCCAGGGTCATACGCCAGGCGCATTAGATGTGCAATAGTAGATAGGATCTACTGCCGGGGTCGGGATTTTGCCGTATGCGCATGCTTCGGTAAATCAGCCGTAACTTTTCGGTACGATCTCGGATCGGGGCGATTTCTATACGAAAATTGATCTACAGAAAAAGTTACACATGAAATTCAACGGCGTTGCCGTTTTCAGCGAAATTAGATTTCCCAAATTCGGCTTGGAAGATGGAGTTTCGGGCCTCCGAAGTTTGGAACGTTAGGACGCCTAACTCTATTTTGCAGGATGTATGTATGTATCTTGTGATCAGTATGCCCCCCTTGTGTATGTGATGCATGTGTGTAACTCATTCATGACCTGCGTGTCGCGCGTACGGCAACACGGCAGGAGCCATATGTGTTGTCACTTTATTGTATTTAATGGTCTGCGTGCCAATCTGTGATGATCCAAGCAACTATGTAATCTTCTTTACTAGATTCTTTACTAGCTATTAGGCGTAATAGCATGCTCTAGTTCTTGGAGGACTCATCACCAGGAGGATGGCACACATGGAACATGGAGATGGAGATCACCATGGTGAATAGGTTCTATGGAGATGGAGATCACCATAAGAAAAACGGGCCATACTGTGTCACAACTGTGTGAATGCTATTCTGTTTATGTTTTACTTTCTGCATGCTGTGATGTTAGAAGTAGAACGATCCCTCACAAAGTTTAAGTTAGTATGCTCTCCCAACTAAAACTTGCACCGTCCCATGTCTTGTACAATTAGTGGTGGGTCTATGAAATTAGGGTGCCACTAGTTTTCCTTGACTAGACGGGTTTGTGTCGGACACTTACACGCATAAGGGTTGGTTAGCTTAACGAGGTCATCTTAACGGTTAAGGACCTTGGGGCATAAAGGTTGGGCGCCGAGACATAGAGATGTCACCCAACAACAGGAGTCATATGTGATATGATTAGCAAAAGTTGCTTACCGATCTACCTCGTTTGCTAGCGGTGATGCTAAAGCTCACTAGTAGACTTGTTAGTTGTGGATCCTGAATCACTAATTTTCAATAGAGGGATATTGATTTTAGTGGGAGTAGATTCTGTTAAAATAGTTTAATTTGCTCTATCATGGATATGTTTGTCTTAGTGTATTTTGCATTACTTTTGTTGTAGATTAAATGGCACCTAGCAACACCACCACATCGTTTGCTTTGCGTTCGGTCCTTGAGAAGGACAAGTTGAATGGAACAAACTACTCGGATTGGATCCGCAATCTGAGAATTGTTCTCAGGGCTGAGAAAAAGGAAGATGTTCTAGACAACCCACTACCAGAAGAACCTGCTGAGGATGCACCCGCTGCTGCTAAGAATGCTTACAAGAAAGCATGTGATGCTAACCTCAAAGTAAGCTGCCTTATGCTTGCTTGCATGGAACCCGAGCTGCAGATGCAGTTCGAAACAAACCATGAGGCGCACGATATGATCGTGGCGCTTAGAGACATGTTCCAAACACAGGCCAGGACTGAAAGGTTCAATGTGTCTAAGGCCTTTGTTGAGAGCAAGCTAGCAGAAGGCGCAGCAGTAGGACCACACGTAATCAAGATGGTTGGTTACACTCAACGGTTGGAGAAGCTAGGCTTCCCACTGGGCCAAGAGTTGGCCACTGATTTCATTCTTTCATCTCTTCCGGCTAGCTATGGGAACTTCATCTCGAACTACCATATGCATGGGACAGAGAAGGGTTTGAATGAACTGTGTGGTATGCTCAAGACAGCAGAGGCTGACATCAAGAAAAGCGCTAGTACCAGCCATGTGATGGCGATACAGAACAAGCCCAGCTTTAAAAAGAAGGGCAATTCTTGGAAGAAGAAGGGCAAGGCTGGAACGTCCAAGCCAAACCCACCGCCCAAGGTTAAAGCTGGACCTGGACCTGCTCCAGATAAAGAGTGCTTTTACTGTCATGAACTTGGTCACTGGAAGAGAAACTACAAGCAGTACCTAGCTTCCTTGAAGAACGGCGGAAGTAAGAGTACTTCTACCTCAGGTACGCTTGTTGTTAATGTTATAGACAACATATTTCTCGCTGATACAGTTATTAATTCTTGGGTATTTGATACCGGATCGGTTGCTCATATTTGCAATTCGATGCAGGGAATGATAAGAAGTAGAAGCGTGGAAAGAGGAGAAGTTGATTTCCGCGTGGGCAATAATGCAAGAGTTGCTGCTTTGACCGTCGGGACGATACAACTCCACCTCCCGTCAGGATTTATTATGGAGTTGAATAATTGTTATTTTGTTCCTAGTTTAAGTCGAAACATTTTATCTCCTTCATGTTTGATGAAGGATGGTTATTCATTTGCGAGTGAAAACAATGGTTGTGTGATCTCTAAGAATAATATTTTTATGGCTTTTGCACCCATTGTGAATGGATTATTTGTTTTAAATCTTGATGGTTCACCTGTCTGTAATGTAAGTGCTAAAAGGCCTCGGCCTAATGATTTGAGTCCTACCTACTTGTGGCATTGTCGTTTGGGTCATATAAGCGATAAGCGCATGAAGAAGCTCCATTCTGATGGACTTCTAACTTCGTTTGATTTTGAATCATACGAGACATGTGAGGCTTGCTTGCTAGGCAAGATGACCAAGACGCCTTTCACAGGATTTCCTGAGAGAGCAGTAGACTTGTTGGAACTCGTACATAGTGATGTATGCGGACCAATGAGCACGACGGCTAGAGGAGGATTCCAATACTTCATAACTTTCACTGATGATTTTAGTAGATATGGCTATGTCTACTTGATGAGGCACAAGTCTGAGACCTTTGAAAAGTTCAAGGAATTTCAGAATGAAGTTGAAAATCAGCGTGACAAGAAAATTAAGGCCTTACGATCTGATCGTGGAGGCGAGTATTTGAGCCACGAGTTTAGCAATCATCTAAAGAGTTGCGGAATTGTTCCACAACTTACGCCGCCTGGAACACCTCAGAGAAACGGTGTGTCCGAGCGACGTAATCGAACTTTGTTAGACATGGTTCGATCAATGATGAGCCAGTCGGACCTACCGTTGTCATTTTGGGGATACGCTCTAGAAACAGCAGCTTTCACACTTAATAGGGTACCATCTAAATCCGTAGTTAAGACACCATATGAGATGTGGACTGGAAAGGTTCCTAGTTTGTCTTTTCTAAAGATTTGGGGATGTGAAGTGTTTGTCAAGCGACTTCAGTCGGACAAGATCACACCCAAATCGGATAAGTGCATTTTCGTGGGATATCCAAAGGAAACTTTGGGATATTATTTCTACAACCGATCAGAAGGCAAAGTGTTTGTCGCTCGGAACGGGGTTTTCCTAGAGAAAGAGTTTCTCAAAGGAGAAAAGAGTGGAAAGACAGTGCATCTTGAAGAAGTTCAAGATGAGCCAATCGGGCAAGAATCAATGAGTGATGCTAACGTAGCAGAACAAGTTGAGATACCCATGGCAAGAGAAGCACCGCCACAACCACGAAGGTCAGCAAGGCTCCGCGAAATGCGAGAAATATTATTGTTGGACAATGATGAGCCTGCGACATATGCAGAAGCAATGATGGACCCAGACTCCGAAAAATGGCAGAGTGCCATGCAATCCGAAATAGAGTCCATGGGAGACAATCAAGTTTGGAACTTGGTTGACCCGCCTGATGGTGTTAAAGCCATAGAGTGCAAGTGGATCTATAAGAAGAAAAAGGACATGGATGGAAATGTTCACATCTATAAAGCACGACTTGTCGCAAAAGGTTTTCGACAAGTTCAAGGAGTTGACTACGACGAGACCTTCTCGCCCGTAGTGATGCTTAAGTCCATTCGGATTATTCTAGCTATAGCTGCATATTTCGATTATGAGATATGGCAGATGGATGTCAAGACAGCTTTCCTGAATGGAAACCTAGCTGAGGACGTGTATATGATACAGCCCGAGGGTTTTGTCGACCCGAAAAATGCTGGAAAGGTATGCAAGCTTCAGAGATCCATTTATGGATTGAAGCAAGCATCTAGGAGTTGGAACATTCGTTTTGATGAAGTGGTCAAAGGGTTTGACTTCACCAAGAACGAAGAAGAGTCTTGTGTTTACAAGAAGGTTAGTGGGAGCTCTGTAGTATTTCTAATCTTATATGTGGATGACATATTACTGATTGGAAATAACATTCCTATGCTTGAGTCCGTAAAGACTTCACTGAAAAATAGTTTTTCGATGAAGGACTTAGGGGAAGCGGCATATATTCTGGGTATTAAGATCTATAGAGATAGATCGAGAAGGCTTATAGGTTTAAGCCAAGATACTTACATTGACAAAGTGTTGAAGCGGTTCAGCATGGAAGAGGCAAAGAAAGGGTTCTTGCCTATGTCACATGGCATACATCTCAGCAAGACTCAGTGTCCTTCGACTGCTGATGAGCGGGATCGCATGAGTAGAGTGCCATATGCCTCGGCTATTGGATCTATCATGTATGCAATGATAAGTACTCGCCCAGATGTTTCATATGCGCTAAGTATGACAAGTAGACACCAATCTGATCCAGGTGAGAGTCACTGGACAGCGGTGAAAAACATTCTTAAGTACTTGAGAAGGACTAAAGATATGTTCCTCGTCTATGGAGGTCAGGAGGAGCTCGTTGTAACAGGTTACACCGATGCTAGTTTCCAAACCGACAGAGACGATTCAAAGTCACAATCAGGATTTGTGTTCACGCTAAATGGTGGTGCTGTTAGTTGGAAGAGTTCCAAGCAGGAGACGGTGGCCGATTCTACGACAGAAGCCGAGTACATCGCGGCTTCGGAAGCCGCGAAGGAAGGTGTTTGGATAAGGAATTTCCTCATTGAGCTTGGTGTGTTCCCGAATGCGTCCAGCCCATTGAATCTCTACTGTGATAATAATGGGGCAATTGCGCAAGCAAAGGAGCCAAGGAACCACCAGAAGAACAAACACGTAATGCGGCGATTTCATCTCATTCGAGACTTCGTTAACCGGGGTGAGATCAAGATATGCAAAATACACACGGATCTGAACATTTCTGATCCGTTGACAAAACCACTCCCGCAGGCTAAGCATGATGCGCATGTAAGAGCTATGGGTATTAGGTACCTTCTAGATTGACTCTAGTGCAAGTGGGAGACTGTTGGAGGTATGCCCTAGAGGCAATCATAGAGATGATGATATTCCATTTGTATCCATGATTTGTATATTGTGTTCATTGAATATCCATTAAAGGCTACTTGAATTGATTTGCAATTATGTGAATTGTATGTGAAACTCTTTACTTGTATGGTTATTCTAAAGTTGTCCCTAGTCGGAGTTCATGTGAGGACACACATGAATATTAGACTAGCACATGTATTAGTTGATGACTATGTTTCACAAGTCATGGACATGGAGATGTTGAACTAATAATGTGGACACATGTTGAGACATGTGTTAGGACTGACCCAACACGAGAAGTAGTTCTCTCTTTAAACAACATATACGCTTTGTCCTTAGACCTGAGATCATCGCATGTATTCTAGATGTGGATCGACCTACTTAGGGGCTATCAAACGCTACGCCGTAACAGGGTAGTTATAAAGGTAGCTTTCGGGTTTGTCAAGAAGCATGCTATGAGACATGGTCAATCAAGATGGGATTTGCCCCTCTCTGATTGAGAGTGATATCTCTGGGCCCCTCGAGTGATCGGATCAGAAAATGCATGGCCATGCTACGTACGGTTAAGAGTTAACCTACAAAGGGATTCCGAATCACAGGATCGAGAAAGAGCGGTCGGCTTGAAGCTAGACCAAATATCGTGAGGCAAAGGGAATAGCATGTATATTATGTTGTGATGGTTCGTCTGATATGATCTTCGTATGCGTATAGGAGTTGGCACGTCTTGCTAGAGGCCGCTACCGACTATTGGGCCGAGTAGGAGTACTCGGGCCATGTCTATACGTATCCGAACCCATAGGGTCACACACTTAAGGGGCTGGAAGCCCAATTCGGATCTGATCCGAGTTGGATTAGGTTTAGGAGTACTAATGGGCCTCGGATCCAGAGGCCCGTCAGGAACCCCTATAAATAGAGGGGTGGGGGCGCCCTAGGGTTTACACCTTTTTGGCTGAACACTCCTGCCGCGCCTCCCACGCCCTCGCCTGTTGCAACTCGCGGATCTAGCAATCCGGCTTGCGACGCTTCCTCCCTGCACGTGTGGATACCTTGGAGGTGTTGCGCCTGCAGCACTTGGACGAGCCATCGACGAGCCGCCGACGAGCCACGACGAGCCGACGACGAGCCGCGGCACCGGAGGCGATCTTGCTGTGCACGTGGACGAGCTGCTGAGGAGCTGCTGGACGTGATCGACTACGTACGACTACGTGATCGTCTTCACTGCACCGACGCATATCTACATCTTCCGCACCAGTAGTGCGTCGAGTGGTAATCCCGTGATCCTTATACGGCAGTTCTTCCTGGTTATACGCGGTAGAAATTTTGATTTGCGCTAGCGTAGCCTACCTCGTATCCCAACAGTGGTATCAGAGCCGTAGCTGCTTAGTTTTGGATTCGGGATGTGTGCATATGGAGATATGCGAGTTCTCTGTTTGATCTATGTCCTGATTTCGTGCCCTTGCTACAATGGTAGTGTAACGACATACTCCTACCGGTCGGTTTCCGCCATCGGAGTTAAGTGATACACGTAAATCCAGTTGCAGTGAGCGAAGATCAATATGATTGGTCAAATCGAGATCCAGGGTCATACGCCAGGCGCATTAGATGTGCAATAGTAGATAGGATCTACTGCCGGGGTCGGGATTTTGCCGTATGCGCATGCTTCGGTAAATCAGCCGTAACTTTTCGGTACGATCTCGGATCGGGGCGATTTCTATACGAAAATTGATCTACAGAAAAAGTTACACATGAAATTCAACGGCGTTGCCGTTTTCAGCGAAATTAGATTTCCCAAATTCGGCTTGGAAGATGGAGTTTCGGGCCTCCGAAGTTTGGAACGTTAGGACGCCTAACTCTATTTTGCAGGATGTATGTATGTATCTTGTGATCAGTATGCCCCCCTTGTGTATGTGATGCATGTGTGTAACTCATTCATGACCTGCGTGTCGCGCGTACGGCAACACGGCAGGAGCCATATGTGTTGTCACTTTATTGTATTTAATGGTCTGCGTGCCAATCTGTGATGATCCAAGCAACTATGTAATCTTCTTTACTAGATTCTTTACTAGCTATTAGGCGTAATAGCATGCTCTAGTTCTTGGAGGACTCATCACCAGGAGGATGGCACACATGGAACATGGAGATGGAGATCACCATGGTGAATAGGTTCTATGGAGATGGAGATCACCATAAGAAAAACGGGCCATACTGTGTCACAACTGTGTGAATGCTATTCTGTTTATGTTTTACTTTCTGCATGCTGTGATGTTAGAAGTAGAACGATCCCTCACAAAGTTTAAGTTAGTATGCTCTCCCAACTAAAACTTGCACCGTCCCATGTCTTGTACAATTAGTGGTGGGTCTATGAAATTAGGGTGCCACTAGTTTTCCTTGACTAGACGGGTTTGTGTCGGACACTTACACGCATAAGGGTTGGTTAGCTTAACGAGGTCATCTTAACGGTTAAGGACCTTGGGGCATAAAGGTTGGGCGCCGAGACATAGAGATGTCACCCAACAACAGGAGTCATATGTGATATGATTAGCAAAAGTTGCTTACCGATCTACCTCGTTTGCTAGCGGTGATGCTAAAGCTCACTAGTAGACTTGTTAGTTGTGGATCCTGAATCACTAATTTTCAATAGAGGGATATTGATTTTAGTGGGAGTAGATTCTGTTAAAATAGTTTAATTTGCTCTATCATGGATATGTTTGTCTTAGTGTATTTTGCATTACTTTTGTTGTAGATTAAATGGCACCTAGCAACACCACCACATCGTTTGCTTTGCGTTCGGTCCTTGAGAAGGACAAGTTGAATGGAACAAACTACTCGGATTGGATCCGCAACCTGAGAATTGTTCTCAGGGCTGAGAAAAAGGAAGATGTTCTAGACAACCCACTACCAGAAGAACCTGCTGAGGATGCACCCGCTGCTGCTAAGAATGCTTACAAGAAAGCATGTGATGCTAACCTCAAAGTAAGCTGCCTTATGCTTGCTTGCATGGAACCCGAGCTGCAGATGCAGTTCGAAACAAACCATGAGGCGCACGATATGATCGTGGCGCTTAGAGACATGTTCCAAACACAGGCCAGGACTGAAAGGTTCAATGTGTCTAAGGCCTTTGTTGAGAGCAAGCTAGCAGAAGGCGCAGCAGTAGGACCACACGTAATCAAGATGGTTGGTTACACTCAACGGTTGGAGAAGCTAGGCTTCCCACTGGGCCAAGAGTTGGCCACTGATTTCATTCTTTCATCTCTTCCGGCTAGCTATGGGAACTTCATCTCGAACTACCATATGCATGGGACAGAGAAGGGTTTGAATGAACTGTGTGGTATGCTCAAGACAGCAGAGGCTGACATCAAGAAAAGCGCTAGTACCAGCCATGTGATGGCGATACAGAACAAGCCC
Organism: Setaria viridis; assembly: GCF_005286985.2. Lineage (NCBI taxonomy): Eukaryota > Viridiplantae > Streptophyta > Magnoliopsida > Poales > Poaceae > Setaria > Setaria viridis. Next base: position 14,283,189 of record NC_048264.2, read on the forward strand.
AGCTTTAAAAAGAAGGGCAATTCTTGGAAGAAGAAGGGCAAGGCTGGAACGTCCAAGCCAAACCCACCGCCCAAGGTTAAAGCTGGACCTGGACCTGCTCCAGATAAAGAGTGCTTTTACTGTCATGAACTTGGTCACTGGAAGAGAAACTACAAGCAGTACCTAGCTTCCTTGAAGAACGGCGGAAGTAAGAGTACTTCTACCTCAGGTACGCTTGTTGTTAATGTTATAGACAACATATTTCTCGCTGATACAGTTATTAATTCTTGGGTATTTGATACCGGATCGGTTGCTCATATTTGCAATTCGATGCAGGGAATGATAAGAAGTAGAAGCGTGGAAAGAGGAGAAGTTGATTTCCGCGTGGGCAATAATGCAAGAGTTGCTGCTTTGACCGTCGGGACGATACAACTCCACCTCCCGTCAGGATTTATTATGGAGTTGAATAATTGTTATTTTGTTCCTAGTTTAAGTCGAAACATTTTATCTCCTTCATGTTTGATGAAGGATGGTTATTCATTTGCGAGTGAAAACAATGGTTGTGTGATCTCTAAGAATAATATTTTTATGGCTTTTGCACCCATTGTGAATGGATTATTTGTTTTAAATCTTGATGGTTCACCTGTCTGTAATGTAAGTGCTAAAAGGCCTCGGCCTAATGATTTGAGTCCTACCTACTTGTGGCATTGTCGTTTGGGTCATATAAGCGATAAGCGCATGAAGAAGCTCCATTCTGATGGACTTCTAACTTCGTTTGATTTTGAATCATACGAGACATGTGAGGCTTGCTTGCTAGGCAAGATGACCAAGACGCCTTTCACAGGATTTCCTGAGAGAGCAGTAGACTTGTTGGAACTCGTACATAGTGATGTATGCGGACCAATGAGCACGACGGCTAGAGGAGGATTCCAATACTTCATAACTTTCACTGATGATTTTAGTAGATATGGCTATGTCTACTTGATGAGGCACAAGTCTGAGACCTTTGAAAAGTTCAAGGAATTTCAGAATGAAGTTGAAAATCAGCGTGACAAGAAAATTAAGGCCTTACGATCTGATCGTGGAGGCGAGTATTTGAGCCACGAGTTTAGCAATCATCTAAAGAGTTGCGGAATTGTTCCACAACTTACGCCGCCTGGAACACCTCAGAGAAACGGTGTGTCCGAGCGACGTAATCGAACTTTGTTAGACATGGTTCGATCAATGATGAGCCAGTCGGACCTACCGTTGTCATTTTGGGGATACGCTCTAGAAACAGCAGCTTTCACACTTAATAGGGTACCATCTAAATCCGTAGTTAAGACACCATATGAGATGTGGACTGGAAAGGTTCCTAGTTTGTCTTTTCTAAAGATTTGGGGATGTGAAGTGTTTGTCAAGCGACTTCAGTCGGACAAGATCACACCCAAATCGGATAAGTGCATTTTCGTGGGATATCCAAAGGAAACTTTGGGATATTATTTCTACAACCGATCAGAAGGCAAAGTGTTTGTCGCTCGGAACGGGGTTTTCCTAGAGAAAGAGTTTCTCAAAGGAGAAAAGAGTGGAAAGACAGTGCATCTTGAAGAAGTTCAAGATGAGCCAATCGGGCAAGAATCAATGAGTGATGCTAACGTAGCAGAACAAGTTGAGATACCCATGGCAAGAGAAGCACCGCCACAACCACGAAGGTCAGCAAGGCTCCGCGAAATGCGAGAAATATTATTGTTGGACAATGATGAGCCTGCGACATATGCAGAAGCAATGATGGACCCAGACTCCGAAAAATGGCAGAGTGCCATGCAATCCGAAATAGAGTCCATGGGAGACAATCAAGTTTGGAACTTGGTTGACCCGCCTGATGGTGTTAAAGCCATAGAGTGCAAGTGGATCTATAAGAAGAAAAAGGACATGGATGGAAATGTTCACATCTATAAAGCACGACTTGTCGCAAAAGGTTTTCGACAAGTTCAAGGAGTTGACTACGACGAGACCTTCTCGCCCGTAGTGATGCTTAAGTCCATTCGGATTATTCTAGCTATAGCTGCATATTTCGATTATGAGATATGGCAGATGGATGTCAAGACAGCTTTCCTGAATGGAAACCTAGCTGAGGACGTGTATATGATACAGCCCGAGGGTTTTGTCGACCCGAAAAATGCTGGAAAGGTATGCAAGCTTCAGAGATCCATTTATGGATTGAAGCAAGCATCTAGGAGTTGGAACATTCGTTTTGATGAAGTGGTCAAAGGGTTTGACTTCACCAAGAACGAAGAAGAGTCTTGTGTTTACAAGAAGGTTAGTGGGAGCTCTGTAGTATTTCTAATCTTATATGTGGATGACATATTACTGATTGGAAATAACATTCCTATGCTTGAGTCCGTAAAGACTTCACTGAAAAATAGTTTTTCGATGAAGGACTTAGGGGAAGCGGCATATATTCTGGGTATTAAGATCTATAGAGATAGATCGAGAAGGCTTATAGGTTTAAGCCAAGATACTTACATTGACAAAGTGTTGAAGCGGTTCAGCATGGAAGAGGCAAAGAAAGGGTTCTTGCCTATGTCACATGGCATACATCTCAGCAAGACTCAGTGTCCTTCGACTGCTGATGAGCGGGATCGCATGAGTAGAGTGCCATATGCCTCGGCTATTGGATCTATCATGTATGCAATGATAAGTACTCGCCCAGATGTTTCATATGCGCTAAGTATGACAAGTAGACACCAATCTGATCCAGGTGAGAGTCACTGGACAGCGGTGAAAAACATTCTTAAGTACTTGAGAAGGACTAAAGATATGTTCCTCGTCTATGGAGGTCAGGAGGAGCTCGTTGTAACAGGTTACACCGATGCTAGTTTCCAAACCGACAGAGACGATTCAAAGTCACAATCAGGATTTGTGTTCACGCTAAATGGTGGTGCTGTTAGTTGGAAGAGTTCCAAGCAGGAGACGGTGGCCGATTCTACGACAGAAGCCGAGTACATCGCGGCTTCGGAAGCCGCGAAGGAAGGTGTTTGGATAAGGAATTTCCTCATTGAGCTTGGTGTGTTCCCGAATGCGTCCAGCCCATTGAATCTCTACTGTGATAATAATGGGGCAATTGCGCAAGCAAAGGAGCCAAGGAACCACCAGAAGAACAAACACGTAATGCGGCGATTTCATCTCATTCGAGACTTCGTTAACCGGGGTGAGATCAAGATATGCAAAATACACACGGATCTGAACATTTCTGATCCGTTGACAAAACCACTCCCGCAGGCTAAGCATGATGCGCATGTAAGAGCTATGGGTATTAGGTACCTTCTAGATTGACTCTAGTGCAAGTGGGAGACTGTTGGAGGTATGCCCTAGAGGCAATCATAGAGATGATGATATTCCATTTGTATCCATGATTTGTATATTGTGTTCATTGAATATCCATTAAAGGCTACTTGAATTGATTTGCAATTATGTGAATTGTATGTGAAACTCTTTACTTGTATGGTTATTCTAAAGTTGTCCCTAGTCGGAGTTCATGTGAGGACACACATGAATATTAGACTAGCACATGTATTAGTTGATGACTATGTTTCACAAGTCATGGACATGGAGATGTTGAACTAATAATGTGGACACATGTTGAGACATGTGTTAGGACTGACCCAACACGAGAAGTAGTTCTCTCTTTAAACAACATATACGCTTTGTCCTTAGACCTGAGATCATCGCATGTATTCTAGATGTGGATCGACCTACTTAGGGGCTATCAAACGCTACGCCGTAACAGGGTAGTTATAAAGGTAGCTTTCGGGTTTGTCAAGAAGCATGCTATGAGACATGGTCAATCAAGATGGGATTTGCCCCTCTCTGATTGAGAGTGATATCTCTGGGCCCCTCGAGTGATCGGATCAGAAAATGCATGGCCATGCTACGTACGGTTAAGAGTTAACCTACAAAGGGATTCCGAATCACAGGATCGAGAAAGAGCGGTCGGCTTGAAGCTAGACCAAATATCGTGAGGCAAAGGGAATAGCATGTATATTATGTTGTGATGGTTCGTCTGATATGATCTTCGTATGCGTATAGGAGTTGGCACGTCTTGCTAGAGGCCGCTACCGACTATTGGGCCGAGTAGGAGTACTCGGGCCATGTCTATACGTATCCGAACCCATAGGGTCACACACTTAAGGGGCTGGAAGCCCAATTCGGATCTGATCCGAGTTGGATTAGGTTTAGGAGTACTAATGGGCCTCGGATCCAGAGGCCCGTCAGGAACCCCTATAAATAGAGGGGTGGGGGCGCCCTAGGGTTTACACCTTTTTGGCTGAACACTCCTGCCGCGCCTCCCACGCCCTCGCCTGTTGCAACTCGCGGATCTAGCAATCCGGCTTGCGACGCTTCCTCCCTGCACGTGTGGATACCTTGGAGGTGTTGCGCCTGCAGCACTTGGACGAGCCATCGACGAGCCGCCGACGAGCCACGACGAGCCGACGACGAGCCGCGGCACCGGAGGCGATCTTGCTGTGCACGTGGACGAGCTGCTGAGGAGCTGCTGGACGTGATCGACTACGTACGACTACGTGATCGTCTTCACTGCACCGACGCATATCTACATCTTCCGCACCAGTAGTGCGTCGAGTGGTAATCCCGTGATCCTTATACGGCAGTTCTTCCTGGTTATACGCGGTAGAAATTTTGATTTGCGCTAGCGTAGCCTACCTCGTATCCCAACATGTTTCCTTTGCCGCTCCTTCGTTGTACTATTCGACTATAGGAGACTTCTACATGACATCAGCATGGAGTATGGCTTCTGACCCTAGACCAGAAAGTAGGGTGACTACCCCGTAGGCTTGCATGGTTGAGTACGTAGCCCCCATAGAATGTTGGGTAGTTCCTTGAGCCATATGCCTCCTTTGGTGTTGCCAATGTTGTACAGCCTTTTCTTGAGGGCTTCCAGTAGCATCCCGTTGGCGCGCTCAACCTGGCCATTGGCCCTCAGGTGAGCAACAGAGTCGTAGCAAATGCCAATCCTGCTATTTTCACAGTACTCCCAGAATTCATGATTGTTGAAATTGGAGCCCAGATCTGTGATAATCCAGTTTGGAAATCTGTAGTGGTGGACGATCTCGTCAAGGAAGTCAAGTACTCTGTCTACCTTGGGACAGGTTACGGGCTTGACTTCAATCCACTTGGTGAACTTGTCAATGGCTACCAGTACTCGATTGAATCCTCCGGGCGCTGTTGGAAGCGGACCAATCATGTCTAGCCCCTAGCAGGCGAAAGGCCATGATGGTATGGTAATGAGCTTGTAGGCATGTTCTGTTAGAGCCCCAATTTTTTGAGCATACTTGTCTTGTGGCATGGTGTAGGCGAGGAGGTTGATAGAAGCGATTGTGGTGAGTGGTGTTCGATGCTACCGCCCTTGGACTGCTTCAAAGGCAATGTCCAAGTTCATGATTGGGAGCTGCAGTGCAAATAGGTGGCGACGATCTACTCGTGATGAATTCCTTGCTCGCCGTCGGGTCCTCTGACCTTCGGTTTCTTCTCCAATGACGTTGTCAGAAAGTTCATCCTGTGAAATGCCATCTGGGTGACGCTCCTATCGAGGATTCCACTCCGGTTGTCGTTTGTCATGGTCTTCTCCCTCACCGTTGGTGATGAGAGCAAAGACTTCTCTATCTGGAGAGTAGCTACCTGAGCTTGAGGTGATGACTTCTGTGGAGCCGCCGTCTTCATGGATGGGAGATAGGGGTGCTCCTTCCTGGTACGGGAGGACATCAAGGTGGGCGATGAGGCATGACTTGTTGTCCCGGACAAGAAAGGATGGCTTCATGCCTGGCTAGTAAACGAATCTACCTTTGGGGTTGATATAATCACCAGGCCCTGCTGCGGTCCTGACAAAGGGGTTTCCTTGATGGAATCCGAGTAGAGATCGAAGTTGTGGTCCTCAAGCGGCTTTGAATCAGACAATGACTTGGATAGAGTTGCTTGATTAACCAAAGCTGCATTTTGGAGTCCGAATAGGAATTGACTCGGAATTTGATTTGATTCGCATGATGGCTAGATTGCCTGCTCGTGAGAACTAGTCCGAGTAGTTGTAGAGTCCGAGTTGTACTCAAGCTTGCTTCTTGTTAGATCGAAAAATTTGTTGAATTTCTCGATGAGTTCCTCCATAGCTTGATGACGAAGGTTGATGTCTTGCAACTTCTTCTCCGGGGCCTCTGTAATGTAGCGCTGGAAGCTTCCAGTGCCGTCTGCGATGCAGACCTAGGAGCCGAAGATGAACATTGCGCCTGCTTTGAACGCAACTGCTGGCTTGATGATGATTTGAGCCATCGAACTCGCAAGGAAAATTTTGGTGAATTCCCCTACCTGGCGCGCCAGCTGTCGGTGTTTTAACCCAGCAACCTACCAAGGGAGTACCTGAGGTAGAGTTTTGGTTGGTGGGTGTCGCCGAAATCAGGAGCTCGATGGTGATCAGGTACACGATTTAGACAGGTTCGGGCTGCTGGATTGCATAATACCCTACGTCCTGTGTGTTGTATGCTTGTATTGGATTGAACTTATTTTGAAGGGGTCCCTGCCTGCCCTTATATATCGAGGGAGCAGGGTTACAGGGTGGTTTGCTTTACAAGAGTACTAGTCGGATTCGACTACAGAGTTCTACTCCAACTAGGAAGAGTAGTTTCCTTATCTTCGACTAGTCCATGGACTCCATGTAGACTACGCCGTACTGCACCGTGGTCTTCATGTCTGATACGCCTCGGTGTACTTCTCCAGATGTGGATCCATACAACCCTTCTGGTGGGACCATAGATGTATGCCCGACAGGTACTCTTGGTCATTGGTTCATTTGGTCACTTGTTCATTTGGCTTGCTCTCTCCTTCTTCCTCTGGTCTGTTCGGGATTTCTAATCCCAACACCACCACCTAGAGTTTGTGACATTGATTGCACAACAACAAGAATGAAGGAGGCACAATGGAAAGAAAATCACCTATTTTGATGGTGGCAGCTTTGTGAAGCCTCATGTTTGTTGAGAATGGTGAGTATCCAAACTTGTCATATACTCCCTCTATCTATGTTTATAAGGCATGTTATGACTTGGCACGGTTCTCCAAATAACACTTTGACCATTCATTTATCTTATATTATATTATTTATGGTTATAAACTTATAATCATTGTAGAGTATATTTGATTACAAATCCAACCATATAAAATTTACATTATAAAACTAAAAATTAATAGTTAAATTATTGGTCAAAGATTGCAAAATTTGAATCTTGATATGCTTGTGCGCCTTACAAATAAAAATGGAGGGAGTAAAACTACTCATATCTCCTAATGATGAATTTGCTATTTTAGAGGAGCATTTCTAGGTAATGTATAGCGCACTCGTTCGAAAGCAGCACGTCCCTTTCTTTCTTGTGCGCTTAATGTATGAGTGCAAGCTTTTATTTACTTTTCCGCTGTACATCTACAGTTATATCTTTTTGGAAAAGTTCAAATTACTACTCTCAAGTATAGCCAAAGTCCAGATGACCCCTTAAAATATTCTTTGATTCAATACACCCCTAAACTATACTATTTGGTTCAATGTATCCATTAACATAATTTATCTTTTTTATTTCTACACAAGTTGAATTTCAATTTAAATTTTGCACGGTGGTAGTGGACACTACAATGTATATCAAAAAAATATAGTGTAAATTTTCATCTATTTTTTATAATTTTGGATCCCAAGAATTAATTTGTTATTAAATATCATGCCCTATCAAAATATTGATAACAAATTCATGGTAATTTTTTTTTAAAATGCGTTATGATTCTTGCTATCATCCCTCAAAATTTTAACTTGAAACTCCACTTGTGCAAAGAGAAAAAAAGATAAATTGTGTTAGGGATAAATTGAATTAAATGGCATAGTTTAGGGGTAAACTGAACCAAGAAATAGTGATTACATTCAACCCCCCCCCCCAAAGAACCCGACGTCCTCGTCGGTCCAACTCACCCACACATGGGCAAATGTCCAGGTGCGGCTTTGGAGGACGGGGTGTTACACGTTGCAACATACAAAATTACATATAGTAATATGAAAAATGATGTAGTGCAACGTTGAAAACGTAACATCGTGTCTCCACACGACTCCTCCATCCATCATCAACGACTTCTGCTCCCCAGCAGTGCTCTTTCCCTCGAGAAGCAATGCCTGTGCTGAGCACATACACTTGTCAGTGTGGACGTGTCACGTGTGGTGGTGCCTCTCAGGAGGCGGCGATGCCTTGGGCCTGGTTGTATCCGCTTATTTCCCGCTTATCGGTGGAAATGAGTCATAAGCCCACCCAAACGCCTAGCTTATTTCCCGCTTACCACCCAAGCCGCTTAGCCCACAATCCACAATAGAACTAGCGGACCGATTTTCCTGTACGTGGCCTCGGGGGCGCTTCTCCTGCAAGTGTTCCCCCGATACCTCCCACCCCACCAACACCTGTCGTCCCCCCCCCCCCACACACGCCATCGATCCTGCGCCCGCCGCCGGCCCTATCCGTCGTCGGCTCCGTCTGCCGCCCTCCACAGGCTCCCTGGCCAGATCCCTCCCGCCACCTCCCTGCCAGCAGATCCCGTCCGTCGTCGGCTCCGTCCTCCCTGCCTGCCTCGCGTCCTCCCTGGCCTCCTCATGTCAATCTGCTAGTGCCTCATGTCCTCCCTGCCCCCTGGCTCGTGTCCTACCTACCCGCCTGGCACCACCAGCTCCTTCCGCTGGCTCCCACCAGGTGCTGCTGCTGTTGAGAAGGAAGGTGGGTGGGGCGCTGCTACCTGTGCTACCTGTGCGTCAATTTTTCCTAGCGTCATTTCTGCTACCTGCTCCGACTGCAAGGCCGCCGACCAAGAGCAAGGTAAAATTGTTGTCACTTCTTGATGGATTGCTCAAATGGCAGATTGTGGGTTGCATAGTAGTACTTCTTGATTAATTATGCTCTTAGTTGATGGTCAGTAAATAAGATTGTAGATTTATATTTAATTGAACAATACTATAATCATATTTTAGATGGAAAAGTCATCAAAGGTTGTGGCAAAATGGGATTCATTTGCCACGAAGGCTTTTAATGACATTTGTGTGGAAGAAGTCCTTGCTTTTAATCAACCGCAACAATGTTTGAATGCGGTGGGATGTGCAAATCTTGTTAGAAAGTTTTATGAGTGTACCAAGAGGCCATACAATGAAGGGCAAATGAAGAACAGGTGGGATATACTGAAAAAAATGTATACCCAATGGAAGACTTTGAACTTGAGAGCAATCGGATTGGGAAGAGATTCTGTTACTGGTTGTATTGTGGCTGATGATGAATGGTGGGAAGAACAAAATGCGGTGAGCCCACTAACACTCCCATTAGAGATAGTTCACATATACGTTGTTTGGTTTCGTCTAATGTCACGCTGTTTTGGTGATATTTTACAAGCTATGTAAGGTTGTAACCGGTTCAGAACAGCCCCGCTTGAGTATGAGGATCAGATGCGAATCATGTTTGAATCTGTCATTGTTACAAATGAGACTTCATATGTTTCAAGTGGTGATGGCAATGTTGCTGAACATGATATTGCTGATGTTGGGGGCAATAGTGATAGGGAGGCACCTAAGGCCCCAACAAGTTCTGAGTGGAGGGCTGGAAAAAGGCCAGCTCCTAGTTCCCCTAAAGGAAAGAAGATGAAGATTTTTAGACACCAATGCATGAAACGTTTGGTCGATGCATATGAGTTAAAAGCTCAAAGTAGTAAACATTCAGATGAGATTGGAAGTATGTTGGATCAAGTCATCAAGGATGGGGCTGAGGAGGGGAGTGATGAACACTTCTATGCCACACAACTTCTTCAAAAAAAGGAGAACCGTGATGTGTTCATTACATTGAAGACACCAATGGGAGGTTGAATTGGCTAAGGAGGGCTTGGGAGATAAGGAAGAAGCACTAGGGTCTTGCATTAGTGTGCCATTTCACTTTCATTTCCCTTATGTTGTGTCAGACATTATTTCTTTTTCCTAAGTATGTTGTGTGAGACTATGTACCTTTTATTAGTTGTGTTGTACCAATAAAAATCCATCTGATCATCTGGTTAGTGCTTTTTGACAGGCTTACATTTTCTTGATTAGTACCTCTAGTGCTGCTAGTGAATGTGAAGGCAACAGTGACTCTGTTCATACCATGGATGTTGATGAATCTGATGATACTGATGATGATTACATAGTGGCAATGCTTGGTATGGACTACATGGCATCATCTAGTATGAACAAGAAGAAGATTACTACTACAATACCAAGGATGACTGGAATTCAGTGGGTTGAGTTGCAACTACAAGATCCAGTGGAGTGCTTTAACATGTTCAGAATGAGGAGGTCAGTTTTCTTAAGCCTTCATGACACCTTGGTACAAGATTATGGATTGAGATCAGGTAGACAATTTTGTAGCGAGGAAGCATTAGGAATGTTTCTATGGGCTTGTGGTGCACCTCAATCTTTTAGACAATGCAAGAATAATTTTCATTGCTCATTCGAAACCGTCAGTAGGAAATTTGAAGAGGTTCTTGAATCTATCATGAGATTAGCTGTTGACATTGTGAGACCTAAGGACCCACAATTTTCTACAGTTCATCCTAAACTACAAGAAGCAAGGTTCTGGCCTCATTTCAAAGATTGCATACCTGTAACTGTGCCATTAGCTGATCAATCGAAATACATTGGCCGGCATGGGTATCCTTCACAAAATGTCATGGCGGTATGTGACTTTGATATGCGGTTCACATTTGCTATCACTGGTTGGCCTGGTTCTGTCCATGACACTCGTGTATTATTGGACACGCTTTTCACATACAAGGAACAATTTCCACATCCTCCCGATGGTAAGAACAAGTTATGTGCAATTTATTTTTCAAGGAATATTTGCTCATTGTGATATAACATATAAATATAACATGCAGGCAAGTACTATCTTATTGGGCCTGTTTGCTTCAGCTTATAAGCCGGTTGAAAAGCCGAAACGGCTGATTTGTTGTGAGAGAAAAACACTGTTTGGTGGCTGATAAGCCGGCTGAATAAGCTGAAGCGAACAGGCCCATTGATTCTAGATATCCTAATAGAAAAAAAATTCTTGCACCCTACAAGGGACAGAGGTATCATGTTTCTGAATGGCAGCATAAGCAGCATTCGGTGGGATTGAAAGAAGTGTTTAATCATGCACATTCATCCCTTAGAAATGTGATTGAGCGATCATTTAGAGTTCTAAAGATGAAGTGGCGCATTCTCTTGAATTTGCCCAGTTATCCAGTTAACAAGCAGTCCAAAATTATAGTTGCTTCTATGGACCTTCAAAAATTTCATAAGAGATAGTACCATACATGACGTGCATTTTGAACAGTATTTTGAGGAAGATGATGCTAATCCAACCCAACCTAGCATAGATGGTGGTGCTGCTGCTTTAGAAGATGACATATATGGGTGCATTTTGTGATGCTATTGTTGTCGCTATGGTTTCGTGATTCGTTATTGTACCCATGACGGATGTTTCCATATTAGATCGATCTATCATATGAATTTCATATTATTGTAATGCAATTTCTATTTAACAAACTCCAAAGACATTAGAATTATTATCTTCTCAGATTCACAACAAAAATGAGCTATTATCAGCTCTAGAAACATTCAGGTCAATTTACTAGTCAGGACAGACAATCAACACAAAATAATCAGAATTACCAAACACCTAGGATTCTCCAGGTTGCTGCCTTATCAGTTCTAGAAAAGCGTATAAAGAACCCTTATCCCTGCGGTGATCGACGAGCCGAGGGAACCGCCATGTCTTGAATCGGACGGAGTGACCCGAGTCTGCTTCACGTGAGCCCTGCTCGATCCAAGGCATTGTATGCACCACCACCCAAGTGTTGCAGGCGATTTAAAATTCTGTATCAGAAGAAATCGCACTAGTACCTCGCAATCAAAACGAAACCTGTATATTTGGAGCTGGCTACCTCATGATACCTAAAATCTCCACGACTGGACGTCTGGAACGGTGTGGCATGACTGGCATGCCAAGCAAAGCAAATTGAGAGAAAAATACAAACTTTTTAAAGGTGGTACACAAGTTAGGCAAGGCTCAAAATTGCCAACCCAATGCCTCGCCTGCCTTAGCGCTCAGATTAACCAACAAGCAGGCGGCGACGTGCCAGTAAAGATGTACAAAGGGGTGACATGAAACGCAATGTTAGAAAACACTGTAACCACATGGCCCGTGCGCCGAGAACCATCGCTAAGAACAACACAACCCCGCATCAGGTTTTAGTTTGCTGAGGGGCACTACAGAGGCAGCCTACACATGGAGATTGGGGCACAGCTTATTATCAAAGCAAATAAAAAAAGAAGAAAAATAGCTGGACAACCGCAAAAATGGGAATCATCAGCTCCTGACTCTCCAGATTCCCAGCGCCCATATTCGGGCAGGAATGGCACAAAATTACGTTCAGAAACCACCATTCAAGCAGCTCAAAACCACTACCATGTCAGTCATCAATAATGCTGGAAAACATTCTGTTCCAGCCTGCCCCCAATCTCCTTATTAACCAACTCAGGCAGCACCTACAGAGTTATCTGGTCCAGGGCCCTCGAAACGGCCTGTTTGTGATGTCAGGCAGCATTCCAGGACTCTGTTGTATGAAGTTTGTCCAATGCGACCCATCCAGAGAGCCTACAGGTGCTACCTGACTGCTCGTGCCACTGGCCACATTCTGGGTGTAGCCATACATGTCTGAAAATGGAAGGTTTGTGTCTTGACTCCTAGGCAGAAAATTTTGAGGCGGACAAACTTGATTCCTTGGTTCAAGGAGCTGGCTGGGGCTTGACCCACCATGTCCCACGTGTAATGATGGCTGCTTGTACTGAGATATGGCGCTGAACAGAGTTCCATGGGTGTTGCTTCCACTTGGCAAGGCCTCGGTTAAGCAGTTACCAGACTCCAACCCCGACAGATTATTGTTATGCGACTGACAACCATCAGCGAACCAGTTATACCTATGATCCATCGAAGCAAAAGCAGCATAAGAATGCTGTCCAGATATAGGAGGGTTTACTTTAGTTGGAAAACTCACATCAGCATAGATATCCTTGTGAAGTTGTCCATAGAGACAATTATCACTCTGATCAGTTAACTGCTGCTCCTGCAACGACCTGGGGAATGGAGCAGATTGAACCAAACGATTATTTGCCAATGAATGCAAACCAGTTGACTGTTCAATGCTATTTGCATGCTGAAGTGGGTAGGAGACTGCTCCAATGTCCTTCACCATCTGGAGCTGACCATTGCTCTGCAGATTTGAGAAGGGCTCAATAACTGATGATGGATTGTCCATTATGAACGCAGACGTGGTGAGTTGATCCTGCTGCTGACTTAAAACGCCATTATCCAAGTAAACTGAAGAACTCCGTTGCCCTGAAGAGAGATAAGGTTGTGTAATCTGTAAGTTACCTGAGCCATTAAACGTTATATTCTCTGGAGGATGATAATGGGACTGAAGAGGACCTGCCAACCGCCATCTGTTTTTTTCACCTTTTGTTACTTGGTCATTTAGATCCAGAAAACCTTCCACATGCATTTGTTCTCCAGAGGACTTAGGTATTAGTGAACAACTGTTTAATGGTATCATCATTACATTCTCAGTCTCTTCTTGATCCACAATTACAGTGTTCATTTTTGGATGACTCACTTCTGAAGAAATATTTGCACTACGGTCACAGTTGTGGTTCAAAACATCATGGCTGATGCTTTCCAGGTCCTGATCTTGCTCATGAGCATGAACTGATGGACCTTTGTAAGAAACTCCATCAAGATCTTCTAGTTGCAAATTTTCGCAGTCAAGAGTGTCAATATGTGTGCTTGTATTATTGATGGAGTTGATCCCTTGACTCTCTGAGCTATTATTGTTGTTAATGGTTGTACCTTTGCAGCTGATTTCTTGGATATCTTCACTGTTAACACCCAGGCCATCTTTACGCAATTTGATATCCGTGAGATCTTCATTCTGCTTGTCAGGGTTGTTGGCACAGCAGGAAGTGCTTTCATCTACACAGCTGACACCATTACGATCTTGCACATCAGAGTTTTGCTCACTCTCACTAGTAATATCTGTGCCCCTGACTACCATGAGATCATGATCTTCCACATTCCGACTGTCAATATTAAAAATACATGTTTCCATATACTTAGTCTGCTCATCATCCTGATCTTGAAGAGTGGTGCTCTGACCATCCCCACCTTGAAACATACTTTGAGGTGAGTGTTCTACCTGGCCATTTTGCAAAATTGGGCTACCATCATTTTCGCTAGCACCAGGTTGTCCTAGCTCGTTTGTAATGTCTGTTAACTGGTCTGCCTTCTCATCATAAACAAACATAAATAAACCATAATCACCTATTCGGTATTAAAAAATAAATTAAGATTGCTTGTTATGAAAATTTATTTCCATTAAGAAGATTACAACAACGTATAGTTTCTTAAGAAATGACAATGACCTTATACAAATAAGATAGCACTACAGAGCAATTCACCATTCATAATGAAATACTACCTAGTTCTTTCATACTAGATGCCTCTATTACAAATTCAGTATCTTTACTGTCATGGTATTCTCATCTATAGCATTAACATTGAATAGGAATTCTGCTGCACTGGTGAATGATATACATTGTAAAATGGCAAGATACATAACAGAAGTAAGCATGGACTGATATCATCCACTGTATTTTTTTTATACATTCAAGTATAGGACCTCTCTCGGGCACAAAACTAAGACTTAAGAATAAGAACTGAAGGACAAGTCACAGCACCTTTCTCAAGACAGACACATTCTTCTCTTCAAGCTCAAGGCCTAATAACTTTCTTGATTTCTCCATCAGTGCCTTCCTGTCCTTAAGAACCTCAAAAGCAGCAGGTAGATCATTGCACGACATGTTCAACCTGTTATGTAAATACTTCCTCATAAGAATAATGATCAACATAAGGTATACACAATAAATTAAAGCATTACTTACCAATGCTCACGCAGTCTCCTATGTTCATCCTCTAATAAAGCTCCATATGGTTTTACATGGGATTTATCAAGGCCACCAATTACACGTGAAACATGCTTGGTCTGAATGCCATCCCCAGATTGCTTCAGTCTCTTGATATGGTTTAGTTGTGTTCTACTAACCTGAAAAAAGTTACAACAGCAAAGGTACCACAGCATTCAGTAAAATACACCATAGTTGCTATTCAGCATTCTAAGGTCCTGTTTGTTTAAGATTATAGTCCATCTAGATCATATAAGCTGGATTATGGGTTATGGGTACAATGGTAAAATATCACATTGGGACCACAAATAATCTGAAATAAGCTAGCCTTAGGTAGCTTATTTCAGATTACTTGTGGTCCCATGATGGCCTTTTACTGTACTATCCTTCTTGGGTTATAATCCAACTTATATAATCTAGGAGGGAAACAAACAGGCCCTAAAAACGAATTAGATCATCTTCAAAAACACGTTCTTCAGTTATATATTTTGTAATTTATAATAATATCTTTTGATCATAGCCAGGCATAAAAAAAACACCATGAACAGTAGTCATTGTTGACAATCATTTTTCAGACTAGCGTCACATCCAATGATGCAGACTAATTTAGGAAATTCTGACTCTGTTCTACATCAAGTCCGCACAATAACACACCCCTCACACTATTCTTCATAAAACAATTACGAAAGAGGTGACAGCTAAGAGATAAAGCTACAGGATGGAAAAACAAATAAATTATACGGAAAATAACATATTCTATACGTGAGACAATGGAGCGCCCACATCAATCAGCTGTTAGAGGCAAGGTTTCTGAGGTGTCGCCTAGGTGTCCAGGCATGCCCCCAGCACCACAGAATGCCACAAGGTCCTAGTTACACCTTGTCGCCTAGGGCGTTGTCTAGGCATCCAGGTGTGCCCCCAAAGCCACAGTATGCCACAATACCTCAAAAAGACAAAAACCACTTAGCAGAGACACCCATAACTGAATACATGTACTGCACAAAGCTAAAAGCATGGACCAAATAAAAATTCCCTCCTTTTTCAGTTCAGCGATACCACATTTTTAAAACTAAAAGGCAAAAAGACTTCAATCAAATACACAAACAGAGGACCTAATTTTAGCAATATACTTCTTATTTCGCAGGCATACTAAATTGCAGGAAGAAATGCACATTACAGAGCTACATGTCTAGACAAAGACAACTGAGATCTCATTACTTTTTCTTAAAAAAGCTCCAATGGCCAAAGTTGAGCAAAAGTCATTGTCACCCTTCTTATGAGATAGCAATTTTACCTTGATGTATGACATAAACTTTGAAACATCAACTCTTTGTGCAACCTTCATGGGCATTCCACCCTTAGTAGCTTTCTGCTGCATAGCTACTTGCTTCTGATTACCAGGGTTATCCCTGCAAAAGCATAACAAACAGTGGCTTATCAATTAGTAAGTTATATAGAAATCTTATATTGAGTTAACTCTTTAGAATGCAGTATAGAATAGGTCAATGTTGGTTTGCACCACAATGAATGCTGGGTTTGTACTTGATATTCTCCTTCAAGTCGAAAAAACTAAAACTAGTAAGTTTAAGGGACCTTTATTATTAGATTTACATGAGAAAATTAAGTTCTTTAGTTCTTATAGCCACATCAGTTGAAATTGTCAATATGAATTGCCAGAAAGCTAAAGCAAGAGACAATGCAGCACTGAAACTCTATAAATCCACTACTCAATAATGAGGTCACTTGCCATGTGCCTACCAGCACTAACTTATCTAGAAAGCTTGTGTAACACATGCATATTCCAACTCAATACATCAGTCATCTGAAACTCCTGAAGACATGAACAGTCAAATGAAAAGGATGACTCCTTCTTAATGAAATGATATGCAGCTCTCCTGCGTGTTCAAGAAAAAAAGAAAAGGATGGCACCAAATACCATGCTACGTTGATCTTGCATACAAGTTATAGGTGGTACCATGGTGTACTAACCAAACAAGGGCACATCAAACAACCATGAGAAACAGTACGCATTCTAGTTGACTAGCAAGCAGTAGTAGTATGGCAAGGGATTCAGAAATATTCAAGAGCTTTAGACTACAGTCAAAACCAGCTTGGGGACACCATATGCACCATCATATTATGGCATTAGGCCTGTGAAAATTTTGACGAAATAAACCAATTTATGTAGATAATTCAACCCTATACTAAGGAACCAGAGCAGATCCTAAATAAATCACTGCATCACCCAAGAGTCAAGAGACAAATAATTGAAGCAAATCCCAACCTGAACAAATTCTCTATATCACCGCAGTTTAGCCATCTCTTCTTCCATTTCTTCAAGGTGTCAACCATGCTGCACATCCAGTTTGCAATTAATATCAAGGGATTGCCTAAATAGTAAACTTACAATGGACTTGCTCAGGTTTGGGCATACTTGGAATGATAATTAAGCAAGTTAACACGATATGCCTTCTCATCCTTTTTTATGTGCTTCTCCTTGTTAAGTATGGCATCCGGATGAATATCACCATAGCAAAGAGAAGATGACCTGTTCAATTATTCAATCAATGATCCACGTCAAAGAAACATATCAAGAGGTGAAAAAGGACTGTAGAAAAACTGATGGAAAGTTGAACAGACAATTTTAGGGCAATAGTATATTTGAAGAAGGGATTCCGGTATGGTATATTCTAGTTCAGCATTATTTACAGAGATAAACATGAGTGCATTAATGTATCTAACCGGGACTAACCTCAACATAGGATAATGGGAACCCTTAACTCAGCTTAGTGGTCTAGGTCAACATGCATTGTCCGCAGAAGATTGTATCAAAACTATCAGTGGCTTTTGATGTTTGATCTGAGCATATTCTTAAATTGCTAATTGTCCTACTTTAAAAAAAGTTGTTATGCAACGTGTAGCCGTGTAAGTACGTTAAGGTTTATGGGCGAGCAAGCCCTACAGGCAGTTTGGAGAGGCCGATTGACGATTGTGCTGTTCAAGCACACTACAAACAATAATTGTGCTGGTACTGTAGCAATGGACCCACACCCCCCGGGGAAAGACTGCTTGTCTATGAAGCTACATAAGATTAGATTAGAAGGTATATTGTTCCAGATTGTTATGATTGGATTCAATCTATTAGTTGCTTAGGGATCATCCCCCTCCCACTCCCTCTATATAAAGGGGTTGTCTATCAGTAATGAGGAAACCACGAATTAGAAGGGAAACCCTCAACCAGCTCCCCAGCCTCCATGTGTCGGCTCCAAGCCACCACAACCCTTCCCTCGCCAATTCTCGAAAACCCCTCCAAACAGCAAATCCTAAGCCCACAAAACATGTATTAGTTATCAAAAAGCACAATGATAGATCTAGTTGCCATTAGTTAAGCAGGACTTGTGGGAGGAAATAACGCAGATGTACCAATTTCGATACCCTACTTGATACTTTTTCACATACACTGGATTGGAAACAAGACAAGTAGCTCAAAACAGGAACGTTCAGAAAGTAATACAACCACATCACAATGAACAGAAGGAATAGATGTATGCATCTACAACCCTAGAAATGAAAATAAAAGGGGCATTAGGAATCAAATCATAGGGAACTTGCCAGCTGAGGAAAGGATTTCCAAAGTGATGATTTTTTCCTGTAAGCAACAAATGTACATTTTCTTCTGCATCAGTCTCACTTGGAAGAAATTGTTTGAGAAACTTTCTCTCAGTTTCTGTCAGACATGTAGACCATACCTACAATCAAGAACAAACTCTGTTTGTGTATATTAAAAAAAAAGAAGCACAGAATAGGGTGCTAACACCACCGAAATCGTGATATTACCAAGTCAAGACAACCATAGAAGATAAATAGAATCAACTTAAACAACAGATCATGGTAGATAAACTCAGAAGAAAAGATAGGCATACCTCATAGGATAGCACACCTCTCAGGCTCTCGAGAGAAAAAGTTTCTGGAGGAACATATGTAACATCAGCAAGGCCGGAACAATGTTCCTGGTTTTCTATGAAAGGAGCCAAGTCTGACCACAAAATTCCAACTTGTTCCTTTTCTGGCACAACTCTCCTCAGATATTGGTCCCATTTAAGACCAATATGAGGCTTCAAACTTACAAGACAATTGGATGAGTCAAATTTTGTTTTCTTCCCCGGCCTACATTGTTCTGAGTTAGTATAATTTATCTGTCGTTTCTTTTGCTTGCTTGCTGACATTCTACAGGTCATTTGATCATTTAACTGGAAGGCTGGAAACCCTGTATTTTTTGAATAACTCCTAAATCTTGCTTGAACCTTGATTTATTTCGGACGTCAAGACAACCATGTACAGCTCCTAAAACGGAACATATGTTGGTTAAATTAGATCTTCAGCTCAAAGAAAATGAGAACAAGGACACATAAATAGCTCAATTGATTGAATGGTGGAGCACCCGTTCCACAAACCAAAGCTAGTCTTTAAATTGTAAAAACTGCTATATAGAAGGCACATGATCATTGTAAGGCCAACAGAAAGAAATGAAGAAATGCTGAATTGCTGATAAAGATTTATTCATCTAAACAATAGTTAGCATGATCAACCACAATGGCACAATGTTCATTTAAACTGATATTAGTTAAAAATTGCAGTATGTTCCTAAACTTGCATACTGTTTTGCAAAGCTCCCTAGATTTGAATGTTATATCTGCAGATATTTGTTAGTTTGGTCATCATCACAGTTAAGTGTTAACTAACACAAATGGTTACTATATCTATACCAATTCTGGCTAAATCAAAAGAAAATAGAGCCAGGAGAAACTAGAATTATTCGATCTAATGACATGATTTGGTCATTTCCTCTTATTCATTTAATGGATATCTCAACACTATGGTAACTCAAGAATCTAAGTTATCATGGTTATTGAATTGCACATGACCAAAATCTTTATTTTCCATGACTATATGACTTCTCTGGATATGCGTGATACCAACAAAATGAAGCAATATGCTTTGTTATCATGCATCTTTCATCAGACATGGCAATTCATTCAGTCATTTTCAACTTTTGTTTTACATAACTAGCATTTTTAATCCACAACTACGATTTA
The DNA here is from genome assembly GCF_005286985.2 of Setaria viridis. NCBI lineage: Eukaryota > Viridiplantae > Streptophyta > Magnoliopsida > Poales > Poaceae > Setaria > Setaria viridis. Next base: position 14,303,337 of record NC_048264.2, read on the forward strand.
AATCATTAATCTGGTAAGAAGGTAAATTAAGTACCACTTTCTAGCAAAGAAAAATCAAAATGTGTACATAATACCACAAAACCAAAAGGATATATTGCCAGTACAGCACATCCTTGCATTGAAGCAACCAAAAGGTGAGAAATTTGAGTCTGCTAAACAAAATCCTACTATGCAAAATGCGAAAAACATAAAAAAAAAACACCAGGGCTGCAAGTCCGGAGCTCTTAGCGTGCTATAAAAGAACCTAATCATACTACAGAAAGATGGATAAGTTAGTATAGTAGTCGGGACAGACCTAGGACATGGGTGTACACATGTACACCCCGATTAATTTTTTTAAAAAACGAAATAGTAGGCAAAATATATGTGAATCCTTGTATTGGGTCAGATCAGTGGCGGAGCACGCTCTAAATTTTAGGTGGGGCGAACATGCACGACAAAACTTGCACTAAAATAGATCATGTACACAATAAATCAGTCAATTCCTATTTCCCTGTTGCTAAAATAAATCAGCACATGACAAAAGGTGAAGGATTTAGTAATGCCTCCACATGCAACATTTGGGGCGAGGGCATGCACAGTCGAGGTTTAATGCGCCGGGCTGCCCCTGCCACCGCGGGCAATGGCGCCGCCGGCCGCGCCAGCCACAAGCCGCCCTCCACCCCGCCATTTGCTAACTGAGGAATCCGTCGGCCCTTCCCGCCGGTTGTCGTCCGCCGCCCGCGGCGCCCAGGCCGCCTCACCACGCCACCCTCGATCCGCCACCGCTGCCATGCCTACTGCCGCCGCCAGACGCTCCTCTAAGCCCGCCGGCCATGGAGCCCTCCCCCGACGACCCAGAACCGGAAACCCTAACCCAGCCATCACCCATGCCTCAATCCGAGAGAGGAATCAGGAGCAGGAGGAGGACCCACCTCGTCGCCGGCCGTCTACCACCACCCACCAGGGTTGGACGAGCACGAATCGTCGGAGGAGAGAAGAGAGGCAGTCCGCAGTCGACCACTGACGGAAGGCGCGGCTCGCCTAGTCGTCGCCGCCAAGAGGGGAGAAGGGATAAACGCCTGGATGGCAAACGTATGGCTATTTTTTTTCTTTTAAAAAAATTGCTCGTGACACCTTAGAAATTATTTCTCGGTCAGTTGGATTTTGTGACCGTCCGATGTGGAGCGTGGGGCCGTGACTTAGGGCTTGGCAGGTTGGGCTGAAATTGGTCTGGCCGTGGCTTTTCTTCGACTTGTCAGGTTGGAAAAACGTGGTTTCTCCTTATTGTTTAAGACCCTGTTTGGTTTGCTCCTGCTAGTCCCTCTTATGGCTCTAAAGTTTAGCCCTTTAGTCCCATGGGGTTGCTTAGGGGACTAAAAGGTACCTTGTAAATCCAGTACCCCTCATTAATGCTCTGTCCGTGACCAGGTCCCCCTCGCACCCCACCCGCCCGCTCCCAGCCCGCCAGCCGCTCCCGCCCGCCGGCCACCGCCCCGCCGTCGGCTAAATCAATTGCAGCTCCTCGTGCTTCGACGCCCGCGCCTCTCCTCTCCTACTCCGCGTACTTTGGTGGTCGCGCCCCTTCCTCCGCGCCGGGCGCCGGTGGCCGTGCCCCGCCATCATCCTCGCGTTGTGCGCCCACGGCCCCTCCCCTTCGTTCGCGCTAGGCACACATGGTCGGGGTCCCGCCCTCCTCCCCACCGGCATGCACCGGCAGGCGGCGAGCCCGTCCTCCCTCCTCACTGCGTCAGACGCCACCCCCTACGTCCTGCCTCCCTCGCCCTCACAACCGTCAGCACCAGGCGCCGCGGCAGCCTGCACCGCTTCCTTTGCCGCAGAGGCAGCGGCGGCGGGACGGAGCCCGTGGTGGCCGCGCGGCAAGAGGAGGATGACGACGTCAGGAGGCCGCTCTTGGGCGGCGGCCGGGGCCGCACGCTACGGGATCTGTTCATGGCGGGTGTGGGCGGCGCGGATCCTGGTGGCGGCGGGGGAGCGTGGTGAGGGAGTAGGAGGTTCAACACGGCGTGGCTACCATAGTGGCGGCGACACGCGATAGGAGGAGGAGTGCGGCCATGGATTTGGGGCTTAGCAATGGAGGAGTGGGAGAAGGAAAAGGGTAGGGCAGCCATGATTAGGGGCAAGTTGGTCATTATTCATCTCATTTAATGCCCTTTAGTCCCTAGAACCAAACAGGGTGGCACTAAACTGAAGCGTCCCCACATAAGTAGAGACTAAATGTGATACAAATATCAGTCCCAGGAGGCTGATAACACATTTATTCAACAGATGGTTCAAAAACCGTACAACTCCCGAAGGAGTGGGCAAACAAGGCACACCCAAAGGAGAAACAAACCAACAACGATACAGATCCAAGTTGCAATCCAGTCGGACCCCAGGCTGCAATCGGAACTAAGCGATAGCGGAAGCATTCTGCAAAGGCCAACACCACAGGCAGCGTTGGGTGTGGAAGCGACCTCTTACTCGAAATCCTCGGCGACGAAGTCCGGGTCTTCCTCTGAGCAACAAAACAAGGGTGAGTACAAAAGTACTCAACAAGTCCAACCCCAACCACGGAGGAGGATACAAGCAAGAATATGCACAGGATATAATAAGGATAAGGCTAAGGTTTATTTGTAGTAAAGCTAGATTTTAACACATGCAAGGGTTCATTTTCAAAAGAGTTTACACAAAGCATTTCTTTTAGTAACCGAATCATTAGTGGGGTTGACCCTACACAAAGGATCCAAGTTTTAATGCTACCGGACTCCGCGTCCGCAATAGCTCACAGTACAACTGCCGGACACTTCCGAAGTCCAACACACGCCCTGAAAATCATCCATGTCCAAGTACTAGTTATGTGACCAAGCCGTAACTCGTCCAATGCTGTGGACACGGCTACCCGAATAGGTTTTAACTTTGCAGAGGTTGTACACTTTTCCGACAATTAGGGTACCGTAGCACGATCACCTTAGTGCCGGTGCAGATCCTATCAAAGCCATTACCCACCTTAGCTAAGACTCAATAGACAACACGGAAGCAACCAAAGGGTTAAGGACCTACCAATGAGGTCTTAACCGGGATCTAAGTTCACACAGTTCTTACTCCTTCTCTATGGTCTTCCGTTGCTCACTAGCTCTCCTGATGGCTAACAGACTAGCTAGTGGGATTTATGCTAAGCCGTTGCCGCATACAACAGTCGAGTGGTTGTACGATGGTTGGTTAGGCAAGATGAAACATCAACTCGGTCCTTAATTTGTGACAAGATGGATATCTCCAACCTTGCTCAACCACAAAGGTACGAGCCCAACTTATTAGCATTTCACACAAGAAACATCCATCCATCTCATCTAGGCATTTCTTTCCTTTATTTCCAGAAACCCATTTTCCCTTTCAAAAACACTCACACATTTCTTCTTTAACAAAACACATTATAGTCATGATTGAGCAGTAATTATCATCCAAACAAAGCAAGTCATATTTAGAGATAAATATAGGACAATCAAGGAATAATCATAACAATCAAGGGGTGGCAATCCAACCATGTTTCAGTGGTAAAACAATATACGATTTATAAAACAGGTCAATAGGTTGTGTTTGAAAAATTAGGATAAATATGCATCAAAGGGTGAGATTGGACTTGCCGTCCTCAAAGCCTTCCGGGAGTTCCTGGTCAAGGTGCCGGTCTTCGAGCTTGGGTTCACGGTCAAACTCCTCCTTGTGCTCCTCCTCGGGTACTCCGCGATCTACGGCACACACAATCGGGCACATAATAAATAAAAGAAAATTAAAGCTTTACCCGTCGAGCTCGAACAGAGAACGCGAACGGAAAATAGAAGGAATGAGTATTTTCATGAAATTTAGAGATGACTCGGTGGAAGTATATTGGAGGATGCCATGGTCGAATTTGGGATTAATCGGAGGTAGTTTCGCGCATGAAATGACGAGATAACCGTGTATTAGGGGCTTAAAATAAGGTTTAGGACTAAACTGCGAGAACCACGGACCTATTCGCGAATATTTCTGGAAGGTGGAAGGGATATTCGTGAGAGAACTCTGAGAGGTGGGAGGGCTGGTTTATGAATAGGGAAAAGGAGGGGGTTAGATTGAAATTGGGGGGAATTTTTCCCCTTCTTCTTCCGGCGCATGAGCACAGGGAGGTGGGGGGCAAATCCGGTGGCGGGCCAGCCGGCCAAGCTCGCCTGCGGCAAGGCCGGGCGGCGGGGAAGGCGGAGGAAGATGTGGGGGACCCATTTTGGCCCTCACCTTAGGCGGATGGTGACGGGAGAGGGGGCGCCGGTGGTGGACAGGGAGGCGGTGGTGGTCGGCCTTGCGGCGACACGCAGGGGCGGTGAAGCAGGGGGTGGCGAGCTGGGAGGTGAGGGTGAGGTGGTGGGGAGGGACGGCCGGGCCTTGGCCCTTTTATAGCCGGTGGGAGGGGGCGGGTGACGGCCGGAGGCGTTAATGGCGACCGCGATTCCCGGTCGATGGCATGGTGGACTGGAGCTCCACGTGGACAGCGTGGCGGGGCCGGGCTCGGGCGGCGAGGAGCACAAGGGGTGCACAGCAACAGTGGCTGGTGTGGGGAGGCGTGCTAGGGGAGGGCGGCGTGGCGTGCGGCAGGGGCGGCGACCAGCGCGCGGCAAGGTGTCGGTCGGGCGGCGTGCGGGGCGTGCGGTGTGTGGGGCTAGGGCGAGCGGTAGGGGCGGCCTGGGCGAGCGGGCGCGGGGTCGGGGTGGCGTGTGGCAGTGGCGCGGGTGGGCCAGGTGCCAGGTGCCAGGAGGAAAGGAGGCGGACGAAGAAAGAAGAAGAAAGAAGGAAGAAGGAAGAAAGAGAAGGAAGAAAGAGACGGAAGAAAAAGAGAAGGGAAAAAGGAGAAGGGGAAAAAGAAAAAAGAAAAGAGAGGGAGAGTCGGCGAAAAATGTGGAAACGGTCGGGCACGCGTGACGGATTTTGATGGGCACACGGTGAAATTTGCGGAGGAAGTAAAGGTGGTTACCGGCGTTGGGTGCCGGGACGGTGAAGTCGCTGGGAAGGAAAGGATTTTCGGGAGCTCAACGGTCAAAAGATTTTGAAGATGAATTTTTAGCGGATGATTTAAGTTTGTAAATTTTACGGATGTTACATAAACTTTAGTCCCTGACTAAATGGGAGTTTAGTCCCTAAAGATAAGCAAGGGCAAACCAAATGGACCCTAAAATGGATAAAAAGATGAAATGTCCAAACCACCCTTATCTTTTTTTTTCTTTTCCCCTCTTTTCTTTCTATTTCCTTTCCTTCTTTCATTTTCTCTTTCTTCCTCTTTTTACCCGGGTGTTTGTTTTTTCCTCCTTATCCCATCCCCGCCATCCAGCGCCTCCGTCTAGCGCCGCCACCTATACGCCACCAAGGGTCGCGGCTTGGCGCCATGGTCGTTGCTAGTATGCCTTAGCACCCACCACCGATAGCCTCGAGCCTGCATCCCAGCGCGCACCGCAGGCCCGCGCCTCTGCTCCCAGCGCCGCTCAAGCCTCATCCACGTCGTCATCGCCATCCGCCCCACGTTGACCAGCCACGCCCATGCCGTCATCACCTTCGGGCTCCACCTCCTCCTTTCTACCCCCGCCAGCTGCCTGCTCCACCTGGGGGCCCTCCTGGGGACAAGGATGGCATCTGATGGGGAGAAGCCATAGGGAACCAATTTTTTGGACTTCCTCTCCCTATGATGGTCTCAGTCAACGGGTTTCAACGGGCTTCATCAGCGAAGCTATTCTCAGAACTCGCGTTTGGTATAGCTCCTTCAGAAGCCGGTGGAGAAGCCATGCCAAATGGGGCCTTATACTCCCACTGTTTCAGATTGGAGATCGTTTTGACTTTTTATAGGTTTATATATGTTTGACTTTTGACTATATTTAGGTGCAACAAACATCTATGCACCTAGAAAAGCTAAAACGACTTACAATTTCGGACGGAGGGAGTACATGTTTGGATGTTGTTGTTGGTTACAAAATGCCAAAACAATAGAGGGTGGCTCTAGAACAAGGCACTTGTCCAAAAAGCTTCTAGGGGACTGAGTGACTAGAATGTTGTGTCTTGAGTGAACCCAGGACTCATCTATTTATAGCCTCAATGGGCCGAGCCTTTTTGGGTAGAAGACCCTTCTACCGTCGGTACGATTGATATGAACCCGCTAGGGTTGATTCCCGATCTTTCGATAAGAGGCGTGGGATAACTCGATTGGTCGATGGCGACGACGTTCACGGCCCGACTACAGCCTTCCAAGCTATGCCTTAGCAACCGATACACTAACTCCAATGGCTGTCGCGATCTTGTGGAGCGCGTCACCCGGCCACTAGGGCACTCGTCCTGCAAGCAATCGAAGAACAAGCAAGAACAAGTAGAACAAACAACTCGATTGCAAATATGGAGATGAAAACCAATCTGAAATCATAAAGTTGGGGTTCTGAATCGAGTAGAACGGATGGTCTAGTCGACACACGTGTCTACAAGGAAGTAGCGATGTCTAAACTTTCAACAAAACAAAACCCAATCTGTTTGTGGTAGCTCTAATCCTTATTAATACCTAGGAGGATGACCAAGGGGCGTTGGGGTCGTGCTCCAACCCTAGGACATGTCCCTAATGGACCAAACTTGATACATGGCCCATTGGGCCAAAATAAGGTGACGCATCACCTCTGGACAGAAAACCTCGGTAGTATTTCGGTGATTGCGGCCAACTCAGAATAGATATGGATATGAGTCCAGATCCATATGAAAATAGACTTCATAAGCATTCCAAGGAGTACTTGAACGCCTAAAACGGAGTCTGGATGAGGTCGTGGCAGCCGTTGGAAGTTGGCACAGAGCTGCAGTTCGAATCCAGCCCCAAAACGTGTTGGATTGGAACTCTTTCTTTCCTTAGCCCAAAAGTGACGTGGTGGCCTGATGGAGGATGTTGGGAATACTTGGACTTGGCCCACAATCTACTTCTTTGGTCCTCCATGCCTTCCATGTGTGTTTAACACTATTTTTGATCCACGTATGTATTTCTGAAATGGACAACGAACACACATCATGGTGCAACATCAATTCATCAAATGTATCAAATGCAATCATGGTAAAGAATTGTTTTACCTGTGAATCAAAAGTTACTAATGTGGTTGTATCCGAGCAGGTTATGTCCTCATCAACGATCCCCTCGACCGGTGGCATCCCTTTTAGGGGTATCTTGGTCTATACCCTATTTCTCCGTGGTTCGAAGGTCTTCTGTACCTAGGGCGGACGTGGCCGCCTCATACGAAGACTTTCCGTACTGGGGGCCGGTACAGCCGACACATCCCTAAGGTTGACGCGCACCCACCCCCACCATGCTAGTGGGTCAAGTGGTGAGGCCCCCACCTGTGACGACCTCTGTAGGCGAGATGGGGAGGCGCGGTTCCGAGGTGATTTTCGAAATCCATGGAGGAGTCCCATCTGGTGCGTGGCACAACTCATCGGGCTGAGGCTACCGTCTATGGTTGTAAGCCTCGAGAGAGATTGAGGGCCTCCTCTCTCTCTCTCTCTCTTCCGAGTTCGGGGGACCCCTAAATGCCTAGGGGTTCTCCGACCCCTAGTGTCCCTTGGGCCCGTGATCCGTGGCCATTTCCCCAACATCAGCCCTTTCATGATGGACGCCGGGTGGTGGTACGTGGCGTTCGCTGGGACCTTTATGGTCGAGTGACTCTGACTCCAGCTTTCTATGGTCCCCGGAGCACCGAGGGTCCAAGGAGGATGTTTTTTGGGGTCCACCCACTCCGGGGCCCATGCATAGGACGGCATAGGCCTAGGTTTGTGAGATGTGGAAATATTCACCGTCGGAATCCCAACGGGTGGCGCGGTTCATTAGATGGGGCTCGCGGAGCTGTTCTAGCGGCCCGCTTCATGGCTCGTGCCGCCAAGGGCGCGCTGTTCTAGGTGCCTTGCCAATTCTTCTTTATGATCGTCCTTGAGATCTGCTTCCGTAACCTCGATGACATTGTCTTCGGAGATTTCGGCGGCTTTTGACATGTTGGATGTTGTGTTGGTCCCACTGGGCATGCTAAAAGTGTGTTGGCGCTAAAAATCGGCTGATGACCTTCAGCATCAGACACACGATCCGAGAGAATCTGCTTAGCTCCTGTTCGGGTGATCGCCCTGGTGCGGTTCGCGCAGCGTGCCAGCCAATCTGACCTGTTCATTGACAAGAAAAGAAATGTATTAAATCCCAGGGGTTTCGATCAGCTAAAGTTCCGATCTATCTCAAAAAGCATATAAGCAAATCGGCCAATTTGCTATGAAGATGACCGGCTATAGAACAGCTGACAATCACGCAGCGATTGTAAAGAATCTACTAGAGCAGACCAGAGAACACTACGAAGCAACACTTGAAATAGATCTAATCAGCTGTATGATGATAAATAAAAATAACAGTAATAAAGCCGACAGTTCAAATCTCAAGCTGGATAATTGATGATAAAACTAAAGCAATAGATAAACCTATAATTCTAGTTAATATCGATAACTTGTAAATAAATCTAAACGAAACGACAGTGATGCGCCCAAAGTTAAAGATTAGATATTACTCGATAAACGGAACTTACAGAATCAGCCAGAGATCGTGTCGATGCAGCCCTGCCAACCCGTACGAACTCGTGAAAGAAAAACATATATTGGCGAAGTCGCCGACTTGGAAGTAAAGTACGATGAAAAAGTAGATTGTTTGTATTGATTGATGTGTTGTTTTTACAATCTCTAAAGATGGCTATTTATAACCTGTTACGACTGATTTCCTAACCGACTAGGATCTATCTCTAATTTTAAACGAAAATGAATATTTACAAACACAACTCGTATCGGAGTTGGTTATCATACTCCCACGGGCCAATCTTTCTCTATCTTCATTTTCTGGCCCACCTTAAGCCCATATTGGCCCAGACGCTCCAGCCTTCCAATCGGCCGACCTCCACCAACTCCGTCTACCAATCGCTCGAAACACTGTAGCGCCAATCGGCCGATTCCCAATCGTAACCTTTTAATCCGCCGCATCGGCCAATCCTTTCCTCTCTTGACGCTGATCGAAAACGTGTCAAAATCTAGCGTCAATAACAGGATATAGCAAGGGTAGGGTTTATTTGCCATAAAGCTACGTTTTTTCAACACATGCAAGGGTTCATTTTTAAAAGAGTTTTCGCAAAGCATTTCTTTTAGTATCTGAATCATTAAGGGGGGTAATCCTACACAAAGGATCCGAGTTTTAATGCTACCGGACTCCCCGTCCGCAGTAGCTCACGGCACAACTACCGGACACTTCCAAAATTCAACACACGCCATAAAAATCACCCATCTCTAATCACTAGTTATGTGACTAAGCCGTAACTCGTCCAATGCCGTGGACACGGCTACCCGGATAGGTTTTAACTCTGCAGAGGTTGTGCACTTTTCCCACAAGTAGGGCAGCACGAATACCTTAGTGTCGGTGCAAATCCTAACAAAGCCATTACCCACCTTAGCTAAGACTCACTAGTCAACACAGAAGCAACCAAGAGGTTAACGACCTACCAACGAGGTCTTAACTAGGACCTAAGTCACAAAGATCTTACTCCTTTTTCCATGGTCTCCCGCTGCTCACCAGCTCTCTTGATGACTAGTAGACTAGCTTGTGGGATTTATGCTAAGCCGTTGCCACATACAACGGTCGAGTGGTTGCACGATGGATTCGGTTAGGCAAGATGACACATCAACTCGATCCTTAACCATGGCAAGATGGATATCTCCCAACCTTGCTCAACCACAAAGGTACGAGCCCAACTTATTGGCATTTCACACAAGAAACACACATCCATCTCATCTAAGCATGTTTTTCCTTCATTTCCAAAAAACCATTTTCCCAGTTTAAAACACTCACACCTTTACTCTTTAACAAAACACAATGTAGTCATGGTTGAATTGAGTAACAAGGTCCTAAGCATTCCAGCAGTAATTATCATCCAAACAGAGCAAGTCATTGTTGACGCCGGATTTCGTCATCAGTAGAATCGGCGCCAGGGAGGAAAGAAGTCGAAGAAGTACGGTTGGGAATCGGTCAAAAGGTGCTATAATGCGGAATTGGTCGGTAGCTTTTACTTCGCTTCAGGGTGAATGCGCCAGATTCCCAATCGGCAATCCTTTGCCGATAAGAAATCGGCCGATCAGGAAGATGGACTAAGATGGGCCTGTATGGGCTTGGAAAGATGGAAGGATAAGGTAGAGGTCAGCCCACGAAGCGTGGGGTAACTAGTTTAGCACGGATTGTGCTTGTAGATATTTGTTTTCTGTTTGAATTAGAGATAGAGTTCTAGTCGGTTAAGAAGATTATTTGTACGGGGCTATAAATAGCTACCCTTTGTAAATCTGTAAACACAACAATCAATCAATACAACAAGTTACTTTCTTCTTCGTACTTACTTTCGAGCAGGCGACTTCGCCATCACTTTTTCTTCTCACGAGTTCGTGCGGGTTGGCAGGGCTGCATCATCTTGATCTCCGGCCGATTCTGTAAGTTCCGTTTATCGAGTAATATCTAAGCCTTAACTTCCGGCGCATCGCTGTTGTTTCGTTTAGATTTATTCATCAGTTATCGATATCAACTAGATTCATAGGTTTTTACCTGTTTTCCTAGTTTTTATCACCAGATATCCCGCTAGGAATCGGTAGTATCGGCTTTCATTATTTTCTGTCGTTAAATCTGTTGCCGATTAGATCTTTTCCTAGTGCTGTTTTCATAAGCTTTGTACCGATTGCTTTAGTATTTTTTCTGTCTACAAGGCTACAGGGATCGTGCTGTCTTGTAGCCGATTTCATTATCATAGTAAATCGGCCGATTTGCCGATAAACTTCCCTCGATCGGAAACTTAGCCGATCGTAGTTTCTGAATTTGACACGTGTTCTTCCTTGCCAATCAACAGGTCAGATTGGCTGGCACGCCGCGCGAACCGCACCAGGGCATTCACCCGAACAGGAGCTAAGCAGATTCTCCCGGGTCGTGTGTCGGTCGCTGGGATTTCGGTTGACCGATTTCTAGCGCCAACACACTTTTGGCACGCCCGGTGGGACCAATACAACCGCTGTCATGTCGAAAGCTGCTGAAGTCTCCGAAGATAACGTCATCGAAGTGACGGAAGCAGATCTAAAGGACGACCAAAAGGAAGACCTGAATAAATATTTGGAGCAAGTTCGAAAAACTTGCTTGAAATCCTTCAGTCGTTCCAGGAGCGGGGAGACTGTTAAAAAGGCTCCTTTCTCTATTCCCCGTCAAATCACAATTTCCGAAGATTCGGGCAAAATGTCCGATATGATTGAACAATCCCTTCATCACGCTTTCATCAACCAATCCCCGGTACTCTCAAACATGGTGCACAATGCTGTTGTCAACTCCTTCGCCGGAGGTATACCTCAAGGGTACAGGGGACCTACTTATTTTCAGCCGATTCCACCAAATCAGGCTTATCAGACTTCACAGCCGATCCAATCCTCTGTCGGAGGATCCGACACTTCCACGTCATCAACTCCTTTGGGATATGGCTCCATCCAACCGTCCTCTGCACCACTCCCTCCAGTCATCCCCTTACCCTGGGGGGCACCTTTAAACACGACCGGTTTGAATCAATCGGTCAGTCAAGGAAATCCTCCGTTCCAGACACCCTCCCAAACGGCCACTCGGCCGATCATACCACCATACCAGCCTATCGCTCCGGAGGTCAACAAGACGTCAGAGCTCATGCTATATGATGAAACAAGTGGTTCATACAAGCAGCCGTCCTTTACTACACCACCAGCTTACACTCAGATACCACCTTTTCATCAATCTCCTTTTATTCAGCCTCCGATTTATCAGCACGTGCCGATACCGCAGCCAACTGTTCCCCAGCAACAACCAGATTGGTCGGCACAGATTGCAGAGGTAATGCAAGAAGAATTCGGCTTGAAGCCGAAAGTACAAACTTATACCTATAGAACACCATACCCATCTACATATGACTTGTTGCCGTTCCCTCATCGGTACAAAGTTCCTAATTTTACCAAATTTTCGGGGATGGACGACACCTCTACCGTGGAACATGTGAATAGATTCATCATTCAATGTGGGGAAGCAGCTACGCAAGACGCCCTGCGGGTGCGGTTGTTCTCGTCATCTTTGTCTGGGTCAGCCTTCCAGTGGTTCACAACTTTGCCACCAAACTCAATTATCACATGGGCCGATCTAGAAAGGCAGTTCCACAAGTACTTCTATGCTGGGGTCCATGAAATGAAGCTGTCCGATTTGACTAGCCTCCGGCAGAGAAGTGATGAGCCGATACCCTCGTATATACAAAGGTTTCGGGAAATCAGGAACAAATGCTACTCCTTGGCTCTAACCGATGCGCAGTTGGCCGATATAGCTTTCCAAGGCCTGCTGCCACACATTAAAGAAAAATATGCTTCGCAAGAGTTCGAGAGCCTGAGCCAGATTGTCCACCGATTGTCCGGGCAGGAGGTGCGTCCATTCGATCCAAGAAGGAATTTCCAGAAAAAAGTGGCATTCCTGGAAGAATTGGAGGATGAAGAAGATGCCGAAATCGGACTTGCAGAGTGGATTAAAGGAAAAAAGCCGATATCATGCCCATTCGGCAAGAAGGAGCCAGAAGCATTTGGTTTCGATACAACTAAAGCTGACAAAATCTTCGATCTTCTACTCCAGGAAGGGCAGATTAAACTCTCGCCTTACCATACAATACCCTCTGCCGAACAATTGAAGAAGATGAAGTATTGCAAGTGGCACAATGCCACATCACATGATACCAACGAGTGCAAAATCTTCAGGCAACAAATACAGTCGGCCATTGAGCAGGGCAGACTCAAATTTGAAGTGCCGGCAAAACCGGCCAAACCAATGAAAATCGACCAACATCCTTTTCCTACCAACATGGCTGACACGGGGAAGAGTTCTCTCCAAACAAAAGTGCTGACGTCCGAGTCGGCCAAAAAGAGTGGCGCTGTCGATCCTAGAAATCAAGTTACGTCTGAAGACATCAAGGGAAAGTGACGGATGGAGGTCGATGATGGTGAGTCAGAAGGACCACGCATTACTTCCCAGTTCCTGCTCCAAAAGTACCAACGCCAACATGAACGTTCGAGGTCCCGAGAGGAAGCGATGCGTCGGCACGAGGAGCATTGGAGATGCCCATTCTTCATCCATTGTTGGGAAAATAACCTCAGGCTACCATCGGCTGATACTTGCTCGGAGTGCAACGGTCCCTATCGAGGCAATCGGCCGTTCACCAGGTCTCGCTCTAGAGATGGAAGGCCAGAACCGACCAGCAGGAATTGGCGCAACCCAGATGATCAGCGCCCTTCCATGCGTGATCGGCTGGGGGGCAGAAGTGACCGATATAATCGGTCAGAAGGTAGAAGCCATAATAGGCAGGGGGGCAGGACCGATCGACACGATCAATCAAATAGCAAAGCCAGCGTTCACAGCCGGCTCGAAGACATGGCCGATGCTCGGGTAACGGACGAAAACCCGTTAGGACGCGAACCGGAATGGGAACGCGCCGGGAAAGAAGGGAGGCCAATAAACCCCAGATGGTGCCCCGACGGTTTAACCAAATCACAAAAACGGAGAGTCCAACGCCTCCGCCAATGGGAACAGCAAGAAGAAGAGAGCGCGATGGACAAGAAGGAAGGAAGGCCTCGGGTGTGGCGCCCCAAAAGAAACGACAAGGGCAACAATGAGTCGGCGGGCGATGAATCGGCAGCCGAAATCGGTATGGTTTTCATATTGCCGATGGAGTTCATGACCCCTGCCGATCAACAGGACGTGTCGGCAATAGAGGAACAAACAGCACGGTTGGCTTTAGAACCAATGATGGCCACGTTCGAAAAGCCCGAAGACGACGAACGACAACATATGAAGGCGTTGTTTCTTAAAGGACATGTTGACGGTCGCCCCCTCACTAGATTGATGGTCGACGGGGGAGCTGCCGTCAATATCATGCCGTATGCCGTACTCCGAAAGTTTGGAAAGAGCGACGACGACCTAACCAGGACGGACATGATGCTCAAGGACTTCGAAGGCAAGGTGTCAAACGCTCGCGGTGCCCTCTGCGTCGACCTCACCATCGGCAGTAAGACCCTTCCTACCACGTTTTTCGTCATTAATGGCAAAGGGTCCTATAATATGCTTCTTGGCCGAGACTGGATACACGCAAACTGCTGCATCCCGTCAACTATGCATCAATGCCTTGTACAATGGGTCGGCGATAACATCGAGGTGGTCAAAGCCGATTCCGCGTACAGCATCGCAGCAGCCGACGCACAGCAATGGAGCTGCGAAACCGTCAGATGCATATCAGGTAGGGTGTGGGAAACCGATTTCCTGAAGGTCACCGATTTTGGCCTACAGCCGATCCGAGCAGTCGGCTCCGAAGAAGCGCAATAGATGGATCAGTTCGCCCGAGAAGACGGGAAGCTGGGACACGGATTCACGTCGGCCGATTCATTGGAGATGATAGATTTAGGTGACGGGACCAAACCAAGGCCGACTTTTATTAGTGCAAATTTAGATCCAGAGTATAAGTGTAAATTGACAAATTTATTAAGGGAGTTCAAGGATTGTTTTGCTTGGGAGTATCACGAGATGCCCGGATTAGATCGATCTATTGTTGAACATCGGCTACCCATAAAGCCAGGGTATCGGCCGTACCAGCAACCCGCACGGCGATGCAATCCTAAAATTTTACCAGACATAAAAGCTGAAATAACTCGGCTAATTGAAGCAAAATTTATTCGGCAATGTCGTTATGCCGAGTGGATTTCTAATATCGTACCGGTGTACAAGAAAAACGGGAAGCTGCGCGTTTGCGTTGATTTCAGAAATCTTAATCAGGCCACACCGATGGATGGTTACCCCATGCCTACGGCCGATGTACTGATCGACGCTGCCGCGGGGCACAAAATTATTAGCTTCATGGATGGAAACGCCGGATACAATCAAATACTTATGGCCGAAGAGGATATACCCAAAACGGCTTTCAGATGTCCAGGCCATCTTGGTCTATTCGAGTGGGTGGTGATGACTTTCGGCTTGAAGAATGCTGGTGCTACATATCAGAGAGCCATGAACTACATTTTTCACAAACTCATTGGCCTCCTGGTGGAGATCTACATCGATGACGTTGTGGTCAAGTCCAAAAGCCACGAGGAACACCTAGCCGATTTGCGAAAGGTGCTAGAATGTACCAAAAAGCATGGTCTCAAGATGAATCCCAACAAATGCGCTTTCGGCGTCTCCGCCGGACAGTTCTTAGGGTTCATGGTGCACGAACGAGGTATAGAAGTCAATCAGAAGACTATAGCAGCCATCAACAAAGTCGTCGCTCCACAGAACAAAACTGAGCTACAGTCTCTAATCGGCAAGGTAAACTTCATCAGAAGGTTTATATCTAATCTATCTGGACGGATTCAGGCGTTCACACCACTTCTGAAGTTGAAGCCAGACCAGGAATTTATATGGGGCGAAGAACAGCGCAAGGCGTTAGAAGACATCAAGCGATACTTGGTCTCACCCCCAGTCCTGGTTCCCCCTCAAACGGGTAAGCCGTTTAAATTATATTTATCAGCCGATGAAAAAGCTATTGGGTCGGCTCTAGTCCAAGAGTTTGAAGGCAAAGAACGGGTAATTTATTATGTTAGTAGAAGACTCCTGGATGCCGAAACAAGATATCCTCCAGTCGAGCGTTTGTGTTTGTGTCTTTACTTCTCGTGCACCAAACTTAGGCACTATCTACTGACGGCAGAATGTATAGTCGTATGCAAAGATGATGTAGTGAAATACATGCTGTCACTGCCGATATTGAAAGGACGAATCGGTAAATGGATCTTAGCTTTATCGGAATTTGACCTACGGTACGAATCGGCAAAAGCCGTCAAGGGTCAAGTCATGGCCGATTTCATCGCCCAGCACTGTGGGTCGGAGATCGCCTTCGTGGAACTAGCGCCTTGGCAGCTATTTTTTGATGGGTCATCATGCGGAGTCGGATCAGGAATCGGCATCGTTCTCATATCGCCTCGGGGGGCAAGATATGATTTTTCTCTGCCGATAGAAACCGCCGCCACAAACAATCAAGCGGAGTACAGAGCTGTATTAAAAGGCTTACGATTATTGAGAGAAGTCAAGGCCGATTCTGTTGAGGTCTTCGGGGATTCGATGCTAATTGTGGATCAACTAACCGGAAGGGCTGAGTGCAAAGATGACATATTACGAATTCATCACGAAGATTGCTTGCAGCTTTTAAAAGAATTCAGATCGGCAGTAATCGAGCATGTCCCAAGAGACCGCAACGAGGAAGCAAACAGACTCGCTCAACACGCATCTGGGTATCGGCCGATTCCGGGCGCCATGGCCTTAGAGCTTGCAGCTGACGATTGGCGTAAAGAAATTGCCGATTACCTGAAGGATCCGTCTAAAAAGGTGGAGCGACGAGTGCGCTTTCACGCTACCAAGTACGTATTGCTCGAAGATGATCTGTTCTACTGAACGATCGATGGTGTTCTTCTTAAATGCCTTGGGACAGAAGAAGCCAAGACTCTAATGGGAGAGATCCATGAAGGGGTATGCGGAGCTCACCAATCAGCACATAAGATGAAGTGGATGATCAGAAACAACGGGTACTATTGGCCTACGATCCTCGAAGACTGTTTCAAATATTATAAGGGTTGTCAGGAGTGTCAAAAGTTTGGAAACGTCCAACGTGCACCCGCGTCGGCCATGAATCCCATCATCAAACCGTGGCCGTTCAGAGGGTGGGGAATAGACCTTATCGGCCAAATTTATCCACCGTCGAGCAAGGGGCATAAGTTTATTCTGGTTGCTACTGATTACTTCACCAAATGGGTGGAGGCAATCCCACTAAGGACTGTGACTTCGGCTATCATGGCCGATTTCGTAAGGGATCATATCGTCTACCGATTCGGTATCCCTCAAACTATAACAACCGATCAAGGAACAATGTTCACATCGGGGGAATTTGAGGAATTTACGACCGATATGGGCATCAAATTGTTAAATTCTTCTCCGTATTACGCTCAAGCCAATGGTCAAGCAGAATCTTCCAACAAAGGAATAATCAAGTTGATGAAAAGGAAGGTTGAAGAATACCCGAAGAAATGGCACCTATGTTTGACTGAAGCCCTGTGGGCATACAGGATGGCCTGTCATGGGGCTACCAAGTTATCTCCCTATCAGTTGGTATACGGTCACGATGCAGTGCTGCCATGGGAGTCGAGGGCAGGATCAAGGCGTATTTCACTTCAGGACCAGTTGTCAGCCGATGACTACTCATCTCTGATGAAGGAAGAACTTGATGATTTGGCCGGCCAACGACTAAGGGCTCTGATAAGCATCGAAGAGAATAAAAAGAGAGTGGCCAGGTGGTACGATAAAAAGGTCAAAGTCAAGCAGTTCTCCCCTGGAGACTTGGTATGGAAGTTGGTACTACCGATCGGGTCGAAAGATCCTAAATTCGGCAAATGGTCTCCTACCTGGGAAGGGCCGTATAAAATCGGCAGATGCGCTCCAGGGAATGCCTATATCTTAGAAACAATAGAAGGAGAAGAATTCACTAGAGCTCTGAATGGGAGGTACTTAAAAAAGATATTACCCAAGTATATGGGTCGGTGCCTAAGGAATCAACACAATCATACATAACCGATACGATTCGGTTTTGAAGACACACATGAAGTCGACCGGAACGGCCGATTACATTCATTCGGTACGGACGACGGGTTACATGGCCGGCAAAACACTAAGTCGCCCTTAGAACAAAAAATATAAAAAAACAAACTAATTGTTCTTCTTCTGGGATGCATTCTCATTCCGCTCCAAAGCACGAAGGCGCGAGGCCTCTGCCGCCGCCAGGATGACAGGCCGAGGAAGCAGACGGACTCTATCGGTGGGAGGCCGCGGGTTGCCGTTCCTTTCCAAGAAGTCCAGGATCGTGCGGGCTGTCGAAGTGATGTCATCTCCGGGAACGTCACGATGACGACCCCTCATGACTGGAGATCGGCGACGGCTTTCGTTCACCACGGCGTCCAAGACTACACGAGCATCTGCAGTAATGTGATCTTGGAGCTCCTCTTGATGGGCCAGAATCAGAGCCTTGTCCTCCGGGGTCAAAGGGTCTTCGGAATGGATGCACTCGATGGCACGCACAAGCTCCGGACCAAGGCGTTGAGGCTGAAACAAAGAAGGAATAAGGCGGCGCATTCTTTTCCTAAGATCTGAGAGGAGAAGGCGGAGCGTCACCTGATTGACAGAGGAGGATGACGACGAGGCCATGACAAAGTAGTTGCACCGATGAGAGGAAGAGGAAAAGTGAAATGGGAGCCAGATCGATGCTATCGGGAGGAGGCGCCGAGGTCGATATTTATGGGGAGAATACGTGGAAATCTGATGAGGCCACGTCCCATCGGTAATAAGGAAGGCAGTAAATAGAAGGCATCGCGAAGGGTCGGTCAAAGAAGGCAGTAAATGTTCGTACAAAGCGGTCAGTGTTTTACAGATTACCCAAAAGGGTATCGATAGCCGTGATGGCCCGACGCCGGATCTGATCGGCAGAGTCAAGAACCCGTCGGTCTTCTTCTGCCGATCCAGGGACCTCCGATGCGTTGCGGTGGAGTCTCAGAGCCTCTTGAGCAAAACGCTGCCTCTCCCGTGTCAAATCTGCAATAGCAGAGGGTAAATCTTGAAGCCTGTTCTCTTCGGCGCTGATTGCTTTGGTCACTTGCTCCATCTCTTTAGCAAGTTCCGCCCTCCGTCGTTTGAGGCGATCTATTTCACTAATGATCGCCGGGCGTGAGTCTTCTAGGACATGGATACGCCGATTCGCTTCTTGAGCCTGACGCTTAAAGGCATTTTCATCTTCACGAATCTTGGCCAGTTTCGCGCGATCGGCCATATGACGGAGGGCTCTAAAAACGGGAATCCTCATGGACTCAATAAAGGCCGCCGGTGCCAAGGCCTCTTCCGCTTCCTCTGGTACTCGTCCGCTGACGTCACTAAAGAGCTGCCGAATCGGCGAAGCGTCTTCTACCAGTCGGCTGATATCCCCTTGAAGGAGGGATCGGATGTTGGTGAGTTTAGCCCGGACGTCGTCAGGAACGGAGCTTAAGGCGACTTGGCGGGATGAGGTCTCCTCATCATCAGAGAGAGCGACCGCGAAGGAGAAAAGGCTGTTGTTGGGGGAGTCTTGTTCCTGAGAGAATAAAGAAAAAGGGTGAATCGGCTGGGGAACAGAGCAAATCGGCTGGTTGAAAGCTGGTTTAAGAATTTACCGTTTTAAAACGAATTTCTTCGTGCTGCGCTTGTAAAGCCGTTGTGTTTTGATCAGTGGCCTGTACCGTAGGTTCATCCGATGAAGAGTACTCCACAACAATCGGCACGGTGCTCGGACCAGCTCCCTGGGAAGAAATCGGTTGTCGAGAAACGCTTGGTGTGCCGATGGTCTGCGTCGAGGAATCGGTTAAATATGTTATGCAAATACCCGAAGGGAGTCCATAAGATAAGTACCGTACCTCAATGGATGAGGGCAAGGGCGCGTTGGTATCCGGTCGAGTTGTCGCCGACTGTGGCATTTCCATGGAAGAACTCTACGAGATACAAAGTTAGGAGGAGTTAATATCAAAATGACAATCGGAAACGGTAAAGCTTGAACTCACTTGTAAAGCTTCCAACAATAGTGAGGCGGCAGCCGCTCCGGCTTGTGTAATGGCTTGAGTATCGGCAATTTGTGTGGCCTGGGGCGATGCAGTTAAGGTTTCTGCCGATACGAGCACAGGAGGATCCGCCGATGTCGTACGAGCCCGGACTCGGCGACTGGTTTTCTTGACGACCTTCTTATGAACCTTCTTCGATCGGCCAGCAATCATGTCAACTGACGGAGCGTCGTAGCCGATAAGAGGATAAGTGGTGTACGGATAGCTCTCCATTAGCCGACCACTGCGGCTGTGCGTTGGAGGGGCTTGATTCTCGGCCTAAAGAGACAATGAAATCATTAGTGCTCAATTATGTTGAAAAGAATAAAATCGGTAATCAGAAATACCTCGGCGTTGGGATCAATGTTGGCCGGATCTAGAAGGTTGCAGTATGCCGATGCTGAGTTGCAGAATAAGAATTGCTTCCATTCGGCCCACCAAAGCTTGAACGGCTGGATGGCAAATGGACATAATAGCCATTCATTCAAATTAATCGTACTGGAGTCCGGAATTCGGTCTCGCAGCCGACAATAATCCAGGCCAGTTTTAAGCGCTTCTCTGAACTTGATTCGGCCAGCAAAATACACCCGTATCGGCAATTGACCCATGCCGAATTGTCGTGCAGCAGTAGATGGGTTGTAGAACTCATATGTAGGGGCATCTTTCCCCGAAAAGAAGTTGGCCGGTAAGAGTCCTGGTTTGATCAATTCTTCATAAAGATCTTCATCAAACCGGCCAGAAGTCGAATCGAAGCAGGAGGGGAGCTCAAAGACTGGGATGTCTCGCTGGTATGGAAACCAGATAGTTGCGTCCTCATTGAATCCATTATAGAAGCACCGAAAGTACTCGGCTACTTTTGTAGCGGAATACGCACAACCTGGAAAAGCTGACGCTGCTTCGCCATAAGACATGCATCGGCGACGCTCGGTAGGGTCTTCCGCCGATTCAATATTGGGAAACATCATGTGGTCCACTGGCTGCCGGGTGATCCTGTTCATATAAAGGTTCAACCATAGATTGACGAACCACCAAGGCCCACCTGGGTTGCCGATTGGTTCTCCCTTGGAAAGTTTTGTGCCGATTTGATGGAGCATGTGGTACACAGCACCCAGAAGATGTTTCCCGAGAGGAATGTGGCTTCCTTTGGACAGTGCCTCGGCTAAAGATTGGGTGTTGGTTGTTGGGCCGGCGGCTCTTCCACAGAAAAGGTGTTTTTCTAGCCACATCATCAGGAAAGCGGTATGTTCCCTGTTATCAACAGTACCGGTCTTCTTGTTACTACTGATAAAGCCCTTCCAGCCGCCGATTCCCCTTGTGTCCAGCCGATGCGATGGTACGGTCAGAAGTTGGAAAGGTGTGTCAGGGGAGGATATGTCCAGGCCGGTCAAGAGGACCACATCGGCCAGAGTGGGGGTCATAGGACCATGTCCAAATAAGAACGCATTAAGTGCGTCAGACCAAAAATAGGAAGCCGCCATCACTAGCGGCTCGTTTTTTTCCATTTGCGACAGGGAAAGGTTGATGCATTGGCCGATTTTGAGCTCATCCCATGAGACGCTCCTTGACGCGGCCACCCGTTGGTACCATTCCCTCCAACCTGGGGTTTCATTCGGCCAGGATCTAAAAGTGCTTGCCCATTGATCTAAGTTCATATCGGACCGTTTGAAAGGTATCCGATCAGTCTCCAAATCTATAAGAATCGCCGGATCTGGGTCTCCCATGGGACCAAGGCAAACAAGGCCAGGACTGCCCGTGAGGTGAATAGTAATTCTATCTCTAATCGCCTAAAAAGGAAAAGGGGCATAGGAATGTAAGGAGTAGATCTAAAATATTGCCGATAGGGGAAGGATTCGGTACTTACCTCCGGGATAAAGTTCTGAGTAATCGGCGTGGTCGCCGACGCTGGCGCAGATGACGGGGCTGTGATGGGGACCGCCATTGGGATTTCTGATGAAGCTCTTGCATCTGCGGAAGAAGTGACGGCCGTCGCTACCTCCACCGGAGGCACTGTCCCTGGAGCATCGCGTGCGGGGGAATTGCCGGAAGGAGTCGCCATTGAAGGGAAAGGGAAAGAAGTGACAGGAGCTGGAACTGGAAGACTTCGATGGCAAGGGAGAAATGAAGAAAGAAGGATGTGCGCGCGTTGGAAAAAGAGACGTGAGCTTGAAGATGAGCTGCGGTGAAATGTTATTTATAGGGTGCCTGAAGAAAGGGTAAAGATGGAATTTTCACCGCGCCGGCGCGTCGAGTTTTTCGGGGTAGTGGCTGTCGTGGGCGCCCGTTTCAAAAATTGCAATGATCAGCCGGGAGACCGCGAAACGGAAGGATATTTTCACTGCGGCCGTTTCGGAGGGGAGGTTATAAAGAATTTCGAAGTAAAAGACTATGTTTTACTCCGAAACTGGGGGGCATGTGTTGACGCCGGATTTCGTCATCAGTAGAATCGGCGCCAGGGAGGAAAGAAGTCGAAGAAGTACGGTTGGGAATCGGTCAAAAGGTGCTATAATGCGGAATTGGTCGGTAGCTTTTACTTCGCTTCAGGGTGAATGCGCCAGATTCCCAATCGGCAATCCTTTGCCGATAAGAAATCGGCCGATCAGGAAGATGGACTAAGATGGGCCTGTATGGGCTTGGAAAGATGGAAGGATAAGGTAGAGGTCAGCCCACGAAGCGTGGGGTAACTAGTTTAGCACGGATTGTGCTTGTAGATATTTGTTTTCTGTTTGAATTAGAGATAGAGTTCTAGTCGGTTAAGAAGATTATTTGTACGGGGCTATAAATAGCTACCCTTTGTAAATCTGTAAACACAACAATCAATCAATACAACAAGTTACTTTCTTCTTCGTACTTACTTTCGAGCAGGCGACTTCGCCATCACTTTTTCTTCTCATGAGTTCGTGCGGGTTGGCAGGGCTGCATCATCTTGATCTCCGGCCGATTCTGTAAGTTCCGTTTATCGAGTAATATCTAAGCCTTAACTTCCGGCGCATCGCTGTTGTTTCGTTTAGATTTATTCATCAGTTATCGATATCAACTAGATTCATAGGTTTTTACCTGTTTTCCTAGTTTTTATCACCAGATATCCCGCTAGGAATCGGTAGTATCGGCTTTCATTATTTTCTGTCGTTAAATCTGTTGCCGATTAGATCTTTTCCTAGTGCTGTTTTCATAAGCTTTGTACCGATTGCTTTAGTATTTTTTCTGTCTACAAGGCTACAGGGATCGTGCTGTCTTGTAGCCGATTTCATTATCATAGTAAATCGGCCGATTTGCCGATAAACTTCCCTCAATCGGAAACTTAGCCGATCGTAGTTTCTGAATTTGACACGTGTTCTTCCTTGCCAATCAACAGGTCAGATTGGCTGGCACGCCGCGCGAACCGCACCAGGGCATTCACCCGAACAGGAGCTAAGCAGATTCTCCCAGGTCGTGTGTCGGTCGCTGGGATTCGGTTGACCGATTTCTAGCGCCAACAGTCATATTTAGAGATAATTATAGGACAAGCAAGGAATAATCATAGCAATCAAGGGGTGGCTATCCAACCATGTTTCAGCGGTAAAATAATATGCAATTTGTAAAACAGGACAACAGGTTGTGTTTGAAAATTTAGGATAAATATGCATCAAAGGGTGAGATTGGACTTGCAGTCCTCAAAGCCTTCCGGGAGTTCTTGCTCACGGTGCTAGTCCTCGGGCTCAGGCTCGCGGTCAAACTCCTCCTCGGGTACTCCGCGACCTACGGCACACACAATCGAGCACACAATAAATAGAAGAAAATAAGATTTTTCCCGTTGAGCTTCAAACAGAGAACGCGAACGGAAAATAGAAGGAATGAGTATTTTCATGAAATTTGGATATGACTCAGCGGAGGTATATTGGAGGATGACGTGGTCGAATTTGGGATTAATTCGAGGAAGATTGGTGCATGAAATGATGAGATAACCGTGTATTTAGGGGTTAAAACAAGGCCTTGGACTAATCTGCGAGAAATCAGGGATCTATTTGCAAATACTTTTGGGAGGTGGAAGGGCATATCTGTGAGAAGAGTATGAGAGAGGTAGGAGGGTTATTTCGCGAATAGAGAGAAGTAGGGGTTCAGATCAAAATTTGGGGGGGTTCTTCTTCTTCCTTTGAACCGTGACTTGGAGAGGAACGAGGAGGGGAAATCCGGTGGGAGCGGGAGCCTTTTCTATTTTTTTTTATCTCATTTCTCAAATTGCAAGTGACCAAAACTGCCCTACAGGGCACGGTAGCCTCCTCTTCTGTTCATAACACTTGCATATAGTCCATCTAAGTAGTATTTTAATACATCTTGACAAATTGGCATCACAAGTAGACACATGGACTATTACTCTAGTTCAAGTTCCATTTTAACATTTTAACTAATGTTGGTATAGTGCCCTCTTGTTTGGACAATTGTGTTCACACACAGGCTCATGATGTGCAAGCTGGCGCATATCTGGCACTTGTTTGTTTCTTTTCACCTAATTCACAGCTTGTCTTCTTTCATATTCTCCTTGCTTTTGTTTTTAAGTTGGGTTGCAGCAACTAGAAAAACTCAAGTTTACTTGAGAGCTTGAGGCCAGTGTCAGTCAGTGGTGGAATTGTACCACTTATGCAACTTTGAATCTCTCCATAGAGTAATAGGCATGGAAATATGATTCGGTGTCAAATTTTCTGTGCTTACGAAAAGCTAGGGTGTCATGGCCGCTGAGTCAATATGATGGCAAGGCCTGCACCCAGTTTTTGAAGCCATTTATGCAATAGAAGCAATGCGCAATTTGTTAAAGTGAACATCACCGCTGCACTTAATGATGCTGATCTCCATGATTGACCCAGAGACTGAAAAGGAGTCCAGCTCTCAAATTGAACGAGGCCAATAAAATCCTGTGCATAATATTTGCAATACTGTGCTATAAGACTTATGTATGGATTCCAGTAAAATACCGGTACTCTATTCCATAAGAGTCCTTCCAGCCCATGCAATGGCTTAGCTGAACTAGCGAACAAGAATCTCTGTTATATTCCAAAACGTGGATTCTTTTGGTGATATAAGTTTTATGAGAACTCAATCGGTCTTGGTCACATTAAAAATTATTGATCTGTTTGATAAACAATTGGAATGTGGTCTATTTGAATTTTTTTAGCTTGACTCAAATTTAACAGTTTGGCCAACTATTTTGACCTAATTTGAAATGCAACCAAAATGTTTCATGTAAAATGTCTATATGTTACTACACCTCTCTTGGAAAAAAAATTAGCAAATTAATGTTTGGTATAGGCGCATTCCTCGACCCCACCTCCAGTTGAAGCTTTGCGCCATCCGGTATCTTGATCCAGCTCAGAGTGAGAGGATATTACTCGAATGTGGCATTGATGACGGTCTCATTGTCCAAGAGGTATATATTATTTAGTTTTGTGTAATCACTTTATTTATGTTGTTTTTATGTGTGTTTTCATAGGGTTGCTGATTCTCATGTAAATTATTGGTTAATAACAGGTATCTAGTGGATCAATGGCTGAAAAGAATGGAATTAGAGTTGGGGATGTTATTGAAAGTCTGGATGGAAACTGTATTACTTCTCTGGTTGAGGTGTGCCACAGGTTCCATAGGTTTTTATAAAATTGAGTAAAAAGAAATTATGTTCTTATGGCATTATGTTTTTTGTGCCTTTGCTTGTTATCAGTTGGAAATAATGTTGCTGCACTTGTCTCAACAACACCTTGATAGAAGAAATAATAATGATGATTCTGAAATTGATGTTGAGGTAATTACTTTTATGCTTTTTAGTTGGGTCATTTGCTCAATGTTTGTTTCTCACACCCTAATATAATATGTTCACTTTTCAGCTTGGCATATTTCGCACACGCATACGCAAGCGAAGGACCATAAAAATGACACTGAAGTTAACAGATGAGGGAGAAGAAGTTGTTAGAGGTCCTATATCTTTCCTTAAATTTAATATCATGCAAATATGTTAATGGTGCTGAGAGGATATAGATATACTAATATAATTGTAAATCTTTGCTGTACAATCTCTTCTAAACAGACATTTCTACTGTAGGTTATTACACTATTACTGCTCATAATGCAATTTCTTCCTTGGTGCCACCTGATAAAGTGGATCAAGGCAAGTGATATTTTATTGTGTTTGCATACCATATTTGATATCAATGTGGATTAGCTGCGATGGTTAATGTCCTGCAAGTGTTTTGTGCAATGATGGTTCTTTAGGCATGTTCCTGTTTTTTTATCTCATTTGGAAAGGTAGGTTTTCTTTCATATCCCTACTTCGTATTTTGCCTTTAATTATTGCAATTTTTTTTGGTCTAGGTTATGTTGATATCGATGCTTGTTCTGCTTAGGTATGCACTCACCCAAGCTGCTGCCTGCTATAGGTAATGGTCATTTGTTTCTTTGCTATCATGAATCGTATGGGCTCTTATATGTGAGTGTGAGTGTTGGTTATATTTGGTTATATTTCTATATTTTATGATGACTGCACTGTGCAGCATGCACTTTTCTTTAACGTTTCATTTCCATTGCCATCACAGATGAGGTAGTTAACAGAGGACTGTTAGCATGTGGGTAATAAGTAGGCACATGGAAGTAACATGTTTTCATATCAGTCTTCAAATTTTCTGGACTATGATTATGTCATCGAAAATGGAGCATGAGTTAATATTTTATAATTCTTTCCAGGTTAAAAGTTCACATGTTCTCTGAAAGCACTGGTTCTCTCCCGCTCTGGAAGCATGGTTACTCATCCTTGTGAAGCTATGTAAATATATGTATGCAATCCTCTAGTGATTAACTTATTACGCGAATCAGGTCGACTCATGCTGCTATTTGTTAACTAAGTGATGAATTTCAACTGTATTATACCTGGACAAGAAATTGTTGTGAAGATGCAGTTTATGCCCTGAATCTTGGGGATGTGTCATGGGTGCTCCCCTTTGCAAGACTAATTCCTGCAATGTCGATTTAATATACCAGTTGAGTTGTTTTTGACTGATTTTTACTTTCCTACAACGAGATCGGCTGCTTGCTGTCTATCCTTACTAGCTAAAAAGTGGTCAATATCAGCGATATATGTTTCGATTCAAACGATATGTTTCAATTCAAACGGTAGAATGTCATTTAGAGTGGCATACAATTTTATTTTCCACCGTCAAATACAAAAAGGCACTACTAGGAGAATGTCCATGGAGTAGCATAACTTGTGTTTGTGAAGAGCAATGGACAAACTGTGTGTTTGAAACAATCTCTTTACAAAGAGCTAGCTCATTTCTCCCTCCTCTCGCCCATGTACATAAAGGGAAAAAATATGTAACGCCCCAAAATTAGACTAACGTTCCACGTTCAATTTAGAAAATGCATGGTTTATGATTACAAATCTTAGTTGTTTGCATGACTTTAGAATGCCTAATAGAGCAAGATACGCTGTATATGTTGGAAAGCGTAAAAGGGTTCTAGTTTGATTTGGAGTTAGAATAATTGAGACAAAATGTTGACTTTTTGAACATTAGCTCGGATGGATGATCGGGGACTGTAGATACATAGAGCTTGTCAAAGGCATTCCATTTTATCTCGTATGCATTACATTCGGAGTTAAGATCATAGTGTTTTAGTATATCAAAGTTTGGATGGATGAGATGGCTCAAAGAACAAAAATAGAAAACATAATCTACTGTGACTTCCCCCACCTCTCTCCCACACTGCCCCCTAATGCCCCCCTCTCCCTCTCCCTCGCGTTCCCTTCCTCTCACGAATAGGAGAAAGACATCCTCTCTCCTCTTCCTGCTGCCGCTCCAAGATCAGGGAGAAAGTAGGGGAAAGAAGGGGGAAAAATGAGAAAATAGACTCAGGAGAACATGAAGATCAAGAATATGTGCACATTCAATATTTTCCCCATCTTTGAATCGTTGCTCTTCAAGGGGAAACCTTAGGTGAGACCCCAAGGACGTCCCTCCCCCTCTTTTGGATGAGATTTAGGGCATGCAATTAGCCTTTTTGTTGGATTAGTGGGAGGTTTAGACTTTGATCTTGTAATTAGTCTATGCAGGATGACACTTTTGGCAATTTCAATTCATCATCAAATTTGACAATGGTACAACACGAATTAATTTTTCTACCTGTAGAATTAATTTTTTGCCACATGGTTTAAGAAATATTGCAGTTTAAAGATAGCTGACTTATTCGGATGAGTTTTTGAACAATAACAGATTTATTCAATTTTAAGGCACCTTAGAGGCCAAATCAGTTATTTAAATGAATACCATAATTTTAGAGTTTTTATCAAGCTTTCCATATTGGTATAGAGCATAATTTTCAGTTTGCTAGAAGTCCAGATATGAAATTCTAAAGTGGATTTTTAGCACTCGAGGCTTGTACAATGATTAGTTAATCCTAGTTATTTTTACTGCAAATAGCTATATAAATTTATGGAGAATATAGTTGTGCATTTTATGGTAAAGTTTCATAATTTTTGGATGAGTGGTTTAGTAGATATCAAGGTTTTACCACTGACTGTCAGAATCGAAGACATATTCTATAGTCTGAATTGAACTGAAGATTAGGACAATTTACTTTTTGCATAAAAATAGTTTGACTAGTGAAAGTCGTAGTCTTTTTTTTTAGTTTCTGAAAATGTATTCATTTACTCTAATTGCATTAATTTGTGAATTAAAAGATTAAAAAAAAGAAGCGTTGCTGCTTTTGTAGGATGGTTGTGGCTTTGATTATTTGTACTTTCTTGCATGTTTAACGGTTCCGACATAGGAGTGATATGCCTATTGCTTATATATGTTTGCTTGAGTGCATATACGTACTTAGTTGATGGTGCTAAACAGATGGTATTTCTCTGTATCATGTCTAGTCATGTTGGCATCATTGCTTTGAGGCAAGTAAACATATATACAGTGGTTTTGCTGCAGAAACCATAAAGTTAACCTCAACCGGGTAGATTGCTCAGTCTAAACACCGACAATGACTACATCAGTGGGTAGAGACGTGAGCTCGCCACCGGCGAGCTCTCTGGCGACGGTGACTACACTGCCTTACTCACCTCGACTACGCGCACACACTAGGGGTGTTCCTGGGGTGGATTGGCTAGCGATGGCGGCGAACGGCGGAGCGCGGCGGTGCTAGGATTCGTGGCGGCGCACGGCTCAACGATGATGACTCAATGACCATGAGCTAGATCAGGAGCTTTGCCTTGACCTAAAACACTCGGCGCTCTTCCAAACCAGAGCTCCCGTAGCCAGAGAAAGTAGCTCAACTACGGCAGCCATGGCAGAGCCGCGCACGGTGGCGCAAGAGCTTCGGCCAACCTGGCTGTGATCCAGGCAACCAAGCAAGCGCTACACCATCTACAGTTCACGCGTGACACACCCTAACACTCAGACAACGACCAAAACCCCAGCAGCATAGAGCTCCAAGGCAATGGCCTTACAAAAAATAGAGGGGTTGGCGCACTTGAGGAAGACGGTGGCAAGAAGGTGTTGTGGTGGAAGGGGCTGGACGGTGACTGGTGGAACGGATTCAGGATGTCAAGGCAACTGTGCTGGCGGAGGGAAACAGGCGGTGGTGGTCGGACGGCAGCGGAAATCATCGGCGACAGAGGCGCGGTGAAAAAACTGGGCGGCAGCGGTGAAACGGATAACCACGGCGGGAGGGAGCGGTACTTATACAATTTTTTACCGCCTCCTCGTCGGTCACCTCCTTCTTGCGTGTCTGCTTCACCCCGCACGCATC
The DNA here is from genome assembly GCF_005286985.2 of Setaria viridis. Classification (NCBI taxonomy): domain Eukaryota; kingdom Viridiplantae; phylum Streptophyta; class Magnoliopsida; order Poales; family Poaceae; genus Setaria; species Setaria viridis. The sequence continues at coordinate 14,332,836 of NC_048264.2, forward strand.
GCCGGCGCGTGGCACAGCGAAACCGCCCCTGACCATCGGCGGCAAGCAGCTGCGTGGCAGCGCCTTTGCTCTGTTCTTCCCCCTTGCTCCGATTCCGCCCAAAGTACAAACCAAATTTGCACCAAACTTTCAATTCAAACTCTACAATCTCCTTTAATCAAACTTGTGGAAGATCCACGGAACTTCATTCAATAGATTTGCATCTTGGGCAAAGGATCACTCTATCCCTTGAATCGAAGCCCCAAAAATTTGCCCAAGCACTATCTGTCAGTGTTCGATTGAACATGCCATTTAGTTTTGTCAGTTAAGTTTCGAAACAGCACATTGTTTCATCTTGGAGCTCCAATTTAAATATCCAAACCAACTTTTCCTTATCCAAGAGCTACTGTCATTTGTTACCCACAGATTCTACATCCCATTTTGCATGTTATTGTCCAACCTTCTTTTGTAGAAATTTTCTAAACTTTGAGCCAAATTTGGCCAGTTATCACTATTTTCAGAGTTGAAATGGCAAGTGACATTCAGTTTGTCAGTAACACCAAGACAGGAAGAACTTTCCATCTTTGAACTTCAATTAAATTATGAATCCCTTGATTCCTTTGATCAACAACTGAGCCAAGATGCTCACTGGATATCCAAGTTCATTTGTTGTCTAAAAAGATCCAAAGTTTATATATCAAAGCTCCCAGAAATGAGGCTCAAAGTTGACTACTTGGCAAAATTTTCAGACTTTGGAAATTTTTTGGATTTTGAACAGTATCCCAAGTCAACCAAGTCAACAACTTTGTCTATGTATTTGAGATACTTATGACTTGAATTTGATTCCCAACTTGATTCCACTGAATTCCAAACACTTTCAACTTATGATTCCATGTTGGATTCAAATTTTTCCAAATTCGACTATTTATTTGAATTTTTGGTCGAATTTCATCCAAATTTGAACTTGACTCATAATACCTTAATTTACTCCAAATTTCATTATTATCATCTTGATGAACTCTTTAAGTCCCAAAACCACTTGGTGTTACATGGGGCGGGCGGACGGCGGGGCGGCGGCGCATGGCCCGATGTCGTTCGGGTACTGTCAGGCTCATGCACGGCGCTTTGCCGCGGCAGAGAGAAGCTAGCGGGTTGGGGCCGGGGCGAGGAGGGTGCTAGGCCACGCGCGCGAAATGCAGCGATGGCGACGGATCGAGACGGACTGCGGTGTGTGGCAGCGCGCGAGGGGAGGCTAGGGAGGGCGTTGGGGGTGCTGAGGCGCGCATAGGCAAGGGGCAAAGAAGATGTCGAGCAGGACGACGCAGACGAGGCGGGCCGACGGCGGTGGTGACGACGGGACGACGGCCAGAAATCGGAGGAGATGAGGTGGGGGAGAAGGGGGCGGAGCTTATAGACCCCCTAGTCCCGAGTTGAATTTGCAACCAGGACTAAAAGGGTGCTTTTCGCACAGGAGATGAAAAAGCTTCCTTTAGTCCCGGTTGATATTACCAATCGGGACTAAAGGCCCCCCTTTTTCATTTCCCACTAGTTTTGTAGTTTTAATTTATTTATGTTTTAAGTTATTTTGTATTGGTGTTGTTAAAGAAAACTAAAAACTTTACATATTTTGAACATGCAAAAATATATTAAATTAGCAAGTATATTTAAAATAAGTTTGAATCAGCCATTAATTCTATATTAGTTGATTAATTTTCTAAAATAATTATTTTAATGCATCACTATCATCAACAAACTCTTCAATTAAATAATTTTAACACGCAAAAATGCAATTGATGTATGTGAACATTGTTTATATTGATCTAATAAAGGTTCACAATAAAGCATTACAATATAATTCAAAGGTTCTGATGGCCATAGAGCATTACATAAAGGTGCATCATATTTAGTAACATTAAAAAACTTCTTGTTGACCAAAGTTCCTGGTCATGATCGTGACGTAAGCACAAAGTCTCTTGTTTGGCTAGCATGATGCTTGGGTCAACTTCAACAGCGAATGGAGGCATGCCATCAAACTGATCATAATCATCTGACTGGTTTGTTTTATCCTTGACTCCCACAATTTTTTCTTTTACTTGGAAGAACTATGTGGCACTTTGGCTCCCATGATTTTTCTTTATCTTCTGAATTTTTCTTGGGTTTGCTACACATGTACTTCACATAGAAAACCTGATGCACAACATTAGCAAGGACAAATGCTTTATCCTTGTATCCAGTCTTGGTCTGGTCCACTATTGTCATTCCATACTAATCTTTTGTTACACTACCTCCAGTTAGCTTCACCCATTGACAATGAAACAAAAATCGACGATGGTCCATATACACGACCTTCCTATAGTGTTTCAAATTCATGCTGTCTGTGTTGTCTAAACAATGGGTGTAGGCCTGATATCCCTTCTTTGTCTATCCTAAAATGTTACTCAAGGCAGGCCAATCATTGATGGTTATGAACAACAATGCTCATAGGTCAAAGCTCTCTTGTTTATCCCCATGCCACACACGTACAGTTTCTTCCTTCCAGAGCAGTAAAAGTTCATCAACCAATAGTCTTAGGTACACATCAATGTCGTTGTCGGGTTGTTTTAGACCTTGGATAAGAATCAGCATCATAATGAACTTATGCTTCATGCACAACTAAGAAGGAAGGTTGAACATTAATAGGGTCACAAGTCAAATACTATAAGCACTACTCAACTCACCGATTGGATTGAATCCATCAGTATTTAGACCAAACCTTATGTTCCTTGCATCACTTTCAAAGTCTGGGAATGCTCTATCAATTGATCTCCACTAGGCCCCATTCACGGGGTGTCTAAGCATCTCATCTTGTTTACGTTCTTCTTTGTACCATCGCATCAACTTAGCATTCACCTTATTTATGAACAAACGATTCAAACATGGCATTATAGGGAAATATCACATCACCTTTAGGGAAACTCTCTTCTTGGGAGGCTGCCCCTTAACATCACCAAGATCATCTCGCTTGATCTTATACCGCAGTGCTCTGCACATAGGACAAGCATCCAATTTCTTGTATTCATCACCACAATAGAGGATACAATCATTAGGGCATGCGTGTATCTTTTGAACCTCCAATCCCAGAGGGCAAACAATCTGTTTAGCTTCATATGTTGTGGACAACAATTCATTATTCTCGGGAAGCGTGTTCTTTACAATTTTCAATGTCCCCTAAAATACCTTTTTAGACACGCCATTTTTTGCCTTTCATTGCAGCTTGTGGTACCCAATTTTTTATGCCCCTACTTGCAATCTGGGTATAACAATTTTTTATGATCATCTATCATATGCAACAATTTTTTTGTGGTATCAAGTTTTTTATACCCAGTTTCGCAGTCTTTCTATGCATCCCGTAGCACCTGACCAAGATCATCAATAGGGCCATCTTCTGCAAACTCTTCGTCATCAGCCTCGCCCATTGTAGTATCTGCAAAAGTTTAGCCTACAGCCCAGTCCAGAATGTTGTTATCATCCTCCTCTTCTTCGTCGTCTTCCATTATACCCCTCTTTCGCCATGCTTGGCCCAAACCAAATAGTTAGATATGAAATCATATCTAAACAAGTGGCTGTGAAGAGTCCCCTCGAAAAAGTAAAAGACAGAAGCCGAAGACCAAGAAGCTGATGACACCAAGATCGGATAGCTGATGAAAAATACCCAAGAAATATTCCTCCGGAGCAATAAACTGAGATTATGATCATTTTAGTTCCCCCGTTGCATCGCTATCACCATCAAGCGGCTGATTATTAATTCTAACAATATCAGACAAACATATTTGTTTCCCCTTGTATATATTTTCTCTAGGAGGCCGACGAAAAATCCCAGCGAAGAGCAAGAGCGGCCAACAGCTCCACAATAAATACTACGCAATCGGCCCTGCTTATTCTCTGCCTCTTCCGTTGATCACAAGACCATCTTAAAAGAACGCGTAACTAATGAAGATGTCCCATCGCCTGCAATATTTACTTTCATCGGCTGTCCATCATTAGTGGGATTGTTAGCAGGATGGATGCCGCCTCTCTCTGATCGCCTGCTAGTATATTACTATATATCAGCTCTGTCGGTTCTTGATAAGGGCTAACAATAGTCGTATATTCCGCAGCCGATACACTGAAAAGCCATCGTATTCGCTCGGCAATGGCAACCGAGATTGAACTGCTCCTGCCGACGCATATTCTGGAAACCATTGACAACTTGCTCAACCTGTATCTTCTTCTTATCAGAAAGTTTGTCGATGGTCATTGAAATCTCCAGACTCAGGTCTGCTTCCTTAGACATTGTAGAGAATTTTTTGGTGTGTCCCAACGTAGAGCCGGCTGATATATCTTTCCTAGAGGCGACGGATGCACAGCTATTTTCTCAACCCAATCATTACTTCGATAAGTTCCTTTTTGAGTAGTTGGCTTGATAGGTGCACATGGAATCCCTCCGAAATCTGGGACACCATGATAACCAGGAGGCCAGGAGGCATCCTTGAAGAATAATATAATTTAATGGGAGCTACTTGATTTGGCGATCTGTATTCGTCATTGGAAATAATTTCCTGAATCTCGCACTGTTCGTCCTGAGAAAGCTTATCTGGGATCACCGGCTTAAAAACTCCCTTAAAATTATCCCAAAATTTTATTTAGCAGAAAAAAAATATTACCTCCAACAGCTTCCCCATCCTTCCCGTAAAAATACTGGGATGCTAAAACCACCTCCGTCATCCGAAGACCTAAAACACCTCCGTCATCTACTCAACTCCAGTGCAGGCTCTAGATCGACTCCCGTAGGTGCGCGCGTACCGGTTAATTTGACTTGCAATTGACAGAGGAAATGTAAAATTCATGAGCCGATAAGCGGCGGAACCTTTGAGCTCATAGGTAGGCATTTTTTGAATAAACACAGTTAAGATATGTTCAATATAATCATGGAGCGTAAATAAATAGAAGCATTAATGGCATGTGCCTTTGGCTATATGAGCCGATAGGCTAAGAAAAATCATTATAACACAACAGCCACAAAAGGGAGCCCTTGTTAACCACGCGCTTATCAGATAAGCTGACAGATCTAGCCAATGTCCTTATAAGTGTATTGAACTCAGATAAGATAACATCAATGTGAGGGCATTGGCATCAATCTACTAACTGAAAAGATTAGAACATAGCAACAAGGATCAGCTGATGCTAACTTTACGCAAATTCGATATATTAATAGATCTTAATTAATGTCTTGATGAGTCTATTGAATTTAGACAAGGCAACATGAATGAGAGGGCATTAATCTCGATATGACAATATAAAAGACTAGAGCACAATCACCAAAGACCTCTTGCCTACCGCTTGCAAACGGATTAAGGTAACAAAATCTAATCAATGTCATGACCGTGTAATTAAACTTAGACAAGGTAACACGGTGAGAGGGCATTAACTTCGACCCATTAATTTTAATAGACAAGCTCGTGGCAGCAAGGCTTCGTACACACCCCTATTGGCTCAATGACGTTATCATGCTTCTGTGAGATACAGATAAGACTGGTCTGAAACATCGGCTCTCAACAGTGGCGTGTTGACGTTAAGGGCCAGACGGTTAGAAATACGAGGGGTAGGGGTAAACATCTATCCGTTCTAGCGTATGTAAAACAAGAAAGGCATGCAAGATCTACCAGCCGATACAATTTGATAACTGCGAACATTTAGACAAGGCAAGGGAGTTAATGAAGACAACCTAACCAGATCTAAGTCGTTCAATAACTAGGAGCAACGTCAAATAAACTCGTTGGGAAACTACATTACTCCTACTCCTAAGGGTTGGTGATGTGGCGCTGAAAAATTGTATTGATTGATCGAGAGATAACCTTACAATTGGCCGCGTGATCTTACACCAAAACAGTTCGGACTCTACCTTACAAACCAAATAAACTTCCTAAACATACACTCCTTAATTAACAAGCAAATCTAATTATAGATACGGAACAATTGGCCATGGTACTTCTACTTGCGTCTCTAGGAAACTTGTCGTGCATCAAACGACCATCCATCCTTTCCTTAATTACTCTTGTATATGCATGTACTGGCCCTCCGTTCTAGACTTCTAGTACCAAGGCCGGTCACCCCAGGAGGTCGCCATCATCCTCGGCAGCTTGTGGCATCCCGGGAGCTTCGTAGTATCGGCCGTTGACGGGAGCGCCATCTTGCCATCCTCGGCAATGTCATGGGGCCTGTTTAGTCCCTCCAACATTCCAACTTTGGCACTATGTAAAAAGAAGGTTCTCCATCACATCAAACTTGCGGTACATGCATGAAGTACTAAATGTAGACGAAATCAAAAACTAATTGTACAGTTTTATTGTACTTTGCGAGACAAATCTTTTGAGCCTAATTAGTTAATGTTTGGACAATAATTCACAAATACAAACGAAATGCTACAGTTACGTATTTATGGTAAAATTCCAACTTTACCACTCCCAAATTGGAAACTAAACAAGATCATGGTGTCGCCCTTGCCACCGGTCCTGAGGACGACCTCAACGTGCCCGCACAGATCTTCATCTTCCTCTTTTGTAGGATTTTATCGGCCATAATCCTGTGGCAACACCAGTTGCCCTCGCTCCCAGTCAAAGGAATAAATGATCTGACAAATGGGATTCGTATTGATTTTACACAATGATCCCAGTTGTTACCGGGCAAGATTCCGAGGGTAACGATAAAGTGGAATATCCTCTTGCTTGTCAGATTGAGTATTTGACTCTGTTTGACAACCAGCTGTTAAAGTTTAACACCCATCACATCGGATGTTTGGATGCTAATTAGGAGTATTAAATATAGGCTAATTACAAAACTAATTGCACAGATGGAGTATAATTCGCGAGACGAATCTATTAAGCCTAATTAGTCCATGATTTGACCATGTGGTGCTACAGTAACCATTTGCTAATGATGGATTAATTAGGCTTAATAGATTCATCTCACGAATTAACACAGGGTTCTGCAATTAGTTTTATAATTAGCTCATGTTTAGTTCTCCTAATTATCATCCGAACATTCGATGTGACATTGTTAAAGTTTAACACCTCCTATCCAAACACCCCCTTAGAATTCACTCCTGTCTTAAGGAAGCGTAGTAGCAGCTCACCGGAACATCGGCCTACTATACTGGGAGCCAAGTTGTTTCAAGTCGAGACGCTGTCGAGGAATTTTTGGCCACTGGAATCTGTCCCACGCGCCATGGTTCGGAATCGAAAGGCTTTTACAAGAAAAAGGTGCCAAACTTAGATCTTGAAGTTAGATTTCCTAAATTTGGTGTTAAGAAACCAGAAGGTTATACCGACGAACAATTTCTCACTGAGATAGAGAGGCATTCCGTTTCTATGATTGGCAACTATTTGCAAAGGGAACGTGACAACGCCATGGTGGTTCTACAGGATGGAGGGTGAATCAACTGAGTTTTTGATGAAATGGGTGTTTCATATGGTCTTCGCGCTCGCCCTGGAGGCCCTGCCAAGAAAATGCCAACACCCCCCCCCCCCCCCCCAACATTGGCTCTAACGTTCCTGAGACTAGGGGGTGTTTCGATACTAGATGCTAAACTTTAGCAGTGTCATATCGGATGTTCGGATGCTAATTAGGAAGACTAAATATGAGCTAATTATAAAACTAATTGCAAAACTCCTATGCTAATTTGCGAGACGAATCTATTAAGGGGGCGTTTGGTTCCCTTTGCTTATTTTTAGCACGTGTCACATCGACTCTTTAGATACTAATTAGAAGTATTAAACGTAGACTATTTACAAAACTTATTATATAAGTGGAGGCTAAATGGCGAGATGAATCTATTAAGCCTAATTAACCCATCATTAGCAAATATTTACTGTATCAACACATTGTCAAATCATGGACTAATTAGGCTTAATATATTCGTCTCGCCGTTTAGCCTCCACTTATATAATGGATTTTATAAATAGTCTACGTTTAATAATCCTAATTAGTATCTAAACATTCGATGTGACGGGTGCTAAAAATAAGCAACCGGAACCAAACCAGGCCTAAGCCTAATTAATCCATCATTAGCAATTGGTTACTGTGGCACCACATTGTCAAATCATGGACTAATTAGACTTAATAGATTTGTCTCGCGAATTAGACTTCATCTGTGCAATTAGTTTTATAATTAGTCTATATTTAATACTCCTAATTAGCATCTAAATATCCGATGTGACAGGTGCTAAACTTTAGCATGGGTATCAAACACCCCCTAAATAAAAAGAAGAAAACATCCAAAAAGTAGTTATCAGATATTGCTGGTTCGTTAGGAGTTTCGAAATTGACGAAGATTCCTACTGCTTTAAAGAAGCACAAAAGAGATGCTGAATATGTCGTGTCTGCCACACATCTTAAGATTACTCCAATCATTCCACATTCTGGTAAGGTGTTGGTATATTTAATGAATATGAATAAATCCGCAAGTGCATAGTTGTAGTTTTCACCTCAGAGTATTTTAAGGGTATCGAATTCAAAGGAACGTGTGTGTACTAACTCCTAGTTTAATCGGTCCAAGGACATAGCGAGATAGGTGGCGTGGGTAGAGAGGGTTCCTAAAGATAGCTATATAGGTGGGTTACCAAGGACACAGTTAATCTCTCGAATCAAATACTTGCTTTGGGCACCAGCCTACCAAGAATGAGTACAAGAAATGTGTTGATCTATTATGAAAATTTTATGACATATTTGTTTTCGTCATAGATCTTTGACGTTTCTGGCTGAAAACGTCATAAAGTTTCACATCTAAGCAAATTTAGTGACAAAGTTACGGAACGCCGTAAAAGTTACTACTGTAGCCAAAAAGAAATCATTACTTGCAGTTACATGGTGGTTTTGTGATGATATAGGCTCCGCGAAAACATCATAAACCAACAAGGATCCCACATATAAGTTTGAGCTGATAAATAGGGTGGTAAAATAAAATGGAAAACGTGCTTCTCCCGTGGTTCGAACCTGTTACCGATTGAATGGAAAGTCTTTACCACGACTGGGTCCAACATGTAAGGTAAGTTTCAGATGAGTGTGGTAGTTCATGGCAGAAAAGTCTGTGCTGCAGCCAAAAAATAGTTTACCCGCTGCTGCACTCCCGCAATAGGAAAAAAAATAGAGAGAAGGCGGCCTGAACGGAGCACTCCGGCGGAGATCTGCGCCTCCCGACAGCGGCTCAGTCCTATGACATCACAAATCTAGTGCTTCCTACTGCAACGTGTCAATTTGGTCAATAATTTTGAGTTGAATTCGACGAAATTTCATTTCGCATTGAGGTCTTTCAATCTTGTCAGTAATTTTGAGTTGAATTCGCTAAAATTTCCTAGATGGATAGATGTTGGATACCCAGTTGTCAACTATTTACCCCAAAAAGGGGTTGATGATTTCACAAAATTTGTTAAGAGTAGATACTTTGATGATGAACAAATACTATGCCCGTGTCGTGGATGCCTGAATCAATCTAGATGTACTGTAGAAGTGGTGCACCTGCACTTACTTATGAGTGGGATGGAAAGCACCTACACTAGATGGATTCATCATGGAGAAAAATTCGAGCATAGGGTTCATGAAAATACAAATATGCAGGATAATGAGGTTCAGAAAAATACAATTCTACAGGATGATAGGGTTGAGGAAATTGTAATACTGTCAGATGAGGGGGTTCTAGATAATGCAGTTCTGTAGGAAGATGGTGATTAGGAAATGGTTTAGGAAAATGAACAAATTCGGGTATGGAGGAGGATGAAGGCACTGAAGATGGACTTCCTGAAATAATAGCTGACATGTGCCATGCTAAAGAGCTGGAAAGGAAAATGTTAGAATATAAAGAAACATATAAACCGTAAGGTGTCACGGGGATCTAAATATACAAAATTTACATTTGTTGTGAAGTTACTCCATATCAAGTCTTTCTATTGGATCAGCAATGTCGCATTCAATGTGATTCTGAAGGTGTTATCCCTTGCTTTCCTAGGAGGATGTGTTCCGACACCTTATGATGACACAATGAATTACATACGTGCCATAGGACTCGGCTATGAATCTATCAGATTTTGTAAGAATAATTGTGTATTGTTTCTCAAGATGCTAACGAGACATGATGTGTGCCTAGTGTGTTTTGAAGCGGATTCAAGATGGAAAGATGCAGACAATAAGAAGTGCAATCCTCATAAGGTATTGAGGCATTTTCCACTGGTTCAAGGCTGAAGAGGACGTTTCTTTCATCAAAAATAACAAAGGATGCACAATATTATAAGTTGAAGCTTAGCCATCCAGCTGATAGTAAAGCATGGAAAGATTTCGATAACAGTTGGTAGGAATTTGCAAAATATGCTAGGAACATTAGACTTGACCTTGCAACCGATGGTTTCAATCCATTTGGCAACATGACCAACTAGTCTCTAATTAATTAGCCAAGACCATAGCAATGATGGTCCTTGTGGTTGTACTATTTTCCCGAGTGGTTCTCCATGTTCCATTTAACATTATCATGATATTGTGAATAAAGCATAGGTAGAAGGATGGTTAGGGACACTTGCCTTTCTCCAACGCAAAGTTACTCTTATTGCTCTTCAAATCTTGCTTTCTTGAAACTTTAAATCTTCAAAGCTTCAAACGGCGATCCTTCTACTCGAAGCAAACATCGGCCCTAGCAAGTAAACAAGTACAACTAAGAACAATACACGAAAACAATAGAAAGGCTTCAAAAGAGCGTACTAAAGGACAAGGCTCGATCTAACGTCACGTAAATGCAAGAAACGCTTAAAACGGCCCTAAGGTTGATAAAGCAAATCTATCGAGAGGTTTGATTTATAAAAGAAATAAAAAGGCTATATGCTTGATCCTTTTTAATTAAACAAAACATGCACATAGGTTATTTCAGAGAAATACCCTATTTGGAATTAATCGAGTTCTAGTCAAATGTTATTTATAAATATTTAAGTATAATTAATGCAAATTAAGCATTTAATTTTATAAGAAAATTGTAAAAGCATCTAAGCGCATAATTTATATTTCGAGTTTAACTAAGCAAATTATATTAAAACACGTATTTATATTTATATTAGCCAAATTAACTTTTAATTATGAAAAAAATTGAGATATAACCTATGTAGCTTTTATTTAGAAAGCAAATTGAATAAATATTAATCAAATTAAATTTGATTTGAGAAAAACCGAGGTTTAACTCTAAATGGCTTTTAATTGGAAGAATTATTTAAATAAGTGTTACTAAATTTATCTTTGGTTTATGAAAAATCGGTGTATAACCTAATTGGATTTTATTTAGCAAAGGATATAAAGTAGGTATTAATCATATTGATCTTTATTATGAAAAACGGTGTATGACCCTTGGTAACTTTTATTTAGAGAAACGCATGTTCATTAGGCATTAATCAAATTAATACTAAATTTATTTTTAAAGACATGAAATGGAGGATGATATCACTACTAACGTGTACTTTAAGCTGTTATGAATGCAACGCATCTTAAACAGATTAAAACAGAGCTAAGACGTGGAATGTATGGACTAAACAAGGTTCTAAGGACCTAAACAAGATTAACCGTAGATCTTAGGGTGTGGCGGAACCGCCCTAATTAACTTAGCTAAAGTACAATTAAGTCGCCTGACATGCGCTCTTATGCTTTAATCAAGTTAACTCGGCAGTCCGTCAGATTTCATCTGATAAAACCACTAATCAGGACCGAGACAAGCAGAGTTCACACAAAGGTGAGTGGTTCCAGAGAGTACAACAGATCATCCAACTTAAACAAGTACATCAATTTATTACAACACTGGTTCGAAAATTAAAGTTTTACAGAGTTCATAAGCAGCGGAAAAGATAAACCAGCGGAAGCTAGCGCCGGGGTCGGATGTCACGGATAAGGCCGATCCTGACATCACTGGTCCCTATCCTCGCCATCCGAGGAGGGATCCCACTCAACCGTCCACCCAGGCGGGAGCTGGGGAGGCCAAGTGCCAACAGCGGCAAACTCAGGAGTTTCAACACCACCTGAAAGATGTGCCACAAGCAAGGCTGAGCAACTATGCTCAACAAGACTTAACCGACTGGTGGGAACTCCTCCACCAACTTCTAGACATGCAAGGCTTTTTGGCTGAGGGGTTCGCTTTGCGAAAAGCGACTACAGTAGGTCCTTACTTTCAATATTTTAGCTTCTAGTTCTAGGTTCATTTACCAAACTAAGTTAGCAGCTATACTAAACAAGCAAAAGTTCCCAAGCAATTTATGACAAGCAACATATTACCTCATCATCAAGTTCCATTCTTACTCAGTGTAGCATAGCGATGAAGCAGTCCCAAACTGTGAGAGGCAGAAAAATCAATTCAAATTTCTTAACCATGCATGGCGAACCTAATCTCACGACATCCACACACCACGAAGGTTGCCTCCTTTGTCGGTCGTCCCCATCAATTCCTAGGCGCGCGTCAGGTCCAAACTTCCTGCAATGCTCCACAGTCTCGACCTCTTGCCGTACTGTGACCGCACTTGCACCCACATGATGCACCATGGGAACCTCGTTCCAGGGACAGCAGGGGTATAAGCCATGCACTAGTTCAATCAGGTACTAGGCTTCCCCATCCCATACTAGGTATGAGATTAGGGCCCTGTTTGTATCCTCTTATTTCCCGCTTATTGGTGGAAATAAGCGATAAACCCACCCAAACGCCTTGCTTATTTCTCGCTTGTCACGTAAGCCGCTTAGTTGAAAATCTGGAATAGAACTAGCACCCAGCTTATCTTGTACGCGGGTCCGAAGACGCTTCTGGGGCAAGCGGACCATTTTTCCCCCAGGTACCCTCGGGCAACGACGCCTCCAGGCGTCCACCCCCGCGCTTCCCGCAACCACCGCCGCCGCTCGGGTCGCCCGGCCCGCCTCCCTACCTTCGATGGGCTTGGCTCCCACCGCGCCTCCCGCAACCACCGTCGCTCCTGCAGATCCCGCCGCCGCCTCTCCTGCAGATCCCGACGCCGCCCCCCTGCAGATCCTGCCACCGCCGCTCAGGTCGGCCCTTCCGCCTCCCTACCTCCGCCGGCCGCCCCTGCCAGGCTCCCGCCGCGGGCCGCCCCTGCCGCCGGCGCTCCACCCCCGCCGCGGGCCGCCTGGGCGCCGCCCCCGCTGCCAGACACCCCCGCCGCGGGGGCGCCGCCCCTGCCGCCGGGGCGTCACCCCCGCCGCCGGACGCCCCCGCCGCCTCTCCTGGAACCTTGTGCTCATCAGACGTTGATAAAAAGCTTAAGGTTAGCAACAAAGACTATCTATTACCAAATTGTAGCTTGAAGCCTTTGTGTACTACTTTTCCCACATAGCAAAATTCAGAAGTTGGGCGTTGTTTCCTTTCTGAACAATGAAAGGTGGAGTAGCTAACTAAAGTTTTTGAAAAATAAGAAAGGTTTCCATTACCACAAGGAGTTGTGCAATTTAAAAAAATCTTTTGAATAATGAAAGGTGAAGCGATGGAGTTAATACTGAATACTAAACAAGTTAAGAATAACATAAGGGTGCAAAAAAATAGAAGTTATTACACAGTATGATACAATAATGAAAACATACCCCCAATGTAGCTTCCTTTTATCCCTTGATAGGGGTTGTGCAGGATCCTATACATATATGGTGATAAAACCATCACGGTTATTGCATGAAGTCACAACTGTGGGGTATAATTAAAGTAAGATGAGGACTCCTAACGATATCTAAACTGTAGTCAATTAAATATGGAGTATCATAGAGGGTGCAAAGTTGACTCTGTTAACCACCTAATGGCAACCAAGTATGCTCAATGGCATATCAAAGTTAGAGTACTTGCAATTTGCCAAACCTGTCCATTAATTCAATTAACTACATTTCTTTTTCATGACTTATGCGTAACCTTTCTACTTGGTAGTTTAAATGAAGTCATTAATTCTTTTTTCATTTTGCATTGGAGTCTCTTTGGAGCTGTATGATGATGGAGTAGCTCATAACAATTTTATGCATGTGTGCAGTTGCTGCGGAGGATCTGGACAGCTGTAGCTGTTACGACAGCAAGGCCGCCAACAAATAGCAAGGTAAAATTTGTGTCACTTCTTGATGGATTGCTAAAATGACAGATTATGGGTTGTATGGTCAGTGAACAAGCTCGTAGATTTGTATTTAATTCTACAATACTGTAATCAAATTTTAGATGGAAAAGCCGTCAAAGATTGTGGCAAAATGGGATTCATTTGCCGCGAAAGCTTTCAATGACATTTGTGTGGAAGAAGTACTTGCTTTCAATCGGCCGCAGCAATGTTTGAATGCGGTAGGATATGCAAACCTTCTTAGAAAGTTTTATGAGCGTATTAAAAGACCATACGGTGAGAGTAAAATGAAGAATAGGTGGGATATATTGAAAAAAATGTATACCCAATGGAAGACTTTGAACTTGAGATCAACTGGATTGGGAAGAGATCCTGTTACTGGTTGTATTGTGGCTGACGATGAATGGTGGGAAGAACAAAATATGGTGAGCCCACTAACAATCATACTAGAGATATAGTTCACATACACGTTGTTTATTTTTTTTGAATTGGAGTATAATAGCATGCTGTTTTGGTAATATTTTACAGGCTATGCCAGGTTGTCTCCGGTTCAGAACAGCTCCACTTGAATATGAGGATCAGATGCGAATCATGTTTGAATCGGTCATTGTTACAAATGAAACTTCATATGTTCCAAGTGGTGATGGAAACATTGATGTTGATGAACATGATGTTGTTGATGTTGAGGGCAACAATGATAGGGAGGCACATAAGGCCCCATCCAGTTCTGAGCGGAGGGCTTCAAAAAGGCCGGCTCCTAGTTCCCCTAAAGGAAAGAAGAAGACTTTTAGAGACCAGTGCATGAAGCAGTTGGTCGATGCATATGAGTTGAAAGCTCAAAGTAGTAAACATTCAGCTACTTCATAAGTTGTTGATCACGTTAGAGATGAGATTGGAAGTATGTTGGAGCAAGTCATTAACGATAGGGCTGAGGAGGGGAGTGATGAGCACTTCTATGCCACACAACTTCTTCAAAAAAAGGAAAACCGTGATGTGTTCATTACATTGAAGACACCAAATGGGAGGTTGAATTGGCTGAGGAGAGCTTGGGAGATAAGGAAGAAGCACTAGGGTGTTGCATTAGTGTGCCATTTCTCTTTCATTTCTCTTATGTTGTGTGAGACATAATTTCAATTTTCTAAGTATGATGTGTGAGACTATGAACCTTCTATTAGTTGTGTTGTAACAATAAAAATTCATCTGATGACTTGGTTAGTGCTTTTTGACAGGCTTGCATTTGTTTTGATGAGTACCTCTAGTGCAATTAGTGAATGTGAAGGCAACAGTGATTCTATTCATACCATGGATGTTGATGAATCTGATGACACTGATGATGATTACATAGTGGCAATGCTTGGTCTGGACTACATGGCATCATCTGGTATGCACAAGAAGAAGATTACTACTACGATAGCAAGGATGACTGGAATACAGTGAGTTGAGTTGCAACTACAAGATCCAGTGGAGTGCTTTAACATGTTCAGAATGAGGAGGTCAGTTTTCTTAAGCCTTCATGACACTTTGGTGCAAGATTATGGATTGAGATCAAGTAGACAATTTTGTAGCAAGGAAGCACTAGGAATGTTTCTATGGGCTTGTGGTGCACGTCAATCTTTTAGGCAATGCAAGAATAATTTCCATCGCTCATTAGAAATTGTGAGTAGAAAATTTGAAGAGGTTCTTGAATCTATCATGAGATTAGCTGTTGACATTGTGAGGCCTAAGGATCCATAATTTTCTACTATTCATCCTAAACTACAAGAACCAAGGTTTTGGCCTCATTTCAAAGATTGCATAGGAGCAATAGATGGTACCCATATACCCGTAACTGTGCCATTAGCTGATCAACCGAAATACATTGGTCGGCATGGGTATCCTTCACAAAATGTCATGGAGGTATGTGACTTTGATACGCGGTTCACATTTGTTGTCTTTGGTTGGCCTGGTTCTGTCCATGATACTCGTGTATTATTGGACACGCTTCTCACATACAAGGATCAATTTCCACATCCTCCCGATGGTAAGGACGAGTTATGTTGCAATTTATTTTTCAGGGAATATTTGCTCATTGTGATATAACATATAAATATAACATGCAGGCAAGTACTATCTTGTTGACTCTGGATATCCTAATAGAAAAGGATTTCCTGCACCCTACAAGGGACAGAGGTATCATGTTTCTGAATGGCAGCATAGTCAGCATCCGGTAGGATTGAAAGAAGTGTTTAATCATGCAGATTCATCCCTTGGAAATGTGATTGAGCGATCATTTGGAGTTCTAAAGATGAAATGGCGCATTCTCTTGAATTTGCCCAGTTATCCGGTTAACAAGCAGTCAAAAATTATAGTTGCTTGTATTCACAATTTCATCAGAGATAGTGCCGTACATGACGTGCGTTTTGAAGAGAATTTTGAGGAAGATGATGGTAATCCAACCCAACCTAGCACAGATGGTGGTGGTGGTGCTTTAGGAGATGACATTGATATGGGTGCATTGCGTGATGCTATTGCTGTCGCTATGGTTTCGTGATTCGTTGTTGTACCCATGATGGATGTTTCCATACTAGACCGATCTATCATATGAATTTCATATTGTTGTAATGTAATTTCTATTTAACATACTCCAAAGGCATTACAATTATTGTCTTCTCCTCAGATTCACAATAAAAATGAGCTATTATCAGCCTTAGGGGCATTCAGGTCAATTTACCAACCTGGACAGACAATCGACACAAAATAATCAGGATTGCCAAACACCCTGCTTATTCAGACAGCAGATTCTCCAGGCAGCAGGCTTGTCAGATAAGCTTGCTTGCCAGATAAGCGAGTTCTAGAAAAGCGGATACAAACAGGGCCTAGTACTTTCAAACACTTGATCACGAACACCAACACTTTTCGACCTTAAACCAATTTCATGTAGACAGACGGGGCAATCCACCGACCACCAAAATAGTTCACTGAGCCATGCCCCGTCCATCGTCCTTATAGTGGTGACAAAGGAGAACAAGCAACTCCTATAACTCGCGAGTGACCGGGAATCACTCAACTTTTACCAAGTCCTGTTTAAGCACAACAACTACTCGGCCTATTATACTAGTGTTCAGATCAAAAGGGATCTAAGTCATGCATCTATGGTTCCAAACAACTCCTGAACGTAAATGCACATACATATAATAGAAGGCATGCGCAAGTTTAGAAAGACTGGGTTATGCTCCGGGGCTTGCCTTCGAGCGGGGTGGAAGCAAACTGATCTTCGGTGCTCTCGGCTTCAGCTCCTGCAGGCGGCAGCTCGGCTAAAACTCCGTCTTTTGGCACCGGGTGCAGCTCGTACATGCCGTCAGCGAGGTTTAGCTCTACACGGAATGCAAATGCGAGGGTGAGACACTTAGATGGTTATTTCAACAACACTTGCAAGTATTTAGCCCAAAAATTGTAGCAAAACTACAGGAAAGGTGTGAAACCCATTTTATTGGATTCTACTCAGAAAGAGGATTCCAACCCAAGTGATTTCACATTTTTCTAATTTTTCCTCGATTTAGGATGAATTTTCCAAGCTTCTATTGGTTTAGAGCAAGATAAAAGAGTCGGATCGGGAAAAACTTACGATCTGACCCTTAGACCTAGGGAATAACTGTACCGAGGTCCTCAGACTTAACACAGAGAAGTCCCCGAAATTTTACATAGATACCCTCGGTCAAAAGAAAAGGATACAGCCGGGCCCTCGGGCGAGGTGGACAGGGGTCGGGCGAAATAGATAGGGTCGGGCGAAACGGGCAGGGGTCGGCAGCTTACTTTTGTTCCTACTGATAAAGTCTTGGGGGTCAGGAAGAAGCAAGCTCAGGCGGAACGTCGAAGGGCGTTTAAGGTTCGGGTGGCGGCGAGGTCCGGCGGTGTTCCGGCGGTGGCGGTGCTTCTTGCGGACAACAAGCAAGCTCTAGCGCTGCGTGGAAGAAGGCGAAGTGACTGACGGGGTGTTGGGCGGAAGGGGAGCTCCACAGAGAGCTCAGGAGGCCGCACTTGCGCGTGAAGGAGAGGAGTGTGCGGTGGCGAGTGCAATGGAGAAGAAACCATGCAATCAGTGCGGCGAGGGCAAAGATGGCAAAGGGAACTTCGGTAAGAGGCTCTAGTACCCCTTTTATAGCTGCGCGAAAATGAACGAGCTCAAGCGACGCGAGGATAAGATCAAGGGAGAAGGAGTGCTCTGCCTCGACGGCGATTGGTGGGCGTCTCCATTGGTCGGCGAAGCGGAGCTCCGGGGACAGGATCTTATGGCATTGGTCTAGGAAGACAGCGCTAGGCAAGCGTGGTTTTGCTGGGTGAAGGATTGGCGAGGTCGAGCGCGTGCCTGGTCACGTCAAGCGTCGGATTGGGTGCAGCGACTCGGTATCGGCGGATAGGAGGGAGAGAGGTGCATTGCAGGCGAGGTGACAGGGCGAGCGATGTGACGCGAGCATGCATGGACTAGTGGCTCTGCCGCAGCACACGATTGGTGAGGTGGGGGAAAAGGAGTTGTCACTACCTGCGCGGAGGTTGGTGAAGGCAGTATCATCGCGGGGCGCGCGCGTGCACAGCGCGACTGAGGTGTGACTGGAGGGCCGGAAGGCGTTGGGGCGCGCGGCCGGGGATCCGGGTGAGGCGATGCGCGCGGGAGGCGAGGCGGTACTGACGCGGAAGCGGCCAATCTTCGGTCGCAGCAGCAGCAGGGCGCCTGGCGCGGCTGGCGAGGTCTCGGGCGAGACGAGATGGGGCGGAGGGGTCTGCAAGGCGCTTCTGCGCGCGATTGGGAAAGAGGCGCGCTGATCCATCTTGTTGCGGCTGGCGACTGGGCGAGGCGGTGCTCACCGGTGAGGTTACGCCACGCGGCGACGACACTCTAAAATGGGGTGCACGCGCGCTCTGGCGCTCTTTGTCTGATAGATCCATGGGATCCTTTTCTGGGTCCATCTTCCAGAATCTTGATCTCCCAATTTCCGAACTGCACCACTTTGACTCCCTTAACAAGAGTTGTAGTACTCAGGCCAAGGCCCAACTCTTGTAATTAGACCAAGTCCAAAAATGCAGTGGATGCGGAGATCCAGGGCTCCAAAGTTCAGAGGAACACTGGTTTCGGGACTTAGAGAAAAACGGCGGTTTGCTGGGTTTCAGGGGTCGGGGCTGATTTGAACTGCAGATTTGGGAATTTTCGGAGGCGAATTGGATTAAGGGCCAATTAACAAAGTTAAAGCAGGGACTTCGTTCTCCAACTTCTAAAAAAAAGGGATTTCTTGACGTTCAGCTCAACTTACCAAAGATAAACCCTCCCTAAGGCGCTAGGTTGGGCTGAAAACCAGACTTAGCCGGTATAGCTCAAGAAAGGCTGAGTCAACCAGATTAGGGGACTTGTCTTTAAGATTAAACTCGGCTGAGTTAATCTAGGTCGTTACACAGGGGTTAGCAGAGAAGATTACCGAGACTCAGAGAACAGGACCTGCGAAAAGCTGAAAACCTAGGGTTAGATCTGCAAAAAGTCAAGGCTTGATTAGATTTCGAGGACTTTTCTATGAAAGGTGCAAGACACAAAGAAAGAGGTTATACAGGGGCTTTATTGCAAAGACACCTTATCTTCTCCTACAATCCTCCAACCGACGGTTCAAGCCTGACAACCGCACCCCATGGGGGGCTCCTTCCGGCGGTCCACCGCCGGCGAGCGAGGGACACAGCTGCGAGGCTAGCGCTAGGCGGCAGCCGGAGGCTTGGTGTGGTGGCACTTGGCGAAGGAGTGAGGTGGCGGCAGCCGGAGTGGTGGCGCGAGATTTGGCCGACGGCGGTCAGAGATGTGGGCGGCGGCGCTGCGGAGCGATGCAGGGGCGTTAGCGCGGCGGCACAAAGGAGAAGCGGCAGCAGGAGGCCCTAGGAGGCGCAGGCGCTTTATAGGGGTGGAGGAAGGGAGTTGAGGTGCCTGGACTTGAATCGCGGTGGCGGCGGTGCCATTCATGGCGGCGGGTTGGTGGAGCGGCAGTTTCCGACCGAAGGGAGGAGAAACGAGGGGGTGGCAGCTTGCGCGTAGAAGGCAGAGGGTCGTGGGGAGTCGAGGGGCGTCGGGAAGCCGGGGCGACGGAAGATCGAGTGGTGCCAGGGCGCTAGAGCTCAAGCGGCGGCGCCAGTTGAAGGTTGAAGAGAAGCCCGAGTGGTGGGGCCCACCAATCAGTGAGAGGAAGGTAGGGAGTTGGGTCGGGTCGGCAGAAGAAAAAGGCCGACGGCCTACTGGGCTGGTGTGGGTCGGGCCCAAGGCTCGGCCCAAAGGAAAAGGACTGAAAGATTATTTTCAGAAATCATTTCGCGTGTAAAGATAAATCCAGAAAATTCTAGATAAATCATTAAAACCACGGAAAATGTTCTGGAAATCCCAAAAATTCTAGGAAAAATCCCAGAGATAGATTGGGACACGAGGAACCCAAATAAAATATTTGGAGCTCATGAAAAGTATTCTAGAACTATCCAAAAAATTGGATTAAGCTCAAGGAAAAGGAGAATAAATTCTAGAAAAACTGGAAAAATCTCAGAAGAACTTGGACAACGTCTAAACGTATTTTTAAAACTTTTTCACTTATGAAACACCAAGATGCATCAGCATGAATGCACAGACAGAGAACAACATTATTTAATTCTAAAAAACAAACAATTACTTTTCCTATACTAAATATCCTGTAAAGAAAATATATGTTGGCAAAAATTTTAAATTATAGAAAATCATTGTTTAATTATTCCTTTTAATCACATCCTAAAATTCAAAAATTTCAAGGTGTGACATGATCCGAGCTTAATACAAGATCAAGTGTTTTGCACATCTATCATTTGTATATTTTTTCTTATATCTCCATTGTTTTTCAATCCTTTGATCCAGGCTGCAGCCTAGGCAGCCCGGGTCCTGGATCCGCCACGAGATATCGAAGATCAAGTGTTTTGCACATCTATCATTTGTATAATTTTTCTTGTATCTCCATTGTTTTTCAAGCCTTTGATCCAGGCTGCAGCCTAGGCAGCCCGGGTCCTGGATCCGCCATGGGATATCGGTAGTGGCCTATGTTCTGCTCCAGAAATTTCATTTATTCATAATTCGGACTAAACATCATATATTCATATATGTCTATATGTCGCTTAATTGTTAGTGACTATATGCTCCTTGATTTCATGAAAAGAAATTAAGAGGTTCCAGTTAGCCAGGAAGGGTATGGTACTTTATCGCAAACATAACAAAATACCGTCTTAAAGCAACATTGTCTAAATAACAATGCACCAGGCAATTTTTACCAAATTAATAAGCCACTATAATATTGTTAGTAAAGATCATAGATAAAAGATGATCTCCATAGGGAAAATAAAGCATCCAACTGGCAATACTGATGTGGAATGATGTTTGGAATGGATCTTATCTTAGGGATCAACTACCTAGATTATTCTCCTTTACAAAAAAAAAATATGCTCCGTTTCTGGCAGATAGCACTCCACAGATACACTTTCATATAACACTATCCCAGCAGGCATCGGAGGAACTGCAAATTTTGCAAAGCAAAGTTGAACAAATACAGCAGCAAAGCAATGAAACAGACAGTTGGCAATACAGTTTGGGGAATAGAAATTACTCTTCAAGAAAGTATTATCTGCTATCATTCAGATCTATTACACCTCGAACTCCTTTCGATTGGATCTTGAAAGCTAAAATGACCAAAAAGCTAAAAATCTTCATGTGGCTAATCTTCAAAGATAGACTGAGTTCCAGAAACTACTAAGAAGAAGAAACTACAAGATTGATGGGGAAAATTGTCACTGCATGCTATGCAACCTAAATCTAGAGGAAACCACATATCACCTGTTCTTTGAATGTCCTTTCAGCAGTAGATGTTGGAACTTCGTTGGTATATCATGGGATCACTACCAGATTCTTTGCTACAATTAAGAAAGCTAAGATGAATGTCAGCACCAATTTTTCATGAAAATCTTCACTATCTCAGCATGAAATTTGGAAACAGAGAAATGAACAAATCTTCAAAAGACCTTAGTCTCCATTCAGATCTTGGAAAATTTGCTTTCTGGATACTGTAAAGATTCACCTGCACAGATTTAGTCCTTTTAGTCGTAAATGTATCCATCTGGCCGAATAGCCTTCTGTAAAGTTGTTTCTCTGACCTCTCTCTTCTCTCCTTCACTTGGCCTTTTTGTGGTTTTGTGCTCCACTACGCTACTGTAACACTTTATTTATTTATTTATTTTATACTCACTCCGTTCTTAAATATATGATGTTGTTGACTTTTTGTTCCAACTTTAACCAACATCTATTTAATGAATTAGTTAAATAAAGTAAAATGAGTACCATTATGTCTATTGTCTAAAGTACTTTAGATTTAACATGTAGATTTATCTATTTGTAAAAATATTTGGAGAAAAGATGAATAGTCAAACGAATGAAACAAAGTCAATGGTGTCATATATTTAAGAATGAGGTAGTATATGAAATACAATACCACAGTACTAAATTTCCCCAAAGGAAAAATATAGAATGGCATTCTTCATTTCCTCTAGACATGAAATCATTGTTGTCACTATCTGCAATGTCCTCTTATAAATTCTTCCATCAATTACTTGTCAATCATAGCTGATTCAAATTTCAATCACATATTATCACACATGCTAAAGAAATAGCACAACTAAGTCCCACTAAGCTTAAATTTTCCTCTAACTTGCAATTTCACTTGAACACTTCAATGCTTGAAAGGAACAAAAATAATTGGGATAATTTAGAAGGAAGCAGGCACCGGTTGGGATTTCTTACCTTTTTTTCCATTGACACGCGCAGACCTGGACATGAAGAGGCCACGCCACCGGGCGGCCATCCTGCAGCAATGCAGCAACGAACAGGCAACTTGCCACAACCAGTCGACGTGGTAATCAAAGCAAACATGCAGTATTAGACCATCAATGATAAAAAAAATAAATTGATGTCTGTATTTTTGTGCAGGTAATCTTACATCGAGCTTTCTGAGACTATCACTCATTGTTGTAGCAGGAAAATGATATTTTAAACCTAACATGCACAAGGAAATTATTGTTTTTCAATTAATTTGATAAATCAGCTGGGCTAATTAGTCAATTGCAGCCAGCTAGCTAATCCTACTTGTGTTGACATAAGGACATGCTGGCATACTGCCAAGCTTCTCGCGGAGGACCAGTTAGAGCGTTGAACTCCAGGAGTCGATGAAACTCCTGTCCCGACCCGGATTCGAAGCACGGCACCTTCTTAGAACAAAGCTCGGGGGGAGTCTCCTCTTGTGGTCGAGTTTTTGTTAACATAAGGACTGAAAAACAACAGTACAGTGTGTTAAATCAACAGAGAGGAGGAAGCAATTTTTTTCAACCTTTATTATTCCAATTTAATCAGTATGTGTTGTCCATATTTGACTTGTTGACAAATAGATAAAAGGTATTCTTTTGCTGCCACAGTTTCAGCAACAACCATGTAACCCTCTAATAACCATGTTATTCTATATGCAGTAGTGAGCAATCCAAATCCAGTTGCAACACAATGAATATACCAATCAGGGTAAACCTCAAAGCGGCTCTGAATTTATTGTTTACATCATTTGGGACTGATGATGAAACCTTTCTCAAATAAATATTTCTATGAAACTCAAGATCTCAGCGCCTATATCAAATAACTACTGCAAATGACTACCTTACATAAGATCCAAAAAAACTGAACTAATGCAAACTAATACTAGCACCTATGCAAGACTGGCCTACAAGAGGCCACTTCGCACTGCTGCAATGTGCCATTCTGAATACCACATAGTTGTAATTACAGACATGTCGAACTTGCAATACAAAGTGGATGGTGTAGTAGTACTAAAGGGCTTACATACTCACCATTGCTTGGACAGCTGATAGGAGCCGTAGCGTAGCTCTGCAACAGAAAAATAACATGAGCAGGAGACGTGCAATTGCAGAGCACAAGCAAGGAATAGCAGTACATGGGATTGAAACAACTAATATCCATTTGATGTCACATAATAAATAACAGAGTCGGGTTGTATTACTTACGTATTGGAATCATGGTGCTCAGTTTTGCCTCGTCTTCCATCCCAATACTACATAATACAACTTCAACTGGCTGCTTCTTTCATGAGGAAAGGGGAAGCTCGATCAAGTTCAAAGCAATCTGATGATGGAAGTTATATCAATACCAGTGAGCCATTCATGCTGAAGACAGCAGGAGAAGGTAGAGCAGAAGACTTACATACAAGATAGAAGAGCAGAGAAGGTCATCCCTTCCGGCAATCAATTCCTCTGCGCCCTTTTCCATTGGCCTCACGCCGTTTTCCCTCCATGCTCCTGGGCCTACAGCTCCACCCTGTTTTCTGCGGCGTCACTGCCTGCAATTTGGATGGGCAATGAGGGACCTGCGGCTTCAACATCCCTCTGACATACCAGAGGATCTGTTCCCAATCCGAATGTCCTGCTTGCTCCATAAATCTCGTTTTGGCAAGGTGACGTCAGCCTTGCTGCAGGAACCAAACATGTTCTCGCTCTCAGCTGCCGTTTTGTTCAGCACCAACAAAAACCTTCCAGGTCTGGCTATCTTAACTGTTCACGATGCGGCAAGAGCTGTTTCTGACGTATGCCTCCATAAATTTTCAACCTCATGATTCAGAATTTGCATAACCAGATGAATTGAACTGAATTTTTACAGACACATAAATGCTAATGGTTAATCCTTTGCCAATCGAAAGACCTGTTCCCGGTGTGCGAAGCTTGGAATCGGATGTGAGCGCATCAAAGCAGAAAACAAAGAATAGGTTTGCCATGCAATTTGCAAGTTACCAAAGCTATTTAAACTGCCACCAGGTAAAATGGCTTGGACAGAACAATATTTGCAGACACTCGGGAAAAACAATCTCCATTCACTTCCATATAAAGTTTATTACGCAGAAGAACTCCATTACATTGAAGAAAAGGGAAGAACTTGATTATATTAACAACTCGATTACATTTGGTAAGAACTCAATTACATTGAAGCCAAGATAAAAACTAGATTACATTGAAGACCAGATACGAACTAGATTACATTGAAGATGATGTAGTCATATCCTAGATACCTCACCACACACACACAGGAGTTTTCAAAAAAAACTCAGGATACCGCGAAACCACATGCAGGTGCTCAGTCAATCTAGGTGAACCAGAAGTATTTTACACGGTAGGTATTCAACAGACTCCACCGGTCTACCCCCCACCCCACCCACAAACAGACAAACAAAAAAAAATGATCCTAAGGTTAACTCACAACGATCAAGGGCTCAGAATTCGGTTCTTTTTTAGTTCTTCTTATCTGCTATGTTCCAAGTGGTATAAGAACAACGCTTTTAGCAATTGTTGCATTTTCCATACCATGTGAATTTATTAACTTATTGACAATGGGTGCATTTTACGCTCCATCCTATCTGACTTTCAAATCATCTAAATTTCAGGCAAGTGGTGGAAACAGGAGATCAATTTTTCAATGATCGATAAAGAGAAAAATCAAACTTTTAGAAGTTAGCTCTAATGATTTATTATGTAAGAAAAACTGTTAGTTTCATCCACGAGTTACAAACTAGTTCAGAAGATTCAGGAGATTATCATAAAGGATTAGTAAGATAGCTTAAATCTGGTACTGAAGAAAAGTGTGGTGGCAACTGTACAAGTCACATACTCCTATCTCACAAGAAGCTATTTTAGAGAGTAAAATGAAACAGAAAGGGTCAAGTTTCATTATATGGTTATTCAGTAAAACGAAACAGAAAGGGTCAAGTTTCATCACCATGTCAATTTATTAACTTATTAACAATGGCTGCATTTTACGCTTCATCCTGACTTTCAAATCATCTCACTTACAGGAAATTGGTAGAATTGGGAGATCAATTTTTCAATGATCAGTAAAGAGGAAAATCAAACTTTTTAGAAATTATGTATGAAAACTGTTCGTTTCATCCAGGAGTTGCACACTAGCCCAAGCTTCATTGCAAGCACCTATCCTCAACAGGATTTGCCCTCCAAGACCCCAGAGACACTGCTACCGACCGTAAAAAATTCTAACTGGTTCACACAGATTCACAGAGCATGAACTCCTGAGCAAGTGCGGTACCTACCTGAGCACTAACTAAGCATGCACTCCATGTGTGTGTATAAGTGAGTAGTAACTAGCTAACCTTAACGCCGATGATGCGATGGAGTCCAGATGGCCGGCAATCAGGCAGCCCAGAGGAAGAAACGACATGTCGGCATCCAGTTCCCACAAGCGAAGAAGAATCGTCCGTGCATTGGTCCTGGTGTGGTCACCACACCGCCTCTGATAGGAACACCACAGTAGCAGTAGAAGCAGTCAGTAGTAGCAGCACCATCATCACACCAGCTTAAGTTGCGATTCGCTGGTGAAAGCTGTACCTGATGTTGGAGTTCCGGCTCCGGCTCCGGCTCTGGCTCTGGCTCTGGCAGAGGCGGTGGCACCAGAGAGCCGGTTATGGAGATACGGACTCCCCGCCGCATCAGCTCGACAAGGAGACGCGCTGTGTTGCGGGCGTCATCGAGCCCGCAGTGGAGGCGGCCATCCCACTGCAGACCCGCCTCCCGGACAGCTTCTTGCAGGTTGCGCCGCCCAGCGCCAAACGCGGTCTCGAAGGGGATCCGGAGGTTAACCCACTGGTTGAAATACGATGGCTTGGAGATGTTCTTGAAATTGCATTCGAACTTCAGCATCGTCCGGCAGTCCCAATCACCCCAGGTGACGATGGCGAGACGGTTCTTGGCGACGCCCGCCGCCGCCAGCCACTTGTCGTGCAAGGCCAGCGCCGTTGCAAGATCCACGCCGCCGTCGACCTGCTCTTGCTGAATCCCCGTCAGCTCGGAGCAGAAAGCGGTGAGGACCGGGTGGTGCCGCGGCTTCACATAGGTGCGGAACGAGGAGAGCAGGCCGCCGGTGGCGGCGTCGACGAGGACCGCAGGAAATTCGATGATTTCCTGCGGGTAGATGCGCGAATCCTTCTCACAGGTAGCCTCGAAGTCGACGACGACGAAATAGTCGAACTCCCGCATGCGGAAGTCCTGCTGCTGCGCCGCCATGGCGCCGCGCGCCGCCGGATCTGCCGGCCCGGACGGTGCGGCGGAGGAGAAGCTGAGCATGCCTCGAGCTGCAGTGGAGGCGTGAGGAAAGCTCTGGCGCTCCTGCTGCGAAGCCATGGCGCCACGCGCCGCCGGATCGGCCGGCCGGAACGCGGAGGAGGAGGGGAGGCAGAGCATCTCGTTCGCCGGATCTGCTGTGGTTGCTGGGAGCAAGGCTCTCCTTTGCGGTGGTTGCTGGGAGGAATTGAACGCGATGCGGGCGATCTAGGTTGCCGAGAGAATTGTTTCGCGGATGATTTGAGATTGGATCCGAGGATTTGGATTTGTATTGCATAGATGCGGTGGCGGCGGAGGAAGGCGGCGGAGGCGTACGGGCGGCGCCACCATATCCTCATGTCTGGCTGGCTCCGAGTCCGAGTCCGAGTCCGACTCTGGGCTCGTTTGATTCCTTTGCTTATTTTTAAGCAAGTGTCACATCAATGTTTAGATACTAATGAGTATTAAACGTAGACTATTTATAAAACTCATTACATAAGTGGAGGCTAAACAGAGAGACAAATCTATTAAACCTAATTAATCCATCATTAGCAAATGTTTACTGTAGCAACACATTGTCAAATCATGAACTAATTAGGTTTAATAGATTCGTCTCGCCGTTTAGCCTCCACTTATGTAATCGGTTTTGTAAATACTCTACGTTTAATACTCCTAATTAGTATCTAAACATTCGATGTGACGGGTGCTTAAATTTAAGCAAGTGAACCAAACCAAGACTGGAAGTGATTTTGATTTTGACGCTAAATTAGGTAGGCCCCACCTGTCACCAGTTGGGCTAGGTTCCTGCTGTTGCGGTGCTGAGCTGCTGATGACCGATGACTCCGATGAGTAACAGCGTTGGCCGGGGATTTTTTAAAATGATATTATTTTTAACGGAAAATCTTGGGTATACCTACTGAAATCGGAAAATTGTAAATCAGCTTCTTATTTATTGGCTAAGAATTTGACATGAATTTAAGAGAAATTTTGGTGCAACAGAACAAATGCACTCTTCAAAAGCAACTGCGGCTACGTACGAAATTAGCCTATCCTTAGCTTATCGTTCCCGGAACGATCGACGGTTTATATGACCTATAACACTCACCTAACAATCGAGAGGGCTTTTCAATGACCATCAAATCCCATAATACTATATTTTTCTCTCTCACCTTAATGATGGTCAAGTTTAATTAACAGTACCATAGTTGTATTTGTATAGTCTTTCATTTTACGCAAGATGTTTCAAACAGAGCTACGGATAGGTCTGCCCGGGACAGCCTGGCTCCCTCTCACGAGCTCTTCTCTTATGTGGGCAGTGGTGTCAACCAGTCGAGCGTAGAGCGTGGGGGCATGCGCTGACCCGCCGTCCTAGCGGGCATGCCTCACCCTTGTGCCTCATCATGATGGCGCCAAGCGATATGATCTGGGCTGCGAGGACACCTATTTAAACTAGGAGCCGTGCACATGCACGGGTTATTAGCTGTTGATCTGAAAACGCATATATCTGGAGAAATTTTGTAAGCCGTACTAGTTGAATTAATCCATCTGAAAAGTGTAACTCAGGTCAGTAAGATAAACAAAAAAACACATCAATGAACAGGATATGTACTTCGAACTGAGGATTATGAAAAGAGCTTTGCGAATAGAACCGAGATAGTAGGAAATTTGTTGTGCACATACAACAACGAGAATTACAGTGTCAGTCCTAAATAAGTAAACAGAAATTTATTTTCTCCCATCCCCTAAACCAAGTTTGAAAGCCTACTGATCGCTTCAATCAAGTTGTATATGAATATTGAGAGACAGAAACATGGATATCGGCAGGGGCGTACCCAGGTATTGGCTACGAGAGGGAGGAGGGCTGATTTGTCGCATCCGGTTTTAAAACAAAACCAAGTATTGCCTATATTAATACCAGGATCAAGTTTCATACATATAACACATATAGTGACGCTATAAGTGAATAACAGGAACAGTATCATGTAAAAAAAATACAAAAAGACTTACAAGACTTTCGGAGAGACACAGCTTAAACTCTGGAAATGGAGGCTCCAAACTTCACGGGCACTCAACTAGGGGTTGCGTACGCCTAGAACTCAGTAGCATCTTCACAACATCTTCATGGTATGTTCTTCTTCTGAGTAGCAGTGAGCAAGGGTGAGTACACTTATGGTTGGTACTCAGTAAGGCCATAGGAGTTAACCGGAATAATGATTTAATCCATCTTCAAGTTTAATTAATCATGTGAGGGTCCAGGCCGCTCTTAACCGTGAGCATGGCTGATATATCAGTTTACATTCTGCAGAGGTTGTACATATTTACCCATAAGTCGTGTAAAAGTCAGAGAACTTTGGGCCCAACCATGTTGTGCTGATCAGGCACAATACCACACTTCCGAGGTGTGATTGCATAGGGATGCTACGAGGCCTTTACAAAGATTTCTTAGTAAGTGGTAACCCGCTAAGATTTCCGAAGCAGTAGTAGAGCATAAACCCTCTCTAGTGGGTTTAGTGTCTTAGCAAAGCCCACTTCCCAACAGGACCAAGATAATACCCCATCAACTGCCGCCCCTCTTGCCCTTTCGGTAAGATTACCCCAGACCATTTGTGTCGTATAACATGCCACCATAGGTATGCATGGATAAATTAAACTTCAAGATGGCATTATTGATCCCTTGGTCGAGATCTCCATCAAAGGATTTTGATGTCTTTTTGCAACATCTCGTAAATGAGCTGTTGGACGTTTGGAAGTCTGTCAATGCAAACGATGCTTGTAGTCATCAGTCCTTTAAACTGCATGCTGCGGTTATTGGTGCATGCATGATTATCTAGCACTGAACACATTGGCGGGCTGAGTCATGAAAGGTTATTATACCTGTGTGCGTTGTGACATGGATCCTTGCTCAAGGAGATTGAAGAACAAGATATGTTATATTGGCCACTGTTGTTTCCTTCCAACTAACCATCCATGGAGAAGAAAGAAAGCAGAGTTTGATCGTAATACTGAAATCCGTGAGAGGCTAGAGCAATTTGCTACTGAGGAGCTTCAGCAGCAATTGGAGAAGGTTACAGACTATCGTACATTAATCTATGGGTTCACTAGAAGGTTTGGACAGATCCGCGTATGGGGATGTACACCAAGATGTATCAAGAAATGGAGACAATGGTGCAGGACCGCATAGTCTACCTGGAATATAAGGAACTTGTCGAGGACAAGGAAACTACTCGTAGCAATTAGAGTAGGACTCTCTAGTCGAATCCGACTAGTACTCTTGTAAGACAACTGACCTGTAACCCTGCTCCCCCCATATATAAGGGTGGGCAGGGACCCCCTCGAAACAAGTTCAACCCAATACAAGCAAACAAACACACAGGGTGTAGGGTATTACGCGATCTAGCGACCCGAACCTATCTAAATTGCGTGCCTACGTATACCATCGAGCTCCTACTTTCAGCAACACCCACCAACCAAAACTCTACCTCGGGTACTCCCTTGGTAGGTTGCCGAGTTAAAACACCGACAACTGGCGCGCCAGGTAGGGGCAGTCGCCAGAATTTCCCTTGCGAGTTCGATGGCCCAAGTCATCACCAAGCCCGTAGTCGTGTTCGGAGCGAGCGTGACGTTCATCTTCAGCTCTAAGGTCTGCATCGCAGATAGCGCTGGAAGTTTCCACCGCTACATTGCGGAGGCTCCAGAGAAGAAGCTCCGCGACATCAACCTCCATCATCAAGCTACGGAGGATTTCATCGAGAAATTCAACAAATTTTTCGATCTCACCAGAAACAACTCCGAGTACAACTCGAATTCTACTCCTACTCAGATTGGTTTCCACGAGCCAGCATCCTAGCTATCGTGCAAATCAAATCAAACTCCGAGCCAATTTCCGTTCGGGCTCCGTAACGCGGTTTCGGTCCAGCAAACAAACCTGTCCACATTGAAATCCTATTTGGACACGTTGGAAGACTGTGACTTCGAATTCTACTCAGCCTCCATCAAAGAAACTCCTTTATCAGGTCCGCAGTAGGGCCTGGTGATCACTTCAACTCCACAAGGCAAATTTGTCTACTAGCCAGGCATGAAGCCATCTTTTCTTGCTTAGGACAACGAGTCACGCCTCATCGCCCACCTCAACGTTCTCCCATACCAGGAGGGAACACCCTTGTCTCCCATCCGTGAAGACGGTGGCTCTACGGAAGTCATCACCTCAAGCTCCGGTAGCTACTCTCCAGAAAGAGAACTCTTTGCCCCTATCACCGCAGGCAACAGCGAGGACGACAAGCAACCACAATCGGAGAGCAATCCTTAACGGGAACATCACCCAGACGACGTTTCACAGGATGAGCTCTCTGCCAACGTCGCTGGGGAAGAAACTGAAGGTTAGAGAACCTGACGGCGAGCAAGGAATACATCGAGAGCAGAGAGTCATAGGCAATTGGCAGCACAACTCCCGATCATGAACCTAGACAAAGCTTTTGAAGCAATTTAAGGGTGGCAACATCGAATGCCTCTCGCTACTGTCGCCTCCATCAACCTCATCACTCATGCCATGCCACAAGACAAATACACCGCAATACTATCAAAGTTAGCGGAACGATGTTATGAACTACTCGACAGGCAGAACTTGATTCCCTCAGTATCACATACCCCGTCGATGCGTAGTAAGCATGGCAGTAGTTAGAGAGACCATGCAAGACCATCCGCTCGACTATATGATGATGCTGGATAGTATCGGGATACAACCAAAGGCCACAGGCAAAATCGAGATGTAGGCGGAGGAGCACAACAACACAGAGATGTACCTGAGGGTAGTCAGACAGCCTCCGCGGGAGGCAGACGCCACCACAGAGCTGATCCCCAACCCTCACAACCAATTGGAGACATGCAATAGAAGATAAATAGCAACCGCGATGCTCGTAACATTATTGACGAACGGCGTCACGAACGCGAAGTCGAAGCTGACTACAGAGGAGACAACAACAATAGTTTCCCCGCTTTTACTAACCGGGTTAGAAGGACTATCTTGCCTGAGAAATTCAAACCTTTGGGCATTTCAAAATACGATGGCAAGCAAGATCTAGTTCAATAGCTACGATGTTACTAATTATCAGTCCAAGCTATATGGGGCACCAATGACACTAAGGTCATCTATTTCTCCATATGCATGGAAACCGCACCACTAACTTGGCTTGAGTCTTTGAAGCCAAATTCAATCGATTCATGGGAAGACTTAAAAAAGGCATTCACCAACAACTACGCGGGAGCTATGTCTCGTCCAGGCAACAGTATTGACTTGGCACAAGTCAAACAAGGATGGGATGAAACTTTGAGAAGTTACCTACGTCGTTTCTTCGACAAGAAGGCCACCATCGTGGACATCTCGGAGCAAGACGTAATTGATTGTTTCTAGAACGGTCTCTACGATCGACGTATGTTCCAAGACTTTGGCAGGCGACGCCCCCAGGACATCAAATCACTTAAGATTATGGCTCAATCCTGGGCGGATGAAGAAGATAAAGAAATTGAGAGGTTCAAGTCGAATCACAATCGAAACCAGCATAATAATAATCAAGGCAATGGTCAAGATCACGACAAGAACCGCAACAGCGACCACCGAAATAAATACTCAGGAGGTCAGAATCGCAAACGCAAGCCAGATAATACCGTCACAGCAATATCTCACTCAACCAAGAAAGGATCCAACAGACACGAAGACAGGCCTGCTTTTAGTGAGCTCTTGAAAAAGCAGTGCCCATGGCACCCATACCACAAGCATGTGGTGATAGACTGCTACAGCCTACGCAGAGTCATAAAGGATCTACCAGAACCCTCGAGTACCAACGACAAGGGAAAAACCAAGGTAGATGAAGGTGAAGATGGTGAAAGCAAGTTCCAAACTCCATCCAAGACCATCAATGTCATCTTTGGCGGAATTCCGAGCACCACCTCCAACCGATCACAGAAACTAGTCTTAAGGGAGATTATGTCCATCGAACCTGTCGTTCCTACACCACTCAAGTGGTCTGAAGTTCAGATCACCCAGGAAGGATCAATGGACAAACTTCTCAGAGCCAGGTCAATTGCCTCTCATCCTGGACACAGTCGTTGCAGGCTCCAGACTTACCAAGGTACTCATCGACGACGGTAGCGGCCTCAATGTTCTGTTCGCCAAGACTTTGCAAAGATGGGCCTCAACATCATGGAGATGCTCACCCCTACGAACTCTTGCTTCTATGGGATTTTTCTAGGCAACACAGCCATAGCTCTCGGACAAGTAGTCCTCCCAGTCACTTTCGGAACCAAAGAGAATTTGTTGGAGGTATGCCCTAGAGGCAATCATAGAGATGATGATATTCCATTCATATCCATGATTTATGTTGTGTTCCTTGAATATCCATTAAAGGCTACTTGAATTGATTTGCAATTATGTGAATTGTGTGTGAAACTCTTTACTTGTATGGTTATTCTAAAGTTGTCCCTAGTTGGAGTTCATGTGAGGACACACATGAATATTAGACTAGCACATGTATTAGTTGATGACTATGTTTCACAAGTCATGGACATGGAGATGTTGAACTAATAATGTGGGCACATGTGGAGACATGTGCTAGAACTGACCAAACACGAGAAGTAGTTCTCTTTTTTAAACAACATATACGCTCTGTCCTTAGACCTGAGATTGTCGCATGTATTCAAGATGTGGATTGACTTACTTATGGGCTATCAAACGCTACGCTGTAACAGGGTAGTTATAAAGGTAGCTTTCGGGTTTGTCAAGAAGCATGCTATGAGACATGGTCAATCAAGATGGGATTTGCCCCTCTCTGATTGAGAGTGATATCTCTGGGCCCCTCGAGTGATCGGATCCGAAAATACATGGCCATGCTACGTACGGTTAAGAGTTAACCTACAAAGGGATTCCGAATCACAGGATCGAGAAAGAGCGGTCGGCTTGAAGCTAGACCAAATATCGTGAGGCAAAGGGAATAGCATGTATATAATGTTGTGATGGTTCGTCTGATATGATCTTCGTGTACGTATAGGAGTTGGCACGTCTTGCTAGAGGCCGCTACCGACTATTGGGCTGAGTAGGAGTACTCGGGCCATGTCTATACATATTCGAACCCATAGGGTCGCACACTTAAGGGGTTGGAAGCCCAATTCGGATGTGATCCGAGTTGGATTAGGTTTAGAAGTACTAATGGGCCTCGGACCCTGAGGCCCGTTAGGAACCTCTATAAATAGAGGGGTGGGGGCGCCCTAGGGTTTACACCTTTTTGGCGAAACTCATCTGCCGCGCCTCCCACGCCCTCGCC
Organism: Setaria viridis; assembly: GCF_005286985.2. NCBI lineage: Eukaryota > Viridiplantae > Streptophyta > Magnoliopsida > Poales > Poaceae > Setaria > Setaria viridis. The sequence goes on from NC_048264.2 coordinate 14,367,418, forward strand.
TGTTGCAACTCACGGATCTAGCAGTCCGGCTTGCGATGATTCCTCCCTGCACGTGTGGATACCTTGGAGGTGTTGTGCCTGCAGCACTTGGACGAGCCGCCGACGAGCCACGACGAGCCGACGACGAGCTGCGACACGAGGGAGATCTTGCTGCACGTGGACGAGCTGCTGAGGAGTTGTTGGACGTCGACGTGATTGACTACGTACGACTACGTTGATCGACTTCGCTGCATCGACGCGAATCTACATCTTCCGCACCAGTAGGGCGTCGAGTGGTAATCCCATGATCCTTATACGGCAATTTTCCTGGTTTACGCGGTAGAAATTTTTGATTTGCGCTAGTGTAGCCTACCTCGTATCCCAACAGAATTATCATACCGAGTACATTCGGTTTGAGGTAGCGAACTTTGAGACTTCATATCACGCCATTCTTGGAAGGCATGCATTGGCCAAGTTCATGACCATCCCGCATTATGTGTACCTACTACTCAAGATGCCAGGACCCAAGGGAGTACAGTACTATTCCTCCGCAGAGACTTGAGAAGATCATATGAATGTGACACTAAAATAGTTGAACTAGCTGCAGCTATTCAAGTACCTAGTCCAATGCAACAAGTCTTCGCCGCTTCAAAGAAACTCTCCCCGACAGAACTCGAAATCCCAGAAAACAAGTTGGGCGCCACCAAGGTCAAGCTGGTAAGTGATGTGGACTTCAAAACCATTAACCTTGAGATCGGCGACACCTTTAAGACAGCACTGATTGGAACAGGGCTAGATGCGAAATAGGAAAGCATGCTCGTCAGCTTCCTTCGGGCCAACTGGGACATCTTCGCATGGAAATCGAAAGATATGCAAAGTGTGCCCAAGGAGCTGATCGAGCACTCACTAAATGTAGACCCCAAGGCTACTCCAAAAAGACAAAGACTACGAAGATTTGTCCGAGATAGAAGGGAAGCCATCAAGAAAGAGCTGGCAAAACTACTCACGCCAGGCTTCATAAAAGAAGTTTTCCATCAAGAGTGGTTTGCCAATCCTGTCCCGATCCGCAAGAAAAATAACAATGAGTGGAGGATGTGTGTCGACTACACAGATCTCAACAAACATTGTCCAAAAGATCCCTTCGGACTCCCAGGAATCGACAAGGTCATCGACTCCACGACTGGATGCGCACTACTTTGTTTCCTAGACTGCTACTAGGGATACGACCAGATAGCACTCAAGGAAGAAGACCAAGCCAAAACCACGTTTATCACCCCGTATGGAGCTTTCTACTACACAACAATATCCTTCAGGCTAAAAAACACATGCGCCACCTATCAACGCGCAATTCAAATGTGTTTTGAGAAACATCTACATTGCAATGTGGAGGCATACGTGGATGACTTGGTAGTCAAAATAAGAAATCTAGATGACCTCATCATTGACTTAGAAGAAACTTTCAATAGTCTACGGACATTCGGGTGGAAGTTCAACCCAACGAAGTGCGTCTTTGGTGTACCGTCGGGAAAGCTACTCGGGTTCATCATCAGCCACACGGGTATTGAAGCAAATCTTGAGAAAATATCCACTACCATCAATACGGAAGCTCCATCCAGCATCAATGATGTCCAGAAGCTTACCGGGTGCATGGTGGTCCTCAACAGATTTATCTCAAGACTTGGAGAACAGGGCCTTCATTTCTTCAAACTACTCAAGTGAAAAGACAAGTTTCAATTGTTTGAGGAGGTAGACAAAGCCTTGCAGCAATTGAAGAATTTCTTGTCAAAGCCACCGATCCTCACAGCACCTACTATCAATGAAGACTTGATGCTATACATCATTGCAACTACTCACGTTGTAAGCACGGCAATAGTAGTCAATAGACCTGAAACAAGCCATGTATAAAAAGTACAACAACCGGTCTACTTTGTCAGTGAAGTACTCTCAGATTCTAAAACACGGTGTCGGCCATACACCTAAGGGCCCACCAGAAGACTTGTACGGACCCACACCAGGAGATGTACACCGAATCATATCATGACATGGAGACTACGGTACAAGGTGTCATAGTCTACGTGGACTTCAGGAAACTAGTTGAAGACATGGAAACTACTCCTCCGAGTTAGAGTAGGACTCTCTAGTCGAATCCGACTAGTACTCCTATATTACAACTACCCTGTAACCCTGTTCCCCCAATATATAAGGGCGGGCAGGGACCCCCCTCAAGACAGGTTCAATCGAATACAAGCAAACAACATATAGGACGTAGGGTATTACGTGATCTAGCGGCCCGAACCTGTCTAAATCACATGTCTGCGTACACCATCGAGCTCCTGATTTCGGCGACACCCACCAACCAAAAATTCTACCTCGGGTACTCCCTAGGTAGGTTGCCGGGTTAAAACACCGATAGTTGGCGCACCAGGTAGGAGAAGTCGCCAAAATCTGCTAGGCGAGTTCGATGGATCAAGTCATCATCAACCTTATGATCGCGTTCAAAGCCGGCGCGACTTTCGTCTTCAGCTCTTGGGTCTACATTGCCAATGACGATGGAAGTTTCCATCGCTACATCACAGAGGCCCCGGAGAAGAAGCAACTCGACGTCACCCTTTGTCGACAAGCTATGGAGGATTTCGTCGAGAAATTAAACAAAATTGTCAATCTGACAAACAACGAGCTCGAGTACAACTTGGACTCAACAACAACTCGGGCTGCCTCTCACGAGCAAGCAAATAGGCCATCGCTCGGACCGAATCAAACTCCGAGTCAATTCCCATTTGAACTCCGAGACATGGCTTTGGTTTATCAAGCAACCTTATCCAAGTCATAATCCGGATTAGAGACAATTGAAGACCACAATATCAATTTCTAATCGGATTCCATCGAAGAAACCCCTTTATCAGGTCCGCAGCAGGGCCTGGTGTTTACTTCAACTCCCCAAGGCAGATTCATCTACTAGCCAAGCATGAAGCCTTCCTTCCCCGACCAGAATGACGAGTCACGAGTGATCGCTAACCTTGAGATCCTACCATACCAAGAGGGAACCACCCCTGTCACCAATCTATGAAGAAGATGACTCTACATAAGTTATCACCTCAAGCTTTGAGAGCTATGCTCCAGAAAGCGAACTTTTCGCCTTAATTACAAACGGGGAAGAAGGTGAACAACATCAACCAGGAACCCCCCAACGAGAGCGTCACCCAGATGATGTATCACAAGATGAATTATCTGCCAACATTGTCGAAGAAACCGAAAGCCAAAGGACTCGGCAGAGGGCAAGAAACACACAGAGAGCAGAATGACGCCTTCAACTAGCTGCCAAGCTCCCAATTATGAACCTTGATAGAGCATTCAAAGCTTTGCAAACGTGACAACACAATATGACAGTCACTACTATTGCCTCCATCGACCTAATCACTCATGCTATGCCTCAAGACAAGTACAGTACTCTGATAGCACAATTGGCGGAACACGCCTATCAATTACTCGACAGAGCAACTCTAATTCCATCAATTTCCCACACCCCATCGGGGTGTAGTCAGCATGGCAACAGCAGAGACCACGCAGGACCTTAAGCTCAACCACGCGAAAAGGCCAGACAACACGGGGGCATAATTCGGCCTCCGAGACAAAATAGAGACGTACTCGAAAGCCCAAGACAATACAGAGAAATGCCAGAGGGTAGTCGAACAGCTTCTAGGGGAGGCGCTCACCACCCTAGAGTTGACCCTGAATCTTCGCTCATCAATGGTGAATCTCAGGAATAAAATTAACAGTAACCGTGATGCACGCGACATCATCAACAATCAGCGTTGGGAGCATGAACTTGAAGAAGACTACAGGGGTGATAACAGTGATCATTTTCCTGCCTTTACAAACCAGGTTAGGAGCATAATCTTACCAAAGAAATTCAAACCCCCGGGTATCTCCAACTACGTCTGCAAACATGACCCAGTTTAGTGGCTCCACTGCTACTCGATGGCGGTCCAGGCTGCAGGAGGGACCGACAACATAAAGGTCATCTACTTTCATATATGCATGAAAACTGCGCCACTGACCTAGCTCAAATCCTTGAAGCCAATTTCCATCAACTCCTAGCAAGACTTGAAATGAGCTTTCACCAGCAACAACGCAGGGGAAATGCTGCGCCCCAGTAACAGAATAGACTTGGTGCAAGTCAAGCAGCAATGAGATGAGTCACTACGCAGCTATCTACGTCGTTTCTTTAACAAAAAGGCCACAATTGTAGACATCTCAGAACCAGACATGATAGAATGCTTCCAGAATGGTCTCTATGATCGCCGCATGTTCCAAGACTTTGGTAGGTGCCGCCCAGCGGATGTCAAGACACTCAAGATCATGACCTAGTCATGGGCAGATGAGGAAGACAAAGAACACGAGAGGTTCAACTCAAATCACAATCGCAGCCGTGACAACAACAATAATCATGGCAACAACCAAGAGCAAGACAGAAACCGCAATGTCGACCACCGAAACAACTACTCGGGCAACCAAAAACCACAAGAACAAGCCCGACAACACCTTCGCAACAATTACGAACTCAAGTAAGAAAGGGTCTAATAGAAATAAAGATAGGCCCACAT